>NC_143035.1:10270000-10907500 GCF_057628025.1 Oncorhynchus mykiss
GCCTCCACGTGCCTGTATGACCTACCTACAACGCCTGGGCATGCTCCTGATGAGGTGGCGGATGGTCTCCTGAGGGATCTCCTCCCAGACCTGGACTAAAGCATCCGCCAACTCCTAGACAGTCTGTGGTGCAACGTGGCGTTGGTGGATGGAGCGAGACATGATGTCAAAGATATGCTCAATTGGATTCAGGTCTGGGGAATGGGCGGGCCAGTCCATAGCATCAATGCCTTCCTCTTACAGGAACTGCTGACACACTCCAACCACATGAGGTCTAGCATTATCTTGCATTAGGAGGAACCCAGGGCCAACCACACCAGCATATGGTCTCACAAGGGGTCTGAGGATCTCATCTCGGTACCTAATGGCAGTCAGGCTACCTCTGGCGAGCACATGGAGGGCTGTGCGGCCCCCCAAAGAAATGCCACCCCACACCATGACTCACCCACCTCCAAACCGGTCATGCTGGAGGATTTTGCAGGCAGCAGAACGTTCTCCACGGCGTCTCCAGACTGTCACATGTGCTCAGTGTGAACCTGTTTTCATCTGTGAAGAGCACAGGGCGCCAGTGGCAAATTTGCCAATCTTGGTGTTCTCTGGCAAATGCCAAACATCCTGCACAGTGTTGGGCTATAAGCACAACCCCCACCTGTGCACGATGGGCCCTCATACCACCCTCATGGAGTCTGTTTCTGACCGTTTGAGCAGACACATGCACATTTGTGGCCTGCTGGAGGTCATTTTGCAGGGCTCTGGCAGTGCTCCTGCCAGAGCCTTGCACAAAGGCGGAGGTAGCGGTCCTGCTGCGGGGTTGTTGCCCTCCTACGGCCTCCTCCACATCTCCTGATGTTTTGGCCTGTCTCCTGGTAGCGCCTCCATGCTCTGGACACTACGCTGACAGACACAGCAAACCTTCTTGCCACAGCCTGCATTGATGTGCCATCCTGGATGAGCTGCACTACCTGGGCCACTTGTGTGGGTTGTAGACTCCGTCTCATGCTACCACTAGAGTGAAAGCACCGCCAGCATTCAAAAGTGACCAAAACATCAGCCAGGAAGCATAGGAACTGAGAAGTGGTCTGTAGTCACCACCTGCAGAACCACTCCTTTATTGGGGGTGTCTTGCTAATTGCCTATAATTTCCACCTGTTGTCTATTCCATTTGCACAACAGCATGTGACATTTATTGTCAATCAGTGTTGCTTCCTAAGTGGACAGTTTGATTTCACAGAAGTGTGATTGACTTGGAGTTACATTGTGTTGTTTAAGTGTTCCCTTTATTTTTTTGAGCAGTGTATTTTGCCCTTACGGGGTATTGTGTGTAGATGGGTGAGGAAATACATCTATTTAATACATTTTTACACAGCAAAATGTAGAATAAGTCAAGGGGTGTGAATACTTTCTGAAGGCACTGTATGTCCACACACTCAGAGACACCTTGTGTTAAGCTGACACTAGGACTTAACATATGCACACACTGCGTGGCCCATACAATACATGCCTGTACTCTGCTGAAAAACAACATGGACTGTATATCCTCCTAGGTTACACAACAGTGTCTCGTCTGTCTGTCTCTGAGTAGGATCTTAACACATCTGCGAGTAGAGCCTCAGATTACAGAGAGCGAAAAGCGGTGTCATTAAGGCTAACAGTCTGGCTCAGCTAACAGCTAGTGCTAATAGCTACCACTAATAACCTCAGCTAACAGCTAGCACTAACAGCTACCGCTAATAACCTCTGCTAACAGCTAGAGCTAACAGCTAGCAGGCAGATGGAGTATTAATGAAACCAATCAACTGAGGTACAGAACACTTAACATGTTCCAAATGCACAGCAAACAAAAAAAACAATCAATCATTGGTGATTGCCTGGTGTATAAATCAAATCTTGGATCTGCATACAGTACTGCATAGGTCTATTACTGCTTCATAAATGAATGTGTCACAGCAAATGTAGAGGAGAGGCCAGAGCCGCCTCTTCCAATACACAGACTATGTGCTGCACGTAAGGAGCTCAGTCGGGGCCTCAAATTGCTGCACAAGGTGCAATTAAAAAATTTGGTGGTGCATCAGCAGTTTTTCACTTGTTATGTCAGTCACTCCAGTAGTATATATCAGCTAACATTTTTAGGTAAGGTATTGCTAGGTAAGGTAGTCTAGCCAGCTATCTAACCCTTGTAGTAGACTTAATCATCCGACCGGACATTCATGGAATGTGCTCACGGGCCCTGACCTCCATCCTGGTTGAGGTGCACCATATCGTGTCCAAATGAAGAAAAACTAAACAAACAAACAATACTTATTAAGAACAATTATATGGAAACTACTGTAATAATAATAACAATGAAATAATAATTATATAGTAAATTAAATGTACATTAAGAGCATAAAAGTTGTTCAACTACTAATAGGCCTACAACTATTAAGAACTACTGCTATAACTACTAATACAACTAATAAAACTACTGCTATAACTACTAATACAACTATTAAGAACTACTGCTATAACTACTAATACAACTAATAAAACTACTGCTATAACTACTAATACAACTAATAAAACTACTGCTATAACTACTAATTCAACTAATAAAACTACTGCTACAACTACTAATACAATTAATAAAACTACTGCTACAACTACAACTAATAAAACTACTGCTACAACTATTGCTACAACTAATAAAACTACTGCTATAACTACTAATACAACTAATAAAACTACTGCTATAACTACTAATACAACTAATAAAACTACTGCTACAACTACAACTAATAAAACTACTGCTACAACTATTGCTACAACTAATAAAACTACTGCTATAACTACTAATACAACTAATAAAACTACTGCTATAACTACTAATACAACTAATAAAACTACTGCTATAACTACTAATACAATTAATAAAACTACTGCTACAACTACAACTAATAAAACTACTGCTACAACTATTGCTACAACTAATAAAACTACTGCTATAACTACTAATACAACTAATAAAACTACTGCTATAACTACTAATA
Source organism: Oncorhynchus mykiss (assembly GCF_057628025.1). Classification (NCBI taxonomy): domain Eukaryota; kingdom Metazoa; phylum Chordata; class Actinopteri; order Salmoniformes; family Salmonidae; genus Oncorhynchus; species Oncorhynchus mykiss. The sequence goes on from NC_143035.1 coordinate 10,273,027, forward strand.
CAACTAATAAAACTACTGCTATAACTACTAATTCAACTAATAAAACTACTGCTACAACTACTAATACAATTAATAAAACTACTGCTACAACTACAACTAATAAAACTACTGCTACAACTATTGCTACAACTAATAAAACTACTGCTATAACTACTAATACAACTAATAAAACTACTGCTATAACTACTAATACAACTAATAAAACTACTGCTACAACTACAACTAATAAAACTACTGCTACAACTATTGCTACAACTAATAAAACTACTGCTATAACTACTAATACAACTAATAAAACTACTGCTATAACTACTAATACAACTAATAAAACTACTGCTATAACTACTAATACAATTAATAAAACTACTGCTACAACTACAACTAATAAAACTACTGCTACAACTATTGCTACAACTAATAAAACTACTGCTATAACTACTAATACAACTAATAAAACTACTGCTATAACTACTAATACAACTAATAAAACTACTGCTATAACTACTAATACAACTAATAAAACTACTGCTACAACTACAACTAATAAAACTACTGCTACAACTATTGCTACAACTAATAAAACTACTGCTACAACTATTGCTACAACTAATAAAACTACTGCTATAACTACTAATACAACTAATAAAACTACTGCTATAACTACTAATACAACTAATAAAACTACTGCTACAACTACAACTAATAAAACTACTGCTACAACTATTGCTACAACTAATAAAACTACTGCTATAACTACTAATACAACTAATAAAACTACTGCTATAACTACTAATACAACTAATAAAACTACTGCTCCAACTAATAAAAACTACTGCTACAACTACAATTACAACTAATAAAACGAAGTACCCATAATATATACATACATATTTACATGGTGATGTTTCTATTAGCTAAAAACAACCGTTTGTTCTTAACATTTGAAAGAGGGCTTTCTAAAAATTCACTGTGTGATTTTAAAAACCTGATTTCTATAGGTACATTATTCCAGTCAGTTGGGCCTTTGTATCTGAAAGATCTTACTCTGACATCATGATGTACCCTTGGAATTTGTAATTGCTGCTGTTGTCGAAAGGAGTTGTGTGAGTCTTGTAAAGTTAGGTGTTCCTTAATATATACAGGGAAACGTAAGTTGATACATTTAAAAATAAATTGGTACCAATGCAGTTGCCTTCTGTTTGGGAGTGACAGCCAATTTAGTGGTTCTAACATTGTGCAATAATGTGTCTTATAATGGCATCCAAGAATGAATCCACAAAGATTGTTATAAATTACATCTCATTTGTAAAGTAGGGTATTGGTTGTGTTTTGATAGATGATGTAACCATAGTCTAAGATAGGAAGCTGCAGTTGAGTTACTAAGGTCTTTCTAATGGATGCAGTAAAACAATTATTAGACCTGTATAGTACCCCAAACTTAGAGTTAAGTTAGTTTTTCTAATATAATCACTATGTTTTCCAAAATCAGAATCTATCCTTAAACCAAGATATTTCAAACAATCCACACTTTCAGGCATTGTTCCATCACTTGCATGAATTTTGAAATGGCCAGCTATGGAGTTTATTCTTTGCCGTGTACCAAACAGCATGACATAGGACTTTGTTTGATTTAAAACCAAATAATTTGCTATAATTATTTTTGTAAAGTGTTAAAATCATCTTGGAGATTTACTTGCATCTGCAAAATATTTTAGCCTGATGTATAGATAATATAAGGGAATATGTTTATTCTGACAAATTAGAGCCAATAAATGTATGAATATAGAGAAAAGAAGGGGGGCCAATACTGAGCCTTGAGGTACACCTCTATTGAGTCCAAGAAGTTGGGATGTGTCCTTCTATGAAAACACCTTGTTTTCTATTGCTAAGATGGATGGATGAAACCAGTTTAGTGAGCTGTTAGTGAAACCAATGTTTTGAAGTTTTCCTATTAAAAATGATCAACAAAATCAAATGGCACCAGTTAGTTTGCCTTGGCCAGATGAAGAACTGATGTCATTAGTAAGTTTCACTAAAGCTTTAGTAGTAGAATGTTTGGGTCTAAAACCAGATTAAAACATTTTGCCCGTGAGGTGGGGGGGGGGCTGACCAAATCTCACTTAGGGCCTTCAAAAGGCTCGAGGCTGCACTGGGAGAGGCACTAATGAAACAACACTACTCTAGAAAAAATGTAGAGTAATCATTTATGACACAATACAAAGTATACAAAACAAAAGGGCTGTTACTGTCTCACTTATTTTCTGCAGAGACTAATAACCACAAATTCTTTTGCTAAAAAAATGATGTAGTGTAAGCGGGCCGTTGGCGACCTCTGTGGTTTCCAGCCGCGGCTGGCCTTCACCCCAACCCATCCTCTACTGGCCTGTCACCGGGCTCAGTGGACTTACTGATCTCTGGGCCCACCGAATGGCTAAGTACACAGGCCATTTCAACACCATACATCTCTATAACTTAATGTGGCGCTGTCAGACCCTGCCCGCTGCTTGGCACTGCCTCAGCCCCCTGTCAAACCACAGGGGCTTTTATCACCCGCCAGGGATTGATAGGCCTCCTGCCTCTCACTCGCCTCCTATCCTTCACCAGCACTGATCTGACAGGACATAATAGGTGAAAGCAATGCGTTACAAGTTTATCCAGTGTCTTTATTAATTAGTGGTATTGAAGGGAAGGAAACGAAGAGAGGGAGTTAATGAGGAAGATTGGAATTCAGCCAGAGTCATTATCATTAGTGATGGTCACTTTCATTGCATGCTTCAGGAAACATGGGAGGTACAGTATATCCAATGATCTCCTTTGATTACGGTTACTCCCATATACTGCCATATCAGTAATTGGGCAATTCTCTCTTAAATCACTGGCTATTTCCTCCTGCTCCTCCCTGTCTGCACTAACCCACTCATCAGGGGGTTTTTGGGAGGAACTCTACGCAGGCTAATGTCCAGTCCACCTCATCCCTGAGCCAACCAGACCACATCCCCAGATGGGACATCAAAGCAAGACACTCTTGATTCTTTAATAAAGTTAGCTTACTGCCCTGATATCTTATTAAGAACAGAGTGAAAAAAGCCCACTAGGACCTCTGAAGACATGTCAAACATGCAAAAGAACAATATAGGAGAAAGGTGGATGACACAATCTAAATTGCACTTCACACTGCCCTATCCCACCTGGACAAGGGGAGAAATAACAATGTGAGAATGCTGTTCATAGACTACAGCTCAGCATTCAACACCATAGTCCCCTCCAAGCTCATCACCAAGTTAGGGACCCTGGGAATGAACCCCTCTTGCTACATCTGGATCCTGGACTACGGAGACGTGGTTAAGAAAGAGTGATGTTAACCTTTCTGGTTATAACCTTCTTCGGCAAGACAGATCTTCCAAAGGTGGGGGAGTGGCAATCTTTACCAAGAATCACCTTCAGTGCTCGATTGTCTCCACCAAGTCTGTCCCCAAACAACTTGATTGGCTGGTTTTAAGTATTAAACTTTCAAATAGCTCTTTGTTGACTGTTGCTGGGTGCTATTGTCCTCCATCAGCTTGTACCCTACCTGCCCTAAAGCTCTCTCCTGGCCCCTTACACTAAGTCTGAATTTGCCATGCTAGGTTACCTTACCTGGGACATGCTTAAACCACCTGATCAAGTCCTAAAGCAATGGGACTCAGATTATGACCAATCCCACAAGGTACGACTCCAAACACCCAGAAAAGGCTACTTACTCTCCTCGATGTTATCCTCACAAATAATCCTGATAGGTATCAGTCTGGTGTTTTCTGTAATGACCTTAGTGATCACTGTTTTACAGCCTGTGTTCGTAATGGCTGCTCAGTGAAACGACCTGTCCTGATTTGTCATAGACGCTTGCTAAAAAACTTTAATGAGCAAGCCTTCCTCCACGTCCTGGCCTCTGTAAATTGGTATAAAATAAGCTTGATCCCCCCTTCTTTTTTTATATGTTCAGTGATATTGTTAACAAGCACGCTCCAGTAAAGAAAATGAGAATTAAAAACAGGTTCAGCCCCTGGTTCGACTGTGATCTTGCAGAGTTACTCCACCTTGCATTTGGCGAAAGGCTCGGCTCTGACTGGCTCTCGTTCAGTCAAATGACAAATAAGTGCACTCAGGCTATCTGGAAGGCCAAAGTTTGTTACTTTAAGGAGCAGTTCTCTCTCTGCGGGTTTAATCCCAAGAAGGTCTGGAAAACGGTTAAAGACCTGGAGAATAAACCCTCCTCCTCACAGCTGCCATGTCCCTTAAAGTTGATGATGTGGTTGTTACCTACAAGAAGTACATAGCTGAGCTTTTTAATCACCATTTCATTAAGTCAGGATTCCTATTTGACTCAGCCATGCCTCCTTGCCCGTCCAACATTTACTCATCTCCCACCCCTTCTAATGCTACTAGCCCTGATGCTCCTCCCCCTTTTCCCCCTGCCCCGCTACAAAGTTTCTCCCTTCAGGCGGTCAACGAGTCAGAGGTGCTAAAGAAGCTCCTGAAACCATGTTGTGTTGTCATATGTTGCTGCCATGCTATGTTGTTGTCTTTAGGTCTCTCTTTATGTAGTGTTGTGTTGTGTTCTGAACTGGCTTGCCTAGTTAAATAAAGGTTAAATTAAAATAAAATAAAAAAACACTCATCATTTGCTGCTGCTACTCTGTTCTTTATTTTACTCTTATTATTATTGTTAAGGGAATTTTTATCAATTATGACTAATTATGTATACATTTCAATCAGGACTGACTAGTCCACATGCTATAATGTACTGTACATATGAATTTTCTCTCTTGCTCCCATTCCCAATTGTATATAATGTAGTCAGGAGTTTAGTAACAATGAAGGTCTGTTCCTTAGTTCATTTATTTGTACAATCTCCAGGTGGCAGGAACGGACTATCTCCAGACTGTCTAGAATGCTGATTTATAGTGACTGACCTTGGCTTTAGGAGAGGAGGAAAGGCTCGAGAACCATAGGGCCTCTCTATCGGTGTCATGAAAGAGATAGAACATTTAGAAAACGCTGACGTCAGGTTAAATTTGATTAATGATGGGTGAAGAGTCAGATAAACATTTATAATAATGTTGGTTATAAGTCTATTCGTATGATAAATCTGATAAACCTTTATAATAAGGTTAGTTATAAGTTTGTTCATATTTTTATTTTTTATGTTTGATAAAATTAGATGTAGATTTGAATGTATAATATTTGATCAAAGAGAGGATTGTTGGAGGAAATTATGGTTGAAATGATTAATTATGTATACATTTAAATTAGAACCATCTATTTTAATACTATTATGTTATGGTGTGAAATGTATGGGTTCTTGGTTAAGCTGTTACTGAAAATGTAAGTAAAACGAATGAATTGTCTGTACCTTGTGGGAAAGGGAGAAGGAGGGCATATCTCTTTAGACAGATTGGAATGTTTGTTTTATGAGGGGAGTAGAAGACAGTCTCCAGACCTGAAGACACTGCGCTATTGTGTGGATCGGAGAGAGTGTGAGAAACTGATGATGTCATTTTCAGTTTATAACCTGTGGAAAAATGTGTATGTAACCAGTACTCTCTTGCAATAAACGCTGTTACCTGGCTTTTAAGACTGGTCTCGATCTACTTCATGCATAATTAATGAATTTACAACTCATTAATGAACTAGAGAGAGTGCGAATTTGATTTTGGCTATAAAACATATAGGAATTTAGAATTCCTCTAACAATTATCTATCCTGATGTCTAGTCACTTTATCCTGCCTTCATGTACATATCTACCTCAAATACCTTATTATTATCTATCCTGATGCCTAGTCACTTTACCCTGCCTTCATGTACATATCTACCTCAAATACCTTATTATTATCTATCCTGATGCCTAGTCACTTTACCCTGCCTTCATGTACATATCTACCTCAAATACCTTATTATTATCTATCCTGATGCCTAGTCACTTTACCCTGCCTTCATATACATACAGTATCTACCTCAAATACCTCATTGATCTGGTCCTCCCTGTATATAGGGACTTCAGGAAACAGCAGAGGGAACACCCCCCTATCCACATCGATGGAACAGTAGTGGAGAGGGTAGTAAGTTTTAAGTTCCTCGGCGTACACATCACAGACAAACTGAATTGGTCCACCCACACAGACAGCATCGTGAAGAAGGCGCAGCAGCGCCTCCTCAACCTCAGGAGGCTGAAGAAATTCGGCTTGTCACCAAAAGCACTCCCAAACTTCTACAGATGCACAATCGAGAGCATCCTGTCGGGCTGTATCACCGCCTGGTACGGCAACTGCTCCGCCCACAACCGTAAGGCTCTCCAGAGGGTAGTGAGGTCTGCACAACGCATCACCGGGGGCAAACTACCTGCCCTCCAGGACACCTACACCACCCGATGTCACAGGAAGGCCATAAAGATCATCAAGGACAACAACCACCCGAGTCACTGCCTGTTCACCCCGCTATCATCCAGAAGGCGAGGTCAGTACAGGTGGATCAAAGCTGGGACCGAGAGACTGAAAAACAGCTTCTATCTCAAGGCCATCAGACTGTTAAACAGCCACCACTAACATTGAGTGGCTGCTGCCAACACACTGACTCAACTCCAGCCACTTTAATAATGGGAATTGATGGGAAATTATGTAAAATATATCACTAGCCACTTTAAACAATGCTACCTAATATAATGTTTACATACCCTACATTATTCATCTCATATGTATACGTATATACTGTACTCTATATCATCTACTGCATCTTTATGTAATACATCTATCACTAGCCACTTTAACTATGCCACTTAGTTTACATACTCATCTCATATGTATATACTGCACTCAATATCATCTACTGTATCTTGCCTATGCCGCTCTGTACCATCACTCATTCATATATCTTTATGTACATATTCTTTATCCCCTTACACTTGTGTCTATACGGTAGTAGTTTTGGAATTGTTAGCTAGATTACTTGTTGGTTATTACTGCATTGTCGGGACTAGAAGCACAAGCATTTCGCTACACTCGCATTAACATCTGCTAATAATGTGTATGTGACAAATACAATTTGATTTGATTTGATTTGATACAGCTCCATTCTTGTGTATTTAATTGTATTCCTCGAGTTACTATTTTAATTGTATCGTTAAACTCTGCGTCGTTGGGAAGCGCTCGTAAGCAAGCATTTCACGGTAAAGTCTACACCTGTTGTATTCGGCTCATGTGACAAATAACATTTGATTTGATATGAGGTAGGAGAGAGTCGAAAGAGGAGGAGGAGGAGGAGGAGTGAAGAGATCCGTAAGAGGAGTCAGATAGACAGTGAGATTTAGCAGATGGCCAGTGACCTTAAAACTCCATCAGCGCTTGGCCCACGGCACCTCAGCGGTTTCCATATGTGCCGTTTAATAACACTGGAGCCATCTAACACTGCTACTGGGCCCTACAATCTGCGCAGAATATTAACACATTCATTTTTTACAGATAATTAAAGACCAGGGAGGGGAAATGAATGACCGTGAGTAAATGTTAAATACTGTATGCACGAAGTGGAAGTGAATACTAACAGACGAGAAACAACTTTCAACAGTGAAAGCAAGAGAGAGCGCGGGGAGAGAGCAAGGGAGAGAGAGCAGGACTCAAGTGCCCTTTCCCACAAAAGCTTGTATTAAGCCCTACAAACAAGTGACGAAAACATGCGTTCACTTGAATAGTAATGCATTTGGGGTGAGGTTTCGCCGAACCAATCAAAATGCAGATAATGGTGTCGTTTATTGTGTCAACATGGGGCACATCATGTCCAACACCATTCAAATGGGGGAAAGCACCCTGGAAAATGTCCCAAAGAAAACCAGGTCTGTTTCATTTCTCCCTCTCTCTCCCTCCTTCTCTCCTAACTAATATGGGCGTTACACAACAATGGTCATCCTGAGAGAAAGGAGCTGTCCCTCTGAATCAAAGGACACGAGCACTCTTTTTCTTCTCTTGCTACACTTCTCTACATAACAGCTACTTTGATACATAACCCGAGTCCTAACACCATAGCATGGGCATACATTAGCCATGACAGGAATAATCTCTCCTAGTTACCGAGAGGGGTGACCTAAGGTCAGAGGGCAGTGTGAGAGGTCACATGTACTGTACAAGTATTATCCACTGTCGGTCTGGCCCTCACACTAACCAGTCTAATACATTCTCAATGCTCCCTAAACTGGCAGCTGCTCCCCAGTCTCACCTTTTAGTCAGACTCTCCGGCCCCCCAGCTGTTCAACTGTCTCTCCCATGTGTTCACCAACTAGAGTGTTAGAAACATACTCACATAAAACACACACACACAAACCTATCCAACCCCACCCCCATCTCCCACCCAAACCTCTGATGAGTACATGGGAATGATACGTTGGTGGCAGTGGGCCAGAGCACATCATTAGGACTGATCAGTAAGTCAGGGACGTTTTCCTCTGATTACCCAGCAGGCAAGTCTGTGGGGGATACCGTACTAAGTACTAATCCAGACGCAGTAGAGAGGAGTGGACAAGTGTAGTATGCGTGGCACGCCAGCCATCGGGGCGCTGCTCTGCTCACTCCCACCTAGCAGTAGAATGCATTTCTTCTTTTGGCTCTCCAGCCCCAGGGCCCTGTGGACAATGTGGATCTGGCAGCAAAGGACCGATAGTGGGTGATTGTGTTTAAGGGGAGGTGGGATGGGATGGATGCTGGGGTTGGCTCTCAAAGTGGGCCCTCAATGCTGGACTGCAACAGTCAAGGTCCTAATCAATGCCATAGTGCTCTGCAATATTGTGGAGGGCAGGCATGTCACCAACAGATAGTAGTGAGGTCACCCAGTCCCAGACCTTGATGGGCACCCAGTATCGACCTCGATGTCTCTGTGTAGGCTGTGTGTTTTTAGATTTCTCTCAAAGTTCCCCTTATGCCTGTGTCTTCTTCCCACACTGGAAAGAAATGAGAGCCTCAATGGTATGTGTGTTTCCTGGCCTCAAAGGATAAGAAAAGTGCCCCTTGTAGCCTGACATAGGTTAGAAGTGGGACACTCTCCTTCAGAGAGCAAGCATCGTGCTCCAGGTAGAAGTTGCCATTAGGCACAGATCTAGGACCAGCTTACAATTCAATTCAAGGGCTTTATAGCTTACTCTCCCACAATCCTAACACTCAACATTAGCAGGAAAGCACAAAACTGTCCTCAGATCATCCTACCAGAAGGCGCTCATGAGAGTGAGAGGAAGTGACAACATTACCTCACCACTCCGTCCTCAGCAGTGTAACATCCACCCACACACACACTAGTGGTGCGCGGTCAGGTGTTTGTTCACCCGCCACCGTCCACAATTACTAATAACCCATCCGCATCCGCCCGACTACATGTGATAAAGTGAAAATCTGAGGCCCACACCCAACCCTAACCCGTGATTACAGAAAATGTGCTATAGGCTAGTCAAAGACTGCAGAACAATTTTTTGGACAGAAGGTACAGGATTGTTTCTTGTTGCCTGATGTAGATATGTTAATGCTTATAATTGCCACCATTTTGGTAGACTAATTGTTAGTCAACTTGTCCATAATTATATACATGTAGCTTCTCTTTTGTCATGACATGTTGCCCTAGAAGACTAAATTGTGAAAACGACCAGTTGTTTCGGATAAGATTTCAGTTTAGCTTCGATGCATATTTAATGCAGTTGAAATACTATCAGCTGATACTCTACAGATGGTATCTAACTGAGCATAGCATTCTCTCAAGATGCAGAAATAAATAAATCATATTGCTCCACTCCTGTTCCTAAGTCCAAATTTGGCCTATATTTGGTGTATCACTTTACTGCAAAAAAAAAAGCTTAATTCTCCAAGAGTTATAATTAAGGCTGTAGCCCTAGTCGCACGGTACTAGTATTACTAGAGAACGTTGGTTATGCATTTATTTCAGAGGACGATTCAGACGGGATTCGTTTTTCCAAACTGCACCCAGTTACAACTGGAGGTTTTTCCTTTCTAGGCTTGAAGATATTTCAACAAGTACTTTGATAAAACTCCAGCTTGGTTCCCAAGTTTCTAAACCATACCATCTTTTTATTTTACCTTTATTTAACTAGGCTAGTCAGTTATTAAGAACAAATTCATATTTTCAATGACGGCCTGGGTTAACGACAGATTTGTACCTTGTCAGCTTGGGGGTTTGAACTTGCAACCTTCCGGTTACTAGTCCAACGCTCTAACCACTAGGCCACCCTACTCTTCAGTACAGTGTCCCCATAATATTAGAATTGAGGAAGTGTGATCATAATCATTAGGATAGCTTAGCGATCTGCAGTAGAAGACATTCTAAATGCCCCCCCCCCCCCCCTTCATATACAGTGCATTCGGGAAAATATATTTTCCACATTTTGTTACAGTACAGCCTTATTCTAAAATGGATTACATGTTTCCCTCATTAAGCTACACACAATACCCCATACTGACAAAGCGAAATCAGGTTTTTAGACACTTTTCAAAATGTATTAAAAATAAAAAACAGAAATACGGTATTTACATAAGTGTTCAGACCCTTTGCTATGAGACTCGAAATTGAGCTCTCAGGTGCATCCTGTCTCGACTGATCATCCTTGAGATGTTTATACAACTTGATTGGAGTCCACCGGCGGTAAATTCAATTGATTGGACATGATTTGGAAAGGCACACACCTGTCTATATAATGTCCCACAGTTGACAGTGCATGTCAGAGCAAAAACCAAGCCATGAGGTCGAAGGAATTGTACTTAGAGCTCTGAGACAGAATTGTGTCGGGGCATAGATCTGGGGAAGGGTAAAAAAAATATGTGCATCATCGAAGGTCCTCAAGAACACAATGGCCTCCATCATTCTTAAATGGAAGAAGTTTGGAACAACCAAGACCCTTCCTAGAGCTGCCCGGGCCAGCCAAACTGAGCATTTGAGGGAGAAGGGCCTTGGTCTGGGAGGTGACCAATAACCCAATGGTTCCTCTGTGGAGATGGGAGAACCTTCCAGAAGGACAACCATCTCTGCAGCACTCCACCAATCAGGCTTTTATGGTCGAGTGGCTAAACGGAAGCCACTCCTCAGTAAAAGGCATGACAGCCCACTTGGAGTTTGCCAGAAAGCACCTGAAGGACTCTCAGACCATGAGAAACAATTGCCAAGAATCATATCTGGAGATAACCTGGCACCATCCCTACGGGGAAGCATGGTGGTGGCAGCATCATGCTGTGGGGATGTTATTCAGGTGAGGGGGGAAAAAACAGTTTAACCCATTTTAGAACAAGGCTGTAACTTAACAAAATGTGGAAAAGGTCAAGTGGTCTGAATACTTTCCAAATGCATTGTATATGCTATGCGCAGTACTTCGTTCAATTTATCGTATCAATTATTATTTTCTTGCTCAAACCACGAGCAACACCCGTCAAACTCAGACATTTCTCTCAAAACACAGGAATGTCGATTCGCACAGGACTAGCATTATCAGAGGACTTTGGAGTTGACCAAAAAGCAGTAGGTTATTCTGATTAGTCAATGTCCAGATAAATGTTTCCATGTAACCCATCTGAACAGCAGGCTCCAGTTTCCTTGACCTGCCATAGGCCTATTTGAAGTCCCATCCTGTGGCTTTCGAATTTGTGTAGCGCCTCACAATCATCACACATAACACTTCTATCATCCTCTTTTAACACTTCACCAAATATTTTCCAAACATTTCTTTTCTGGCCCTCACTTCTCTTTATCTCCTTTCGCAGATTTTGTCTAATTGGAATTATGTCCTTTTTGCCTCCGTGGATTGTAGTGACAGTGTAGGGTTTGGCGCGCGTACAGTTAATCCCTAAAGTTTAGGCTTCAGCACTAATGCCAGATAGCCTAAAATTACCAAAGAAAAACTTCAATGTAGCCCATAGTTATAAATAGCAGAAGAATGATACATTTATGGATTTTTTTAGAGGTATTGTTTCTATTTATTCAACCCGCCGCCAACCGCCCTTCATCCACACAATATTTAATGGCCCTGAACCCGTCCGCCCTGAGGATATAACCGATGGGACTGTGGGTTATGAGTCAACCCACTCATCACTAACACGCACACACCTTGAGCCATAATGAGAGAAAAGACTGAACGTGAGGAGAGAGAGCAGGTCAAGGACAGTTATGGCTGACTATAGTTGTTTCTCTTTCACGTCTCAGAGATATCAAAACCTGTTACTGAACAAACACCAGCACAGCCAAGCCAATCCACAGAAAGAGCACCCTTGAAACAGCAACAACCCTCCTCTCTCTATCCTTTGTCTACAGCGACGCCACTCTCTTTCTCCCTTTCTTGTCTTTCGTGGCCACGTTTCCAGGGGCGACTCTCACCACACACACGCGTGCTGTGCGTTTAATGTGCTTACACACTGGAGGATGCAGCGCAGAACAGCACACCTTAAGGCTGCAACGTGAGCAGACCACCTAGAAGGACTGGGGAGCCTATCTGGGGCCTCGGGCATTTGGAGCCAAGTGTGTGCATACCTGAGAGTTTGTTTGTGTGACTATCAGTGTGTGTGTCTCTCACAACACAGTCCCACCTGCCTGGTTAGCTCTCTATACCAGCGGGGTCTCCAATGTGTCCTTTGTGCAGGGGCTTTAGGAAGAGAAAAGCCCTGTGGAGAGACCATGACTCACTGTGTGAGCTGTAAGCTGGCCCGAGGAGGAGAGAGGAGAGCTGCGGCTCATATCTCTCTGTTCAAGACAGCTCCTTTTCAAACGCCATGGTACACCGACACACTGTGGCACATGGAGCAAAAACACAGCAACACAGCTAATGCTATTGCCACTGCTGTAGTCATGCTTCAAAGACGAGGAGAGAGGATGGATTCGTGTTTGATGCCCACTAAACCGTAATCCCAGCTCTGTGACCCTTGTATCTTAACTCTTTACCTGCAGTGAGGAGAAAGGGACTAGTTACCACAGTGATACACAGAGCTGGAGCTAGAGGGCAGACAGATCTGGGGAGGGCACACAGTAATCTCCTTGCCTCTCCTCTCCTTTCCAATTACGTTGGCTGCCTAAGTGTGATCTTTAGTAAGCAAACAGGCCTGCCATGCGCCTTCTTTGTGGGCTGCATGGCGTCAGTGGCGGTAGGCACAGCCTGACCACCTACAGACTGACTGGGCTTGATGGTGTTCGGGCCTATTTGAAAAACAGAATCAGATGCCTCACAACTCCTCAACTGGCTGCTTCATTAAATAGTACCTGCAAAACACCAGTCTCAACGTCAACAGTGAAGAGGCGACTCCGGGATGCTGGCCTTCTAGGCAGAGTTCCTCTGTACAGTGTCTGTGTTCTTTTTCCCATCTTAATCTTTAAATGTATTATTTTTGTTTTGTGGGTACTATTTAATGAAGCTGGCAGTTGAGGGCTTGTGAGGCATCTGTTTCTCAAACTGGACACTGTACTTGTCCTCTTGCTCAGTTGTGCATCGGGGCCTCCCGCTCCTCTTTCTATTCTGGTTAGAGCCAGTTTGCGCTGTTCTGTGAAGGGAGTAGTACACAGCGTTGTACGAGATACTCCACTAATCCATCACATTTTTTCACAATAAAGTGCAACCTGTGTGTTTTGCTCATTTATGTCTCTGTCTCCTAACCTGCTCCTGTTCTCTAGGACCTAGGGGTTCTGCCCAACACCCAGACATGGATCCACCTGAGGTCCTCCATTACCAACTACCCTCCAACTTTTCATTACATCATCTACAGCTACTGTTGTTGTCATTATCTGATAAGAAAGTTTTATTGCTCTATCATACTGGGCACATAGTACGTGAGATACACAGATTAACTAAAAACACTAGCACTGCAAACCCTCAGAACAGAGCGAGCAGCAGTGCCTGGAATTTGCAGTCTCTCTCTTCAAGTCTCGCTTCTGAGACTGGCTGCCTGTGACAGGCAGAACCTCCCACCCACACAGCAACCACCTCCTCTATATTCCACACACCAGAATTCAGTATTTTATGATTGCCATGTGAGTGCACAACAAAAAAAATCGGTGAAAAGAAATGAATGACACAACCGTACCAAAAACGATCAAAGTGTATCCATTTGAATCTTAAATATTGCCAGGTTTGTTTTCACAAGGTGTTCATTACTGTAAGTTGTAATGTATCCTTTGATGGTATTTATTTCTTCCACATTATTCATTGTTGTATCCTAGGACCTACAATAGATACATATATATATAATCAACCACTAGGGTGTACTAATGAGCTATACGAGATAGAAAATATTAACCATAATAGAGGACTAGTGAAATGATATTATTTCAGTGTAGATAAGGGAAGGGCAGGTTTAAATACAAACATTACAGCCAAACAAGCCAGTGTATGAATTAGACGGATTTGCATATGAATAGAGTGGAAATTAGCCGACTTCGTGATCTGTAAGGTCATTTTAATGTGTCAGGCAGATTACAGGTTCTCTTTGCCGTTTCTGAAACGTAGCAATGTTTAAGATATGGATTTCATGTTGTAATGTAATGTAATGTAATGTAAGGTACCCAAAAGTAGTTTGAATCAATGTTTTAATTATATTAGATAAACAAAACAAAAAACATTTGCGGAAATCAGCCTCGTTTGCATAGCGATGATGAAAAGAACGCCATTTAGGCTGTAATGATCTCCAAAAATTCTAATCATTAGGTAGTTTATCGAATCCCATTGTGACGCAGAGGGGGACACTATTTTGCCGGGGGACTTTATTTGGCAAGACAGGCCCCAAACCTTTAAACCACCTTCAGGGAACACTGGAGTCGTTCTTTTCCATTCTTGTGTTTTAGTAATGGACTTCCAGGCAGCTATTGATTTGCTGGCATTAATCTGGGACAGCAGGCAAATAAATGAAACATTAAGAACCGTGTCGTGCAAGACCCTGGAACAAAACACTGTCACATAAATAGAGAGCCGAGTTGTGACTTTGAGTGATATTACTATAAAGACAGTATCGTTCAGTATAGATTTATGACAGAAATGTTCATTAAAACTATAACTAGTATCGAGTAGAAATGTAGTTTTGGGACAGGAATTTTTCTTGACCATTGCCAACTCTAGCCTCAAGAAATATACTATAGACTATAGCTATGGCCTGATGGGAAAAACCCATGCTAAATACATCAGACAATATTTGGAAGCAGTCAAGGCAAAACAAGAAAGCCATCTAATAGTAATAATTGACCTATTCTTAAAAAAAATTATAATAATCTGTCAGGGAATGAACGAGTGTTAATAGGAGATGAGCAGTTGGTTTAGTTCTCAACTGGAGCATGTACATTGACTTAGTCTGTGAGAAAGTTGTCAGCAGCCTCACAGCTCTGGGCTGCCTAGAAACAAACAAAGAGTAGCAATTAGGAAGGGCTTTCTTTTTAGCACTCCAACATGAGCCGTTAAAGGATTCTTGGCAGGAAAGAAATCTCATGGCTGTATTAAACAATATTTTTTTATGGAATGCTGTACTTGTTACTACGCACTGAGAGATAAAACCTTTTGGAATCAAGGTAGAGGTTTTCATGAATCCACCTTGTACCCAAATACCCAAGACCAGAGCGGGACCGGATTTGGAATTCTAAATAATGTCATGGGTCTGATCTGATTGCAACGGGTTATGGGTATGTGTAATTTCAACTGAATTGAACTTTTCGTCAAACATTCGGCACGACCTGAAAGCGCTTTTGGATTTGTTTACCAAACACCTTAACAAAAGAAGATATTTGGACATAACTGATGGACATTATTGAACAAATCAAACATTTATGGTGGAACTGGGATTCCTTGGAGTGCATTCTGATGAAGATCATCAAAGGTAAGTGAATATTTAAAATGCTATTTCTGAGTAATGTTGACTACCCAATATGGCGGGTATCTTTTTGGCTGCTTTGTTGTCGAAAGGCTGTACTCAGATTATTGCATGGTTTGCTTTGTCCTTAAAGTGTTTTTGAAATCGGACACAGCGGTTGCATTAAGGAGAAGTTTATCTAAAGTTCCATGTATAATAGTCGTATCATTATCAATGTTTATTATGAGTAAATTCTTCAATATCACTGCATGTTTTAGAACTACTGAACGTAACGCGCCAATGTAAACTCAGATTTTTTTATATAAATATGAACTTTATCAAACAAAACATACATGTATTGTGTTACATTAAGTCCTATGAGTGTCTTCTGATGAAGATCATCAAAGGTTAGTGATTCATTTTTCTCTATTTCTGCTTTTTGTGACTCCTCTCTTTGGCTGGAAAAATGGCTGTGTTTTTCTGTGGCTTGGTGGTGACCTAACATAATCGTTTGTGGTGCTTTCGCTGTAAATCCTTTTTGAAATCAGACACTGTGGCTGGATTAACGAGAATTGTATCTTTAAAATAGTGTAACCGCTTACGCGGTTTGATGAAGTCAAGACAGGTACCGTATAATCATGATGATAAATAACCTAGCTATGGCAGCTATTTGTCTACTATAGTGTGAGTCGGCTTGGTTGGTTGCTGTCTCATCACTCCCTCCATCCTTCTTGCTCCCTGTGTCACTTGCTCACACTCACAGTAGCCTACACACATAGCATGGCCTCTGCTAGAGCGTTACCTCTCTCTACCTGCTCTCCCTTTATCAGCTCCAGTTATTAACGTAGCTTAAAAAAATATTTTTCTGCTGCTTTCTGCTGCTCACTCGGATCAGACCAGGTCTAGTTGTTCATAAAATCTCTCTCTCTCTCTCTCTCTCTCTCTCGCTCTCTCTATGTATATGTATATGTATATATATGAATCTGGTTGAGAGAATACCAAGAGAATGCAAATCTGTCATCAAGGACATGGCTATTTGAACAATCTAAAATCTAAAATATATTTTGATTTGTTTAACACTTTTTTGGTTACTACATGATTCCATATGTGTTATTTCATTGTTTTGATGTCTTCAATAAAAAAAACTTTCATGATTTGGTGTTCTAAAATGTTTGACCGGTAGTGTATGCATATTCCACAGGATCCAGGTGTGAAAGCTCCAGCACACACACAAGCACACAAGCACACAATTACACAAGAACACACACACAGATAATCTGAGTTTACAAAAGACCCAAAGCGCACTCTGACACACGGGAGGCAAATTACGAACACACCCTATATCATAACAGCAGTGCAGTAGGACAGAAGCAAACTACAATTGTTAATAACCATCATGTCACTGCAGCCAATCCAGTGATGTCAGAAGGGACCTAGCCAGAACTGATCTCCATCAGAGAGGTTTGGTGCACCGCTGACAGATACAAGACCCATGTATTCTCTTACACCTGAAAACCTAACTGAGTTGCAGAAAGATTCACAGTATTTGTTCTTTCCTCATTGTGGAGACAGCCATTATAGAAATCGGGGCCAGCTGGTGGAGAGATATGAAGAAAAAGAGAGAGAAGGAGAGGGAAGTCAGAGGCTAACGAGTGTGGCAGACAGGCAGTGGTGGACGGTGCTGGCAGAAGAAGGTTCTCAGGGGTTAGCGATCTCTGTGTAAAAGTGGTTACTGAAAACCACACGTGTCTACCTGCCGGCCTCTCAGGGGTGTTCCAAAACAGTCTAGGTCAGGGAAGGAGAGGGTCAGGAGAGTAGGTAGAAGCTGAATAGGCAGGAGGGTAACAACAATTACAGGGACATACTGTAGGCACAACCTTCCACTCTCTCTAAGCCTGGGGCAAGACGAACTGCACACTTTTCTTTCACCTGTTTAATCTATAAAGCAAATATGTCATGTGTTATATCACATGATCACTGTATTTTCTCTAGGGAGTGTCTTGTTGCGACGAATAAACGGCCCCATCAATAGCCAGTCCTTTTTCAGTCCTTTTCATGTTCCCAGCACCAGTGTTTTCACAGCCGCTGTGTGACTGTATGTACGTTTGCACAGGGCTGGCACGAGGAGGAGCCTGAACCAACACAACCAAGCAGCTGCAAGTTGTTGCAGATAATCACCATGACAACGGCCACAGGGCTACGGGGTGAGGGGCGAGGATCGCTGGTGCGTGAATCGTGATGAAACGTGATGTTGTCACGGTATTGAGTAACCCAATAGTGGTTCCTGTGGGGTCCTTGGCTGTCTGAGAAGGTCGATACCTATTTAAATGGGGAACCATCGTATCAAGTAAGAATGAATTGCTACATCACAGTTATCTGCCCGAGTGCCTCTTTGTTGATGGACTGGACCTGCATTTAAATGACCAATGATTACTGACAGGGTGATCGTTAAAGCCAAGGCCCATCCCGCTCTCTTCAAATGGCTGAATGTCCAGGAGGGCTCATGATTTAAAACATGCATTAGCAGATAACTACAACGTCTATAGCCATGTCTACATGGAGCACCGTCTAGTATGATACGTCATGTCAGATTCAGTGACAAATCTTGGTTTAACGCAGGCCTGCTTGAGAAGCAAACCACATCTAAGATGCTCCGGGTCTCTTGACGAAACCACTTTGTTTTCTTAATGCTCTCTGAATATCCTCTGAAGTCTTAGATTTGTTGATGTTGAATATTTGATGTTCATGAATATGCATATTTGCAGTAACGAGTTCAGAAAAAAAGATAGGGACTAACGCAATCACTGTAGTACATTGAACAGTGTCCGTATGTCACAAAGAACAACGAAAGACAGAATCTCCTGAGGCCTTAAGTTCGTCAGTTGACTGGAGAGCTGCTGAGAGCAGATGTTACTGTGGATGAGATCAGTACTTTGTACAGCACTATGGTTTTCTCTTTCTCTCATCCGCCTTTCAGAGAAAGACTTAAAGCCTACAGAATGTGACAGGATCCATGAAGTTCTGTGTTGGCGCAACACTGTATGTCTCTATCTCAGCCTCACTACATAGTTCATTCGGCTCATGCGGTATCTACTGTAGGAAACGAGGAAATTAATGACAACGTAAATGACAAAATCAATGACAACTACAACAACAGAAAAGGAAGCTTGACAACATGAGAGCAGACTGATCTCCTAGCACTCAACCTTCCCAGAAACATCCTATCACCATTCTGTATCTGGGCTGGGCGGCCATTTTGTGCAGCTAATGAGCTAGCCAATTTCATCACTCAGTTCTGCTACAACATACCCGCTGCCCTTTTGTATTTACACACAATCAGGGAGCACATTGGCCACGCTGCCACTGCGCCACTTTGATGTCACAGAGGGAGAGATACAGCATCTCGACAAAGTATCGTCCATTTTCTCACGCTGTTGTGCTTCTAGTGCCACAGGAGCCGATGTCCTCTTCAATCAAGAGAAAGCACCATACTAGGAATAACCCCGAATATCGTCAACGGTTATTTGGTTAATACATGACACACAGACTTGGGGCTTTATCGAGAGACTTTTACGACGGATGATGTTTGATGCCTCACAGTTGATTGCTTGGTTATTGGCCTGTGGGGAGACAGAGATCATAAAACAATGGGATGGGATGAGGAGCAGTGCAGCAGAGCCCTCTTAACCACCCAGTCCAGTCGTATCTCTGCTTAATGTGCCGTGGTCTGGACTGGAGAGACTTCTAAAAAGCAACTCAAACACTCTTCCTAGTCTAGTAGCACTGGGAGAAAGGGGGGGGGTGAAAAGAGCAAAAGCGAGCAGCCCGCTTTCATTTCAAGCTGCTCGCCGGCTCTCAAGGGCGAACGGAGGCATTCAGTTGTTTTGGGTGGATGTTGTTTTTCCTCTCTTCTCTATTGATGGATCCCTATGTCAAGGCTTTACATCACAGGTCTTATAAATGGCAGAGTGGTAAAGAAAGGCCCGCTCTCCTAGCAGGCCCCAGCTCTCCCAGCAGGCCCCATATTTTAGACTGTAAAGCACGTTTGAGTTGATTCCCTAAGCTGAACTTCCAAGTAGCTTCTTCAGTCCTAGAGTATAACTGATTACCAACGTACAGTACATCAAAAAGCCACTACGGTCAAATCAAGTAGTCAATTATACAAGCTTTTCTGTGCTGTCTGTCCAGTTGCCATGTCTATCTACATAAATATCATAGAAATGCAAAAAGGGGCCAAGAGAGAAAAAGGTACAATGATCCCTGCTGCTGACAGTTTCCTGCTGTTCTGCCTGTGGCTATAGAACCCTGACCTGTTCACCGGATGTGCTACCTTGTCCTGGACCTGCTGTTTTCGATCCCTCTCGCTCCCTCTCCCTCTACCGCACCTGCTATCTCAACATCTGAATGCTCGGCTATGAAAAAACAACTGACATTTACTCCTGAGGTTGCTGACCTGTTGCACCCTCTACAACCACTGTGATTATTATTTGACCCTGCTGGTCATCTATGAACATCTTGAAGAACCATCTGGCCTTAATGGCCACGTACTCTTATAATCTCCACCTGGCACAGCCAGAAGAGGACTGGGCACCCCTCAGAGTCTCGTTCCTCTCTAGATTGCTTCCTAGGTTCCTGACTTTCTAGGGAGTATTTCCTAGCCACCTTGCTTCTACATCTACATTGCTTGCTGCGTGGGGTTTTAGGCTGGGTTTCTGTATAAGCACTTTGTGACATTTGCTGACGCAAAAAAGGCTTTATAAATACATTTGAATTGTTTTGATAAACTATATAAGGCAGTGTAGTCCTCTGTAGCAGGTAGTAAAAATGTACAGATTAGGAAAGTAAACTACTCAATGATGATGAGCAGTGGTTTTCCATGGCCTTTGTTGCCTGCTAGCCTGTGGCGACATCATCCACAGGGGATTGTGGGTAAAGCTGCAAGAGATCAGACATGGGAGGATGAAGAGGAGAGGAGCTGTCATTCAGGTAAAACGTTCATTTTAAAGAGAGAGGAAAGGGGGACAGGACGGAGGACGTAAGAGAGGGAGGGAGGGACTACCCTCCAAAGTCAATTATGTAACTGAATTCTGTAACTCAATCTATGCAAACACTACAGGCAGCCTAATCTGTCAAAGACGTAAACTGATTTGACTTGTTTTCTGAGAGAAGAAGTGATAGGTTCTTTGAAAGTAATTAAATAATGTTCTGAGAACATGTTTCAATAAGAATTTTAATAACACTGCTAGCTTAGGTTAACTGTTTTGAACTCCAAGCACAGATAGGACACCTGCAAATTAATTTTCTTAGGAATTAATCATGCAAACACATTTTTGGGGTTTTATTGTAGCACGGCGTCAGTGAGATTCAAACCTATGATCTTCTGTTACCTATCCTTAGAATTAGTCCACTGCGCCACCAGGATGGATTTTCCTCAACATGTCAGCCACCAACACCAAAATCACACACCCATCACCCATCACCCAGAAACCATCAAACGGTATCTACAGTACACAGGGGCAATGAGTCCCCCTTTAACATGTCACTCCCCTGGACCCCCCTGCCCCACACATGCTCCTTCACCTTGACCTCTGACTTAGACCCATAAAGGAGGTATGACTACATGTGGACCCCTATGAGTTGGAGTAAGTATTTTAGGGGGACATGGCACTCCAAGGCTGGGGTCATGATGACAGTTTAGCGACCAATCTTTGACTGCACTGACTGACTTTAAAAAAAATTGCCCACCCAAACTCTGACCTTGATGACCAAAATGTCCGCCAGCTATGAGTAGTAGAGACACAGTAGGCTTCAAATGAGACAGAAGGGGGTCTCAGAAAATACAACCCTGAACCCAAGGCCAGGTTATTTTAACAACAGGCTGGAGACAATGAGAGAAGGATCAAATCTGAACTTTGACCTTGAAAAGAGTGGTAGTGGTAAAGCGTGATTGTAAGTGTATTATATGTGTGCTTGCAAAATTGCACCCTATTCTCTCATAGAGCACAATGTTTGACCAAACTATGGGCTCTGGTCTAACATAGTGCACTATAGAGGGAATAGGGGACCATTTGGGGGACAGCCTTTGTGACTGTAGCTGGGGCCCAGAATAGTAAAAAATAGGCTCAGTCATGCAGATTAGGTGCCTGACTCAGAGTGCAATCACAGCAGATGACGCTATGCCATAACAGTTGTCAGGCCGGATCAGTCCTCAGCCTCAGTCAGCCTCACTCTTTGCTTTAGGCCTGGGAAGGAATTCTGCATGAATAGCTTCGCCTAAGCTCCCAACACCACCGGCACCTTCACTATCGCTACCGCTGCGGAACACCATGGGAGCGGGAGGGAGGGACGGAGGGGGGGTGACAAGAAGAGATGGAGGGAGAGAGAAGGGAGGGAAAGACAAACTGAAAGAAAGAGAGAGGTTCAGACTAGAAGTCGACCGATTAATCGACATGGCTGATTAATTAGGGACGATTTCAAGTTTTCAAAACAATCGTTATTCGGCCATTTTGGACCCCGATTAAGGCCGATTACATTGCAATCCACGTGAAGACTGCGTGGCAGGCTGACCACCGGTTACGCGAGTGCAGTATCAAAAGGACCTTGTGGCTGCAAGGAGCTAGCTAGCATTAAACTTATCTTATAAAAAGGAATCAATCTTCACATAATCACTAGTTAACTACACATGGTTAATAATATTACTAGGTTAACTAGCTTGTTCTACGTTGCATATAATCAATGCAACGTTAATTTATCATCGAATCACAGCCTACTTCAACTTCGTGATGATTTAACAAAAGCGCATTCGTGAAAAAGCACAATCGTTGCACAAATGTCCCTAACCATTCACATCAATGCACAAGCATATTTTTTTAAACCTGCATAAAATAAATTCATGTTAGCAGGCAATATTAACTAGGTAAATTGTGTCACTTCTCTTGCGTTCTGTGCAAGCAGAGTCAGGAAATACATAGCAGTTTTGGCCGCCTGGCTCGTTGCGAACTGTGTGAAGACCATTTCTTCCTAACCAAGACCGTAATTAATTTGACAGAATTTTACATAATTATGACATAACATTGAAGGTTGTGCAGTGTAACAGCAATATTTACACTTAGTGATGCCACCCATTAGATGAAATACGGAACGGTTCCGTATTTCACTGAAAGAATAAACGTTTTGTTTTCAAAATGATAGTTTCTGGATTTGACCATATTAATGACCAAAGGATCATATTTCTGTCAGTTTATTATATTATAATTAAGTATATGATTTGATATTTGATAGAGCAGTCTGACTGAGTGGTGGTAGGCAGCAGCAGGCTCGTAAGCATTCATTCAAACAGCACTTTCCTGCGTTTGCCAGCAGCTCTTAGCAATGCTTGAAGCACAGGGCTGTTTATGACTTCAAGCCTATCAACTCCCGAGATTAGGCTGGCAATACTAAAGTGTCTATAAGGACATCCAATAGTCAAAGGTATATGAAATACAAATGGTATAGAGATAAATAGTCCTATAATAACTACAACTTAAAACTTCTTAACTGGGAATATTGAAGACTCATGTTAGAAGGAACCACCATGTTCTCATGTTCTGAGACAGGAGACTTAAACGTTAGCTTTTTTACATGACACATATTGCACTTTTACTTTCTTCTCCAACACTGTGTTTTTGCATTATTTAAACCAAATTGAACATGTTTCATTATTTATTTGAGACTAAATAAAATTTTATTTATGTATTATTTTAGGTTAAAGTAAAAGTGTTCATTGTTCATTCAGTATTGTTCTAATTGTCATTATTAAATATATATATATATATATATATATATATATATATAAAAATCGTAAGATTAATCGGTATCGGCTTATTTTGGTCCTCCAATAATCGGTATCGGTATCGGCGTTGACAAATCATAATCGGCCGACCTCTAGTTCAGACTTCCAATCCTCGTCTGTTTCAGTGATCACACACACCGCATGCATAACATACTGCCTGTTGCAGGGTGGAGAGGAGAGCGAGGTGTACGACTCAGATCAGAGTGCATAGTCACCTGATGATGCCCAGCCCACATTGACCCAGTTCCTGATCGAACGTGAATGTTTTTGTCCTTCCAGACCATTCAAACAACCAGAATGTTGTTAAATATTAATTCAATTAGCCAACACTATTAAATAAGATATGTTCATTCTATGTTGAGGAAAATGATTGAAAATTTTAATGTTTGTTTAATGTTTGTTTTCAAGTAAGTATAAGCACTCAGAAGCGACGTTCGTTAGCATTGACAATCTCATAGAGAATGACTGGCGGTATTATCTAATGGTCGTTATCCATACAGGCTGTGTCCCTTTTCAATCTAAGACCAACGCGTGAAATGTCAAAGTTGTTAAACACAGAATATCAATGACAAAAGACAGAAACCGTGCTGAAAAGGGTTTTTGTAGATAAAATTAGGATATTTACAATCTGTTGTGTCATAAAGCTAAATAGCTAACACCGGAAGTCATTCTCTTTGAAAATGTTAATGCTTCTGTAGCGAAAGTTGCAACCAAGTGCTTACACCATGTAAAAGCAAATATTTAAATTTTTTCAATAATGTTCTACAACATAGAATGAACATATCTTTCAGGTTCTGTGTACATTATTCAATGGTTTTGACAACTTCAATGAATATTTAATGACGTTTTGCTTTTTTTGTGAATGGGCCGGAAGGAGGAAAACAATCGCAACAAATTGGATGCAGCCTTGTTGCCAGGCATCATAAGGTGAATAGGCTGTTCAGCTTTGATGTTGGCAACAACACTATTCTAATGAGAGTTTCTAGAAATAGTCTATTTTGTCAGCTCTCTCCAATTTAGATCTAACACATGAATAATGCAGTGGGAAATTACAGGTGGGATTTAACATGAGCTCATCCGCATCGCCATTCTAGCACTGCCTCAAGGGTGACGGATCTGTCAGGTATACACACACACGCTAGCACACACACATGCACAAACGCACAAATACAGTACACACACCTGCATGTGCACAAGCACATTGCGTGTACACGTATACAAAGACGGACCACACCCACACACACACACACACACACACACACACACACACACACACACACACACACACACACACACACACACACACACACACACACACACACACACACACACAGAGTATACAGTAGCCTACATTGAGTGTGTTTACATGCTCAGTAATAACTCGATATTAAACTGATTATGGCTGTAGGCCGGGTATAGAAATAGTGATGTAAACACCTTACTTACTCTGCTTATATTAATAGGCGCAAAGTCAAAATCGAAATAAGCATACGCCATATTAAAACACCATTTATTTTTGAAATCTTTTGAATGATTAGGACATGTAAACAGCTTAATCAGCACTCCAGCGGTGTATTTGATCTGTGCATGTGCCAGGACCAGTAGGTCAGAGCCTTCCTCTAACGCGCGCGAGTGAAGTGAGTTCTGAAAAACCGAAAATATGCTTCTTGGAAACAGTTTTCACATTCAAACGTTATATGTCTGAACTCCGAATCAAAAAGCTTTCGTAAAAATAACATGGTCACTGTGGCAGGTTTTATTTTGATTGCCGATTTTCTGCATTTACCAAAAGTCCCATCGGGTAGCCTGATTTCAGATGTGTCCATGTACTGGTTTCTGTGTTATTAGGGAAATCGTTCTTCTTGCAAAGCATGTCAAACTGTTCATCTAACTATTATATGAATCTGACTATCCACAATAATCATATTAATGTGTGCATTTAACCGTGCTCAATGTGACCTACATCATAGAAATGGGTCTGAGTGTGTTTGTATGTCCAGGCATGTGTGTGTGTGTGTAGGTGCATGCACATGTGTTGAAGGAGTTTTAAACACTTCTCTCTGTCTGCTGTCTCTGTGGATATGTCAGGTACTCCTTCTCTGACACACTTAAACAAGCCCACTTAACGAGGCCCATTCACAGAGGCAGTGTGTGACAGCGTTAATCCGGCCTCCCCAGCCGCCCGCCCACCTTACCCTCCTACCCAGTCAGCCACACAAGGCTCAGCCATCACACTCATTAAGTTAATTTGCCTGACACACAAGGCTGCACTGATTTGGCAAAGCACTATGGGTGATGTGGCCTAATGGGCGATTCCCATTCACACGCAGGTCTCAGAGTTTGGATTTAAGCTGGAGCTGAGCTGGATTTAAGATGGGTTGGTCCAGGGCTGAGGTTAGACTTTAGGCTTTACTGGACTGGGCGGAGATAGACTGGGCTAATCTAAGCTGGACTGGAATCAAATCAATTTTTATTGGTCACATACAAGTGTTTAGCAGACGTTATTGCGGGTGTAGTGAAATGCTTGTGTTTCTAGCTCCAACAGTGCAGTAATATCTAACAATTTCACAACAATACACACAATCCAAAGTAAAGGAATGTAATTAAGAATATATAAATATTTGGACAAGCAATGTCGGAGCGGCATAGACTTAAAAAAAAAAAAATGTAAACCTTTATTTAACAAGGCAAGTCAGTTAATTAAGAACAAATTCTTATTTTCAATGACGGCCTAGGAACAGTGGTGCAACTGCCTGTTCAGGGGCAGAATGACAGATTTGTACCTTGTCAGCTCGGGGATTTGAACTTGCAACGTTCTGGTTACTAGTCCAGACTAAGGTACAAAAGAATAGAATACAGCATATACATATGACATGAGTAATGCAAAATATGTAAACATTTTTAAAGTGACCAGTTTTCCATTATTAAAGTAGCCAGTGATTTCAAGTCAATGTATATAGGGCAGCAGCGTCTAAGGTGCTACTGATGGCGATTTAACAGTCTGATGGCCTTGAGATAGAAGCTGTTTTTCAGTCTCTCGGTTCCAGCTTTGATGCAATTGTACTGACCTTTTGGATGATAGCGGGGTGAACAGGCAGTGGCTCGGGTGGTTGTTGTGCTTAGGAATATTTTTGGCCTTCCTGTGACATCGGGTGTTGTAGGTGTCCTGGATGGCAGGTAGTTTGCCCCCGGTTATGCGTTGGACAGACCGCAGCACGCTCTGAAGAGCCCTGCGGTTGCGGGCGGTGCAGTTGCCGTACCAGGCAGGGATTCAGCCCAACAGGATGCTCTCAATTGTGAATCTGTAAAAGTTTGCGAGGGTTTTAGGTGAAAAGTCAAATGTATTCAACCTCCACTGCGGCCCCTTCGATGTGGATAGGGGGGTGCTCACTCTGCTGTTTCCTGAAGTCCACGATCAGCTTCTTTGTTTTGTTGATGTTAAGTGAGAGGTTGTTTTCCTGGCACCACACTCCCAGGGCCATCACCTCCTCCCTGTAGGCTGTCTCGTCATTGTTGATAACCAGGCCTACTAATGTTGTGTTGTCTGCAAACTTGATGATTGACTTGGATGCTTGCATGGCCACACAATCATGGGTGAACAGGGAGTACAGGAGGGGGCTGAGCACACACCCTTGTGGGGCCCCTGTGTTGAGGATCAGCAAATGGAGGTGTTGTTTCCTACCTTCACCACCTGGGGGCGGCCCATCAGGAAGTCTAGGACCCAGTTGCACAGGGCGAGGTTCAGACCCAGGGCCCTGAGCTTAATGATGAGCTTGGAGGGTACTAAGGTGTTGGATGCTGAGCTATAGTCAATTAACAGCATTCTTACATAGGTATTCCTCTTGTCCAGATGGGATAGGGCAGTGTGCTGTGCGATGGCATCGTCTGTGGATCTGTTGGGGCGGTAATCAAATTGGAGTGGGTCTAGGGTGTCAGGTAAGGTAGAGGTGATATGATCTCTCAAAGCACTTCATGACAGGAGTGAGTGCTCCGGGGCGATAGTGATTTAGTTCATTTACCTTTGATTTCTTGGGTACAGGAATAATGGTGGACATCTTGAAGCATGTGGGGAGACTGGGATAGGGAGAGATTGAATATGTCTGTAAACACTCCAGCCAGCTAGTCTGCGCATGCTCTGAGGATGCGGCTAGGGATGCCATCTGGTCCGGCAGCCTTGCGAGGGTTATCACGCTTAAATGTCTTACTCACGTCGGCCACGGAGAGGGAGAGCCCACAGTCCATAGTAGCAGGCACTGAGTTATCCTCAAAGCGGGCGAAGATGGGGTTTAGCTTGTCCGGAAGCAAGACATCGGTGTCCGCAACGTGGCTGGTTTTCCTTTTGTAGTCTGTGATTTTCTGTAGACCCTGCCACATATGTCAAGTATCTGAGCCATTGAATTGCGACAGTTTGATTGCCTTACAGAGGGAATAACTACACTGTTTGTATTCTGCCATATTCCCAGTCACCTTGCCATGGTTAAATGCGGTGTTTCACGCTTTCAGTTTTGCGCGAATGTTGCCATCTATCCACGGTTTCTGGTTAGGGTAGTTTTTAATAGTCACAGTGGGTACAACATCTCCTATACACTTCCTGATAAACTCAGTCACTGTATCAGTGTATTCCACAATGTTATTCTCAGAGGCTACCCGGAACATATCCCAGTCCGCGTGATCAAAACAATCTTGAAGCGTTGATTCCAATTGGTCAGACCAGTGTTGAATAGTCCTTAGCATGGCGGTTACTTCCTGTTTGAGTTTCTGCCTATAGGAAGGGAGGAGCAAAATGGAGTCGTGATCAGATTTGCCGAAGGGAGGGCGGGGGAGGGCCTTGTAAACATCCCGGATGTTCGAGTAGCAGTGGTCAAGTGTTTTAGCAGTGCAAGTACTACAGTCAATGTGTTGATAGAACTTTCGGACTGGGCTGTACTGAGATACATTGAACTAGACTGGACTGGTCTTTAATGTGCTGGTATTTAGTGTACTGTTCTAAACTGGGTTGAGTCATTCACCAGCTTGGTGAAGCCAGCCGTACCCACAAGGGGACTGTTATTTTGGAAGCACACTGATGAGAGAGAAGGGACGCCATGAAAACATCAGTACTGCTTATTAGCTGCTTACATTTCCTGAAGCGCTCACAATGCACCATGGGACACTCCCTCCTCACTTCTCCCGTCCTGAATTACCCATGACCACACGCTTCTGGTGTGACGTCAGAGTGTACCATGTGACCACCTTGGCGGCCAAATAGTGTGGGACGACAGGAGGAGAAGCCACTGAGGCTTGAAGATGAGAGGACCCTGAGGAGAGGAGAGAGGCAGATAGAGGGGAGAGATGAGGGAGGGCAGAACGGATGGGGGGGATGAGGAAGGATGGAGGATGACATGTAATAGACACTTGGGTCTCAAATGCATCGCATCGAGAGAGGCACGTAGTGGCAGAGAGGAGAGGGGGGGGGGGGGGGGGGAGTGCACGTGAGTATGTGCGTGCGTATGTGTGTGCGTGTTCCATGTGTGTTTAGGAGTTAAAGACATGCTCCGGAACTTTGGCGACTACTAAGTATTTCTTAAACCTCCCGCTTTGGGCTGGATGTGTCAATGTTTAGTTCATACATGAATAATCTATGAGCAGATTTACTGTCTTACCTCAATTAGCTACAAATTCCGTAGTTTGAAAGCAACTGTTTTTCTGGGAGATGTGCTGAGCCATTTCCCCCCATGTAGGCCATCCCCCTAGCAAGTACATTTCCAGCCAATGAGCTTCAGTCCCTCGCCATTTGAGTGACAGCTAGCAAATACACACACAGCAGAGCAAAAGAGAGAGAGCAATTAGATGTTGCACTTATCTGCACATATGTGACGTGGTACACAATTTTTGGGGACCACTTTTAGAGCACCACTTTCTACTACTCGCTAAACAGTATGCAAAGGTACTGTAAAGTAGAGGAGGCTGGTGGGAGGAGCTATTGGAAGACGGGCTCATTGTAATGGCTGGAATGGAGTAAATGGAACTGAGTCAAACACGTGGTTTCCATATGTTTGATGTGTTTGATACCATTCCATTGATTCCATTCCAGCCATTACAATGAACCCGTCCTTCTATAGCTCCGCCCACCAGCCTCCTCTGGAGTAAAGAGTGTTCTAGAAGAAAACATATTCAGTCTCTCTCTTACTCATCCTACTTCTCTTTCCTCTCTCTCTGTCACCCTCCTCTCACACATATAGACAGACACCTTTAGATAAAGGTGCAGTAGCGCTAGGAGGCAAGCCTCCTGAAGGCAACAGGGAGAGGGGGGTGATGAGAGAGATCTCACCACTGCACTATGCTGCTGCATAAAGTGACCTGATCATTTGACAGCAGACCTTTTAATGTCCTCCTGCCATTCGCTGTCGACTCTGCTAATTACTACTCCCCATCGAGCCCCAGTGCTATACCACAGACAGGGAGCCGTAAACCTCTTGGCCTGAGATAGTACAGTCTCATTGGGTATAGGAGGTATCTGGGCCCCTCAGTGGTCTCAGCAGAGAAAGAAAGAGCAAGAGGGAGAGAGAAAAGAGAGTGAAGTGGGGTGGAGAAAAAGGAAGAGAGATGAACAGAGAGATGCATTTGGTCTGAGAGACTATGGGCCCTTCAGTCGTGAGGAGAGAGGAGAGAGTAACAAGAGGATGAGTGAGGAGAGGAGGGGATGAGTGAGGAGAGAGTGAGAGGCCAGAGGAGGAGGGTGCAGACAGTGAATCCAGTCACAGGTTATCTGTGTAGACACTCGTCAGCACACAGGCTGCTACTGGCTCAGACAGCGCTTCATTCCAGGCATGCTCAATCTTTAGAGACGGGGAGAGGGATCGAGAGAGGGGGATAGAGAGAGGTGGATAGAGAGAGGTGGATAGAGAGAGGGGGAGAGAGAGAGGGGGATAGAGAGAGGGGGAGAGAGAGCGAGATAGAGAGAAAGACCTTGCGGCCAGAGAAAGCACACACCAACACGCCAAGCCAGACAGAAACACATGGCTCCATCCCACACAGACAAACACACCAAGCCAGACAGAAACACATGGCTCCATCCCACACAGACAAACACACCAAGCCAGACAGAAACACATGGCTCCATCCCACACAGACAAACACACCAAGCCAGACAGAAACACATGGCTCCATCCCACACAGACAAACACACCAAGCCAGACAGAAACACATGGCTCCATCCCACACAGACAAACACACCAAGCCAGACAGAAACACATGGCTCCATCCCACACAGACAAACACACCAAGCCAGACAGAAACACATGGCTCCATCCTACACAGACAAACACACCAAGTCAGACAGAAACACATGGCTCCATCCCACACAGACAAACACACCAAGCCAGACAGAAACACATGGCTCCATCCCACACAGACAAACACACCAAGCCAGACAGAAACACATGGCTCCATCCCACACAGACAAACACACCAAGCCAGACAGAAACACATGGCTCCATCCCACACAGACAAACACACCAAGCCAGACAGAAACACATGGCTCCATCCCACACAGACAAACACACCAAGCCAGACAGAAACACATGGCTCCATCCCACACAGACAAACACACCAAGCCAGACAGAAACACATGGCTCCATCCCACACAGACAAGCACACCAAGCCAGACAGAAACACATGGCTCCATCCCACACAGACAAACACACCAAGCCAGACAGAAACACATGGCTCCATCCCACACAGACAAACACCCTTAGCGCTGGATTCAATCCGTAGCACAGAAGATTCGGGTAAAAAGGTAATTCTCTGCGAACACGGGAACATTGCCTGTAGCCCTTTCCTGCAGTCAAATTACCAATAGTATTAGTGGCCTCATGGGTGGAATGTTATTAATATTTTTCAGAATTTCATAATGAATATATATTATTTAAAAAACTGCAGAAAATCAGTTTTGTTTTATTCCAGTCTTCTGTGATGTATATAAAGACTAATATTAATACATTAATACATTAACTAATATTAATAGATCAAAATGGAATACATTTCAACTCTATATCTGACATGGTAAAGGTGTCTTCTTTAATCAAGCTCATAACCATGTGTGTGAGGTGTATACTTTTATTTTAAAGTATTTGTGTTTAAGACTACTAAGAACTGTGTGACCCTGATTTAGCCCACTGCAGTATACGGTTTAATTAGAATCCAGCCCTAATTCTGTGAAACATACATGGCCAGACACACATGCCCTGATCATAAAGTACAAGGTCAAGTGTGGTAGGAATAAAGTTAACTGTCCCACACACAAAGAATGCAATTATCTTATATTAAGTGGATTTGTTGGGCCTTGGCCATAGGTCAAAAGGTGGGTATAGTCATTTGTAAAAGGGAGGTATAGTGGCAATCTGCCAGTGCAGTTTTCTGTGCCCAGTACTCTTTCCCTCGGTGCCAGGGCCCAATGGAGAGCAAGATCTCTTAACACTGTGTTCTCTCTGTATTCCAGACTCTCTTCAAATCTTCCCATTGTGAACAACAGCATTATTCATTTGGAGTGATCAGGGAAGAACACTTTCTCATGAAATTCTATGTTTCCAGCCACTCGAAGGTGGGGATTGTGTGACTCAAAGAGTTTACTTTTGGTGACACATGTTGTGGCTCTCTGTCATGCACCACACACACCTAAAATTGGACTCACCAACACACATACCCTTGCACATCTCTGATCTCTCACTCCAGAACTGTGTCCAAACCTGAGCTAAAAATATCTGGTTACTCTAAGCGTACCCCCACAGTGGGTATTATGTGACCGTCAACCAAATAGCCAACCAATACAGTATGACATCTGACTGACTGACACACCAGATGGGACAGCAGGTAGCCTAGTGGTTAGAGCGTTGGGCCAGTAACCGAACGGTTGCCAGATCGAATCCCCAAGGTGAAAATCTGTTGTTTTGCACCTGAACAAGGCAGTTAACCCACTGTTCCCGGTAGGCCGTAATTGTAAATAAGAATTTGTTCTTAGCTGACTTGGAAAAGTCATCATATCCATGGTATCACAAAGATTTCTGTGTTTGCTCTAACATAGTTGTAACAATGTTAAGGCTATTATTATCGTATCTGACCATGAGAGGAGTGGAGGTGGGGCCGATCTCTTCTCATCCTCAAAAAAAACGGACGTCTAACGTGGCTTTAACACGGCTATAACATGAATATAACATTACTAGAATATTAATATAAGAGGAATATAACTTTACTAGAACATTGCCCATCTCATAGGCACTTACACCCCATCGCTTTCTGTATATTGTAAAGATTGGTCCACCAATAAATTCCCCTTCCAACCCAGATGTATGTACTGCAAATGATCCTCCTCCGTCCACTGTCCCTGTATCACCCCTCATTAATACACCGTGCCCTCTGTCCCTATCTCTCTGGTCTCCAACAGTTTCACATCTTCAGAGTGAGCCTCGGAACTCTGACCCCATGAACTCACACCGCACGCTGCCTGTAAATAAGCCTGTGGCGGGATGTCCTACCCACTGCCTGTCGGAAAAGTGACCGTCCATAGGACCCCATTGGGCGCATTCCCTCTCTTTCATCTCCATCGTGATGAGGGGTAGGCAGGGCGCCGTGAAGACGCAACAACTCATTAGCTGGACGTGGCGGGCGGAGAGCAGCTTTGTAAAGACAAACAAGTTAATTAGCCCCAGCGTGGCTTTAATAAGTTCAGCTAAACATAGTTTAGGAAAGCAGCGAGCAACATAACATAACATCAGCAATTGTGTAATTATGTCTCAGATTTGGGCTCTTTTTGTTTGATGGAGAGGACATAATTATCAGGCTGGCTTAGGTTCTCTAGGGACGGAGATAGAAGGAACACAGGAACACACTCCACTTCCTCTTTAGCTGTGACTAAGGAATACAACAAGTGATTGATAGTACTGTTTGGGGTTGTTATGGTGGAATTGAGAATGTGCAGTTCCTGTTATGTGCAGTCCTGTTATAAAAAGTAGCACAATGACTTTTCCAAAATATACTGAACAAAAATATAAATGAAACATGCAACAATTTAAAAGATTTTACTGAATTACAGTTCATATAAGGAAGTTACTCAATTTAAATTAATGAATTAGACCCTACTCTATGGATTTCACATCACTGAGAACACAGATATGCATCTGTTGGTCACAGATACCTTAAAACAAAAGTAGGGGCATGGATCATAAAACCAGTCAGTATCTGGTGTGACCACCATTAGATTCATTCAGCGCTAGACATCCCCTTTACATAGAGTTGATCAGGCTGCTGATTGTGGCCTTTGAAATGTTGTCCCACTCCTCTTCAGTGGCTGTGCAAAGTTGCTGGATATTGGCGGGAACTGGAACACACTGTCGGACGCGTCAATCCAGAGCATTCCAAACATGCTCATTGGGTGATATGTCTGGTGAGTATTTAGGCAATGGAAGAGCTGGGACATTTTCAGCTTCTAGGAATTGTGTACAGATCCATGTGATATGGGGCCGTGCATTATCATGTTGAAACATGAGGTGAAGGCGACGGATGAATGGCACGTCAGTTGTCATACCCTGATCTGTTTCACCTGTCCTTGTTATTGTCTCCACCCCCTCCAGGTGTCGCTTGCTTTCCCCAGTGTATTTATCCCTGTGTTTCCTGTCTCTCCATGCCAGTTCGTCTTGTATGTTCCAAGTCAACCAGCGTTTTCCCCCGTTCTCCTGCCTTTGCTATTCTCCTCTTTCTAGTCCTCCCGGTTTTGACCCTTGCCTGTTCCTGGACTTTGTAACCGCCTGCCTAACCATTCTGCCACTCTGTGGCTCCTGGACTCCTTTTGCCTGTCCATGGCCATTCTCTTACCTACTCCTTTTTGGATTATTAAACATCTTAAACTCCAACCATCTGCCTCCTGTGTCTGCATCTGAGTCTCGCCTTGTGTCATGATACAGTGAGCCTAAGAATCTCGTCACGGAACTCTCTGTGCATTCAAATTGACATCGACAAAATGCAATCATGTTCGTAGTCTGTAGTTTATGCCTGCCCATAACATAACTCCACCATGGAGCATAATGTTCACAATATTGACATCAGCAAACCGCTCGCTCACAAGACACCATACACGTGGTCTGCGGTTGTGCGGTTGTGAGGCCAGTTGGATGTACTGCCAAATTCTCTAAAATGACGTTGGAGGCGGCTTATGGTAGAGAAATTAAGATTAAACTCTCTGCCAACAGCTCTGGTGGATGTTCCTGCAGTCAGCATGACAATTGCCCATTCCTGTGTAATGATGATGTGTTTAATCAGCTTCTTGATATGCCACACCTGTCAGGTGGATGCATTATCTTGGTAAAGGAGAAATGCTCACTAGCAGGGATGTGAACAGATTTGGGCACCACATTTGTGAGAAATAAGCTTTTTGGGCTTATGGAACATTTCTGGGATCTTTTTCAGCTCATGAAATATGGGGCCAACACTTTACATGTTGCATTTATATTTTTGTTCAATGTATACTTACATACACCTTAGCCAAATGCATTTAAACTCAGTTTTCACAATTCCTGACATTTAGTCCTAGTAAACATTCCCCGTCTTAGGTCAGTTAGGATCCAACCTTTATTTTAAGAATGTGAAATGTCAGAATAATAGTAGAGAGAAATATATATTTCAGCTTCTATTTCTTTCATCACATTCCCAGTGGGTCAGAAGTTTACATACATTCAATTAGTATTTGGTAGCATGGCCTTTCAATTGTTTAACTTGGGTCAAACATTTTGGCTAGCCTTCCACAAGCTTCCCACAATAAGTTGGGGGAATTTTGGCCCATTCCTCCTGACAGAGCTGGTGTAACTGAGTCAGGTCTGTAGGCCTCCTTGCTCACACATGCTTTTCAGTTCTGCCCACAAATCTCTATGGGATTGAGGTAAGGGCTTTGTGATGGCCACTCCAATGCCTTGACTTTGTTGTAGGTAAGCCATTTGGCCACAACTTTGGAAGTATGCTTGGGATCATTGTCCATTTGGAAGACCCATTTGCGACCAAGCTTTAACTTCCTGACTGATGTAATGAGATGTTGCTTCCTTATATCCACATATATTTCCTACCTCATGACACCATCTATTTTTTGAAGTGCACCAGTCCCTCCTGCAGCAAAGCACCCCCACAACATGATGCTGCCACCCCCATGCTTCACAGTTGGGATGGTGTTCTTCGGCTTGCAAGCCTCATCCTTTTTCCTCCAAACATAACAATGGTCGTTATGGCCAAACAGTTCCATTTTTGTTTCATCAGACCAGAGGACATTTCTCCAAAAAGTATGATCTTTGTCCCCATGTGCAGTTGCAAACCGTAGTTTGGCTTTTTATATGGTGGTTTTGGAGCAGTGTCTTCTTCCTTGCTGAGTGGCCTTTCATGGTTATGTCGATATAGGACTCGTTTTACTGTGGATATAGATACTTTTGTACCTGTTTCCTCCAGCATCTTCACAAGGTCCTTTGCTGTTGTTCTGGGATTGATTTGCACTTTTCGCACCAAAGTACGTTTATAGTACGACAGAACGCGTCTCCTTCCTGAGCGAAATGATGGCTGCGTGGGCCCATGGTGGTTATACTTGCGTACAGATGAGCGTGGTACCTTCAGGTATTTGGAAATTGCTCCCAAGGATGAACCAGACTTGTGGAGGTCTACACATTATTTCCTGATTTATTTAGATTTTTCCATGATGTCAAGCAAAGAGGCACTGGGTTTGAAGATAGGCCTTGAAATACATCCACAGGTCCACCTCCAATTGACTGAAATTATGTCAATAAGCCGATCAGAAGCTTCTAAAGCCATAAACTTGTCTGTAAACAATTGTTGGAAAAATTACTTGTGTCATGCTATGCACAAAGTAGATGTCCTAACCGACTTGCCAAAACTATAGTTTGTTAACAAGACATTTGTGGAGAGGTTGAAAAACTAGTTTTAATGACTCCATCCTAAGTGTATGTAAACTTCCGACTTCAACTGTATGTATTTTGAGTACAAGACAATTGCACCTCAAACCATCAGAGGAACCTCTATCTCAAAATCACACTGTGATGCCCAATAATGTTGATGGGGTTGATTTGGATCATCAGGGACCAGTCACGAGCAGTAAGGCACTAAGGCAGCTGTATGGTCCTGTATGGTCCTGTTCCTGTGTGTATTAAAAGCCCATTCAAACACAATCAGGCAGGCTGTTAAAACAGGATCAAACAGCACAAAGCTCCCTCCTCTCTAAACCTGCTCTCACACTCCCAGCGTTTGATCTGCCTCCAAGTCTGCTACAAAAGACAGCAGACACAGAAAGAGAGAGAGAGAGAGTGAGATATGGAGAGAGAGGGAGACAGAGAGAAAGAGTGGGTGAGTGAGTGAGTGAGTGAGTGAGTGAGTGAGTGAGTGAGTGAGTGAGTGAGTGATGAGTGAGTGATTGAGAGCTAGAAAGAGAAAGAGACAAAAGGATGAGAGCTGCATGCCACCACAGTATCCCCTCTTTCTATCCCACCCTGAAACACACATGCATGCTAGGGCCTGGGGTGTAATTCAGTGCGGTGTGCATGGAGGTAGGGCAGCAGGTTGGGAACACAACCTTTTCTCCTGATTCCACTCTCTCTGAATAAATCAGAAGGCTCCAGTCTCCGCATAAGTGATTCCTTATTGCCTCTACATCTACATGTCACACACACATGCGGCCCGCTGTTCACGCCTCAGTCAGCACACACAGATGAATGTTCACACTGCAGCCAGCTGACACACACACACGTGAGAAAGACAGGAGCATGACATTTACATAGAGTACAAACTGCTGGAGGAAGGAGCATGGGGACGGGGGGAGGAACGTTTTACACAGAAACTGCTGGGCCTGGGACCTGTCGTAACAATTAGCCTGTTGGTCAGGATTCTACAGGGGGTCAGGCCTTTTGGAGTTGCAGGGTTAGCAGTAAGTGCAGAGTAGGCAGCCCGCTCACCCACAGGGTACAACAAGCCAAAATAAACAGAAATGGCCTCATATACGTACTTTGCTGCACAGCTATTTTCAAATCAAATTTGATTGGTCACATACACATGGTTAGCAGATGTTAATGCGAGTGTAGCGAAATGCTTGTGCTTCTAGTTCCGACAGTGCAGTAATATCGAACAAGTAATCAAACAATTCCTCAACAACAACCAAATACACACAAATCTAAAGGGAAGTATTCACCCCCTTGGCATTTTTCCTATTTTGTTTCTTTACAACCTGGAATTAAATAGGTTTTTGGGGGGGTTGTATCATTTGTTTTACAACACAACAACTAGTATTCCAACTATCTTGGAAAGACAGTACTGTGCAATATCGAAGAGCCCTCACTGCTGCTCGATCATCCTATTTTTCCAACTTAATTGAGGAAAATAAGAACAATCCTAAAAAGAAAAATTATACTGTCGCAAAGCTAACTAAAAAGCAGCATTCCCCAAGTGAGGATGACTTTCACTTCAGCAGTAATAAATTCATGAACTTCTTTGAGGAAAAGATCATGATCATTAGAAAGCAAATTACAGACTCCTCTTTAAATCTGTGTATTCCTTCAAAGCTCAGTTGTCCTGTGTCTGCACAACTCTGCCAGTACCTAGGATCAAGAGAGACACTCAAGTGTTTTAGTACTATATTTCTTGACACAATGATGAAAATAATCATGGCCTCTAAACCTTCAAGCTGCATACTGGACCCTATTCCAACTAAACTACTGAAAGAGCTGCTTCCTGTGCTTGGCCCTCCTATGTTGAACATAATAAACGTCTCTCTATCCACCGGATGTGTACCAAACTCACTAAAAGTGGCAGTAATAAAGCCTCTCTTGAAAAAGCCAAACCTTGACCCAGAAAATATAAAAAACTATCAGCCTAAATCGAATCTTCCATTCCTCTCAAAAATGTTAGAAAAAGCTGTTGCGCAGCTTTTTCTAAAGCTTGTCCTGAAGACAAACAATGTATATGAAATGCTGATGTACGAAGGGCTATATAAACAAATTTGATTTGATTTGACAACATGTCTACCACTTTGAAGTTGCAAAATATTTTGCATTGTGAATCAAACAGGAAACAAGGAAAAAAAACAGAACTTGAGCGTGCATAACTATTCAGGCTCCCAAAGTCAATACTTTGTAGAGCCACCTTTTGCAGTCTGGGCTGGCAGCCTTGCGAGGGTTAACACGTTTTCAGGTCTCTCCAGAGATGTTAGAGCAGGTTGAAGTCTGGGCTTTGGCCTGGCCACTCAAGGACATTCAGAGACTTTTCCCGAAGCCTCCTGCATTGTCCTGTCTGTGTGCTTATGATCGTTTTTCTGTTGGGAGTTGAACCTTCACCCCAGAGGTCCTCAGCGCTCTGGAGCAGGTTTTCAACAAGGATCTCTCTGCACTTTACTTCGTTCATCTTTGCCTCGATCCTGACTAGTTTTGCAGTACTTGCCGCTGAAAAACAATCTTGATTTCATCAGACCAAAGAATTTTGTTTCTCATAGTCTGAGAGTCTTTATGTGCCTTTTGGCAAACTCCAAGCTTCCGTCTGGCCACTCTACCATAAAGGCCTGATTGGTGGAGTGCTGCAGAGATGGTTGTCCTTCTGGAAGGTTCTCCCATCTCCACAGAGGAACTCTGGAGCTCATTCAAAGTGACCATCTGGGTTCTTGGTCACCTCCCTGACCGACGCCCTTAACCCCCGATTACTCAGTTTGCCCGGACGGCCAGCTCTAGGAAGAGTCTTGGTGGTTCCAAACTTCTTCCATTTAAGAATGATGGAGGCCACTGTATTCTTGGGACCTTCAACACTGTAGAAATGTTTTGGTACCCTTCCCCATATCTGTGCCTCGACACAATCCTGTCTCTGAGCTCTATGGACAATTCCTTTGACCTCAGAGTTTGTTTTTTGCTCTGACGTGCACTGGTAACTGTGGGACCATATAGACAGATGTGTGTCTTTCCAAATCATGTCCAATCAATTGAATTTACCACAGGTGAACTCCAATCAAGTTGTAGAAACATCTCAAGGATGGTCAATGGAAACAGGATGCACCTGTGCTCAATTTTAAGTCTCTTAGAAAAGGGTCTGAATACTTGTGTAAATGGATCTGTTTTTAATGTTTTTATAAATTTGCAAAAGAGGGTTTTAATTTTGTTTGTCAATTTTAGAATAAGGCTGTAATGTAACAAAATGTGGAAGAAGTCAAGGGGTCTGAATACTTTCTGAATGCACTTTATGTGGAACCATAATCACTCAAAGAACCTTTAGAGCACTTAAATGGTCATTTGCAGTTCAGAAAATATATACACAATAAATAAATGGGAGTCCAAACACTGTGTGTGTGTGTGTGTGTGTGTGTGCTTGCGTGCGTGTGTACGCGTGTGTGATCCCTCAGCCAAGGCAGGATGGAGATTGGGAGCCAAGGACTGAGGAGGCACCGGCAAGAGGGAACACAGGAGCAGAGCAGCCATCTGTCCCTCAGTGCTCTGCCACATGCATGTACAAAACACTCATACGCGCGCACACACACACACACACACACACACACACACACGGCGCATCAACATACTTGTCTAATACATACGGACACACACATGCCTGCACCTATGCACAACTAGGGATACTGCATACATTTATACATAGATCAAAAACACTCCCTTACACCCACAGCTTGCACACATTTACAAACACTCACACACCCAGCTTTTATATAATCAGTCATATAAATACACAGTACATACACACCAACAACACACATGAAATAATCTGATTTCACACCCAAAATGTACACACTGCCCTTCGCTCCAAGAAAAGCTTTAGACCCATGGTTCCTCTTCCTTCCTACATCTGGCTGGACGCCCACCATTGAAGTCACCCAGTTGACTCGCAGATGCCTCAAAATGGCCGATGTGTAGTTGAATTTGCACTTCAACCAAAATGAACCCTGTCCAAATGGTTTACGTGCAGGATGTGTTCTCTATCCATTGGGGTGTGCATATATTTATCGAAGGTGACATTGAGATTTGAATTTTTTGTGAGCCAGAGCGAAGGCAGCACACATTTAGTTACAAACATGGAATTACAATATACATCAGTAACAAGTATATCAATGCATCAGACTTCATACAACGCAAAAGTTGAATGTACATTAGATATACACAAAAGTATGTGGACACCCCTTCAAATTAATGGATTCGGATATTTCAGCCACACCCGTTGCTGACAGGTGTATAAAAGCGAGCACACCGCCATGCAATCTCTATAGACAAACATGGTCAACTGTAAGTGCTGTTATTGTGAAGTGGAAACATCTAGGAGAAACAACGGCTCACCTGCAAAGTGGTAGGCCACACAAGCTCACAGAACGGGACCGCTGAGTGCTGAAGCGCGTAGCGCTGTCCTCAGTTGCAACACTCACTACCGAGTTCCAAACTGCCTCTGGAAGCAAAGTCAGCACAAGAACTGCTCACAAGCCTAAGATGACCATGCGCTATGCCAAGCGTCAGCTAGAGTGGTGAAGCTCGCTGCCTTTGGAATCTGGAGCAGTGGAAATGCATTCTCTGGACTGATGAATCACGCTTCACCATCTGGCAGTCCGACGGATGAATCTGGGTTTTCCGGATGCCAGGAAAATGCTGCCAGCCCTAATGCATTGTGCCGTCTGTAAAGTTTGGTGTTGGAGGAATAATGGTCTGGGGCTGTTTTTCATGTTTCGAGCTAGGCCCCTTAGTTCCAGTGAAGGGAAATATTAATGCTACAGCATACAATGACATTCTAGATGATTCTGTGCTTCCACCTTTGTGCCAACAGTTTGGGGAAGGCTCTCTCCTGTTTCAGCATGACAATGCCCCCGTGCACAAAGTGAGGTCCATACAATCTCGACCAGAAATGTTTGAGATTGGTGTGGAAGAACTTGACTGGCCTGCACAGAGCCCTGACCTCAACTCCATTGAACACCTTTGGGATGAATTGGAACGCAGACTGCGAGACAGGTCTAATCGCCCAACATCAGTGCCTGACCTCACTAATGCTCTTGTGGATGAATGGAAGCAATCCTAGCGGCAAAGTTCTAATATCTAGTGGAAAGCCTTCCCAGAAGAGTGGAGGCTTTTATGGCAGCAAAGGGGGGACCAACTCTATGTGAATGCCTATGATTTTGTAATGAGAAGTTTGATGAGCATGACATGTTATGTAGATAGTAGCCCCTAGATGACAGGGGCGGGGAAGGGTTATCGGGGTGGGTGGGGGTACAGACGGGTCTCACATAGGGAGATCCGGAGGTGGGCACCACGTGTGGGCTTGGTCGTCACCCATTTTAAGGGGGATGCCAATGGTCATTACCCAGTCCCTATCCTCCCCCAGCCACCGCACCCCAGCCACAGCGCCTTATTAGCAGGCCAGATAAAAGCAGAGCTTCCACCTAGCGCCTCTCATTTACTCTTTCTCTCCCTTCATTCTGACAGTCTTTTTCTTCCCCTGCACTGGGATGAAAAGATAAAGGCCTTTGAAAGAGAAGTTCAAAGCCTCGTTAGGCTAGAAAACAGAACAGTTTGTTTCTCAGTGTTCTCTCCCCAACACCAAAGTCTGGCACTGGCGTCACCCTGTGAGCTGTTACTGAGATATTTGCCTATATTGAGATGGTGAGAAAAACAGTTTTATGTTCCTGAATATGGCCCCTGTAAGGTGCTACAAAAGCAGTCTGTTCCTCTATAACGAGCACAATGCTAATCACAGGCTAAAAAATACTTTATGACCCAAAACGAAGCAGTGATGCTGAC
Organism: Oncorhynchus mykiss; assembly: GCF_057628025.1. Lineage (NCBI taxonomy): Eukaryota > Metazoa > Chordata > Actinopteri > Salmoniformes > Salmonidae > Oncorhynchus > Oncorhynchus mykiss. The sequence continues at coordinate 10,315,465 of NC_143035.1, forward strand.
CTGATGCTGATCTTACGAAGATACATAACACAAACATATGTGACCACAAACTGATGATTCAGCACAGTGCCATTCATAGAAACATAAAATGCAATTGATATAGATTGTCAAAGCTAAGTAAGCTATATTGAATATTCCTCATAATAAATAAAAAGTGGCTCGACTAACAACGCCTTACAGAGTAGTGTGCACAGTATATGTAGCCTGTGTGTTATTTAAGCCTACACCCCCCCCCACCAGTGTGTCACATAGTGACTGTGACAGTGCTTTCATACAGTCAGACAGCCCGTCTCTGATTAATTCATATGTACAGACACATTCTGTATCATAATGGTAAGACCTTCAGACTATAGAATGCTCTCCCTCTAACTATGAATATATGCCATTTAGCAGAAGCTTGAATCCAAATGTTACCGTGCGGGTGTTCCCCGGAATCGAGCCTACTATCCTGGTGTTGCAAGCGCCATGCTCTACCAACTGAGCTACAGAGGACCTCTCTGTCCCCATTGGTTGTAAGTATGGTCAGAGCTGCTACTGTAGGAGACAGATGTAGGAGAGGAAAGAGGGAGAGAGCGGGAGAAGAGAGAGAGGTGCAGCACACAGCAAACACTCAATTATGTGGACACCCTCAGGGGCAACACATAGGCTTGTGAGGACTAGCTGCCTCACGACACACACTCTCACACACCAATGTGCGCGCACACACACACACACACACAGACACACACACACATTAACGTAGACAGACACACACCCACACACAGGGACAGAACATGCTAAACACACTCATAAACCCCTAATCCTATCTGCTTGTGTACAGCCAAACCTGGGGCAATAAACAAACAGCAGATGCCTTTCATTCTGGTTAAGAAACAGAACAGAGAGAGAACAGTGAGACTCAGGTTTTGCAGAACTGGAACAACATGGCAGAAAGAGAGTCACAGTCACACACACACACACACACACACACACACACACACACACACACACACACACAGGCTACAGTGTGAAAATGAGAATCATCTCTTAAGGCGGTTTTGGGTAGAGGTCACAGCGCACGCACACTCAGGACTTCCTTGAGTGCACACAGAAGAGCACGGCACAGAGAGTTCTGATTGCTTGAGATAGGTGTTTTGTCTCTGAATAATAAAACACAGAGACCACAAACAGAGATGTGGTGTGGCTGCAGTTTTTTCATGTCCTGTGTTAGGGGTTGAGACTGAACACCAAGCACAAAGACACAGCTCCAGGGTTAGAGAGTGGAGGGCGTGACAGTTTTGTGTATCCCTGCCTGGCTATGAAAACACAGCACTTCATTCTAACCAAATGGAAACAAGTAGCTGGCCCTCTCTGTTAAAGAGAGGGCCAAAATCTCATCCAAGATGGTGGCCAAAATCTCAGGAGGCCAATTCTGAGACTCAGACTACAGTAGGTTTCTTAGAGAACCAGGGTGTGTTGGAGTTGTGAGGAATGGGAGCACAGTGTCTTCATTTCCCAGTGTAACCTTTAAGCAAGGCTGAAGTGTTTTGTGCTTATTCGTGTAACCTTTTCAGTCTCCCCTCAGCAGTGTTCATCCCATTTATGACATAGTCAGTTCCGCTGTTAGGGACTATTATTTGTTATAATTTATTTGACAATTTCAACACATACATAAAACATTAGAGAAGTATTATGTATTTCAAACACCCCCAACCCTTTTGAAGGATCCTAAGCAACCATGTATTGCACTCTTATTTTTACAGATATTTTGCTACATACATTTATTTCACATACATGTTCTACACAGTATTACATGACAAAAATACATTTCAATATACACTGAGTGTACAAAACATTAAAGGACAACTGCTCTTTCCATGACATAGACTGACCAGGTGAATCCAGGTGAAAGCTACGATCCCTTATTGATGTCATTTGTTAAATCCACTTCAATCAGTGTAGATGAAAGGGAGGAAACAGGCTAAAAGAAATGTTTAGCTTTAAGACAATTGAGACATGGATTGTATATGTGTGCCATTCAGAAGGTGAATGGGCAAGACTAAAAAAGTAAGTGCCTTTGAACAGGGTATGGTAGCTAGTGCCAGGCACACTGGTTTGTATCAAGAACTGCAAAACAGCTGGGTTTTTCACACTCGACAGTTTCCCCTGTGTGTAAAGAATGGTCCTCCACCCAAAGGACATCCAACCAACTTGACAACTGTGGGAAGCATTGGAGCCAAACATGTGCCAGCATCCCTGTGGAATGCTTTCAACACCTCGTGGAGTCCATGCCCCAACAAATTGAGGCAGTTCTGAGGGCTTTCAGGGTGCTGTGATATCTTACATGAATTATGAACCTTTCTAATCTGATACTAGACACAGATTGTCCAGTTGAAGTCGGAAAATTACATACACTTAGGTTGGAGTCATTAAAACTAGTTTTTCAACCACTCCACAAATTTCTTGTTAACAAACTATAGTTTTGGCAAGTCGGTTAGGACATCTACTTTGTGCATGACACAAGTAATTTTTCCAACAATTGTTTACAGACAGATTATTTCACTTATAACTCACTGTATCACAATTCCAGTGGGTCAGAAGTTTACATACACTAAGTTGACTGTGCCTTTAAACAGCTTGGAAAATTCCAGAAAATGATGTCATGGCTTTAGAAGCTTCTGATAGGCTAATTGAGATAATTTGAGTCAATTGGAGGTGTACCTGTGGATGTAATTCAAGGCCTACCTTCAAACTCAGTGCCTCTTTGCTTGACATCATGGGAAAATCTGCCAAGACCTCAGAAAAAAAAATTGTGGACCTCCACAAGTCTGGTTCATCTTTTGGAGCAATTTCCAAATGCCTGAAAGTACCACGTATATCTGTAAAAACAATAGCACGCAAGTATAAACACCATGGGACCACGCAGCCATCATACCGCTCATGAAGAAGAAGCGTTCTGTGTCCTAGAGATGAACGTACTTTGGTGCGAAAAGTGCAACGGTTTGCAACTGCACATGGGGACAAAGACCGTACTTTTGGAGAAATGTCCTCTGGAAACAAAAATAGAACTGTTTGGCCATAATGACCATTGTTATGTTTGGAGGAAAATGGGTGACACCAACAAGCCAAAGAACACCATCCCAAAAGTGAAGCACAGGGGTGGCAGCATCATGTTGCGGCGGTGCTTTGCTGCAGGAGGGACTGGTGCACTTCACAAAATAGATGGCATCATGAGGCAGGAAAATTATGTGGCTATATTGTAGCAACATCTCAGTCAGGAAGTTAAAGCTTGGTGAAAAAATGACCCCAAGCATATTTCCAAAGTTGTAGCAAAATGGCTTAAGGACAACAAAGTCAAGGTATTGGAGTGGCCATCACAAAGCCCTGACCTCAATCTCATAAGAAATTTGTGGGCAGAACTGAAAAGGCATGTGCGAGCAAGGAGGCCTAAAAACCTGTTTCAGTTACACCAGCTCTGCCAGGAGGAATGGGCCAAAATTCACCCAACTTATTGTGGGAAGCTTGTGGAAGGCTACCCGAAACGTTTTACCCAAGTTAAACAATTTAAAGGCAATTCTAACAAATACTAATTGAGTGTATGTAAACTTCTGACCCACTGGGAATGTGATGAAAGAAATAGAAGCTGAAATAAACTATTCTCTCTACTATTATTCTGACATTTCACATTCTTAAAATAAAGTGGTAATCCTAACTGACCTAAAACAGGGAATGTTTACTAGGATTAAATGTCAGGAATTGTGAAAAACTGAGTTTAAATGTATTTGGCTCAGGTGTATGTAAACTTCCGACTTCAACTGTGTATATATATATTAGAGTATTATTATATTGCTAATTGATTGACCATGGCTTCCAACTCGCCCAACAGTGCTATTTGTTAGTTTTAAGTGAACGTTGTGATTTTTCCTGAACCTGTGACCAGAAACAATTTACATAGGGACAATACCATAACAAATGTTCTATTGATTCTAGCTCTTTGCAGCAAAATCTGCAGGGCTGAGATGGTTGTATAAATAACATTCTGTTGGTGGCCAGAATTATTGTATAATAATTTATAATAATAAATATAATATAATAATAATAATAATAATAATAATAATTTAAATAGAAAACTTGATGTTTTGAATGGAGCATTGTTTTGTGTGTCAGTTCAAAAACCATGTGTCATGGAATCGGAACTATCTGTATGGCTCAACGGGCAACATTTTGGCCCTCAAAATTAACGTGGTATATTTTTCTATTCATTACCATTTTTTTCACCAATTTTGGTCTTTAATATAGGGAAGACAAGTAAGGTCCCTACTTTTACCCTTTTCACTTGTCTCCTCCATTTCTGCAGTAATGCTGCAATCAGTTGGTCATAACTTTGGACAGAGCAAACATTCCCATAGATTTTTGATAGCTGCATGTGTTACATAACTTCACCATTCCTATTCATACTATCATTAGAAAATACTTTTTTTTAAATGTAATTATCCATTAAGAATGGTTTTTCATAAAAGTATATTTGAGTTTAACCATAATTTTTGTTGTAATATTTGATTTGTCTTTTCAGGAGGGTGAAATTTAAATTTTAACCAGCTTTGTATTGCTTGTTTCAGAAAAGGCAATACTTTGAACAAGGTTTCATTTTCATGAGAGGTTGTAATCTGGATAAAGGCAAAAAGGCCATTTTTGAACAGCAGGTGAGCCATTCTTACTAATCTGCTGGAGGACCAGTTTGGGTTTAAGTATAACTTTTGTATGACTGAAGCTTTTAGTGAGAGGTCTAATGCTTTAATATTTAATCATTTTAGCCCCCCAAACTCGTATTCATTATATAAATAAGCACGTTTCATTTTGTCATTTTGCTCATATCATTTGAAAAACAAGTCATCTGGAGTAGGCAGCAACATAAGTAGATAAGTAAACTGTAATATGACTAAAGAGTTCATTAGTGTGATTTCTCCCTAAATAGACAGGTATTTAACTCGACATGGTTGCAAGATCGGTCTATTTTTGAGAAGTTTCTATTGAAATTTGTTGTAGTGAGTTTATTTCTTTAAGGATATGAAGTATGTCTACTTCAACATCAGAACATTTTATTGGTCAACTACAGGGTCATGTAAAAGTTGTGTAGTTTAATGTTCCAATACATAATATCATTAGGTTTTAGTCCAGAGAGACCTGAGAAATCATCCAGATTGTCAATGAGACCATACAGGGATCCAGATTGTCAATGAGACCATACAGGGATCCAGATTGTCAATGAGACCATACAGGGATCCAGATTGCAGACTTAAGAGAAAACTGGAGTCATTGGCATACATTGACATTTTTGTTTTTAAGCAGTGGATTTCTAGCCCCTGATATTATTGTTGGATCTTATTTTAATAGCTAACATTTTGCGATAGCCAAAACAAATAGATATGGAGAGAATGGACAACCTTGCTTAACTCCTCTTGATAGTTCACTACTTTCTGATAAGTAACCGTTATTTACTATTTTACATCTGGAGTTGCTATACATAACTTTAACCCATTGTATAAGAGATTCACAGAAATGTAAATAGTCCAGGCATTTATATATACACATTCTAGTCGTATTTTATCAAAGTCCTTTTTGAAATCTGCTATGAAGACCAGGCATGCATTCTTTGATGTTTCATAGTGTTCTATTGTTTCATGTAATTGTCGTATTTTATCACCAATGTATCATCCATGCAAAAACACTCTCTGATCATGATTAATAATGTCCGGTAAAACCTTTCTAATTCTATGTGCAATGTATTTTGCCAGGAGTTTTGCATCACAACATTGAAGTGTAAGGGGCCTCCAGTTTGTTTAGTGGACTGGATCTTTTATACTCACCACCTGGGTCCTGTTTCAGTAATAGTGAAATCAGACCTTGCTAAGTATTTGATAGTCTACCATTTTTTGAAGATTCTAAAAGAATTTGGCACATTTTTGTAATATATGACACTTGATCGTTCTAAAAATACGTTTCTCCAGTTCTTTTTGTTTTTCCTCTAACTTATTTTGTGCCTCTCCGGTACAGTTTTCATTGCCATCCACCTGTAATGTTAGTTCCTAAATTCAATTTTTTTAAATAATATTTATTTTGTCATTTTTATTAATTTTTCACACCAAATACAAATATACACATACGAACAAAAATGTACAGATGTCCACAAACAACAACTTAATTTTCTCTGCCCAGACCCGCATGCTCACACCTCCATCCCTAGTGCCTGCATTATTGTTTGCCACATGGCCTTCAATTGTACCAATTAGTTTTCCTCGGTCGCTCATGCTATTTCAATATCTAAATAGTAAGTTGTTCGATTTTTTCATTGTGTTGATGATGGCAGATTAATTGATTTCCACATTTTTAATATACGTTCTTTCAAAAGGGTGATGAGAAAATAATTGCCCAGCCCATTGGGTATCTCATTACACACTCATATGGCTTGTCTTGAAATATGCAGGCAGACTGACTAAAAGTAGGTTTACATTTGAATACTTCTGACATCCAACTTTCTAGCTCCTCCCACAAATTCCAGACATAGCATTCCCAGATAGCATGGGTTATTGAGTCATTATTAGTTTTACACTTACGATAGGATTCTGCCTCCCGGGTGGTGCAGCGGTCTAATCCACTGCATCGCAGTGCTAGAGGCATCACTACAGACCCGGGTTAAATCCCAGGCTGTGTCGCAGTCAGCGTTGACCGGGAGACCCATGAGGCGGCACACAATTGACCCAGTGTTGTCCGGGTTAGGGGAAGGTTTGGTAGACCGGAATGTCCTTGTCTCATCGCACTCTAGTGACTGCTTGTGGCGGGCTGGGCGCCTGCACACTGACTTTGGTCGGCAGTTGTACGGTGTTTCCTCTGACACATTGGTGCGGCTGACTTCCGGTTTAAGCGAGCAGTGTGTCAAGAAGCAGTGCGGCACGGCAGGGACGTGTCTCGACTTTCGCCTCTCCCGAGTCCATTTGGGAGTTGCAAAGATGAGATAAGACTGAACTACCAATTGGAAATCACGAAAAAGGGGTAAAAAGTAAAAACAAATTTTAATAAAAAATAAAGACATGATTCTGCCGTTGTGCTGTAGAATTTGTGCATTTTGTCTCTACATTTTATACAATAATTTATACTGGATTAATCGTACATTTTTGTTAACTGTAATCTCCTTAGTTATGTTCCAACATTCGCAATATACTGTGCCAATATCAGTTATTTTCAAATAACTGATTGTTTATATTCTTTTATAAAAGATTGTCAGTTGCATAGGCTCTCTGCAAGGTTCTGTATAGGATACCCTCAAGATTGCTCAGATGTCCAAAATATTTCAATTTTTTTGTGTATTTTGTGTAAAACTTTTAAGTTGGATGTATTTGAAAATATGTGGGGGTGTGCATGTCTGTCAAGCCAAAATTGCTTAAAAAAAAAAAAATTACCCCCCTTTTTTTCCGCAATTTTGTGGTATCCAATTGTTTAGGAGCTACTATCTTGTCTCATTGCTACAACTCCCATACGGGCTCGGGAGAGACAAAGGTCGAAAGTCATGCGTCCTCCGAAACACAACCCAACCAAGCCAAACTGCTTCTTAACACAGCACGCATCCAACCCGGAAACCAGCCGCACCAATGTGTCGGAGGAAACACTAGTGCACGATGAGACAAGGATATCCCTACCGGCCAAACCCTCCCTAACCCGGACGACGCTAGGCCAATTGTACGTCGCCCCACAGACCTCCCGGTCGCGGCCGGTTGCGACAGAGCCTAGGCGTGAACCCAGAGTCTCTGGTGGCACAGCTAGCGCTGCACAGCTGTACAGCGCCCTTAACCACTGCCCCACCCGGGAGGCCCCAAAATTGCTTTTTAAAGCTTTCATGGAAATAAAGGTATTTCCTACTAACAGGTAATTTATGGTTTTAGTTTTCCATGTGGGCCAATTTATCGATGAATTCTGAAAAGCTATCCAAGGATTATTCCATAAGGTTGTGTTAGTTCCTCTATTTCCTTTGTTAATCTAATCTCTTTTGACCAGAGTAGTGAATTGCATGACCTCAGAAGGCACATTTCAAAGTGTCCCATACAATAAGGGGATCTGCAGTAAGTGTGTTATGTAGGAAAAAGTCAGTTATAAATTATTTTGCCTTGGTTTATTATTTTTATATCAAGGCCTGTGTTTCTCTCTGTCTTTCTCTCTCTCTCTCTAAAACACACACCAACTTCCTTGGAGATAGAGGACTGCTCATTTGGTCCTCCCTGACTCTGTCTCCTCCTCCCCCCTCTGTTTCAATCAAACCCCTGCCTCTATAGGGCCCTTCTCTCTGGGGCCCCCGATGAGTGTGTCTGTTCCTGCTGTGGCCCCCAAAGCAGTAGAGAGTGTGTCAGGGAGGAACCTCCGAGGCCCCTGCTGACTGATCCCATGCTTATTTGGGTTTTGTTGTCGTGGCAGCGTCTCATTATGTAAATGATCTCTCCCTCCTGAGCGAGTGAGAGACAGAGAGAGAGAGAGAGAGATGGAGAGAGGCAGGAGATGTAGCTGTGATGTTCACCAATCCAGACTGTGTTAAATCGGCTTCAGGGACCAGCGAAGGATTGCTGCTATATTTAGAAATCATCCTCAATGTATTTTTTTGCCTCCCCAAAACAGAAAGCCATCTCCCCAGTTAAGACTCTGCAATGCGCATCGGGTTCACACCAAACACACTAACACACACATTACATGTTTTCGATTGAGCAGTTGATAATAATTTAAGAGATGAATTCATCCTTAATCTCTTCCCCATTCTATCCTTTCTGTGTCCATTCCCATCTGTAATGTGCATCACACTGAATGCAATTCTCGTCTTCTCTCATCTCATCTGGGGAGCAAAATTAAACGCTTGTCTCTGAAGAATAGGCCCTAACAGAAATCTATATTATGTTTCTAGCTCCAGGGAAGTCAATACTTAGCAGAGAGATCCTTTAAACATTGAATATTTCTATTGAATCACCCACTCAAGGTGTCCTATCATATTCTGATCCTATTAAATTACTGATCTTCTGATGTCACCTGCTCTCCTTCTTATTTCCACTCCCGTCATTGGACATGGCAGTTCTAATTAGTGGCTTAACCAAATCCCCCTTGATTACTCTGCAGTGGTCTGTGACAGTGATCTGCTGCTGCCTGTCACACACCTGTGCCAGCCAGTACACACAGTGCAGTTTAGAGCAGATGGAGAGCCAGTCAGCCGATGCAGAGCCTCCACCTCCTCCCAAACCGGAGTTCTGCTACCCTGGCCTACCCCGCGCTGACAAAAAGCAGTTAAAACACACACACACACACACACTCACTTATCCCACCGACTGCTGTCAATGCTGTTTGAGAGCAGCTGTCGATGCTGTATGTTTTCTCCTCCAATCAGAGAGCAGCTTGCCTTCTGAAGGTCTGCCCACTCTCTCTACCAGCCAGCCTATAGCAGCCCACAGAGGAACCAAACAGTTCTGACACACCCAAACAAGGTACCCACACACTCAACCATGGATCTCATAGGTCTCTTGTGGGGGTGTGCATGTCTGAATCCTGATGAAAATGCCATTTTGAGCTGAGTGACCCACAGATCAATGTCATCAATAGCATTAACCAAGCAGGCTGGGCCTTTCATTTTATTTATCCATTATTTTACCATTTAAGTTGACTGAGAACATGTACTCATTTGCAGCAACGACCTGGGGAATAGTTCCAGGGGAGAGGAGGGGGATGAATGAGCCAATTGTAAACTGGGGATTATTAGGTGACCGTGATGGTTTGAGGGCCAGATTGGGAATTTAGCCAGGACACCGGGGTTAACACCCCTACTCTTACGATAAGTGCCATGGGATCTTTAATGACATCAGAGAGTTAGAACACCCGTTTAACGTCCCATCTGAAAGACAGCACCCTACACAGGGCAGTGTCCCCAATCACTGCCCTGGGACATTGGGATAATTTTTAGACCAGAGCAAAGAGTGCCTCCTACTGGCCCTCCAACACCACTTCCAGCAGCATCTGGTCTCCCATCCAGGGACTGACCAGGACAAACCCTGTTTAGCTTCAGAAGCAAGCCAGCAGTGGTATGCAGGGTGGTATGCTGCTGGCATTAACAAAGCAGGCTGGGCAGGCGGGAGTCACGCCTTGACTTAAAAACATCGTTAGGTTCTAATTTTTCAGAGTAAATAACTCACGGACACTGGAGAAGCTAATTCTTCCCAAAGGGTCGACACAGCTGTAATTCAGACAAAGACATGTCTTCACCACTACAAGTATATATACTCCACTTTAGGCACTCCTCCTTCTCTCCAATCCTTACATCTTATGGTTCGACAGGAAGAGGGTGATAGGATAATAAACCATAATTTCTCACTTCAGGGGACCTGACCTCTGACCTCCTTCGCCTAATCCACAGATGTCCATCTGCTTCCCCTATAGCAATCCTGTGACCTCCTCCCGTCCACCCAACACATTCCAAAGCCATCTGTCTTTCTACAGAGAACCATTAACCTCTGACATAAAAAAAACTGTCTCTTTCACTCCAATATATACTATGCTTATGCGTATAACAATGTTCAAAGTTGACCCCGAATCCAACAACATGCAGAGCTCAAACCGCTTAATCCACTTGTATGTCCCCACCACATGCAGAGGACCGACTCATGCTATAGTATGCTGCCTGCGCTCTCAACGCTCCACTCTCACTCAACCCTCAGCCAGTCGACGATCCTACACATTCAGCACTACAGAGGAGCCTAATTCGCCTTGTCTTGAAAATGTGTTTTAAGGCATGCCAAGTGCTAATGGTATAAATTTAGGTTGTGTTGTCTTCGTCCCGGGAACTTGGCGTAGTCTGTGGGCTGCTGAAAGCTGACGCGAGGAGGCCCAGACCTGGTTTCAATGTGCTGGTTAAATGAGCTGCTGGACAAGGGAAGCGGGAAGAAAATAATCTTGTTATAACATCCCCAGCCCAGGCGGCGGGTTAGTGGTAAGGAGATGGCAGCCTGTCACTCGGGTTAGCGCACACCAGGCTACTCAGAGCCAAAGAGTTTTTGGCCAGCTCAGGCTTTATAGCCACGGCTATGCTAATGCTTATGTAAACACTAACGCTAACTACGCTAATGCTAATCTCAGCCACATCAAAGCCAGAGGCGACCACACTCAACTACAGTACAGCACTCTGGCCCACACTACGCTGCTTTGCTCTCCCCTCAAGCCCTGCTTTATTATTCTCCAGCCTACAGACCACTGTTCTGTTTATTACCACTGGCCCCAGCCTTATTGCCTCCCATTCTTACCTCGCCTTAATCTAACTTTAATTAGTGTGTGTCCGGACTTTCTATTAATCCCCCGGCTTCCTGGTTTAAAATGGAGCATCCATCCACCGGGGCCGGAAAATACTTTTACACGACATGACTTCTAGACCTTGACATCACGTGGACAGGAGTCAGGATTACCAGCACTGAGGATGTTGTTCCGAGACTGAAGAAGTCACTGAAATGAGACTGAAATGGTGGCTGAAATGAGAAACTGAAATGGTCCTTTTTTGAATATCTGAAATTAAGCAGTGTGGTTGTGATTGAGCTCCAACAGGCTAGGCTAGCGCCCAGTTCTCTTCCACTGCCTGAGGCTGCTTAGTGACCTTTGACCTTCTGATAACTGCTTCTGTGGCCTCACTTTACCCCTCAACTGACAACAAATCACTGCCTCACCAGAGGTGTCCCCTGCCAGTCCCTAGTTGGACATAAAGACATAGAATAGTGAAGCAGCTGCAATTAAAAATGGAACATTCACACTATGGTCGTGTTTCCTTGCTCAGATGAGTCAACGCAACACCCAATGGGTGAATTCCTGCCAGTTCATGCTGGGTCATAGCTGAAAAAAGTGTCCCAGCTGTCCCAAAAAATGACGGCCTATACGGATGTGGAGGAATCCCTGCGTTGGCGAAATGGCTGCAAACTGCGGAGCGTTATAGTAGCTCTCCCACACCTGGCTCACGCAACAACGCTGCTCAATTAGCAAAGAAATTAAACAAAACGTTTAATCATTTTGAGACTAGAGGAAATAGGATGACTGCTATGTTAAACCTCTTAAGGCTAGGCAGAATACTGCCCCCTTTGGAGGAATTGCGTGCCCATAGTAAACTGAAAAAAAATCTGTCCAAAATTGCTAATATATGCATATAATAATTATTATTGGATAGAAAAAACTCTAAAGCTTCTAAAACCGTTGGAATTATGTCTGTATGTATAGCAGAACTCACAGGGCAGGCATTCTTCCAAACTAGTTTTGTGATCATGAAAGTTGGGGCAACTTTGACGTGATCGCCCCCACCCTTCCCAACCAGCTATGGATCTGGGGACACTTTCTATGTCTTCCACTAGATGTCCTCATTCAGTAGAGCGTTTAATCGTTCAAATCCCGCGAGTTTTGGCCCTATGGGAGTGAATTGAGTGAGTGTTGCGAGAAAATACCTGTGCGTTAGGGCGCGAATTGGTCCCATCCATTCCTTTGTTCCAGCACTCCGGAGGAGAACTAACAATGACCGGTTGAATTGAAAATTGTTTTGTACGTTTAGAACATCCTAAAGCTTGATTCTGCACTTAGTTTGACCTGTTTAGTCGACATATAATATGTAATTTTGAAGTTTTGATGCGCAACTTTTCCGGACCAGAGGACATTTTGGGTGCATTTCAGCTGATATTGTTAGCAGATGCTAATACAAAGACACAAGACTTGAAACCAAACAATGTTTTGGGTAAGTATGAACCCTTCCAGTACATTCTGAACGAAGACCATCAAAGGTAAGGGAATATTTATGCTGAAATTGTGTGTTTCTGTTGACTCCAACATAGCGGAGAAATATTGCTTATGTCTGAGCGCCGTCTCAGAATATTGAATAGTGAGCGATTTCTGTAACGTTAAAAAGAAATGTAACAAAGCGATTGCATTAAGAAGCAGTGTATCTTTCTAACTATATGTAGAACATGTATATTTAGTCAAAGTTTATGATGTCTATTTACGTTATCTTGCGGCGCTACCTATATTTTCTGCGGACATTTTTCAGTATTTTCTGAACATGAATTCAATGTAAATGGACATTTATGGATATAAATGGCATATTATTGAAAAAAAAATGTATTGTGTAACATGTCCTATTACTGTCATCTGATGAAGATTTTCAAAAGGTTAGTGAATGATTTATTTTTTAATCCTGCTTTTATAATTTTATATTTTCTGGGACAAAATGGCTGCCTCTTGTCTTCGTTTCGGTGGTGGTCTAATATAAATATGTGGTGTGTTTTCGCCGTAAAACATTTAAAAAATCTGACATGCTGGGTAGATGAACAAGGTGTTTCGTTTATCTTTCATTTGAGGTATTGGACTTGTTAATGTGTGGAGGTTAAATATTTCTAAGAATATTTTTGCGTTCCATGCGCCACGTTCCAGCTGAACGTGGAAGGGGTCGTTCCCAAAAGGGAACCCTAACCCGTCATCAGGTTTTAAACAACTGCAGTCACAGTTGCCTTGCTGGTCAACAGCCTTCTGGCTATTGTAGTCTTTTGACTGCAGAAAAACAGGAATCGAAAGTTGAGGCAGGCATGCGAGGGAGGGGCAACTTATATTGAAGACGGCTTGTACTGTATATTGATCAGGAACTAAAGCCTGCTAGAGGGAAAGATTCTTAAAAAATCTAGCTAAGAAGACCTTTGCCTTTCATATACAATTATCACTCATTCAGCTGATACTGTATATCTCAAATTCTTGTTAGTGTAGGATAGAACAACTCTGTATCTACTACATACTGTATTTTGAAACTACATTTCTTTGTCTTGTCCATCTAAAGCTTTGCTCCACTTGTAATTCAGCTGTGCCTCTCATACTGTCCCCTTGGTCCTTCTTCCCTGTCCTCTGTCGATAACGGCGACACATCAGCAGCCAGCCACCTGCTCCCTGTGGACCATGTGTGTCACTATCTCTGTCACGTTGTCACTGGGTCCGCTCTTAACACTCAAACTAATGGCTGTGACTCCCTGTGATCCAAATCATTTAAAGGATGTAAAATGATGGCTGTGGCTCCCTGTTCTCCATCTCATTTAAAGGATGTAAACTGATGGCTGTGGCTCCCTGTTCTCCATCTCATTTAAAGGATGTAAACTGATGGCTGTGGCTTCCTTTGCTCTGTCTCATTTAAAGGATGTAAACTGATGGCTGTGGCTCCCTGTGATCCAAATCATTTAAATGGGTTAAACTGATGGCTGTGGCTCCCTGTTCTCCATCTCATTTAAAGGATGTAAACTGATGGCTGTGGCTCCCTGTGCTCCGTCTCATTTAAATGGGTTAAACTGATGGCTGTGGCTCCCTGTGATCCAAATCATTTAAATGGGTTAAACTGATGGCTGTGGCTCCCTGTGATCCAAATCATTTAAAGAGCTTAAACTGATGGCTGTGGCTCTCTGTGCTCTGTCTCATTTAAATGGATAAACTGATGGCTGTGGCTCACCGTGCTCCATCTCATTTAAAGAGCTTAAATTGATGGCTGTGGCTCTCTGTGCTCTGTCTCATTTAAATGGGTTAAACTGATGGCTGTGGCTCCCTGTGATCCAAATCATTTAAAGAGCTTAAACTGATGGCTGTGGCTCTCTGTGCTCTGTCTCATTCAAATGGGTTAAACTGATGGCTGTGGCTGCCTGTGATCCAAATCATTTAAAGAGCTTAAACTGATGGCTGTGGCCCCCTGTGCTCTGTCTCATTTAAAGGGGTTAAACTGATGGCTGTGGCTCCCTGTACTCCTTCTCATTTAAAAGGGGTTAAACTGATGGCTGTGGCTCGGTGTTGCTTAAAGGGTTACAGCTAAATGAGTCAGCTCTGACACACATCTACTCTAACTGTCAGACAGCTGAGCTCCTAACTCCATCCTCATGGTGTCTCTGATTGGCTGATCCCCCTCTGTTCCTATCTTATTGCCTTCTATACCAACATTAAGATTATGAGGATTGTCATACACCTGGCAGAGGTATTACTCAGGTAATATTTCACTCTATGTGATGTACTATGGTTCATCTCTGTCTGGTGGAAAGCAGAGAAAGCATACAAGGCTCTCTTTCGTCAAGATAGCTCCTGTGGGACAATAATAAATAAAGCTAGCCATGAGTGGCCAATTTCTTGCTGACGTGGTCAGTGTGCTAGATTTAGTCCTAATAGGCCAGTCAGGAAAACAAACAGCTTTTTCTAAATGGGGGACATGGCCATGTCTTGCCTGTCCTCATCACAGTCCCACTATGGAGTAGCCTTTGTGAAACAGGGGGTTTCATGTGAATGGGCAGTAACCTATGTAGCCTACTGCGCATGTATCTTATATGTCAGTACGGCCGCTATGAAAACACAATACAAATTTGACACCACCCAAAATGCATAAACACACGTAGGGGCATGTACTCGGAAATATTATAATATCCTGGCTCTGTATAAAAGAGGTCATTGTCATCAGCACAGTTTGACACACATAACCACAATTATGGAGGATTATCTTTAGATAGGAAAAAAATACATCCGAGTGGGGTAGTGCATTTCTGGATCTAAAACAATCCAAACTCTGCTGTAATCCAAACATTCTGAATCGATACATAATCCCACACCTACATGAAAGAGGTCCTGTGATCCTTTCAGCCATTACTTTGATAAGAGAACCGGGGTTTAGAAATAATAAATAAATATTTAAGATCAGTCATGACACGAATAACCGACTTCCAGCCAAAGCCATCTTTATGGATAATCACATAAGTACCCTTTCAAGCCTGACTTGCTACAATCCCCCTACAGTTCATCACTACATCTAATTTGAGTCAAATACACACCTACATACTCTCAAACCCTGCCCATTGGCACTGTGTGAGCATTTCAATATCTGGGAATGAATGAATGATGAAGACGAGATGCGAGGCTGTGTTTTCACTCCTGGCCCTTTCTTGAATGAGGATTAAAGCATACCAATGAACAACAGAGGCAGCCAAATGATGTGGCCGATTTAGATGTGTACTAAGGGAGCAACGGTAGACCATGATGCCAGGGGTCAGCATGAATAGAGAAAAGAGATAAGGAGAATGGGAGGGATTGAGGAAGAGCTTTATACAAACCCATTCACCTCATAAAACACACAGCTTTCAGGATTGGCACGGACCAGACTGGCTGACGCATCATAGCAGCCAGGTATTTAGGGGATTTTAACGGCAGGTCACTGACCCCGGCCACACAATGATGAAATGACAGAGGAGCTAGATCTACTCTACCTAGTTCCTTTTTGGTGTCATTGTTTTGGGGATGACACACACTGCGTGGTAAGGCCTTGCACCCATGGATGGTTACTGGAATGAACTGACTGAAAGCAACCAGGTCAGTCATGGCAACTTTACTGAAGGAAGAAAAATTCCTGGAAAAGGTCATGTTGACAAATCACTTCACCGAAGGACCGTGACACTTTATTAATCACGTGCCAACTCACACAACACCCAAGTCTATATGCCTTGTGGATACTGAAGCCTACATTTGGGTGCTGAATGGTGTTCCACTCCTCTTAAGGGCTGAGGACAAAGCAGGACAGAGACAGACAGATAGACAGACAGAAAAGCACCACTTACAGTGCCTCGCCAGCTAGCAAGGCTGTCCGTCAGTGCCCACACTGCCCGGGCACGGCGGGCAGAGCGAGGAGCTGGAGAGACAGGACCCCTAACCTTCCCAAACATCTCAGGGCGGCGCGGCGCGATGCAGAGTGGCAGGTCTCTGATGCGCGGCTGCGAGCCAGCGTCCTCGGGGCAGCGTAGCCGGATCTGCGTCAGCACCGTGAACATTTTCTGACAGGGCACACTGGCCCTGGCGCTGCCGACACGACATCTCCATCCACATCTCGTCTATACTCTGGGAAATCGACTTAGAAAATGTCCTGTTTGCGGTGTTTACACACAGCATAATTAAAACATTAACAAGTATAAAAAGACTAACTACATGTACTGCTGAGTGCAAGTAAGTTTATGTTTCACTTTATTTCATTGGGTTATATACTCTATGTCAGACATACTGTGCATGGCCACATCATTGTGAAGCAAGGACATGATGAGACGTTGTACGGAGATCCTGCCTGGTTCATTCAGCGGCGTACAGTCAAATTATACTCCACTTGCAATATCATTCAGAATCCAACACATCCCATAGAGACTTACAAACTTTCCACTTACATTTGAGGTTTTCCCCTTTGCGGTGAGTTTCCACTGCAGCTGTCCGTCAAATCACATAGAAAAGCACTTTTTCCCTCTTGAGCGATTGTGGGGTAAATAACTGCTTTAGAAGTGAGTGACATAAGATCAAGTCTAAATATTTTAGCTTGACGGAATGGTATAGCCTACTGTATGCAAGGATCACTTGTCACTTCTCAGCGACTAGTTAGTGAGTTAGCGCCATAACATCACCCAACAGCAGCGTTAAGATAACAGCATATCCCCAGCATGGCGATTTTGTGTAGAAGATAACAAACCTCTTTAGCACTATTCTAATCTCCTCCTTTGTCTTTGCTGAAACCGACCCTGTCCTATTTAAGTGGGCTTCCGAGAGAGCCAGCCAGCTACTAGATCAAAAGATGGTAATGATACTGTAGGCAGCGTGTTGTTTAGCCAATGAGATTAGAGCAGGTGTCACAGCAGAGCAGGGGAGAGCTGGCTCCTTTGTGATTCAGGAAGCAGTGACTCCAAACTCTGGATATCTATTGATTGGCCAACGTGGCTGCCCTGGGCTGAATTAATATGGCGGCAAATATGCAAGACTTATACCTTCTGCTCGGCTTATGCCGTTAAAGAGGCACTGACAGAGACAACAAAATAGGTCTGAGAGTCTATAAAAAAGCAGGCCACAAAGAAGCCTGGGAGAGAGAGAGAGTACTATGTAAAAGGAGATGCCACGTTTGATAAGTGATTTCGGTAGAAGAATATTCGAAAACCCACGACACATACAATAACAAGAGGCTTTATAGTCAAAGACTAGAAAAGAGAGACGAGAAATGTCAACATAATGACTATGTAAACAAGCATTGATCCCGTTGATTTCCCAGGCTCTGGGATGCTGGGGTTGAGGCCGGGATAGCAGATACGCTTCGATACACCACTCTGTCCGGACAACTCAGGCTCACCAGGGTGCGGGGAAGCTCACAAACTGATTTGCCTGCTTTGATATTGGAGGGAGGCTTTATCCCTGCCTAAAACATGGTTCTCTCTCACTACAGTTCTGTAAATCACATGTACAGGATGTACTCCTATCTTGTGAAGCATGACCTTTCACTGAGTGAGCCAACGCACAGAGAATAGATAGCATTTATTCTTATCCCTCTATTCTGTTACTGTCCTGCTTCTCACACACATACTCCTTTTTTAATGGGAACAGAGAGCATTGGGGCTCGATTTAATTTGCTGCGCTAAGATCCACGTTACAGCACAATTTAAATGTAAAAGGCAATGTTCCCAGCGTTCGCGGGACGACAGTAACGGTAAACACTGCATACGTGGGCTCATTCAGAAATGACCATTCCATTTCAATCGCGCCATAACTGTCACGAGTCCGACCGAGGGTGTTTCCCTTTCCCGGGCAGGTGGCGCTCGGCGGTCGTCGTCACCGGCCTATTAGCTGCCACTGATTGTTTTTCCTTCCCCTCCTTGTATGTTGAGTGGTAGCACCTGTGAATGTTTAATTAGTTTGTCTTTATTAGACAGCCGGCCCGCCTGGTTGTTGTGCGGGATTATTTCTATGTAAACCTTCGGCTCTGTGGTATAGGCACGTGTTAGTGTCCGGTCGGGATTGTTTCCCATTGTACATTTTGATTTCCCTGTGTTTTGGGAACGTAACGTTTTTGTGAGCACCCTGTGGTGCATTGGTGCGATTAAAAGAACTCTCTGTCTCCTGCATTTGACTCCACACCCACGACACCCGGAGCATTACAATAACGCGGATCTTCAGCGCTACGGATTGAATCGAATCCTTTAAAAAGGAAAGAAAAAGAGTTTGGTGAGATGTGCTAACATTTTGTCGAACTGTGACGCAAGTGTAGGGCTTAAATCTAGGCCTGGAACTTCATTCCATTATTTCCAGGGTTTAACTCCCTTCCTCAATCCCATATTGTTCTTAAAAAGAGCAGTGGAATTGATCTAAAGCTGAAACTCCAAAGACAGTGAATAAAAAGTGATGGTCATATGGACTATTATTGACATCTCTAATACATAGTGCTCTATGCACGGTGGATCGTTCACTTTCCTCTGTAGGTGCCTGTTAGTGTCTGAGGCTAAAATAAAATGAAGTTGATTAAAACTTTAGTTGATCTAACCACTTCGGATGTACAGTGCCAGTCAAACATTGGGACACACCTACTCATTCAAGTGTTGTTCTTTATTTTTACTATTTTTTTAAATTGTAGAATAATAGTGAAGACATCAAAAATTATGAAATAACACATATGGAATCATGTTGTACCCCCCCAAAAAGTGTAAAACAAATCAAAATATATTTTAGATTTTAGATTCTTCAAACTTGCCACCCTTTGCCTTGATGACAGCTTTGCACACTCTTGGCATTCTCTCAACCAGCTTCATGAGGAATGTTTTTCCAACAGTCTTGAGGAGGTTCCCACATATGCTGAGCACTTGTTGGCTGCTTTTCCTTCACTCTGCGATCCAACTCATCCCAAACCATTTCAATTGGGTTGAGGTCGGGTGATTGTGGAGGCCAGCTCATCTGATGCAGCACTCCATCACTCTCCTTCTTGGTCAAATAGCCCTTACACAGCCTGGAGGGTCGTTGTCCTGTTGAAAAACAAATGATAGTCCCACTAAGCGTAAAACAGACGGGATGGTGTATCGCTGCAGAATGCTGTGGTAGCCATGCTGGTTAAGTGTGCCTTGAATTTTAAATAATTCACTGACAGTGTCAACAGCAAAGCATTCCCACACCATCACACCTCCCCCTCCATGCTTCACGGTGGGAACCACATATGCGGAGATCATCCATTCACCTACTCTGTGTCTCACAAAGACATGGCGGTCAGAACCAACAATCTCAAATTTGGACTCATCAGACCAAAGGACAGATTTCCACTGATCTAATGTCCATTGCTCATGTTTCTTGGCCCAAGCAAGTCTGTTCTTCTTATTGCTGTCCTTAGAGCAGTGGTTCTATGCCGCAATTCGACCATGAAGGCCTGATTGACACAGTCTCCTCTGAACAGTTGATGTTGAGATGTGTCTGTTACTTAAACTCTGTGAAGCATTTATTTGGGCTGCAATCTAAAGTGCAGTTAACTCTAATGAACTTATCCTCTGTAGCAGAGGTAACTCTGGGTCTTTCCTGTGGCGGTCTTCGTGAAAGTCAGTTTCATCATAGCGCTTGATGGTTTTTGCGACTGCACTTGAAGAAACTTTCAAAGTTCTTGAAATCATCCATACTGACTGACCTTCATGTCTTAAAGTAATGATGGCTGTCGTTTCTCTTTGCTTATTTGAGCTGTTCTTGCCATAATATGGACTTGGTCTTTTACCAAATAGGGCTATCTTCTGTATACCACCCCTACCTTGTCACAACACAAGTGATTGGCTCAAACACATTAAGGAAAGAAATTCCACAAATTAACTTTTAACACGGCACACCTGTTAATTGAAACATTCCAGGTGACTACCTCACAAAGCTGGTTGAGAGAATGCCAAGCGTGTGCAAAGCTGTCATCAAGGCAAAGGGTGGCTACTTTGAAGAATCTCAATTATAAAATATATTTTGATTTGTTGAACACTTTTTTGGTTACTACATGATTCCATATGTGTTATTTCATAGTTTGTCTTCACGATTATTTTACAATGTAGAAAATAGTAGCAATAATGAAAAACACTAGAATGAGTAGGTGTGTCCAAATTTTTGACTGGTACTGTATAATGCAGTATGACATGGATACTGTGTGTGTGTGTGTGTGTGGGGGGGGGGGGGGGGGGGGGGGGTTCAACCCAGACCTAGGGATCTGGAAAGGGCAATGTGAAACTTGAGGTGAGAACATCTCAATAAGTGAAAGCATGCACAAGTCAACTGCATTAGGCTTCAAGTCCAATTTACCAGGCAAGTGATAAAGCAATGGACTGAATAAAAAAGGAAAACAATTATTGGAGGACAAAGAAAAAGGTCCACACTCTTACTGTTGGCACTGGAGAAATGTCACAGAATAGCATGTTTGGAATATAGTCTATTAGACATGCATTAAACAATATATGTGAGGTCAAACTGAGCCCTATTCATCTGTTTAGGGTGAATAGCGCAGTATTTACCAAATAAAGCAGGAAACATGACAAGCAGGGAAGCTGGTGGTTATAATTCAAATATAATATTGGTTTTAATTATGATCATCTTTCAATAAGCACATAATCAAAACAAACATTCCTTTCAATAGAATCATAGGCTATTAATAAATTCAACATAGCCTACAGTACTAATATAAAGCAGATGAATCCTGAATAAACTATTTTGTAATTGAATATGACTCCACATTGGCTGCCTCTTTGTCAGTTTCCAGTAGCTGTTGGATACATTCTGTTTTGATGGGTTGCCTTGCCATTGATTGCTTCAATTGACAAAAATATGCAATCATCAAAACAAAGGGATGAAAGCCTGTGCATGCCAGCCCCCAAACTGTCATGGACAACCTCGGTGTAGAGCGCGCACATCGACTAATCTCGCTGAGGTTTCTCTGGCAACCTTGCCTCCCTTTGTCTCCATGGCAATGGCTCGCCAGTTTACATCCCGACACAAAGCGAGGCTTTTCTAGAGACGTGCAGAGGCTAATTTTTACGCAATGGGTCATTAGCGCACGAGCTACCAAAACAAATGGTGTGCCCACGTCATATTAGCGTAGAACTCCCCTGTGTGTGATTAGAATATGATGTTGAAAGCTGGGCAAATGCAAACCCACGTAAAAAAGATGCAAGCAAGAACAGGGGGGATTTCAAACGGATGCCAGTGACATTGTTGTTCACTGCCTTCACATTAAAGCGACAGCACGACCATTATTCATGTAGGTTAACCAATGCTCATTAAAAAACACTACATGGTTTGATTTTCATTATGATTCTTGGTTTTGTATTAATTAATGTAATATTAGCAAATATTTATTGTTTAAATAATGAAACCAATAAATGAGATACACTACTTGCGTAATCATTGGGTTATAAGCAGGTTATAACAAGTGCTAATTCTAGATGGCTACTGGTTGAGTCTGAAATGACACCAGCAAGCCACATATGCCGGGCCATTCAGTAGCTGGCCTACTATTGTTTTCAGAAATCTCAAAGGGCGAGCAGAGGATGTGTGGGAGATGAATGAGCGCACGGTCGCTTTAAACCAGTGATTTAGGAGCAGCAATCTGTGCGTTGCAAGGCTTGCCTCTTACCCTTGGAAGCATCCTTATCTTCTTTTGGCTTCGCCACTTTTCCGCTCATAGATCCCAGTTTGGATGTGTAATTCCCGATTTAGACAAGAATGGAAATCCGTTTAATCGCTTGCAGACAATTTCTTCAATGAAATCCTTTCCAAAGCTACCAGGTGCTGAGATAAGGGTTCTGTTAGACAATTAGAAAACAGTGCAATTAGTCTTTAAGGTTTTATTTTGATGAAGCAAGTTGTATCAAGAGAGGACTACAAACAAAGCAGACCTGTGGGGCTGTATGATTCCATGTATGACGCCAGCTGTCAATGGATATATCCAGTTATTGATACATTCTACCCACATAGCCTACCTACACAATTGAGTTCACAAAGCGCATCTGAAAAATTGGTAAAGAAACGCCTTGGTATCCATGGACCATCACCACCATAAAAGCGTTTGGATCTAGTTTGTCTTACCTTATCTCCTCCACGTTTTCTGCTACATCAATGCACATTGATAAAGAAAAACGCTTCCAACATGAATCCCGCTATGTTGCATGCAAAAATCACGACCCTCTCGGTTGTGTCAAAGGAACTGAAAAAAAACTAAGAAAATAAGAGCAGGGCTTCCATGCGCGTGTCAGTCGACGTCAAAGAAAAACGGAAAGTGCATCACATTAAGATTACATCAAAGGAGCAAACGTCTCCACATGGGGTATCCGCAAATGCCATCCACTACAACGGACGCAACCGGGTTTTCTTGAAGCCTATGGTGACTATTCTATTCAACACGAGCTCTTCCAAGGCATTTCACACGCTGGAAAATATAGCACACAGATCAACAGGATCCACAAAGTGAGCGCTGTATTCCATCCCTAACACACATGCACAGTCGGTGATGCTACGTTTAGCTCTATACGTTTAATAAAATGCATGCATTTTGGGCATGAAAATTAGTTGTTTATAATAAATCCGCTTCGATACACCGTTGCTCTAAACGCGCGCGTTGGATGGGGAGCGTGAGGAGCGCTGTGACCTCGGCGTCAAGTAGCCTACTGTAGAATCAAGAAGAGTGGCCGGGCAGCAGATTACGCAGCATTGACAAACACCATCTATTAAATTGTTTGATTGTTGTAGGCTAGTGTTTCCTTTAAAACTGTCTGAGGAAACCAACAGCCAAAATAAGCGTGCTATTTTTTTTTATACCTACATATGGACAAACCAATGTTCACGATGTAAATGCATTATATGATATTATGGTTAGCCGTTTGCTATTCGAATCATCTGTACACTTTGAAACAATTCAGTGACTAATAAAGTACATAACCTTTACGCACAAGTGCCAATTACCGAAACAGTCCCAAAAGACGCTCTTTATATCAAATATCGTTGACATACATAATGTTACAGACCAGCTAAATCAGACAATTTACAGTATTATATATATAGTCAAAAGTATTCCAAGTAGTCCAAGCAAGCATATAGCCCAGAAATCGCAGTCCACGGAAACTGGAGCAAGTCCCAAGCCACTAAAGGAAATAACTCACCTGGATGCACGAGATGGAGAGGCAAAAACTGTTGAATTGACAACGAATGTCAGCGCACTTGCCTACAAAATATGTCTTAAGTGGATACGTAAACATTCAGATGTTCCAGATGCTAACGGATCAATATGAACGGCTGCTTGTATATGCTTCAAAATGTTATTCCTTTTCAAAAGGGGTGTTTTAAATACCTTTCTAAAGTTTTGCTGCGCTGACAGATGCGCAGTGGAATGCAAACCAATAGGCCTCGTGTACTAGTCGATATCTGGGGGAAATACTGCGAAGGAGAGATGGCATTGCATGCGTAATTCTAATTGGCTGCAGCGTTATTCGCATTAGCCTACCATGTTTGAGTCCCGTGAAGTTATAATTACCTTTAGTTGTGTAGTTGGTCGTTGATTAATTTCATCAGTCATTTAGCAACAGATGCAACGAAAAAATGACATTCATAATCATTTAAAATAGTGGACAATTACACGAAACGTTAATTTATTCGTTTATTTGTCACGGACAATGTACAATATACCAATCCACCAGATTTAGTTAGGTAGGTTTTTAATCTGTAGTCCCTGGAAGCAACTATTTTACGCAACAAAAATGTGAATTGGCACTCGTTGGTACAAAGACCACAGGCAACGAAACGCTCAGCTCAGAAACCATCATTACTAGTTTATAGATCCACAATATATCTTGTTATGATTGAGGATTAACTAACAGGATAAATGGTACCGCATGTTTGTGTTATTGCTGATGAATCTTCGCCGTCGTTAACCCTTACATTCCTCTCTGGGCCAATAACGCCGCGTAAAATGATTAGTAGACTATCACATTGCCAAAAGCCATGGTAATGTGACTGTGTACAATGTGAAATGTTGATTCCAGAACAAAGATAACTGTAGGCTATCAAAGCATAAGAGACTACATGATGCTTGTTTTTAATGTTTAAGATTTGCAAACAACTTAACTGCATCCAACTTTATGATTTTCATTGGAGTTTAGTAAAATTGCGCAGCCAATAGCTGTAATAGATAAGCCAAATTAATTACCATGTAATTACGTAATTGTAGTGACATTTTTTGTAAAGTGGGGGTGTTTTGTCTTGCCACTGAGTTAGATAAGAACATTTTTTAGAAACTGCGGCCTTACCTTATGTTGACAGTTAATTATAGCCTTGGCCGTAGAAGATGAGAAAAAATAAATAGAAACAGTAAAAGTCAGCGTTCACCCCATATTTAACACATGTAAAGTTATCCTAGACAGGATCAATGTGTGATAATCAAGTCGACAACTCCAGACGCAAAATCCCGAACTGTTTGATAAATTTACTGCGCAACATGTCTTGTAACACAAAACTTGCCCCTTCTAACTTGTCACGAATTGCGGTCCTAGGTCGAACCCTGCATGTCACATTGTCACCTGGCAGGTTCTGTGCCTCTCATCCGCAGAAAAAAAAGTCTGTGGTTGAGGGTCACAGGATCTATACAGTTTCTATTTTTAGTGTTAACTGGACTCATTAAATTTCTTCGCTTATTCTCAAATTTGTCAAGACATTTCAAGTAGGCTTCTAGCGGCTGTAGCTGCCAAACTGCACTTCCCTTTCCACCTCTAGGAGGGAGTAAGAGCACTAACTGGCCATTGGAGACCCTGCCAAATGTTAAATAATGCAATATAGTAAAATGTGCTTGCTGAAATCAAACTACAAATTCAGAAACTGTTCATAATTATTATTATTACTCTGGAACCAAAACCGTAAAAGCTACCATCACCAGAACAACTGTAAAACGTTAGACTAGCACTGGTGAGGTTGCTAGAAAAAATATTGTTGATACTACTTTTCACACTACAACCATATTTGCGGAAATCCCAATGGCCATAGACTTGAATGGTAAAAATGTTCATCATAACTAGTCTTCAATCATTTAACTAGAAACGCCATTCAACTTTTAAAACGTGCATACCGGTCTGGAATAGTGTGCTTGTATACACATTTCTGAAACCATTTATACCTTTTGAACTACTGCTCACCGCTGCTCTGTCACGTTCTGACCTTAGTTCTGTTATTATATCTTTGTTTTAGTATGGTCAGGGCGTGAGTTGGGTGGGTTGTCTATGTTCGTTTTTCTATAATTTGGGATTTCTGTGTTCGGCCTAGTATGGTTCTCAATCAGAGGCAGCTGTCAACCGTTGTCCCTGATTGAGAATCATACTTAGTTGTTACTTGTTTATTTTCTGTCTTTGTGTGTGTCGCCAGACAGGACTGTTTAGGTTTTCGTTCGTTCACTTTATTGGATTGTATTTCAGTGTTCATTTTGATTTATTAAAGATTACAAATTGGTCCGCTCTATCTTAATCCTCATCAGACGAAGACGACGAACATTATATGCTCTTGATCTGTTTCAGCTATAAATACTACCCCAATATTGACATGTGCAGACGGCTCAACTTTGATGCCTTCAACACAGCTTTTGCTACCATTCCTACATCATAAACCATATTCCCAGTCAGTATTAGGGGCGGCAGGTAGCCTAGTGGTTAGGGCGTTGGACTAGTAACCAAAAGGTTGCAAGATTGAATCCCTGAGCTGACAAGGTAAAAATGTGTTGTTCTGCCTCTGAACAAGGCAGTTGACCCACTGTTCCTAGGCTGTCATTAAAAAAAAAAGGTTATCTGGCTTGCCTAGTTAAATAAAATTAGGTAGAAAGATGCGGCCCTGACCCCTCGTGGGAAAAACAGCTTGTGGTTGCCTAAGTTACACCATTGGTTCTCAGCAAAAATGTACCTTTTTTCAAATGCACTTTCCTTGTTGTCTGTCTGCTTGTTTTAGTCAATTACAAAACTACATTTAAGAAAAGTACAACCTGTCTAAAGATTATTTTTCAACATTGCCTGCTCCCAAGCTTTCTCACTACTTAGGAAAAAATGTAATATTCATGCCCCTTTTGATGTATGTGCTACCGACCACAACATTAAGCTAGCCACGACCAACAACACAAAGAAATGGATTATACATTATTATATTATTATATATATATAATATTATATATTATAAGTAGTGAGTGGAGTTACAAACTGACTATACTAAACAAGTTAAATGTCTTACCTGTGATGAAATGCTTTCCACACACATAACATTAACAACAAAGTTGCCTCTTTTACACCGGGGGTCAACGGGAAAGAATGTTTGTTTTCCACAATTTGAGGGTGTGGTCAAGGCAAATTCATTATTATTACGTGAACATCGACTGTGACTATAAAGCTTGTTATACAACGGGGTCTAATCCTGAATGCTGATTGGCTAAAACTGCATTCCAGCCGGTGTCTATTCCACAAGTTACCACTGGCTAAACCACTGGCTAAAGCTATGACATTGAAATGCCTATTTACTCTGTTCCATCTCACTGCACAATCCACTGGCTCATCAGCCCAGCCAGACAATTTTCAAACTTGATCTCCACTGTAAAAAGCATCTAGACATTGTCTATAATTTATTTTAGACTAGAATTTGGTTTTCAACAGCGGGGATTTGTATTTCTTGCTTTCTGTCTCTCAGGCATTTGCAACATGGTTTCAATATTGAAGTTGGATCTCAAGCCGTCCCATATTAATACTTTTTGTGAGTCGCGACGAGATAGACAGACAGGCAGCTTTTCCCAGACAGTTGAAATCATGAATCAGCTTGCATCATTTGGATATATATACAAATAAATGTCCATTGAAAACAGATACAACTAAACAAAATGCAGCTAGGTCATTCCAGATTCAGTTTTGTCACGCCCTGACCTTAGAGATCCTTTTTATGTCTCTATTTTGGTTTGGTCAGGGTGTGAGTTGGGGTGGGCATTCTATGTTTTCTATTTCTGTGTGTTTGGCCGGGTGTGGTTCTCAATCAGAGGCAGCTGTCTATCGTTGCCTCTGATTGAGAACCATACTTAGGTAGCCTTTTCCCACCTGTGTTTTGTGGGTAGTTGTTTTCTGTTTT
Organism: Oncorhynchus mykiss; assembly: GCF_057628025.1. Taxonomy (NCBI): domain Eukaryota; kingdom Metazoa; phylum Chordata; class Actinopteri; order Salmoniformes; family Salmonidae; genus Oncorhynchus; species Oncorhynchus mykiss. Next base: position 10,343,419 of record NC_143035.1, read on the forward strand.
GTCTCTTTCTGCACCTGACAGGACTGTTTCAGTTTTCGTTCATTCTCTTTGATATTTCAGTGTTCAGTTCTAATAAAAGCATGAACACGTACCACGCTGCACCTTGGTCCTCCACTCCTTCCTACAGCCGTTACAAGTTTGAAGTGATTGTGATAGCTGTGTTGTTGGCTAGCTCCTCTGAACAACAGTGTTCTGACGGGAGCACATTTTCTATTCCAGGCAAAATCCCGAAACAAACTCTTTGTTATGGATGTATCCAAATTAATGTAACTAGAAAACAGCATAAACAAATGAAAATGCAGCTACTTTGCTGTTATTCTGTCTGCACTGTCTGACGTGACTAAGTTAGCCGTTGTTGGCTACCAGGCAAGCAAGGGATAAGAACTTTGCCAGCCAGTATGGCAATGGACATTTAGAGCGAACGACTGGGTCACGTCCATACATACAGAACAAAAAGACTTAACGACTAGGTCGAATCTCTGGTAACCGAATCCACAGAACGAAAGTCCAACCGACTTGGGTAGCAACCTTAGATTTGTGTTTGGGACTTTATCTCGTGGAATGATGAAATTGTATGAAGAAATTCTTTAAAATAAATGTTTTTATAGAAATATGTCAATCATTATTTGAATATGTTGGTAAAAGGGATCATGTCCTCAAAGCCGGTGTTTGGAGGATATATTGGTAAGACTTGCCAATACAACATTCGTGACAATATCCTCCAACATCCTTCATTTCAATGGCAGAATGCAGGCTTCATCATTCTAAACTGAAATCACTGCCACAAAACATTGTGGCAGTGATTTCTCTGGGGGTGGCTACTTTGAATAATATTTTAGATTCTTAAAAGTAGCCACCCTTTGCCTTGATGACAGCTTTGTGCACTCAAATCAAAATATATTTATGATTTGAGTGTGGAAAGCTGTCGTCATGGCAAAGTGTGGCTACTTTGAAGAATCTATAATATTTTGATTTTTTTAACACTTTTTTGGTTACTACATGATTCCATGTATTATTTCATCATTTTGATGTCTTCACTATTGTACAATAAAGAAAAGAGTAAAAAATAAATAAAAACCCTTGAATAAGTAGGTGTCCAAACTTTTGACTGGTACAGTATGTTTTTTTCACTCATCATTCTTTCATCATTAATTTGTTTTTAGTTAACGTCTACAATTAGACAGCAAAAAACATTGAACACTAAAAATATACCTTGAAAGTACGACCAAAAGACAGATAAGCTCAGAAAACATTGTGCGAAAATTCCTTTAAAACATACTGCCAAAGGTTGTCCTGTATCATGGTGGTTCTCTGGAGTGAATTCATTGGCAAATGACATGGCCCTTGACCTTTTCATGGTGATAAAGAGATCCCCACCTTTTGTTGTTGTTTATAGGCATATAGCCTTCTGGTTGAGGAGGGTTTTGTTCTAGGGTTTGGGCCATTTCTCTATACAATTCCTATTTGCTCAATGCCAGGCAAGATATTACTTCCTGTCATAAATATAATGCATTTTTGAGCTCACAGGCCTCTCGTCATCAAGAGGAGTCTGAAAAGCAGGCCACTAGCTCAGTCACCTTGCGCACAGCACAGGTTGTGACGAGGTGTCCCCTGAGTAACGGCTCTCTGCTCCCTGACTCAGTCCACGAGAAGTCACATACTGTATCACACCTGTCAGATGGAGTAATACTAATAGTTTTGCTGGGGAGGAAGTGAAGTGTACACTTGTTTAGCTCTGTCTTGATACCCAATATTGATGTTTGTTTGTGATAGATAATATGTGATATATGCCATGTAGCGGACGCTTTTATCTAAAGCGACTTACAGTCATTCGTGCATACGTATTGGGTGGCACCGGAAATGTCACCTTTATTTAACTGGGCAATCCAACCCTCAACCCTGGCGGAGGACATTCTTCAGGGGAGACCAGGGAAAAGCCTAACATCCCAGTCCAACAGTGTGGGCCAGATGATCATTGTGGGAGTGTTAACCTTGTACTTGAACGTAGCAGTGCCGAGGAGATTCCTGTTGTCATGTCCATCAGAAAAGCTTTGGTCCCTCTGAGGTTAGATAGCCCTGGTTCCTTAAAATTATTAACTGAAACAGAGAGAAGGAGTCCTACCAAGGAGGATTATTCTGCCATCCTCACTATCTGAGCAGAGGAACAGAGATTTGGAGCCACACTCCGTCATCCAGGGGCCAGAGAGGTTACTGTGGGCCTGAAGAATGTACTGAGGTCAATGACTGTATGTGTACATAGGAGAGACACCACTACTACTCAGTTAATACACAGCCTAGGAGCCTAGACAACAGCACGTCACTATAGAACAACAGGACCATTGGTTACCTCGAATACAACACCCATAACTAGTTGAAAATGATACCCTTTGAACCTGTCATCTTTGTCGACAGTCACATGCGTCTCAAACGTTTTCCTTTCACAGTCTGTTGAGTGATACAAAATCATGACGCAGTTGAAGACAGCGAGAACATTTTGTAATTTGTCTGCAGGTTAGTGAAATCCCCCAAGTGCATCTTTGGCTCCGCAGGTAAGTACTCTATTATCACTTCCTCTCATACATCAAGTCCAAACAGAGGCTTTCACACCATCCCTACCCACAGGACTAGCAGACAGCTGCTCCTATTGAACCAACGACGACACTCCCGGAACCCAGGCACATGAGAATAGCGTGATGCTACGATTCTGATGATATATCCTAGCGCAGAGGGAGAGAGAGAATGCGGATGATGCTCTGCTGTGTGTTACGCAGACAGGCACTAACGTGTATGTCTATAATGTTGGCCTATTTTTCATTGGACTCTGGCCAGCCACCACCAATGAGGGTATTTATAACAAACCAAATACGATTGGTGAGCTGGGGGAGTGGGGGATGAAAGTGGAACGATTTAATGTCAGCAGTAAATGTATTAAATTCTATTATTCATAATAGATTCAGATGTTAACAAATTGTATTTCTCACATTCGTAGACAACAGGTGTAGACTAACAGTGAAATGCTTACTTACAGAGTCCTTTGCAGAGTTAAAGATACAACATTTCAAAAAGTGACAAGGAATAAATACACAGTGAATAATGAATCAAAAATAATTAAGTAATTGGGGTAGCTATGTACAGTACATTTGCACTGAGTGTACAAAACATTAAGAACACTTGCTCTTTCCATGACATAGACTGACCAGGTTAATACAGGTGAAAGCTATGATCCCTTATTGATATCACTTGTTAAATCCACTTCAATCAGTGTAGATGAAGGGGAGGCGACCGGTTAAAGAAGGATTTGTAAGCCTCGAGACAATTGAGACATGGATTGTGTGCGTGTGTCATTCAGAGGGTGAATGGGCAAGGCATAAGATTTAAGTGCCTTTGAATGGGGTATGGTACTATGTGCCAGGCACATCGGTTTGTGTCAAGAACTGCAATGCTGCTGGATTTTTCACACTCAACAGTTTCCCATGTGTATCAAGAATGGTCCACCACCCAAAGGACATCCAGCCAACTTGACACAACAGTGGGAAGCATTGGAGTCAAAATGAGCCAGCATCCATGTGGAACGCTTTCGACACCTTGTAGAATCCATGACCTGATGAATTGAGGCTGTTCTGATGAATTGAGGCTGGGGGTGTATTAGGAAGGTGTTCTTAATGTTTCGTACAGTGTAGGTAGGGGTAAAGTGACAAGTCAACAGGATAGATAATATACAGTATCAGCAGCGTACTGTATGTGGTGAGTGTGAAAATGTGTGTGTGGCGTCAGTATGCATGTGTGTGCATGATACGTGTGTTGGCGTATTTATTGTGTGTGTGTGTATGTATATGTGTGTGTTGGGGTGTCAGTGTAAGTATGAGTATGTGGGTAGAGTCAGTGCAAGAGTGTTAGTGCAAAAAAGGGTCAATGCAGGTAGTCCGGGTAGCCATTTGATTAGCTATTTAGCAGTCATGTTTAGAAGTCTTATGGCTTGGGGTAGAAGCTGTTTAGGATTCTGTTGGTTCCAGACTTGGTGTGTTGGTACCGCTTGCCATGGGGAGAGCGTGATCCAGAACAGCTGGTGCTCTCACGCATGTTTCAGTGTTGCTTGCCTCAAAGTGAGCATATAATTAATTTATCTCGTCTGGTACGCTTGTATCACTGGGAAGCTCGTGGCTGGGTTTCCCTTTGTAATCTGTGATAATTTGCAAGCCCTGCCACATCTGACGGCCGTCAGAGCCAGTGTAGTGGGATTAGATTTTAGTCCTGTATTGACACTTTGCCTGTTTGATGGTTCGTTGGAGGGCGTACCGGGATTTCTCATAAGTGTCCGGGTTAGTGTCCTGCTCGTTGAAAGCTGCGGCTCTAGCCTTTAGCTCAATGCCATCGGATGAATCCCGGTACACTATATATACAAAAGTATGTGGACGCCCATCAAATTATTGGATTTCGCTATTTCAGCCACACCCGTTGTTGACAGGTGTATAAAATGTATCACACAGCCTTGAAATCTCCATAGACTAACATTGGCAGTAGAATGGCCTTACTGAAGAGTGAAAATCGTCTGTCCTCAGTTGTAACACTCACAACCGAGTTCCAAACTGCCTCTGGAAGCAACATCAGCACAATAACTGTTAGTCGGGAGCTTCATGAAATGGGTTTTCCATGGCCTAGCAGCCACACACAAGCCTGAGATCACCATGTGCAATGCCAAGCGTCGGTTGGTGTGGTGTAAAGCTCACCACCACTGGACTCTGGAGCAGTGGAAACGCGTTCTCTGGAGTTATGAATCATGCTTTACCATCTGGCAGTCCGATGGACGAATCTGGGTTTGGCGGATACCAGGAGAAAGCTACAGTACCTGCCCCAATGCAAAGTTTGGTGGAGGAGGAATAATGGTCTGGGGCTGTTTTTTATGGTTCGGGCTAGGCCCCTTCGTTCCAGTGAAGATAAATCTTATTAACGCTACAGCATACAATGACATTTGAGACGATTCTGTGATGCCAAATCTGTGGCTTTCCTTTTTCAGCATGACATTGCCCCGGTACATAAAGCAAGATTGGTGTGGAAGAACTTGACTGGCCTGTACAGAGCCCTGACCTCAACCCCATTTGGGATGAATTGGAATGCCAACTGCGAGCCAGGTCTAATCGCCCAACATCAGTACTCAACCTCATAAATGCTCTTGTGGTTGAATGGAAGCAAGTCCCCGCAGCAATGTTCCATCATCTAATGGAAAGCCTTCCCAAAAGAGTGGAGTGTCTTATAGCAGCAAAAGGGGGACCAACTCCTATTAATGCCCATGATTTTGAAATTATATGTTCAATGAGCAGGTGTCCACATACTTTTGGGGACGTAGTGTAGTCCAGTCTGTGCTAGCAAAACAGTCCTGTAGCTTAGCATCCGATTCATCCGACCACTTCCGAATTGAGAATATCACTAATTTTTGCTTGCTTGCAAGAATCAGGATGATAGACTTATGGTTAGATTTGCCAAATGGAGGGCTAGGGAAAGCTTTGTCCCGTATGTGTCTCTGTGTGTGGAGTAAAGGTGATCTAGAGTTTTGTTCACTCATGTAAATCTTGGTGCGGCAAACTCAACATTTATATTTTAGATGAATGCCAGCAAAGCCACTGCACTACACAACACTAAACAATACATTAATTGCACTATAATGGTGACAAACAGTGCCCGCAAACTGTAAGGGCCTACATAAATCTGTCCCAACAGCAGAGCTTTCTTTTCGTCACCATGGAGTGAATCTTTACCACTGCTACACCTGGATATCAGCGGAGCCTTGTCTGGCAGAGAAACAGTTCATTCAGCCTCATTTACTGTCTTTAAAAACATAGCTGATATGGCTGACTTGCTTAACAAATATGGTTCCTACTGACAATTGAGATGTACGTATACAGTGCATTCGCACAGTATTCAGACCCCTTGACTTTTACCACTGTGTTACGTTACAGCCTTATTCTGAAATGGATTACATGTTTATCCCCCATCATCAATCTACACCCTACCCCATAATGACAAAGCAAAAACAGGTTTAGACATTTTTGCACATTTATAAAAATAATAAACTGAAATATCATATTGACATGAGTATTCAGACCCTTTACTCAGTACTTTGTTGAAGCACCTTTTGCAGCGATTATAGCCTCGAGTCTCCTTGGGTATGATGCTACAAGCTTGGCACACCTGTATTTGGGAAGTTTCTCCCATTCTTCTCTGCAGATCCTCTCAAGCTCTGTCAGGTTGGATGGGGAGCGTCCCTACACACTGGTTCTTGGTCACCTCCCTGACCAAGGCCCTTCTCCCCCGGTTGCTCTTCTTAGAGCAGCCAGCTCTAGGAATGTCTTGAGGGTTCCAAACCTCTTCCATTTAAGAACGATGGAAGCAACTGTGTTCCTGGAGAGCTTCAATACTGCACAATTTTTTTGGTACCCTTCCCCAGATCAGTGCCTCGACACAATCCTAACTCGGAGCTCTACAGACAATTCCTTCAACCTCATGGCTTGGTAAAGGATGGTGAGTGGAAACAGGATGCACCTGAGCTCAATTTCAAGTCTCATAGCAAAGGGTCTGAATACTTATGTAAATAAGGTACATTTGCAAACAAAAAATAAAAACCTGTTTTCACTTAGTCATTATGGGGTATTGTGTGGAGATGGCTTAATTAAATAAAATCAAATACATTTGGGAATATGGCTGTGATGTAACAAAATGTGGAAAAAGGGAAGGGGTCTGAATGCACTATCGCATAAGGGAACAAGGTCCGGATAAGAGGCAATCTGAAATATAGATTAAGACATTAAAGAGCGAGCTAAGACTGACATAGTCAATATCACAATTTGTTCAGCACTTTTGAAATGTACAGTGACAGAATTCAGAACATGGGCCATTCTTACAGTGTTCTCCATGTACACAAAGTCGGAACCGTAGGATAAATAAAGGGGGCATATAAGCAGACAATGAAAGCTCTTACAATATTTGATTATTATATTTCTCTAAAACAGGCTTGAAGCTACATGCGCACCACCAAGTCAGAACAGTAGGCTAAGTTATGAGAGGGAAAGGGACCAAATTATTAGGGTGAGGCACATGGGCTACTAACAGCTTACTACACTACATATACTTAGTATTACTGTCTTAGCTACAGTAACCATATCTCCCTGACAGATTACATCATTTATGCAGCAGCATAAAATACATTTTTGGACCGTTGCGCTGTGCTCACTTGAACAGGAAGGTGGCGCAGCATTCCTTCTTATGGACACATTTTGTCATCAAACTTTGTCATCAAAGTCTGGCGTTCTCTGGATTTATGGTGCTTTCAAGACAGCTGGGAACTTGGAAAAATACAAGGTCGAATCCTGACAACATTGATCTTCAGGTTGGAGCTCTAGGAAGAGACCCGAGTTCCCGACTTGGAATTCCGAGTTGGATGACCTTTCAAAACGTATTTTCCCATTTGCTCATTTGTTTTTGAGTTCCCAGTCGTCTTGAACTCACTGAAATCTGAGATTTCCCAGTTCCGAGTTTCCAGTTGTTTTGAATGCAGCAGAAATCATGAAGGATTGACAGTGTAGTGTCTTAGCTCCCATTACTTATTTATATAATAAGAAAGACTCTGAATACAATAAACTGAACTGGAGCTTCACATTTACTAAAACGAGTTAGTACAAGAATAACATAAAACAACACTGTGCATGACCAAGGGTGCTCCATTCCTAAACAGGACATCAGTAATTAACAGAACATAACAGACAGCATGGCCAATGTATTCAATATTTTCTGGTCAATGGTGTTGCGTGTGAATGTTAATCCTTTTAAGCTTGAAAAAGCTTCAGCCAGACATCGACCACATGCGCTCTGGAGGTATATTTCACTGGTCATCCCCAAAGCCAACTCTTCCTTTGGCCGCCTTTCCTTCCAGTTCTCTGCTGCCAATGACTGAAATCAAATCACTGAAGCTGGAGTCTCATATCTCTCTCTCTAACTTTAAGCATCAGCTGTCAGAGCAGCTTACCGATCACTGTACCTGTACACAGCCAATCTGTAAATAGCACACCCAACTACCTCATCCCCATATTGTTACTTATCCTCTTGCTATTTTGCACCCCAGTCTCTACTTGCACATCATCATCTGCACATCTATCACTCCAGTGTTAATGCTAAATTGTAATTATTTCGCCTCTATGGCCTATTTATTGTCTTACCTCCCTAATCTTCTACATTTGCACACACTGTACATAGATTTTTCTATTGTGTTATTGACTATACGTTTCTTTATGTGTAACTCTATGTTGCTGTTTTTGTCGCACTGCTTTGCTTTATCTTGGCCAGGTCGCAGTTGTAAATGAGAACTTGTTCTCAACTGGCCAACCTAGTTAAATAAAGGTGAAATACTGTAGTTTCCTAGCCTCGGCGCAGAGGGCAGATGGGAGGAGGTATTCTTATTCTCCATGGACTTTACAGTGTCCCAGAACATTTTGGAATTTGTGCTACAGGATGCAAATTTCTGTTTGAAAAAGCTAGCCTTTGCTTTACTAACAGACTGTGTATATTGGTTCCTAAAGTTGCATATCGCGGGGGCTATTCGATGCTAATGCAGTATGCCACAGGATGTTTTTGTGCTGGTCAAGGTCAGTCAAGTCTGGAGTGAACCAAGGGCAAAATCTGTTCTTCCTTGATGACAGCTTTGCAAACTCTTGGCATTCTCTCAACCAGCTTCATGAGGTAGTCATCTGGAATCCATTTCAATTAACAGGTGTGCCTTCTTAAAAGTACATTTGTGGAATTTCTTTCCTTCTTAATGCGTTTGAGCAAATCAGTTGTGTTGTAACAAGGTAATGGTGGTATAGAGAAGATATATCTATTTGGTAAAAGACCAAGTCCCTATTATGGCAAGAACAGCTCAAATAAGCAAAAACAACAGTCCATTATTACTTTAAAACATGAAGGTCAGTCAATGTGAAAATTTCAAGAACTTTTAAAGTGTCTTCAAGTGCAGTCGCAAAAACCATCAAGCGCTATGATGAAAGTGGCTCTCATGAGGACCGCCACAGGAAAGGAAGACCCAGATTTACATCTGCTGCAGAAGATAAGTTAGAGTTACCAGCCTCAGATTGCAACACAAATAAATGCTTCACAGAGTTCAAGTAACAGACACATCTCCATATCAACTGTTCAGAGGAGACTGGACCGCAATAATAAGAAGAGACTTGCTTGTGTCACGACTTCCACTGAAGGTGGCTCCTCTCCCTGTTCGGGCGGCGCACGGCGGTCGTCGTCGCCGGTCTAGTAGCTGCCAACGATCCTTTTTCCTTTTCTTTTGGTTATGTCTGTTTTGTGTCTCACCTGGTTTCATTTTGGTTAATTGGGGGGGTATTTAATTCGACATTTCCTTTGGGGTTTTGTGCGGGATTGTTTTTGTTTGAACTGTCAGTGAGTTTCAGTTTCGTTTTATTAGCTCATGTTTTACAGGTGTTTTTTCCCTGGACTGTGTCTGAGTGGGGTTTTCGTGGCTATTACTGTAGTCCGATGTCCTGTTGTTTTTTGAGCTTGTTAAATAAAACACCCTTTTCTTTGGAACTTGTTTCTCCTCCACACCCACACCTCCTTGGGGAGATCTGACAGCTTGGGTCAAGAAACATGAGCAATGGACATTAGACCGGCGGAAATCTGTCCTTTGGTCTGAGGAGTCCAAATTTGGGATTTTTGCTTCCAACCGCCGTGTCTTTGTGAGACACAGACTAGGTGAAAGGATGATCTAAACATGTATTGTTCCCACCGTGAAGCATGGAGGAGGAGGTATGATGGTGCTTTGCTGGTGACACTGTCAGTGATTTATTTTGAATTCAAGGCACACTTAACCAGCATGGCTAGCACAGCATTCTGCAGCAATACGCCATTCCATCTGGTTTACGCTTAGTGGGACTATCATTTGTTTTTCAACAGGACAATGAAACATCCAGGCTGTGTAAGGGCTATTTGACCAATAAGGAGAGTGATGGAGTGCTGCATCAGATGAGCTGGCCTCCACAATCACCCGACCTCAACCCAATTGAAATGGTTTGGGATGAATTGGACTGCAGAGTGAAGGAAAAGCAACCAAAAAGTGCTCAGTATTTGTGGGAACTCTTTCAAGACTGTTGGAAAAGCATTCCAGGTGAAGTTGGTTGAGAGAATGCCAAGAGTGTGCAAAGCTGTCATCAAGGCAAAGGGTGGCTACATTGAAGAATCTCAAATCTAAAATATATTTTGATTTGTTTTACACTTTTTTAGTTACTACATGATTCCATGTGTTACTTCATAGTTTTAATGTCTTCAATATTATTCTACCATGTAGAAAATAGTACAAATAAAGAAAAGTCCTTGAATGAGTAGGTTTGTCCAAACGTTTTACTGGTATTGAATATGTAAACATACACATATTTTTGGGGAATGACAGGTCGCCACTGCTTGTTGCACAGGTGACATGCTGGTATAAATGAGGTAAATTGGATTTCAGTTTTCACTAGGAGCGCTGCCTCTGGATGAGCATTTTCACGTTGGTTTATGGCCCTACATAGCTTGTTGAGTGCGGTGTTACTGCCAGCGTCGATAGGTGGTAGTAAATAGACGGCTAAGAAAAACATAAACAAAAAAACTCTTGGTAAATAGTATGGTCTACAGCTAACCATGAGATATTCTAATTCAGGTGAGCAGAACCTCGAGAGTTCCTTAATATTAGAGATCGCCACCAGCTGTTGTTAACAGACACACACACCACCACCCTGGAGTTGACATTATGTTGAAAAAAAGTTAAGACCAGAGTAAAAAAAAACATTCAAAATAGCATAATTGGTCAGGGGCCTGTAAAACGGCTGCTTTACATCCCAGCGCCATTCTCTGCAGGTCTATTCCAGCTACGCTGCTACCGTTTCACACCCACATAGCCAGTTAATGACCCTGGAGAAACTATAGTGACGTGGAGTGTTTACTTACCAGCCTACCTCCTGTATTAGCCGTCACCCTAAATGTCACTGCTGTGTCCACGGCCTGTGCTGCTTAGCGGCACGCCATCTGACCTTTCAGCTGAACAACGCCTCTCTCTTTCTCCCCGCTCTATCCCTGTGTAGAGAAGAGGCTCAATCAGAATCACACACAACGCCATTAAGCTGCACATTATATATGCTCACTCATATCACTGGCACTTGCCCCATCCAGCAAGCCACAGTGTCATCCCCCAAAGTTTACCCATGCTCAAGTGACATGCCAGGTTTTTTTGCTCCCAATGCGTCAGCTTGGCGGAAAGTGCACTGTCAATCCTGACCCTAAACATCCACTCCTGCACACACCCGCTGTCATGCCACTAACCCGCCTTACCTGGGAACGTTCTGGTTAGAATGCATCTAGAGTGAGTGAAGATTGAAAGATAAGATTGCTCAGTTTATTCTTGCAGCACGTCCACGAGCGCCTGTCCTTGTTAACGGGATGGACAGACACTATTCCAGTAAGCCACTATTATCCAAGTGTTGACATAAAGCAGCCTCCACCTGACACAGGATGACATTCCCTGACATTATTCCCTGACGATCACAGTGTCCCGTGACACCCCATTCAGGAAATCGTTGTGTTAACATGAAAGGAAAACCGCCATAATCATATTAAAATGCCATGGTCTTATCTGGTTTCCATAAAGGCATCCCAATTCTGTGTGTGTGTGTGTGTGTGTGTGTGTGTGTGTGTGTGTGTGTGTGTGTGTGTGTGTGTGTGTGTGTGTGCGCTTAAGTACGTGTGTGTGTGTATGCGTGAGGGCTTGCATGCATGTGTGTGTGTATACTGTACGTGCAGTCATGAGTTACTATTGCCTTCGGCGCATCCACACCCGTGGTGTTTATTTACCACGGCAACCAATTCAAAATCAGAAAATCACCCGTCGTGATGTTTGGGGGAGACAGTATTAGAGCTGTGAGGGATCAGTCTTAAAATACATTTCTGGGACACACAGGGATGGGAGGGGAGAGGAGGAGAGAGGGACTGCCGGTGGGAGATTTGTGGCGTTTTGTGGCCCTGGGTTGCACTGCACTGGATTTTTTAAGTCAGATGCCGTTGTTCGCTGCTGTTGGCTTGAGCCGTGCTCTGGGGAAGGCTGCTAAGAGAATCACAACATCGCTTCCGCTACAGTGGTGCTGATGATGTCAACACATTACGTGGGACTGTGTCCAATCTGTGCATATACTTTGGGTGGGCTTTTGTTCCAGAGAAAACTGTGTCCGGTATATTGTGTTTTGTTGTACCGTATGGTAGGATAGATCTAGGCTACGCCACACGCTATTGTTTTTGCAGCCATTGCAATAAAATTGCAGCGATCCCTTGAGGCCAGGTGACATAGGCTATATCAGGTTTACCGTGCTCTGGGGATGGAGCTCAGATAAGCTCCAGGAAAGTATGTAGTTATATAGTGTGTAGAACTCAATATTAGTACAGTGTCCTTGATGTTTTGTACAATCCAGTGCGTTACATGAGCAGGGCACCTGACCCCAGTCCTACAGGTCACGCTGAGCCAGCCAGTTGTTTCTGTCAGTAGAGGTCAAGGTCAAAGTGCGTGAAATTACACTTTCTGCCACACCATCCCCTTCAGCGTCACAGCAAATGACTCTGCACCTGCTCTTAATTACATTTGCATACCTCCTGTGTCAACTAGCGGTATATTCTGGCCCCAGGGAATGTCATCTATAGGCGTTTAGTGTACGGAAATCACAGAGGATGACAGGCTCCCGTTTACCTCTGGTGATGAAGTCTTCGTTAGGTCTGGCTTACTACACTTAATTGTTTTAAGATGAAATTGTCTTGATTCAAAACTTGGGACCTGGAATTTAGTCTCCAGGGAAAGATGGCACTCAGTGACACAGATCAAGAATATCTCTGAGCGCGCACTCTTTCTCTGTTGTGCTCTCTCTCTGTGTTGGGCTCTCTCTCCTACACTCTCTCTTGTACTCTCTCTCTCTCTCTCTCTCTCTGTGTTGCGCTCTCTCTCTGCTACTCTCTCTCTTATACTCTCTCTCTCTCTCTCTGTGTTGCGCTCTCTCTCTCTGCTACACTCTTTCTTGTACTCTCTCTCGCTGTGTTGTGCTCTCTCTCTGCTACGCTCTCTCTTATACTCTCTCTCTCTGTGTTGCGCTCTCTCTCTGCTACACTCTCTCTTGTACTCTCTCTCTCTCTGTGTTGCGCTCTCTCTGCTACGCTCTCTCTTGTACTCTCTCTCTCTGTGTTGCGCTCTCTCTCTGCTATACTCTCTCTTGCACTCCCTCTCTCTCTCTGTTGCTCTCTCTCTCTGTTGCTCTCTCTCTCTCTGTGTGTTGCACTCTCTCTCTCTCTCTGTGTTGCACTCTCTCTCTCTCTCTCCCTCTCTCTGTGTTGCGCTCTCTCTCTCTCTCTCCCTCTCTCTGTGTTGCACTCTCTCTCTCTCTCTCTCTCTCTCTCTGTTGCTCTCTCTGTGTGTGTGTTGCGCTCTCTCTCTCTCTCTCTCTCTCTCTCTCTCTCTCTCTCTCTCTCTCTGTGTTGCGCTCTCTCTCTCTCTCTCCCTCTCTCTGTGCTGCTCTCTCTGCTCTCTCAGTTCAATTTGATTTATTGTTATGACGTAACAGCGTACATATTTCCAAAGCTTACATTGAATAAGGGTTTCAATTTTGGGGAAATTACACTAATTGTTTTATACATTTTTTTACATGTTGTCAGGAAACGCAGCTCTGTCTCAGATTCTGCTGTTGTGCAGTGGTTGCACAGCCTTTCCTCTACAGGGAGCCAGTTTTTCCTGTGTCCACCCTTCTCAATGGCAAGGCTGTGCTCACTGAGCCTGCTCTCTCTCTCTCTCTCTCTCTGTGTGTGTGTGTTGTGCTCGTGCTCTCTCTCTGTTGCGCTCTCTCTATGTTGCTCTCTCTCGCTGTTGCTCTCTCCCTCTGTTGCTCATTCCCTCTCTCTCTGTTTCCCTTTGTGTTGCTCTCTCCCTCTCTCTCTCTGTTGTTCTCTCGCTCTCTCTGTTGCTCTCTCGCTTGCTCTCTCTTTGTTGCGCTCGCTCTCTTTCTGTGTTGCTCTCTCTTGTGCTCACTCTCTTTCTGTGTTGCTCTCTCTCTTGCGCTCACTCTCTTTCTGTGTTGCTCTCTCTCTTGCGCTCGCGCTCTTTCTGTGTTGCTCTCTCTCGCTCTCTGTTGCTCTCTCTCTGTGTTGCGTTCGCTCTCTTTCTGTGTTGCTCTCTCTCTCTCTGTTGCTCTCTTTGTTTTGCTCGCTCTCTCTTTCTCTGTTGCTCTCTCTCTCTCTGTTGCTCTCTGTGTTGCGCTCTCTCTCTCTGTTGCTCTCCGTGTTGTGCTCGCTCTCTTTCTGTGTTGCTCTTTCTCTGTGTTGCGCTCTCTCTGTGTTGCGCTCTCGCTCTCTCTGTTGCGCTCGCTCTCTCTTTGTTGCCCTCGCTCTTTTTCTGTGTTGCTCTCTCTCTTGCGCTCGCTCTCTTTCTGTGTTGCGCTCTCTCTGTGTTGCGCTGTCTCTGTGTTGTGCTCTCTCTGTGTTGCACTCTCTCTCTCAATTCAATGAGCTTTATTGGCACGGGAAACATGTTCACATTGCCAAAGCAAGAGAAATGGATAAAAAAGTGAAATAAACAATCAAAAGTGAACAGTAAAAGTTCCAAAATAGAGACATTTCAAATGCCAAATGCCAGTGTTGTAACGATGTGCAAATAGTACAAAAGGGAAAATAAACAAAAATATGGGTTGTATTTACAATGGTGTTTCTTCTTCACTGGTTGCCCTTTTCTTGTGGCAACAGGTCACAAATATTGCTGCGGTGATGGCACACTGTGGTATTTCACCCAGTAGATTTGGGCATTAATCAAAAGTGGGTTTGTTTTCAAATTCTTTGTGGATCTGTGTAATCTGAGGGAAACATGTGTCTCTAATATGGTCATACATTGGGCAGGAGGTTAGGAAGTGCAGCTCAGTTTCCACCTCATTTTGTAGGCAGTGTGCACATATACGGTCTTCTCCTGAGAGCCAGGTCTGCCTACTGCTGCCTTTCTCAATAGCAAGGCTATGCTCACTGAGTCTGTACATAGTCAAAGCTTTCCTCAAGTTTGGGTCAGTCACAGTGGTCAGGTATTCTGCCACTGTGCACTCTCTGTTTAGGGCCAAATAGCATTCTAGTTTACTCAGTTTTTTTTGTTAATTCTTTCCAATGTGTCAAGTAATTATCGTTTTCTCATGATTTGGTTGGGTCTAATTGTATTGCTGTCCTGGGGCTCTGTGGGGTCTGTTTGTGTTTGTGAACAGAGCCCCAGGACCAGCTTTCTTAGGGGACTCTTCCCAGGTTCATCTCTCCGTAGGGGATGGCTTTGTTATGGGAAGTTTTGAAATTGCTTCCTTTTTGGTGGTTGTAGAATTTTACGGCTCTTTTTTGTATGTTGAAACAAATTCTGATCTGCATGCATTATTTGGTGTTTTACGTTGTACACAGAGGATATTTTTGCTGAATTCTGCATGCGGAGTCTTCATTTGGTGTTTGTCTCATTTTGTGAATTCTTGGTTGATGAGAACACAGACCTCACAACCATAAAGGGCAATGGGTTCTATAAATGTTTTTTTTGCCAGATCCTAATTGCTATGTCGAATTTTATGTTCCTTTTGATGGCATAGAAGACCCTTCTTGCGTCGTCTCTTAGCTCGTTCACAACTTTGTGGAAGTCACCTGTGGTGCTGATGTTTACGCCGAGGTATGTATAATTTTTTGCGTGCTGTAGGGCAACGGTGTCTAGATGGAATTTGTAGTCTTGGTAACTGGACCTTTTTTGGAACACCATTATTTTAGCCTTTATGAGATTTACTGTCAGGGCCCAGGTCTGGCAGAAGATCTAGGTGCTGCTGTAGGCCCTCCTTGGTTGGGGACTTTATTATTTACCTGTGGTGAGCATTATGTCCTGCGCCTCCGACTCCGTTGATGTAGGAATCCAAATCCAGGTTAGTGATCGCTGTTCTGATGTCCAGAAGCTCTTTTTGGTCATAGGGAAGCATTACATACCAAAAAAAGTTAAGTTAAAAATATGTCTGTCAGTAACCACATATTTCATCCACAGTTTTATTGCTAGTAAAGTCATACGGCGTATAAACAATAAATCACTACAGGTGTGATTAAAACAGGTAGTTTAGGTATAATTTTATAAATGCAGACAGATCATTTGTTTGTTCCACATGGTCAGATCTTTTTGTCTCTGTAAAATGTATTTTGTGAGAAATGGTGTTGGACACGCCTTTGTGCACAAATGTTGATGTGATAAGCAAGCGATGATATGGCATATGTTCCTCCCAGTAGGACTTGGGAAACCATGTGACAGTGGAAGGTGATGCGCTTATGCACATCAACAAAAGAGTATTTGGATCTAATTAATTCAATTTTGTACAGTAGTTACAACTAATTGAAACAGATATATATTTTTTTTACTGAAATTCAATAGTTTGAATAACACAAGTAAATTAAGTTAATCTGTAATAATAATATTACAGATTTACTTAATTTACTTGTGTTATTCAAACTATTGAATTGAGAAATGAAGATTGATTAAAATGTGTTTAATTAAGTACTCATGTTTCTAACACAACTGGGTCAAATACACATTTCAGTTGTACAACTGTCTTTCCTTTTACCTCCCAAATGAACCAATTTGTCCTTTCCAATAGATATTGAGGGTCTTGTTCTGGTGACATGATGATTCTTGTCTGCCGTTTGACAAATAAAAAATAGCCTTGCTCTTTCGTCCATAATAATGTAATCATGTAGTAGGCTGTCCGCACAGTATCTGCAAGCTGCAAGCTGTTGGCTAGAGTGCACGAGCCAAAACCAGTGGGCAAAATCTCTATATAACGCAATTTGAGACAAAACCATCATTGGAGTTGAAAATGCGTTGGAAACCCATTTAACTTGTGTTTTTTATTTGGTACTTCGGAATTTAACCACAAAAGTTATTTTTCTGCACGCTACTACGTCATCACGCACATCCTTCTATCTGCAACAAGTCAATTTGCTGGAAACATCTTGTGGGAAAATTTGCATATGGTTTGTATCTGGATTTTGTCATAGTTGCATGAAAATTGGCATCCAATTGGGTGGAAACCTAGCGACTGAAGCATTTCTGAAGTGTAGATTAGATGTTGAGCTCAAACATGCTCCAAACCATTCTGCCTCGGGTCTAACCCCTTTGTGAACGATTGCTGTCCTCTTTGCTCTTCTCTGGTGTGCTATCCATCCCAGGTAGGGCTGCAGCAACATGGCGAAACAGCTGAGGAACCGCAAGAAAGGAGTCAGTGGAGCAAAACAGCCGTTCAACACCGTGCATCAATAATGTAAAGTTGGCCACATAACAGTGACGAACTACACGGAGTATACCAAACACCCCCACCTCCCCAACCCCGCTTTTTATCTTCCAGACCAAACTAATAGCTTTCTTAATGGAGAATCTCAGCATTAATGAAGACCGTAACCCGTGGCATACAGAGAGCATTTGTGCCGGTGGAACTTCCTCTGAAGACACTTCCAACAGAGTCTATTCAAGTCAAATGGATTGTGATCACTGTTGTGTGCCAAGTGCTCCCTTCTTTCGGTCTTAAAATAACAAGCAGCTTGTTTAAATGTCAGAGTGTTGGGTTTGGCAGAGAAGGGGGTAGGGGGTGGATATAAGGGGTGTGGGTGTGAAACATTACCCTTTCAGACTCAGGAATGACTGTAGCTAATTAACAGAGCTATACTTTCTCAAATATCACATTAATGTCAGTGACCATATCCAGCGGGCACGGGAGGAGGGAGGGGGCTGAGCTTTGAAGGCTGCAGTCCCTAGTTTCAGATCAGAAGAGCTGTATCCCTGTGGATATTGCAAGCTCACTAGTAAGGTTATGTAGTGTGTCCTTGCAATGGAAGATTGCGCATTCATAGGCATATGCTGGCCTATACTTGACAGTACGTTCCAAACCCGTGTCGCCTGATACCACCACAGCCCTGGTGTTGCAGTCATGTAGGGTAGTAAGTGAGCAGTAGAACACTGTTACCACCCTTGAATAGTTTTGGGGTGACAGAACACGCCCACCAGAAAAGCATCTGTTAATTCCCTTGTAGTTTTAGGGAGGGAAAAAAATACTTTGTGGAAGATCAATGACTTTCCACTCCTAAAACCTGAGAAACAAAATAATCCAAAAGTTCCTTCAAGGTCGTTCTCACACTATTTGCTATTCTCACTGAGTGATGTAGACTTCTATTTTTGGACGCACCTCTCTTTACCTTGTCTCCCAAAATATTCACTTTCAAACATGAGTGAACATAATTATAGTATCTCCCTCAACACCCGCTTGACTCTAATCTTCATTTCATCCAGCTCTGTGAGAGGACTGCAGCCTTCTGATGACTGACGTCGCAGTGTGTTCCCGCATCTCACTCGATTAATTTGCCTCTACCTAAAGAGTGGGAGTGTGTCATACTGTTGTCTCACTCTGAACCCCTGAACACAGCTCCCGTGATAAATACACTACAGTAGCTAATTCCAGAGGGAAGCTCCGGTGGTCAGGTCTGTACAATGCTGGTCAGACCAATTAGAATCCATGCTCCAATACCGTATAGATCACGTGGATTGGAATATGTTCCGGGGCGCCTCTGAGGATAGCATCAATGAAAACACAGGCTCAGTCACCAGATGAAAAAAATAATGCATAGATGTGATACCTGTGGTGTCTTTTAAAACATCCCAAATCTGAAACCGTGGCTTGATGGCAGCCTTGTCGGGAAACTGAAGGAGAGAGATGCTACTCACAAACACGGCAAGGAGACCAGGGACAGTTATATGGTAAAGAGTGGTTTTGCCAACTCCTATGGTGTCAATGACCATAGGAGTTGGCAAGAGAGCAGAAACAGATCTGTTACCAAGCTAGAAAATATATTTACAGATCTGAGACCAGCAAATAACTTGAGTATAGCCTGTATTATGTAGCCTCAATCTGTGTGTCTCTCGATCATTGCGTCGCTCTGGTCTCGGTCTATAAACAGTCCGGCTGAGGAGCTGCCCTTCCCAGACTGAGGAGCTGCCCTTCCCAGACAGCTCAGTGGACCTGGTGACCCATGTCTGCCTTCCACTGGTTTGACCAGACACGGTTCCTCCAGGAAGCCCATTGGATCCTGTAGCTTAAAGGCTGTCTCACTCCACTCAACTATACTGTACCATGGACATGGAGATCCAATATGGAGACTACTGCCACACACTCTAGAGAATAGAATACACGTGTATTAGCCATAAACAGTGGAAATGTATAATTCTATTCACTGTAGAAAACATACAAAAAAATAATAATTTGATAAATTCACAGCGCATAAAGTAGTTTTTTTTTTTAAATCTCAGTTTTATGCTGCCCTCCTGTCCTATCGTAACCTCTTCCTGGGCCCCAGCTCTGTGGCTTTCCACAAGCATTCCTACTACTCCATCCCCAACACAGAGAAAGAGTGGTGAGGCCTGAGTAGCATTGCATCCACTGTTTCATCTGCCCTTGTTGCTACTGTACAATAAGTGTTGAATTCAATGCTATCCTCGATTTCCAGGCTTCCTCCAGTAGCCGAGTGATTAACAACAATTAGAAGGATGGCATTGCAAGATGAACTCATTGTGAATTCTGTGTTGAACGGTTGTGTCTAGGCAGGAGTGTATGTGGGTGAACAGCCTGGTCACATAGACTAGATGGAACATAGTAAAAGTAAATCCGGAACACTCCAATTAGTATGATATGTTATGTTTGGTATGGTTACATAAGATTGGGTTGACTTAAGTAACAAATCTAAGGTTGCGAGTTTAGCAGCTAATTAGAAACTTTTCAACTACTTACTACTTTTTAGCTACTTAGCAAACTACTCAGCCCTTCGGTAACAATCTAAGGTTGCGAGTTTAGCAGCTAATTAGCAACTTTTCAACTACTTACTACTTTTTAGCTACTTAGCAAACTACTCAGCCCTTCGCCTAATCGTAACCTTAACCCTTTTAGCTAACCCCTGACCTAACCCTAACCCGTTAACCTAACTCCTAAACTTAACCCCTAACCCTAACCCCAACCCCTAGCTAACTTTACAAGCTAGCTAACGTTAGCAACCTAGCTAGAATTCGTAACATATACATTTAGCATATTTGTAACATATAATACAAATTATAATTTGTAGCATAATCAAACAAAATGAGTGATGGACATCAACAAATTAATATATACCATACGAAACGTAACATACTAAATGGATTGTCTTGGATTTACATACAGAATAATATGAAATGCTCTGAGAGCAGGTTAAGGTGAAAAGGCCTATGCCTCTGTCCAGCAACATGGGCATGATATAGTCCTTCTGCAGCTATCAGGCTCTACTAAAGAAAGACCCAAAGAGAGCCCCTGAGGACAATGAGGTCTATGTGCTTGTGAATCATCCAATCGTGTTAACCCTCGCAAGGCTGCCAGCCCAGACGGTATCCCTAGTCGTGCCCTCAGAACACGTGCAGACCAGCTAGCTGTTGTGTTTTCTAACATTTTCAATCTCTCTCTAGCTCGGGCCATTATCCCCACCTGCTTCAAGATGTCCACTATCATCCCCGTGCCCAAAATAGAGAAAGTAACCACCGACACCTAGCACACACTTCCATTATCATGAAGTGCTTCAAGAAGCTAGTCAAATACCACATCACCTCCTCCCTCCTTGACACACTCGACCCTCTCCAATTCACCTACCTCCCTGACAGATCCTGTTCATTGACTACACGTCTGCCTTCAATAACATAGTGCCCTCTAAGCTCACCACAAAGCTCACGGCCCTGGGACTGAACCCCCCCCCCCCCCATGCAACTGGTCCCTGGACCTCCAGGTGGTGAAGGAAGGCAACATTACCTCCTCCACACTGATCCTCAACATGGGGGCCCCACAAGGGTGTGTCCTCAGTCCCCTCCTGTACTTCAAGTATTCCCATGACTGGGTGGTCTCACACAGTTCCAACTCCATCATCAAGTTTACTTATGACACAACAGTATTGGGCCTGATTACTGATTACCAACAACGACGAGACGGCCTACAGAGAGGGGGTATGCATTCGGATGGTGTGGCGCCTGGTAAACAGCTGCTCCCTCAACATCCGCAAAACAAAAGAGCAGATTTTGGACTTCAGAAGGAATTAGGCTGAGCACACCCCCATCCTCATCAACTGGCCGCAAGGGAGGCGGTCAAAAAGTTCAGAAAATCCCGCTGGTGCGCAAGCTCACAGAGAGGCTCCACTTCCTTTCCAACCGCTCTGCTAAAAACCTCTCCTAAAAAAACTCTCCTCACTCACAAAAATAAAAAACTGATACTCAAAATTTGCTTCATTCATTAAAATCACAATTTAACCAAGACCAATCTATTTTTGTGACTACTTGGACCTATTAAAGTATTGAAACCAAACCATATGATTTGAATCAAAAGTATTTTAATAAACAACATGAAAAGGTGACTGTAAGAAGTGCTTATTTCAAATAGGCTACATATTTCTAAGCCTATTATTTCAAGGCTATAGCCTACAAATAAATAAATTGGGAAGCATTTGCAAGTTTGACACTAGGCTGGCAGGGACATTAAGCACTCAAAATTTAAACAGCATTTTGTTGTATTAATAAATCATTACAGTGTATTCTATAAATTGTGCATATAGGTTGTGACTCACTTAGAATTCAATAACAATTCAATGAAAAATACCTTATTAGCTTAGTCTACAGTGCCTTTGAATTCACTTTTAAACATTTGGCCAGAGTCTATGGCTTCAGGCTCATGTGATGGGGAGCAGGCCAGCAGTGGAGAATATCCTCTCCACACTTGCAGAGCCACTGGGGATGCTAAACACCCTTTGGGCCACTCTTGCCAGGCTGGGCATGGATGTGGAGTTGATTTTTATTTTTCAATAGGTAGGCATAAAGGCTTTTAGGAAAAATAACCCTATCAAAACAGCAAGCTCCATGAAAGAGATAAAATGTCAGGCCTGTTGGGCCAAAATTAATGATAGCTTATTGTATAGACAATAGTACAAAAATGAATGAAACCTTTAAGAGATCAGATTTTTAGTTTATAAAGACTTCGCTAAAATGACACAGCTAGCTACCCATCTCATTCCTTTTTTGTTTGCATGTGCACGTGCTAAGAACACCATCATGCTTTCGGGATTCGTGTTTTTTCATATTCCACAATGATTATTTTGTTGTGGACACTACAGTACAGAACTGCACTCCCGCTCTTGGTCCTCATCTTTGTAAGGCACACTGATTTATTCGTTTCTTGATGAAGATATTTAGCGTCCTCCATGACAGTAGCTAAAGCAAGGGGCTATAGCAGCATAGAAGTAGCCTACAAATGCATTCTGGGCCGGGCATGCCCTGAGCTCGTGAAGTGAGCGCTCCTGGAGGGCAACTGGAGCAGGCGAGAAAGCCGAAGCACCAGCCTTTTTGAAACTGGCTCCTTGCTCCAGTCAAATTGGGCGAGCTCTTCTCCTTGCTCCTTCCAGCTCTACTCACATACTATGGTGTGCACATCTCAGAGTAGGTGAAATGGTCAAAACACACAGACACCATGGTGAAGAAGGCACAACAGCAACTCTTCAACCTCTTCAAATTTGGCCAGTTCCTGAGGGCCCTCACAGTGTTCTACAGGAGCACCATCGAGAGCATACCTTTGGGCTGCATCACGGGCTAGCTTGGCAACTCCACCGCCGCTGACCGCAAGGCTCTATAGTGTGCTATAGCAGCTACTTGCTCACACTGTCCCCCTCCTGCACCCCCCTAATGGACATGAATCATTGTTACAGTTGTAAATGTGTGTGTGTGTGTGTGTCTATATATATATATATATATATATATATATATATATAAACTCAGCAAAAAAAGAAATATCCCGTTTTCAGGACCCTGTCTTTCAAAGATAATTCGTAAAAATCCAAATAACTTCACATATCTTCATTGTAAAGGGTTTAAACACTGTTTCCCATGCTTGTTCAATGAACCATGAACAATTAATGAACATGCACCTGTGGAATGGTCGTTAAGACACTAACAGCTTACAGACTGTAGGCAATTAAGGTCACAGTTCTGAAAACTTAGGACACTAACGAGGCCTTTCTACTGACTCTGAAAAACACCAAAAGAAAGATGCCCAGGGTCCCTGTGTGAACGTGCCTTAGGCATGCTGCAAGGAGGCATTAGGACTGCAGATGTGGCCAGGGAAATAAATTACAATGTCCGTACTGTGAGACGCCTAAGACAGCGCTACAGGGAGACAGGACAGACAGCTGATTGAACTGATCTTCCTCACAGTGGCAGACCACGTGTAACAACACCTACACAGGATCGGTACATCCGAACATCACATCTGCGGGACAGGTACAGGATGGCAATAAAAACTGCCCGAGTTACACCAGGAATGCACAATCCCTCCATCAGTGTTCAGACTGTCCGCAATAGGCTGAGAGAGGCTGGACTGAGGGCTTGTAGGCCTCTTGTAAGGCAGATCCTCACTAGACATCGCTGGCAACAACGTCGCCAATGGGCACAAACCCACCGTCGCTGGACCAGACAGGACTGGCGAAAAGTGCTCTTCACTGATGAGTCACAGTTGTGTGTCACCATGGGTGATGGTCGGATTCACGTTTATCGTTGAAGGAATGAGCGTTACACCGAGGCCTGTACTCAGGAGCAGGATCGATTTGAAGGTGGAAGGTCCGTGTCTGGGGCAGTGTGTCACAGCATCATCAGACTGAGCTTGTTGTCATTGCAGGAAATCTCAACGCTGTGCGTTACAGGGAAGGCATCCTCCTCTTCTTTTTTTCCTACTGTAATATTGACTGTATGTTTATGTATGTGTATGTTTATGTATTGTTGTTTATGTTTATGTATGTGTATGTTTATGTATTGTTGTTTATGTTTATGTATGTGTATGTTTATGTATTGTTGTTTATGTTTATGTATGTGTATGTTTATGTATTGTTGTTTATGTTTATGTTTATGTATGTGTATGTTTATGTATTGTTGTGTATGTTTATGTATGTGTATGTTTATGTATTGTTGTGTATGTTTATGTATGTTTATGTATTGTTGTTTATGTTTATGTATGTGTATGTTTATGTATTGTTGTTTATGTTTATGTATGTGTATGTTTATGTATTGTTGTTTATGTTTATGTTTATGTATGTGTATGTTTATGTATTGTTGTTTGTTTATGTATGTGTATGTTTATGTATTGTTGTTTATGTTTATGTTTATGTATGTGTATGTTTATGTATTGTTGTGTATGTTTATGTATGTGTATGTTTATGTAGTTGTTTATGTATGTGTATGTTTATGTATTGTTGTGTATGTTTATGTATGTTTATGTATTGTTGTGTGTGTCAAACTGCTATGCTTCATCTTGGCCAGGTCGCAGTTGTAAATGAGAACTTGTTCTCAACTAGCCTACCTGGTTAAATGAAGGTGAAATAAATAAATAAATAAATAAATATAATGTGGTAACCTTCCTGCAGGCTTATCCTCACATGACCCTCCAGCATGACAATGACACCAGCCATATTGCTCGTTCTGTGCGCGATTTCCTTCAAGACAGGAATGTCAGTGTTCTACCATGGCCAGAGATGAGCCCGGATCTCAATCCAATTGAGCATGTCTGGGACCTGTTGGATCGGAGGGTGAGGGCTAAGGCCATTCCCCCCAGAAATGTTTGGGAACTTGCAGGTGCCTTGGTGGAAGAGTGGGATAACATCTCACAGCAAGAACTGGCAAATCTGCTGCAGTCCATGAGGAGGAGAATTACTGCTGCACTTAAATGTGTCTGGTGGCCACAACAGATACTGACTGTTACTTTTGATTTTGACCCCCCTTTGTTCAGGGACACATTATCCCACTTCTGTTAGTCACATGTCTGTGGAACTTGTTCAATTTATGTCTCAGTTGTTGAATCTTGTTATTTTCATACAAATATTTACACATGTTAAGTTTGCTGAAAATAAACGCAGTTGACAGTGAGAGGACGTTTCTTTATATATATATATATATATATATATATTTATATACACACACACACAGTGGGGAGAACAAGTATTTGATACACTGCCGATTTTGCAGGTTTTCCTACTTACAAAGCATGGAGAGGTCTGTCATTTTATCATAGGTACACTTCAAACTGTGAGAGACGGAATCTAAAACAAAAATCCAGAAAATCACATTGTATGATTTTTAAGTAATTAATTAGCATTTTATTGCATGACTTAAGTATTTGATCACCTATCAACCAGTAAGAATTCCGGCTCTCACAGACCTGTTAGTTTTTCTTTAAGAAGCCCTCCTGTTCTCCACTCATTACCTGTATTAACTACACCTGTTTGAACTCGTTACCTGTATAAAAGACACATGTCCACACACTCAATCAAACAGACTCCAACCTCTACACAATGACCAAGACCAGAGAGCTGTGTAAGGGCATCAGGGATACAATTGTAGACCTGCACAAGGCTGGGATGGGCTACAGGACAATAGGCAAGCAGCTTGGTGAGAAGGCAACAACCGTTGGCGCAATTATTTGAAAATGGAAGAAGTTCAAGATGACGGTCAATCACCCTCGGTCTGGGGCTCCATGCAAGATCTCACCTCGTGGGGCATCAATGATCTTGAGGAAGGTGAGGGATCAGCCCAGAACTACACGGCAGGACCTGGTCAATGACCTGAGGAGATCTGGGACCACAGTCTCAAAGAAAACCATTAGTAATACACTACACCGTCAGGGATTAAAATCCTGCAGCGCACGCAAGGTCTCCCTGCTTAAGCCAGCGCATGTCCAGGCCCGTCTGAAGTTTGCCAGTGACCATCTGGATGATCCAGAGGAGGAATGGGAGAAGGTCATGTGGTCTGATGAGACAAAAATAGAGCTTTTTGGTCTAAACTCCACTCGCCGTGTTTGGAGGAAGAAGAAGGATGAGTACAACCCCAAGAACAACATCCCAACCGTGAAGCATGGAGGTGGAAACATCATTCTTTGGGGATGCTCTTCTGCAAAGGGGACAGGACGACTGCACCGTATTGAGGGGAGGATGGATGGGGCCATGTATCGCGAGATCTTGGCCAACAACCACCTTCCCTCAGCAAGAGCATTGAAGATGGGTCGTGACAACGACCCAAAAGACACAGCCAGGGCAACTAAGGAGTGGCTCCGTAAGAAGCATCTCAAGGTCCTGGAGTGGCCTAGCCAGTCTCCAGACCTGAACCGAATAGAAAATCTTTGGAGGGAGCTGAAAGTCCGTATTGCCCAGCGACAGCCCCGAATCCTGAAGGATCTGGAGAAGGTCTGTATGGAGGAGTGGGCCAAAATCCCTGCTGCAGTGTGTGCAAACCTGGTCAAGAACTACAGGAAACGTATGATCTCTGTAATTGCAAACAAAGGTTTCTGTACCAAATATTAAGTTCTGCTTTTCTGATGTATCGAATACTTATGTCACGCAATAAAATGTAAATTAATTACTTAAAAATCATACAATGTGATTTTCTGGATTTTTGTTTGAGATTCCATCTCTCACAGTTGAAGTGTACCTATGATAAAAATTACAGACCTCTACATGCTTTGTAACATCAAAACGATGAAATAACACATATGAAATCATGTAACCAAAAGAAAAGTGTTAAACAAATCAAAATATATTTTTTAAGTAGCCACCCTTTGCCTTGATGACAGCTTTGGACACTCTTGGCATTGATTAGATCAGAAAAATCTGATCTAATCACGAAGAAGCACAGCACAGCAGAGTACTCTCCCCACTCAGACATTTGCTATAATGCACACTGACAGGCATAACCTTGTCATCTTGACTGTCCTCCTGTGCTGATTATGTAAGGCCTGTCTGTCTTGCTGAGGAGGATGGAGGATCAGCAGTGGAAACTAACCTAAATAGGCTGTATGCTTGTGAATTACTATATTTTAAGAGCCCCAGGCAGAGCAATGTCAGGTATTATGAATCAGAGATGTCCCTAATGTTAAGTCCTGGTCATTTCCCCCCCAGGGATTATCTGTCCTATTCAACCAGAAAGCCATCAAATGCCACCCTTGTCCAATGTCAACACGTTCAACTCTTTGAAATAAAAATGGTTCCTCTTGCCCTCAAGTCCATTACTTTGGCACCAACACAAAGCTCTGATTCCTCCTACACCAGTCAGATGAGGACAGATAAGTCATGTTTAGAAATCATACATAATTCTATGGTATGAATGAGATTGTAAGATGGAAGCAGTACCTCAGATACAGAGCCTGCTCAGGTTAATACTTTAACACAAAGAGAGATGTGGGCGCTTTGAGGACTCGGGGAGAGGATTTACAGAGGGGAGAAGTTACTCCCAGACAGACAAAGTGATAGGTTTGGCAGAGCTTTGCTGCTAAGACCTTTACACTGAACAGAGAGTCTGGAGAGGAGCCTTGAGAAGCGTAATTCAGTTTCAGAAGTCTATACTCTAATCGACACAGAGCAAACGGCAAACATATTGGATTGTACAGGACAGCCGAGGCACCGACACTTTACATTGACATTTGAATCATTTAGCAGTTGCTCGGGGTGCTGTGGGATTATTTAAGATACTCTTTGAAGAGGTAGGGTTGGCGTGTAGGGTTTGAGCATAGTCTGAAGGTAGGGAGGGGCAGTTCCTCTTGCTGCTTCGCGGGCAAGTACCAATGGTCTCCAACCCATGACTCCTGGCTTCCCCAAGTCGGTTCCCCTCTCCTGGGTGATTTGGCTCGATAGGAGGGTAGACACTGCAACGGAAGATCTCAAATGCACTCTTCTCTCTCTCCTCCTCGCCTTCTCAAAACCCATAGGATGAGAGCGCCAGAGGTCCCTCACCTCGGACCTTATCTTCCAATGGGTTTTGAGAAGGAGGCGAGGAAAGAGGATGCGAGGAGTATGCAATTGAGATTTCACCTAGACAGACTGCCGCCTCTGACAGGAACAGTCTTTAGTTCTCCCCCTGGTGGTGGTACTCAGTTACTGATCAGATACTGATAATTGAACTAAGGAAATGCAATTAAACACAATTAATACTCATTGATGTTACTTGTAATTTAGTCCCTTGGCTTTGGTCACTATTTTAGATCTAAGAACAAGATGGTGGAAGAACAAGATGGCATGGATGATGGTCGCCCTGTTGCTTGCTCCCAGCCAACATTGCAGTCTTTTGTTTATTATTGTGTTATTTTCTACTTTATTTGCTCAGAAAGTTTCTAGTATTATTTCCTATGACCGACAAGAACTTCTGGACAATCAGAATGGAGATTAATCACCACAAATTTGGTTTTCAGGAGCTGGATCCTTGGATTACCTGAAGCAGTCTGGATTACCTGAAGCAGTTTCATTCATCATTGGAGCCAATTTTCCCAAAAGAAGCCACTAAAGAACGTGAATGCGAGCTGGCATTCCAATCTAAACAAGGAAAATGGCAAACCACCCTCTGCTTCCAAGTATATTACTTGCTAATTTACAGTGTCTGGACAATAAACTTTGCGAGCTCAGAGAGCAGATTTCAAATAAAATTGTATTTATTTGTCACGTGCGCTGAATACAACAGTGAAATGCTTGATTACAGGCTCTAACCAATAGTGTGAAAAAAAGGTGTGTGTGTGTGTGTGTGTAGGTAAGTAAAGAAATAAAACAGTAAAAAGACATTTGAAAATAACAGCAGCAAGGCTCTATACTGGCACCGGTTACTCAGGCTTATCGAGGTAGTATGTGCATGTAGGTATGGTTAAAGTGACTATGCATATATGATGAACAGAGAGTAGCAGTAGCGTAAAAAAGAGGGGTTAACAGGTGGTGGGACACAATGCAGATAGCCCGGTTAGCCAATGTGCGGGAGCACTGGTTGGTCGGGCCAATTGAGGTAGTATGTACATGAATGTATAGTTAAAGGGACTATGCATATAAGATAAAGAGAGAGTAGCAGCAGTGTAAAAGAGGGGTTGGGTTGGAGGCAAAAAAGTAACAGTACAGCCTAGGGGGGGTTTCCATACATTGCACATACAGGCAAAAATTACTTACAGGAAGAAAATAAAGGCGGAGGAGTATGTTTCATGAACAACAACTTATGGTGTGATTGTAGGACTGTATGCCCTCTTCCTTATGGCGTGTGATTGTTGTACTGTGTGCCCTCTTCACGACTGTCTTGGTGTGTTTGGACCATTCTAGTTTGTTGTTGATGTGGACACCAAGGAACTTGATGCTCTCAACCTGCTCCACGATAGCCCAGTCGATGAGAATGGGAACATGCTCAGTGCTCCTTTTCCTGTAGTCCACAATCACCTCCTTAGTCTTGGTTACGTTGAGGGATAGGTTGTTATTCTGGCACCACCCGGCCAGGTCTCTGACCTCCTCCCTGTAGGCTGTCTCGTCGTTGTCGGTGATCAGGCCTACCACTGTTGTGTCATCTGCAAACGTAATAATGGTGTTGGAGTCGTGCATGGCCATACAGTCGTGGGTGAACAGGGTGTACAGGAGGAGACTGAGCACGCACCCCTGTGGAGCTCCAGTGTTGAGGATCAGCGTGGCAGATGTGTTGCTACCTACCCTCACCACCTGGGGGAGGCCCGTCAGGAAGTCCAGGATCCAGTTGCAGAGGGAGGTGATTAGTCCCAGGGTCCTTAGCTTAGTGATGAGCTTTGAGGGCACTATGGTGTTGAACGCTGAGCTGTAGTCAATGAATAGCATTCTCACATAGGTGTTCCTTTTGTCCAGGTGGGAAATGGCAGTGTGGAGTGCAATAGAGATTGCATCATCTGTGGATCTGTTGGGGCAGTATGCAAATTGGAGTGGGTCTAGGGTTTCTAGGATAATGGTGTTGATGTGAGCCATAACCAGCCTTTCAAAGCACTTCATGGCTACGGACGTGAGTGCTACGGGTCTGTAGTCATTTAGGCAGGTTGCCTTTGTGTTCATGGGCACAGGGACTATGGTGGTCTACTTGAAACATGTTGGTATTACAGACTCAGTCAGGGACATGTTGAAAATGTCAGTGAAGACACCTGCCCGGAGCACACGTCCTGGTAATCCGTCTGGCCCTGCAGCCTTGTGTATGTTAACCTGTTTAAAGGTCTTACTCACGGCTGCTGTGGAGATTGTGATCACACAGTCGTCCGGAACAGCTGATGCTCTCATGCATGCCGCAGTGTTGCTTCCCTTTAAGTGTGCATAGAAGTGATTTAGCTCATCTGGTAGGCTCGTGTCACTGGGCAGCTCGCGGCTGTGCTTCCCTTTGTAGTCTGTAATGGTTTGCAAGCCTGTTAGGAATATTATGAATAAATGACTAAACAATATCCTAATTTTAAATAGAACTGTAACTAAGTAAACTTATACTCTGTTTTATTATATCTGATTAACAATATGAGTTCATAAGAAGGGATTATGTGGCATGAACAAGGAGTAATTAAACATAACGAACACCATTCCAAACTAGTCTGGAGAGGAGTGGGTTAGGTTAACGACCCTATGGTTGAACCGACGAAACTGAGCTCTGGGGTGTTTTAGATAAGGCAGTGAGTGCATTCCTAGGTGTTCTGTTAAAACCAGTTGCATCTCTAGGGGCGCTATTTCATTTTTGGATAAAAAACGTTCCCGTTTTAAGCACGATATTTTGTCACGAAAAGATGCTCGACTATGCATATTCTTGACAGTTTTGGAAAGAAAACACTCTGAAGTTTCAGAATCTGCAAAGATTTTGTCTGTAAGTGCCCCAGAACTCATTCTACAGGCGAAACCAAGATGATACGTCAAACAGGAAATGAGCAGAATTTCTGAAGCTCTGTTTTCTAATGTCTCCTTATATGGCTGTGAATGCGACAGGAATAAGCTTAGACCTTCTGCCGTTTCCCCAAGATGTCGGCAGCATTGTGACGTATTTGTAGGCATATCATTGGAAGATTGGCCATAAGAGACTACATTTTCCAGGGGTCCGCCCGGTGTCCTTTGTCTAAATTTGTGCGTAATCTTCAGGTGCGGGCATTTTCTCCTGGGATTCAGGAGAGAAAGCACACTTCCACGAACGATATATCATCGAAGAGATATGTGAAAAACACCTTGAGGATTGATTCTAAACAACGTTTGCCATGTTTTCAGTCGATATTATGGAGTTAATTTGGAAAAAAGTTCGCGTTTTGAGGACTGAATTTTCGGGTTTTTTTGGTAGCCAAATGTGATGTACAAAACGGAGCTATTTCTAATACACAAAGAATCTTTTTGGAAGAACTGAGCATCTGCTATCTAACTGAGAGTCTCCTCATTGAAAACATCAGAAGTTCTTCAAAGGTAAATTATTTTATTTGAAGGCTTTTATGTTTTTGTTGAAATGTTGCGTGCTGGATGCTAACGCTAATGCTAACGCTAAATGCTACGCTAGCTAGCTACTTTTACACAAATTATTGTTTTCCTATGGTTGAGAAGCATATTTTGAAAATCTGAGATGACAGTGTTGTTTACAAAAGGCTAAGCTTGAGAGATGGCATATTTATTTCATTTAATTTGCGATTTTCATGAATAGTTAACGTTGCATTATGGTAATGAGCTTGAGTCTGTATTCACGATCCCGGATCCGGGATGGGGAGATCAGAAAGGTTAATTAGAACTGTCAGCTAAGTGGTGATCGATAATGGTGAGGGTTCAAGAGTTAATTCAGTTATGTTGTGTGACCTGTGAGTGTGTTAGTGAGTTGGAATTAACTTTTAAACTCAATTAATTCTAGGTCTAGAAGCATTGAAATGACATCATGTTATTGTATATAAACATACAGAACTTTGGATGTTTTCAATGAGGAGACTCCCAGTTAGATAGCAAATGTTCAGTTTTTCCAAAAAGATTATTTGTGTAGGAGAAATCGCTCCGTTTTGTTCATCACGTTTGGCTAAGAAAAAACCCCGAAAATTCAGTCATTACAAAGCCAAATTTTTTTCCAAATTAACTCCATAATATCGACAGAAACATGGCAAACGTTGTTTATAATCAATCCTCAAGGTGTTTTTCACATATCTATTCGATGATAAATCATTCCTGGCAGTTTGGTTTGTCCTCTGAACCAAATGGAAAAATGCACGCAGCTGGAGATTACGCAATAATTTCGACGGAGGACACCATGCGGGCACCTGGTAAATGTAGTCTCTTATGGTCAATCTTCCAATGATTAGCCTACAAATACGTCACAATGCTGCAGACACCTTGGGGAAACGACAGAAAGTGTAGGTTCATTCCCGGCGCATTCACAGCCATATAAGGAGACATTGGAACACAGCGCATTCAAAATCTGGGGTACTTCCTGTATGAAATTTCATCTTGGTTTCACCTGTAGCATTAGTTCTGTGGCACTCACAGACAATATCTTTGCAGTTTTGGAAACGTCAGTGTGCTTTTTTTCCAAAGCTGCCAATTATATGCATAGTCGAGCATCTTTTCGTGACAAAATATCTTGTTTAAAACAGGAACGTTTTATTATCCAAAAATTAAAAGAGCGCCCCCTAATGCATAACTGGTTAAAATACAGTAACAACGCCCTGCCACGTCGGACAAGCATCAGAGCCGGTGTAATATGAATCAATCTTAGCCCTGTATTAGCTGATATCCAGAAGTTATTTTCTGCCGTAAGATACGGTTGCAGAAACATTATGTACAAAATAACGCAAAAAAACCCACATAATAGCACAATTGTTTGAGCGCCCGTAAAACTGCTGCCATTTTTTCCGGCACCATTTTAGTTGAGATTTCCCTCCAGAGAGATACGAAAGACTAAGGTAATCTGCCTTACAGAGACTCTGGCTGATGAGGGGAGGTGCTTGACCAGGCTATACAACCTAGGGGGTTTTCCATACATTGCACGTGCAGGCAAAAATAAAGGCAGAGGAGTATGTTTCATGAACAACAACTTATGGTGTGATTGTAGGACTGTATAAACCCTTAATAATTTCTGTTCCTCTGACCTGGAATACCTCACGATCAAATGCCGACCCCATTGTCTCCCGATAGAATTCTCAGGTGTTTGTATGACGGCTGTGTACATCCCTCCACAAGACAACACCACGCTGGCACTCAAGGAATTACACGGGACATTGATCAAATTGGGAACAGCAGAGAGGCCACATTCATTGGCATTATCAAAAGGAAATTTAAGGAAAATTCTCCCGAAATACCACCAACAAATCTCTTGCCACACTCGTGGGAAAAATACGTTAGACCATTTTTAGTCTCCATTCCGATACAAAGCCCTACTTGGCCCCCCTTTGGCAAGTCAGATCATGCCTCCATTCTGCTTCTCCCCACCTACATGCAGAAATGAAAACAGGAAGCACCCGTGGTAAGGTCTGTTCATCGCTGGTCTGACCAATCGGAATGCATGCTACAGGACTGTTTTGAACACGCGGACTGGAATATGTTAGGGGCCGCCTTTGGACGTAACATCAATGAAGACACGGACTGTCTCTGGGTTCATCAGGATGTGCATAGAGGATGTTGTTCCTACAGTGACATTTAGAACATGTCAGCATTTTCTCAAAACTGAAAGAGCAAACCACCACAAGGGAAAAGTGACTGGAAACATGGATGAGTACAAACAGAACAACTATAACCTAAGCAAGATAATCGAAGCGGCAAAAAGACAACACAGGGACAAAGTGGTGTTGTAATTCAACAGCTCAGACATGTGGCAGGGATTTCAGACAATCATGGATTATAAAAGGAATACCAGACACAGATGCCTACCTCCCTACCTCACCCGCTTCAAGGAAAACACAGAGCACTGCAGTGCACTGCACACTGCCTTTTCCCCCCTGGATAAGAGGAATACCTATGCGATACCTATACCTATCTCAGCTTTCAACACCATGGTGCCCTCCAAGCTCATCACTAAGCTCATCACTAAGCTCAGGACCTGAGGTTTGAACTACTTCCTGTGCAACTGGGTCTTACATTTCCCAATGGGCCGATCCCAGTTGGTGAGGGAAGGCAACAACACCTCCTCCACGCTGATCCCCAACAAGTGTGCCCCCCAGGGTTGTGTGCTCAGAACCCTCTTCTATATTCTGTTCACCTATGACTACGTGGCCACGCACGACACCACCTCAAATCATCAAGTTTGTTGACGACACAACAGTGGTCGGGCTGATTTGCTGACAACAAGACTGTGGTAGGCCTGATTACCAACAATGATGAGGCAATGAAGTTAGAGCCCTGGCAGAGGGGTGGTAGGAAAATAACCTCTCCCTCAATGTCAACAAAACAAAGGAGCTGGTCATGGACTACAGGAGACAGAAGAGTGAGCACGCCCATATCATTGAAGGAGCTGCAGTGGAGAGGGTCAAAAGCTTAAAGTTCCTCAGTGTGCACATCACTGAGGAACTGAAATCGTCCCCACATCAAGGTGAAGAAAACACAACAGCGCCTCTACAGCGCCTCAGGTGGCTGAAGAAATTCATCATGGCTCTTAAGACCCTCACAAACCTCTGCAGATGCACCATTGAGAGCATTCTGTGGGGCTGCATCTCCGCCTGGCACGGCAACTGCACCTCCCTCAACCGCATTGCCCTCCAGAGGGTGGTGCAGTCAGCCCAACGCATCACCAGTGGCCAGCTGCCTGCCCTCCAGGACATTTACAGCACTCTGTGTCAAAGGCCAAGAAGATTATTCAGGACCTCAGTCATCCAAGCCGCTGACTGTTTACACCACTACCTTCTAGCAGACGGAGACAGTACAGGTGCATCAGAGCCGGAACCGAGAGACAGCTTGATCACCAGGCCATCAGATTGTTGAACAGCCATCACTAGCCGCCTACTAGGTGATGCACACTCACTACCTGTTAGTTACACATTCGGATTACTGTTATGGGGATATTTTGGTTGTTAATTGGATTAGTGCCGCCATTTCTTGATTTCCATCTTTTTCTATGTATTATATTTATTATTTGTGTACTCGTTTGACATTTGACTGATTTGCGTACCCGATCAATACACTTTGATGACGTTTTTTGATTTGATCTATTGGACAAACAGAGCTGGAGGAGAGTGTAAACATTCAAACTCCAAGCATTATCTGATCTTATGTTTGTACATGGTTGAATTCCTTGGAAAGCATTCTGAGTGTATTGACAGTCACCAAGAGATGAAAGGGCTGTGCGTGTGTGAAATCTATAAACACAGGACCTCAATGTGCCACACCATCCCTCCCTCCCTCCCAACCAACCTTGCTTTCCCCAAGAGCTACTGTACAATCGATGACACTGTGCAGGCATCAGTTTGTATTATCTGCTAGGCCCGGCTCTGATCCCCAATTGTAGAGAACAATCTAATTGGAGCAGGAAACCAGTTCCCAACTGTGCCCTGGACGCAGAGAGAGGCAAGTCAAGAAAATCAATGTCCTGGCTTTATAAATCACACTACTTCTCTGTCCTCCCCTCCTCCATTCCTGCTGTCCCATCTAACACAGTGGTTCCCAACCTTTGTCACTGTACCACCAGTTGAATTTTGCTCTGGAATACCACTGAAGTACCCCCTTGTGCATTTCACCAGTAAGCCTAAGGTCTCATGAGTTTTCTCAAGTCCCCCATCTGGATAGGCCAAGTACCCCCAGGGGTCCTAGTTCCCTTTTTGGGAACCACTGATCTTACACGGCCTTGTTTGGATGTCTCCCCAGACCATTCATACTCACCTGAGTGTGACCAACTGGGCTGTGAATCAGACGGCTAGGACAGAGGGAGTTTCCACTGTTGAGAATGTACATTATGCATTTGATTTAAATGCTGTCGTTGGCCCAGAAATGCCTGCTCTCTCACAGGTCTGAGGCGATTACATGGATAAATGCAGGAGCATTTGAATAACGTTGTGAACAGAAAATCAGCTGCAGCTGTGTTGAGTTGTGACGGCTCTCAAAACAAAGTCATCATGTTTCAACTACACTAACCTCCCTCATGAAGTCCGAAACACTGTATTTTGATTTTTATGACATGAGATGAATCGACTGTACATCAAAAAGACACAGTGTTAATTACTTAAGTGTGAATTATTTAGCATTTTAACGACTCAATGAAATATAAATGGTCTGGGTCAATACAACACTCCATCAGAGCAGCCTGGGGACTCATGGAGAAGGAGATGGGGCCAGGGCTTGTATTTTCCAGACCAGACCACATAATGACACTGGGGCTCCACAGACACTGACCCTCAGCAATACGCTGCATCAGCATTAAGGTTGCAAAATTCCAGGAACTTTCAATAAGGAATAAAGGAATAAGCAGGAAAATCCGGAATCCTCCAACCAGGATTTATTGAAAACTAGGGAATTTATTGAACGCTCGTGGAATTGTACAACCCAAATCCGCGCTACCCTCACAGAACCCAGGAGAGCTGCATTACCCTGTTGTGAGTCGATGGTTAACCTTAGGACCAGGAGTGTGTACTGGTCATGTGAGCTGATCAGTGAAAACTCTGGGCCTTAGCCATTTCATCGCTGTGTTTGTATCTGTGTGTGTGTGTGCGTGGGTGAGAGAGAATTATGTGATGTTCGATCAAAGCATTGGTAGACACAGTTTTATATACGTGTGCGCCATCTAGTGGCATATTACCAAAAATGAATGTTGGGTTTTTTTTGTAGACGGTGGAGCTCTCTGCTAAAGTGTGTGTTTCTGATTCCATCCCAAACCTAGAGGAAGACAGAGATTCAAAAATAACGGCCCTCAAAAGTTAAAAGCTGAAAACAATCCGTTACAAAATGATTTACACACATGGGAACTTCCACCAGAGTACCTCAAAGCTTTGCCTTTAAACTAGCAAGTAGCATACCTACTCTGTATCTCTGGCGTTGAAGAGTAAACATGCTGCTGTTCTTTGGAATGTGGGCGTGTGTCCATGATAGAAGTGTGTTCTTTTTTCTCTCCACTGGGATATAGTGATACCAGAGAATCAGACAGGGATGGCAAAAGTTTACACATTTCTTCTATGGTGTGTGATGCTGCTGGACTGCCGGCTGTTCTAGGGAGGTAAGTCCTGCTCTCTCTGCTGATGGTTTTAGTATGTTTCTCACTAGTAATAAGTATACAACTCTCACAGTTATACACCAGCAGCAACTGTTGCAGTCTTACCATCTCTCTCTCAGTGAGTGTGTGTGGACATGTGTGTGTGTGTGTGTGTGTGTGTGTGTGTGTGTGTGTGTGTGTGTGTGTGTGTGTGTGTGTGTGTTGGGGGGAGTCCTAGAATACGGTATTGTGTTATGATACTTATGATATTTTAAAGATTCTGTATGGATTTTTCAGATTGAGTTTTGGGTCGGTTATGATGGCAAGCCTTTGCTTAATGATGAACTGTCGTGGTGATACAGAGCTGTGTGTCTGTGGGTGGTGTGTGCTTTGTGGGTAACAAACTGTAGCGTTTAGCGCTTTGAATCTTGGTATGCCATCTCAATTGTGTAATATGTCAATAATGATGAGTGTTATGTCTCAGATGAGGACCAGTGTAAGTCGTCCCAGTCTGAACCAGGCGTCCTGTCTACCAGGCTTCTCTGGGATGAACTGGAAGGTAGGAGAGTCGTAAACACACTGCACACTTACTTGAGTCAAGCCCGTATAAGGAGCATAGGCCTTGACGAATGTCCTCTGTTTCACTTGGTTCAGGGCAAGTTTTTCCAGGTCACAACAGTTAAGGTCGCTCTGCCATCTTTGCCTGGACGTTTCTCCTATGAACATTGTAATAACACTGTTGGGAAACCAGATGTCAGTCATAACAATTTGAACCTATTACATATTAACATGTATCTTTAGCCGTGGGTTGATGATGCATGTTTCTCTTCACAGTAACAGCCAGGCAGTGTAAGGTGAATAACTGAGAATGTGTTCTGTGGCACCTATGGGGCACAATGTAGCTGTGCAGAGGGCTACAAGCTGCCGCAGAATGGAGTCAACTTTAAACCTGAATGTAACCAAAATATTTCACACATCTGGTTCCACATTTACCAGAATCTTACTTAAGTACTGTGTAGCAACATGTTATAACAGTAGTGTGACTACAATGTTACTACATTGGTGTATAGAGGAACTGGATGTCAAGTGTTAGAAAGGATGGTGGTTGCTAACTTGGGATTTGCATGTATACATACAGTACCAGTCATCAGTTTTGACACACCTAGTCATTCCAGTGTTTTTCTTTATTTCGACATTGTAGAATAGTGAATACATCACAACTTTGAAATAACACACATGCAATTATGTATGAACCCCCCCCAAAAAAAGTGTTAAACAAATCTGAATATATTTTCTATTTGAGATTCTTCAAAGTAGCCACCCTTTGCCTTGATGACAGCTTTGCACACTCTTTGCATTCTCTCAACCAGCTTCATAAGGCCTGGAATGCATTTCAATTAACAGGTGTGCCTTGTTAAAAGTTCATTTGTGGGCTTTCTTTCCTTAATGAGTTTCCTTAAACCAAGCCCTATGATGAAACTGTCTCTCATGAGGAGCGCCACAGGAAAGGAAGACCCAGACTTACCTCTGCTGCAGAGTTTTTGATCTTTTTTTTTTAGCTCAGCTAAGTCGTCACTACTTTTAGAAAATGTTCTTTGTGTAGGACTCTTAAATTCTAGGCTGATACATTTTGATTGATTACAGATGGATTACTAGATTGTTTAATTGATTGTACCCCTCCAGGGGAGCATAACATCTATGCCAAAGAGGGCACAGAGCAGGACCACGAGGTTTTGAAGCAGTACAAACACCCTCTCTGCGACTCTCAGCGGAGTCTGTACAATCATGATATCGCCCTGCTGCGCCTCCACACCCCCATCCTCTTCTCCTCCCACGCCAGACCCATCTGCCTGGGGCCCGTGGTATTCACCGAAGACTTGGTGAAGGATGAGTCCCCGGCTGGGGTCACACGCATTACAGAAGACAGAGGTGCCATTTACAGAGAGGATGCAGTGTAAGGATAGCAGTAGTGCCCGTATCACCAAGTATGTATTTCACGGCCAGCTATGTTGACGTGGCCAAAGACTTGCGCCGGGGGAGAGCGGGGGTCCTCATACCAACTGTGTTGGAGTGTGCCAAGGAGGGGAAGTATGGTGTGTATACCAGTGTACACCAGACTAGCATTACCATAGATGGATACGTCACGTTATGGCGGTGACCAAGGACATGCTGCATGATGACCTGGACGATTAACGCTTGACCTTTGACCCCCGGGGTCCTCAGGACCCCGTCTTGTTTCAGGTCTCGTTTTCAGGGTTCAATTCATAAGACGTCCATTTTGTATTCAAAGAGAAAGCGTCTCCTTGCATCGTCTTCCTCCAATCAGCTGGTGAGAACACGTTTTACAAGGCAGATACCTGCATGTCCTACAGGTGCCTACTGTACATCATGGTTATTCATAAAACTATAAGAATAATTTACTGACAGATGAAGGGACGAAGGCAAAAGGCTGTCTGCAAACAACTAGCAATTGCTTTATGGTAATTTACTCTCGAGAAGCAAGGATTAAAACCAGGTGCAGAACAAATGTATTATTTTAATAAATACTTTATTTGGTCTATATACTAAAATGCAGCCAAACAACAACCTGAAACCTGCCATGTTCAGTCAATATTCAGTTTGCCATGCAATTTCTCTATTGAGAAACATTCAGCAACAAGCTTACAGCGCTCGTCAAAGACGCACAGCATTTTCAAGCATATACTGAACAAAAATACATTCAACACGCAACAATTTCAAGGTTTTACTGAGTTACAGTTCATATAAGGAAATCAGTCGATTTTAATATATTTATTAGGGCTTAATCTATGGATTTCACATGACTGGGAATACAGATATTCATCTGTTGGTCACAGATACATAAAAGAAAATGGGCCTCAGGATCTCTTTGCGGTATTTCTGGGCATTCAAATTGCCATCGATAAAATGCAATTGTGTTTGGGGTCCGTAGGTTATGCTGCCCATACTATAACTCCACTGACACCATGTGACACTCTGTTCATAACATTGACATCAGCAAACTGCTCTCCCACAAGTCCCAATTCACGTGATCTGTGGTTGAGAGCCCAGTTGGACGTACTGACAAATTCTCTAACGTTGGCGGCGGCTTATGGTAGAGAAATTAACATTCAATTCTCTAGCAACAGTTCTGGTGGACATTCCTGCAGTCAGCATGCCAATTGCATGCTCCCTCAAAACTTGAGACATCTGTGGAATTGTGTTGTGTGACAAAACTGCATATTTTAGAGTGGCCTTTAATTGTCCCCAGCACAAGGAGCACCTGTGTAATGACCATGCTGTTTAATCACCTTAATATGCCACACCTGACTATCTTTTCAAAGGAGAAATGTTCAATAACAGGGATGTAAACAAATTTGTGCGTATGGAACATTTCTGGGATCTTTTATTTCAGCTCATGAAACCAACAATTTACATGTTGCGTTTATATTTTTGTTCAGTGTATATATTTTTTTACATCACAGTTCAGTGCAAAATGTGTTGCATTTTAGACCGAAGTAGCTCAAAAGAAAAAGTTACATTTTGCCATATTAAGATGCAACGCATGGTAGTCAAACAGGACTCTCAGTGTATATAGACATCTTTTCACGGTGATGCATAGCTGCCTCACACAGCGACGGAACTTAAATAAACACAAGAAACGTGCTGCTTTCCAAGCTAATTTCCACATCAAAACGCAGCACATCAAAGGCAGACCTCCTTGGTAAAAGTCTGCAATCAATATTTAATTAAGCGTTCGACACAGTGGGTATATTTCATGTTTGCTGTATGATCCTGTTTAATGGGAAACCTAAGACTAAGTGAGAGGCGATGGAGGAGGAGAGGAACTCTCTCAAAGAGGGCTGAGGGAGACCGAGAGCATGAAATCCTGGGGAGAATTACAGCAGTCTCTGTTTGCTGGATCCATGCTGGTAGCAGCTCCTCCCCATACCTCCAAAGAGACATCTGAAGACCTGATTAATACACTTATATCAATCACTGTGATCTCAACAGCTATCTCATCCCCACTGACAAACAATGAGTTCAGGAAATAAAATGGGAAATGAATCATAGGTATGCAGCGTCCAGTTTTCTTTCAGCATGCATTTTCTCTTGTAGACCTTCCACCCCAATAAAGTGCCAGTTGTGTATAGGTCTGAGGTGAGGTAGAAGCAAGACTGTGTTTTGTTATTGCTGAGCAGACATTTATTGAAGACGAGACCGATTCCAAAATAGCAGGAATAAAAAGGCATCATGGCACGGGCACGTTCTGGCATTTCAACTCTTGGAGAGCGGAAGAGAAGGGTGCCTTAAGGAACAAGACAGCATGGTTTCCTAAACAACATGAGCATGTAGAATAAATGAACATGGAGCCAAACAGGTCAACATTCAAGTATACACATCCAAAATGTAAAAATAAGTATATTTTAAAGAAATGTTTCAGGCGATACCTGGATTGTAATGATCCATAAAAACATTCACTCACACACACACACACACAAACACCCACCAACTGCATTCCCACTGAATAGCGATAATGGTTAAGAATCCCTCAGTCGAGAGGTAGAGTCCATGGATGTATAACAGTCCCAATCCAGCTACAGCAACCCAACAGAAAAGGCCATTGGCTGGTTCGAAGAGAAAGTGAGGGAATTTACTTTAAGTGCCAAATCTTTTCACGTGTCCCTTGTCCTTCCTTAAAACCTTGTGCATGTGTGCTGGTGGAGCCCTGTGCTGTCCAAAGTTAAGGTAACATTCATTAAGTTTGTCCACTGTCCATCACGGTTGGGCAAAATGCAGGTCTTCATGTTATTGGCCCAGAAAAATGTTAATCAATAATCCAAAATGTAAGCTCCTGTGTCCTTCTTCAATTGGATAGTTGTCTCTCATCATGGCCAATCAGAGCACTTTGAGAAAGCAGATTTTAAGATATTTCATCAGTCATGACCTCACAGTGTCTAATGTATAACAGTCTGTCTGGTCAGACTGTGAATCTGTGCAAAGGTCCCACAAAAGCTGTTCTATTGCTGCCTTCAAATGCTCCTCTGTAGTGGGAAATACCGGACTGGGAAATTACCACTTGAATGACCCTCCCAAGTCGGAATTCCAAGTGGGAAAGTCAGAGATAGGGTTTGATACCAGAGTTTCCAAGTTGTGACTTTTCATCACTGACCTTTCACCTTTTCAACCAAAATATGTTAAAGCGAATCCATTTTTGACATTGTCAAATGTATCAATGTGTATAATGTAGCTAGTTTTACAATATTGTCAACTTTAATCACGGTAGCTAACTGGATCATTACATAGATCATCTAGCTTGCCATTGGTTGAAGAATTGTTCCAGAGTTACTTCATACTGTAAAGTTTCCCAGTTCCCACAAGCACTTGAAGGCAGCATTTGTCCTCTCAGGGGAGCTGAGCTTTCTGGCCTTCAGATTCCCTGGATCTGGATGAGAGAGGAGACAAATTATTCAAGCAAACCCATCAAATGAGCTACATGGCAGGGAGGAGGATCAAGAGTACAAATGGCTTTAGAAACCTCTTCCCCTGTACTGCAACCATACCTCCTCGTCTGCTGTGTCCCAGAACCACGTGCAGGTTGGGGAGTGGGAGGAGGCTCTTCTGCCTGCGACTCAGGTTCTTCACCAGCCTGGAGATGGAGTGAGGGAGAGTATAAAAGAGGTTAAGGAGAAGGACGGGACACACTAATGAACGTTGGCCGTTCACGGCGGCTTTGTGCGGTAGATTACCTGCTGTGTGTTGATGAACATTGGCCATTTAACATGCAGAATTGTTAAGAAATTAAATGAAAATGACAGCCGATAGGATGACCACCTGCTCCTTTTAACCATTTGCCTGCGTGGTCAGTTTTGTCTGTAAGTCTTTACACCGGCTATATTAGGTTCCCTAAGTTTACAAATCGGCACAGAGCCCATATAAAAGCCATGTCAAATAGGGTTCTGCCATTGGCAACCAACTTCAACACCAGGCATATGAGACGACACACTCACCAGTGGCCTTCGCTGTCCTCGTGCTGCAGCTGGATGACGTCACCGCTCTCGATGGCGAGGTCATCTGGGCCGTCTCGTGGACATTCAGCCGAGGCCTTATATCTGCCTGGAGCCTGGGAGGACAGAAACACGTCTGTTAGACTGGACAAAGGATGTGTAGCGGTGTATCCTACTAGAGGACGCCTTTAAAACATTTAGGAGCCTCGAGAGGTTCCTTTCAATATTCTGATAAGCATATCTAAAAGGCTGTGGGTGAGGAACGAGGCCACACGGTGTGCAGTAAGTGAGAGTGGTTGTACTGGTGTCGTGGAAAACCCATCGCACCAGCTGAGCAGTGTCCTCCTCCTCGGTGTCTGACTGGTGAGAGGGGTCCTGACCTCCACCCCACTCCTCCAGACCCAGACAGATGTCCATTGTGTGAGGCGTGCCGGGCCCGCCTGGAGATGACAAAACACACGTTTGTTTTGAGTCACATTTTTTGGCTTGTTCCTCTTATATGGTGCCAGAAATAATCAAGGTAAATACTTGGTAACTGTAGCGATAAATGCCCATTCAAATCCTGATGTGCGGCACTTACGGACTCATTAACAAGACGGTAGAGTCAAATGATAATATCAGTAGCTGTGCCTTTTTCCCCAGAGCTCCTCCATACGCCCGGTGCTCTTTCATGTGAAACACCTGAGTCTTTAGGGAATAGGGATCGCAATATATGCCAAAATAAATCCAATATCAAGTCAAGGGAGTTTCATGTATCACCTCTCATGACCCAATCACCATTATTACAAGTAGTTACCAGGTATCTACATGATTATGTTATGGGTACATGTCTGAGGGAGTGGTGTACTCACTGTGTCGGTTGCGCTGGTGATTTGGGGAGAGGGACTGTGGGTCTGGACTGCTCCTCCCTGACTGTGTCCTCTGAGCTGAACGACGCCCTCTGCTGTTTGCTGTGGGGAGCGACACAACGAACGAACTAACTCTGTGCTCCCCAACCTCATCAGACATGCTCCAAGTAGAAGCTGC
Organism: Oncorhynchus mykiss; assembly: GCF_057628025.1. Classification (NCBI taxonomy): domain Eukaryota; kingdom Metazoa; phylum Chordata; class Actinopteri; order Salmoniformes; family Salmonidae; genus Oncorhynchus; species Oncorhynchus mykiss. Next base: position 10,387,486 of record NC_143035.1, read on the forward strand.
CCTTAGCCACAGATCAGCTTAACGTTCCCACATTCTAACCTTTAACCATTTAAAGGGGAACTGCAAAACTGACCGTAGATCTGTGGTTAAGGACAATTTCTACCTCAAACTCATCTCGCACCACAATGATGATCTTTCAGACGCCAGCCAAAAGGCCCCACGCCAAGCAACAATGTGACCAAGTGCAAACCAAGCTGACACAAAGACAGTGTGGGCTCTGGCCTGGTACACAGCAGACACATGCCGGCGCATGGAAAGGTATGGTCTCGATTTATCTAGTTCCTGGTTCATCAATGTATCAGTTTGTCTAGATTTTACAAGCCAAATAACTTAAGATCATTTGAATTTAATAACCTCTCAAAAAGCGAGCCCCATCTAAGAAGCAGTTGTCGTGCTGAAAGCATGAGGAAATCAAATGTAAGTTAAAAACATCCAAACCTTTGATTGTTTTTGGGGCATTCCATGCAAAATTGCAAATCCCATGAAAAGATGGGTGTAGTCATTTTGGGGAGCATGTCTGAGATGGAAGGTCTGCTGAGAAATCAAAAGACATGAGGAAACGTGCGTCTGGTGAATGTATGAGCCGAATGGAGACGCCTAGTAAAGGAGAGGCAGATGACGGTCAGTATGCAAACACAGCAGCCTGGTGGGTGGTTTAGGTCAGCTGAGCCATGCCAAGCCGGGCCGGGGCATGCGGAGCTGGGCTGAGTTTACCACTGAGCGTCAGGACGGGTCAGTGGCGCTGGGGGCGGGGTCTGTTAGGGGGGCGTGGCCGGGGGCGTTGCCGGGGGCTTCGAGGGCGGGGATTCCGGGAACGCAGACACACAAAGACATCGGAGGACAGCGAGACAAAGTCCAGCCCCGAAAGACAGCCCGTATGAGCCCCTCCGGACGGCCGCACACCCCTGCAGGGGGGAGGGAGGGGAGGACAGCAACCAGACAGCTAAGGAGAAAGCGGGGCCTTCACACACACACACACACACCTCTTCTCTTCACACACACCTCCTTCTCCTCCTCATTTCCCAGCTTTATACCTGCTTGTTGATATGCTCCCGCAACACCATATATCATAACCATCTGAACAGCTCACTGAACTGCCTGCCACACTCACACCAAGTGGGGAGCTGCTGTGACAACTGAGGGGTGTCCTACAACACCCAACAAGACTGACCTCTCAGACATGGGCGGAGACCGTCGGATGTGGTCTGGCATCTGGATGTCGACACAACGCTCATCTGAGAAAAGAAGCGGAAGAGGAAGAGGCAAAAGGATCGTTAGAAACAAGAGAGGGAAAGGGAGATACCTAGTCAGTTGTCCAACTGAACATACTCAACTGAAATGTGTCTCCCCGCATTTAAGAGGAAGTTCAAGTTAGGTAGGTGCATTAGGTAGGTGCAGGCTAGGACTATTGATCTGAGATGAGGTGAGTTAAACCAGCTCTTTGCGGAGTGCGCTTTGGAGAGCGATGTGAGTGACGTCCAAACCTTTGAGGAGTTTCTGCTGGTTGGTGAGGATCCTCCGCAGCTCCCCGAGCCAAGCTGTCTTAACCTCCACTGTGGGAGCCTGGGAGATGGAGAAGATCAGGACAGATTAGAACGCAGTCAACGTATAGTAGGAAACACACTTTTCTTTGCATCTTACAGGCATGATTTCAAAATGGCCCTACAATAGCTTAACACATACTGTACCGTAGCAATACAGTTGTCACAACAAATAACAGAACAACACACAGACAATGAACAAGCCAGTGGGTGGTAGTTATTGTCTTTGTCCTTGTTCGGAGAACATAATGCTGCATGAATAGCATCAACAGTCACTTCACAGCAGGGGTGATCCTTACCTGAACGGCGTACACCTCCTCCCTGCCACTGTACCAGATCTCAAACTTCTTCACATCTCCCTTGACGTTCTCTGTAATCCCCACCGCACTCATCTGCCAGGACACACACGCACACACACAGTCTGCACCTGGGGCCTACAAGGACATGCCACGCGTCACGTCGGGCACACTTCAGCTACATGCTACATGGCCGGCCCGCCGACACACACTCCTCCGCCGTGTGAAAGTAAGAAGCTTTAGCGTACATCAAGAGGAGAGCAACGGGTGGTGATGCCATCCGTCACGCCCCGTAAACATACACAGACCCTGACACACACACCCACTGACGCCTTGACACGCAAACCAAAACAAACATCCTTGCGACAGGGAGCATGTGTCAGAGTGTGCCGCCTACACACACCTTCAGACAGTGCTTGAAGCTGTAGGAGGGGGTCTTGTCTGCTCCCTCTCCATGCTCCTCCCTGCACTTGCAGAAAAGCAGGGCTCTCTCATACAGGAACAGGTGTCTCTGTGTGGGCTTGAAGCGGGCCAGCTCCTTCATACGGGTGGGGCCTTTCTTATGGCTGATCCACACACTGAAGGAGCCCTGCATCAGCACCCGGCCCAGGTCACACAACTCTCCCTGGGGGGGGGGGGGGGGGGGGGGGACACGGGACAAAACACAGGGTCAGAGATACAGGACAGCGCACTGTGTCACACAGACACACACAGACACAAAGGACAAGTCACCTGGTAGCCTGTGATGGCTATCTGATGCATGGAGTCATTGACTGACTTGAGGAGGTGGAGCATGGCTGCTAGCGCCGCCTGTAGTTCGGAGGTCCCCTCACAGCCTCCTGCACTGTACTTCAGTAGCTCCTACAGCACACACACACACACACACACACACACACACACACACACACACACACACACACACACACACACTAATGTCTGGTAGAGATCAATATCTGGTAACAAAGAAATCCTGAAATTCTCCAGCTGTACTATAAAATAATAGTCCTTGTGCTGCATGTAAAATGTTCCTTATTTTGTCAGATAACAACAGAGAATAACGGGACAGAAAATGGGGAGCAATCCCCATTAACCAGACAGGATACCTCTCTAGTTTAATCTGTAATCCTTCACGTCCTGCATTCAACTCATTGAAATAAATGTCCTTGGGTAAGGCCAGGTTATGTCACAGTGATGTTAGCACCGACAGGATTTCTCTAGTTTAATCTGTAATCCTTCACGTCCTGCATTCAACTCATTGAAATAAATGTCCCTGGGTAAGGCAAGGTTATGTCACAGTGATGTTAGCACCGACAGGATTTCTCTCTAGTTTAATCTGTAATCCTTCACGTCCTGCATTCAACTCATTGAAATAAATGTCCCTGGGTAAGGCCAGGTTATGTCACAGTGATGTTAGCACCGACAGGATTTCGGGGACGCTGAATTATGATTATGAAGTTTCAGCTAATATACAGTGCCTTGCGAAAGTATTCGGCCCCCTTGAACTTTGCGACCTTTTGCCACATTTCAGGCTTCAAACATAAAGATATAAAACTGTATTTTTTTGTGAAGAATCAACAACAAGTGGGACACAATCATGAAGTGGACATATCCATATATCCAGGTGTTAGAATGGCCAAGTCAAAGTCCAGACCTGAATCCAATCGAGAATCTGTGGAAAGAACTGAAAACTGCTGTTCACAAATGCTCTCCATCCAACCTCACTGAGCTCGAGCTGTTTTGCAAGGAGGAATGGGAAAAATTTCAGTCTCTCGATGTGCAAAACTGATGGCGCTACAAAGTATTAACTTAAGGGGGCTGAATAATTTTGCACGCCCAATTTTTCAGTTTTTGATATGTTAAAAAAGTTTGAAATATCCAATAAATGTCGTTCCACTTCACGATTGTGTCCCACTTGTTGTTGATTCTTCACAAAAAAATACAGTTTTATATCTTTATGTTTGAAGCCTGAAATGTGGCAAAAGGTCGCAAAGTTCAAGGGGGCCGAATACTTTCGCAAGGCACTGTAAATGCCGCAATATTGTCACGGTGTGCTGCATAGAAGCGTGTATGTCGGCCGGTTTCACGAAGGTCTGACCTTCAGTAGTAGCTGGTACTTGGTGAGGCGTTGTACTGGTTTCAGCAGGTAAGAGTCCAGACCCAGTTTGTGCTCCAGCTTCTTCTGACACTCCTGTAGAATATGGCAGGGAGATATTGGGAATCATGTGTTACGGTTATTAACAGTGAACCTAATATAAATAATCTATCATTTTGTGCTATTAAAATAATGAATATGTCTGGTATTGTGGTGTAGTAGTAGTAGTAGTATCGCTGAGTACAAACATTGGGCACGAATAGAAAAAAATAAGCATGACCTGGAAAAAGTCACAGTCCGAGTACTGCCTCCATAGTGACTCTGAGCGAGGCTTATTCTGACAGTAGCACTCGTACACCTTGAAATTCTCCTTCTGGAAATACACACATACATTTCCAATGACACACCGTCCATGCCAGACTGTGAAACGCATGTGCTATGCCGATTACGTCGACTCGGTGTCAGAGCGATTTCCACGTGGAGGGCGACAACACCACACAATGAATTAACTCTGGACTCCCTAACCTCATCAGACATGTTCCAGGTAGAAGTTCCCCTTAGTCACAGATCTAGGATCAGCTTCACTTTCCCCAAATCCTTTAAAGCGTACCTTGTACCTATGTTTGTCCTGTGTCTTCCTTGGGTGCTACAATTCATAGTTTAAAAAAAATAAAACATAGCATTTTACGCAACCTCTGCCAAGGTAAGCGAAGGAGCAGCCCTGTCATATAGCACGGCAGAGCTTTTTGCTTTGGCAGGTGATGCATAGAATGCAATTTTCTATAAAAAAAACAAACAATCGATTCCAACTCCCCCCTAGCAACTCTCTAACAATCAGGACAGGTAAAGTCAAACAACTGATCATTATAAAAGTATAGCGTGGTAGTGCATGTTGGAAGTCGTTAACTTTATGCTCCTTTGGAAAATAGTGGATTGCTCGGAATAATTACATCGGATCGGATTACATAGGAGAACGTTTTCATCAGAAACTACGGAGTCCAGCACACAAAGATAATAATGCCTTTACACAGGACAAATATAGGTAAAAGTTACACCTTAAATGGACATTTTTGCTGAAGTATCACCTGACACCGACTCGGCGGAGTCGGGGGTACACGCCGCCAAAACTCATCGCCACATAACTCTGAGTATCGTGGAGTTGAGAATTCTCAGCTGATATAGGTAAAGACATTCTTCACAAACAACCACAGACAAACTACCAGGGGTATTTAACTCATACCCTACTTGGTCCGGATCCTGCTGGTTCTGTTCTACCTGATAATTAATTGCACCCACCTGGTTTCCCAGGTCTAAAATCAGTACCTGATTAGAGGGGAACAATTAAAAAATGCAGTGGAACTGGCTTCGCGGTCCAGAGATGAGTTTGAGGGGTTCCTCACCCGCTCCAGAAAACAGGCCCCTACTCCCTCTGGGGTCTCTAGGCAGCCCTCCAGGTCATGGAGGAACACCCTGTAGAACCCAAGAGGTCATGAGTCAGAGGTCAAAGACAGATAAGGTCAGTAGGTCGCACCCTAACCACACAGAGCAGCAAACACCACCACACAGGCCCCTATCCAGCACTCCTCCATAGATAATGACTAGCCACCCACACATCCATGCCACTGAGCCCCCAGTGTTTGCCAGTTCCCTCTCTCGTTGGCATAATCAAACGCTTGTTAGAGCAACTGGCATTTAACACTAGTTAGAGAGGCTCTAATTTGCTTAGGGCCTCATGCAGTCATCCAGTTTAGATTTCAGCCCAGCAGGGGAGCGCTCCCAGCAGGCAGGATATATAGGAGGCAGACAGAGCCCCTCAAACAGTTGTACATAAACTAACTCACACAGCTGGCTAGAGGAAACTGGCTAGTAGCTACTGTACTGGGGAGATGGTTGTTTTTAAGATGGAGCAGTTGTTCAAAAGAGGTTATGATGATGCAATTACTGCTTTAATCTTACAGTTTTTTGAGACTACAAATGCCTATAGAAAACATGACCGACTTCTCACAAGTCAATGACAGTGCTGATCTTTCCTCTTAACTACAGGAGATATATATATATATAGATACACACAATGCCTGCGGAAAGGATTCAGACCCCTTGACTTTTTCCACATTTTGTTACGTTACAGGTCTATTCTGAAATAAAATATGTTTTTTAATCCTCAATCTACATACAACACCCCATAATGACAAAGTGAAAACAGGTTTTTAGGAATGTCAGCTAATGTATTAAAAATAAAAAACAGAATTACCTTATTTACATAAGTATTCACACCCTTTACTATGAGACTTGGAATTGAGTTGAAATTGAGCTCAGGTGCATCCTGTTTCCATTCTTGATGTTTCTACAATTTGATTGGAGTCCACCTGCATAATTGAAGGTCCCCAAGAACACAGTGGCCTCCATAACTCTTAAATGGAAGAAGTGTAAAACCACCAAGACTCTTCCTAGAGCTGGCCTCCCGGGCAAACTGAGTAATCGGGGGGGAATTGCCTTGGTCAGGGAGGTGACCAAAAACCCAATGGTCATTCTGACAGAGCTCCAGTGTTCCTCTGTGGAGATGGGATAACCTTCTAGAAGGACAATCAGGCCTTTATGGTAGAGTGGCCATACGAAAGCCACTCCTCAGTAAAAGGCACATGACAGCCCACTTGGAGTTTGCCATGAGACCATGAGAAACAAGATTCTCTGGTCTGAAGAAACCAAGATTGAACTCTTTGGACTGAATGCCAAGCATCATGTCTGGAGGAAATCTGTCACCATCCCAACGGTGAAGCATGGTATTTTACCCCTATTTCGTCCCAATTTTGTGATATCCAATTGGTAGTTACAGTCTTGTCCCATTGCTGCAACTCCCGTGCAGACTCGGGAGAGGCGAAGGTCGAGAGCCACGCGTCCTACGAAACAGCACCGCTTTTTGACACGCTGCTCGCTTAACACCGAAGCCAGCCTCACCAATGTGTCGGAGGAAACACCATACAGCTGACGACCAAAGTCAGCGTGCAGGCACCCGGCCCGCCACAAGGAGTCACTAGAGCGCAATGTGACAAGGACATCCCGGCCGGCCAAACCCTCCTCTAACCCGGATGACATTGGGCCAACTGTATGTCGCCTCATGGGTCTCCCGGTCTCGGCCAGCTGCGACACAGCCTGGGATCAAACCTGGGTCTGTAGTGATGTGTCTAGTTTTGTGATGCAGTGCCTTAGACCGCTGCACCACTCGGGAGGCCCAGTTTTTAAAAAAATATAAATTAGAAGAAAACAAATCTAAAAACCTGTTTTTGCATTGTCATTATGGAGTATTTTGTAACTTTATGAGGAAGAAAAACAATTGAATCAATTTTAGAATAAGGCCGTAACGTAAACAAAATGTTAAGTCAAGGGGTCTGAATACTTTCCAAATGCACTGTGTGTGTATATGTATGTATGTATGTATGTATATGCGTGTGTGAGCATGCATGTTTGCCCTTGCCAACTGATGTTTCCTTGCCTGCTGTGGAAGTTGTAGATCTCAGGCATGTTGCCAAACAGGACGTTCCTCTTACTGCGCAGGATGGGGGGCAAGAGCCCCGCGAGGGCCGGGTTCTCCATCTCTCCCCTGTAACCCTACACAATACGCACATAATCAGAATACAAAACTCACTGTCGTAATCCAGTAATAGCTGGGGAAAACGCTGCTGTGCTCTCACCAGCAGCACTGACAGCAGCTCCTCCACATAGACCCTCTCTGTCTCAATCAGCTCCCTCATCACGTGACTGTGGAGACACAGGGCCAGAGGGCCTCGTTAGTATTCTGTCTGAACATAAGGAATCAGGAAGACCACAGCAGGAATATGTAGAGGATGAGAAGACGGACCGTTTGAGAAGGTCTGGGCTGTCCTCTCCCTCCAGGCTGGAGAGCAGGGAGCTTCTATTCTCCTGGTAGTCATGCATCACCTCGATCTGAGACGGCCAGGACATACAGACAACCATTTTAATGAACCTTTATTTAACTAGGCAAGTCAGTTAGGAACGGTGGGTTAACTGCCTTGTTCAGGGGCAGAATGACAGATTTTTACCTTGCCAGCTCGGGGATTCGATCTAGCAACATTTCTGTTAGTGGCCCAACGCTCTAACCACTAGGCTACCTGCCGCCCCTACATGGAGGGAATCCACCTAATGCATTTTCAGTTGCCATAACATTCCCATCATATATGTCATCATCACAGCCACAGTGACGTGTGTGAACTGTTCTATACTAGACTTTCATCTTTCACGTCCTTCTTCGACCATCTCACCTTTCTGGAGGCGGGGCTTTTCCGGGACATCCTCTTCCCAGGGAGTGACAGATCGAAGGAGAACTTCAAACCGTCGACACCTGCAACACACGACCTCTCAGCTGAACTCGATAACACTGTAGGTTTCTATGCTTTTGATGAAACACCAGACCTGTCTGGACAACATGCTAACAATGCTAAGTACAGCATATGTCTCCACGTAAGCTTTGATGAAGCCATGACGTGGTGTACGGCACAGTAGTTAACACTAACATCACCCGATAGAGCCATCATTACAATGAGTAGATGCTTGCGGCGATTTGACGATGATAGTAGGTTTGAAAGGTCCTGCGGGACCAGGTTGTCCGGTCTTTGACCCCGGGGATGACTGTTGGTCCAGGGTTTACACTTGATACTTCTCTTCTGATGGACGGCTAGTTAATCATTGGTAATAAGCAGCTTGCAGTGGAACTCCAAAACTACTATATCCTCTAAGAACACATCACCCAAAGTACTGTCTGGTGTAAATGGCTGACTGACTGTATCTGTTTGATCACGTGCTCCTCACATACCCTAAGACCAGCATGTGTGTGCGCGTGCACATTATCACACTAAATCAGAGCCAACACATTTATCTTCATCTCCCCTCTTATTAAGGGGTTTCCTTCTGTGTGTGAGAAACACACCCACGCGTCACACCTCATTATTCATTGGGTGCGGTATGGCTAGCTTTGTTCAGCCCTGCCTGGAGGCGAGTGGTAGATGAAAGGGTCTTTGCCGTACGTGGTTCATATACATTATTACCATACAGTACACAGCTAGCATCACGGATAACCGAGTATCCCCCAAGGACTGATTATAGTGCTGGGCTCTAACAGCTAGCTCATTGGTAACGGTGGACCTCTAACTGAGGTCGAGCACAAAGACCCTGGGCTTCCTCATTACTGGAGCCTGTGGTTTGCTGTTTTGATTACTGCTTTGTGGCCTGGAGGATGGTGTGTGAAGCCCTAGGCTGAGGACACGGACGACACCCAGTACCCAGGGGAGAGGGACGGCTGTCAGGCCAGAGGCCAGGGGAGGGCTGCATACACAGGGCCTGGGAAACAGCAGAGCCCTGGGTGGAGGCCTAGCGGAGCTGGATAATTAAAGTGTGCTGTAAGCCTCTATAACCCCAAACAGTCAACTGTAGTCTGATGTTCTTTAATCTACTGTGACAAATGCTAATGTACTGTATCAAGTGTGATTGAATGTGTGTGATTGAGTGTGTGTGGTGTGTGTATATTCCACTGCCTCCTCTTACCATGTTTGGGGGAAAAGAGTGGGGACTTGGAGCGGGGCGGGCTCTCCGCCCTGGGGGCCACTAGTTGGATGGGACGGACGTGTTTCTCAGCCAGCTTCCTCAGACAGACCTGCCTGTTGTGGATCATCTCCTGCACCACCGTGTGCTTCTCAAATGTTTCCCCTATCTGGACCTGGGGAGGATGGAAGAGGAGCTTAGGACATTCATATCGACCCAAAACCTGTATTGAGTGTTAGTTAAACAGCCGTTTATAGCCTTTATGCAGTCTTGAAGGTTGCCTGAAGGTACCATGACCAGAAATTAATGCTTGTATAAGTCCTGCAACATTAGATATATTATGGGGTGATAGAAAACATTGAGAATGGATTATACACAAATGGGTCAGGAGAAACATTACAGAGGGGGTTACTCTTTAAACCATAAGGCTGTTTGTCAATGAGAGACACTGGCTTGGTGTTGGACCTGTATCTCTGGGGTGAGGACAGACTCAAACTCCACGGCCAGGAGGTCAGGTCCTGAGCTGAGGAGAGACGGAGCCCCCTCCAGGAATCTATCCATGTCCTTCAAAGCAGCCTGGGCCCCCTCCTTAGACTGGAACTTATCCACCAGCTGCTGGGCCAACAGGTAGGCCCCATCGTCACACCAACTCTGGGCCTATGGAGGCGATAAGACAACGATGTCGCACCGACCAGTCATATTCGGATATACGGTAGCACTTGACAGAGCATCAGCGTGGTTGTTTGTGTATGATGTTAGATTTGTACTCATCTGTGTGCAATAGTGTAAACAGTGTGTGTGTGTCCTCTACCTGGCCAAGGCGTAGCAGCAGCCGGTGGGCCCGGGAGAGGTGTGCGCGTTTCACCCTCAGAGCATTACTGAGCGTGTCACAGCGGTGACGTAGCTCGTTGCCGCGCTGCAAGATCAGGGCCATGGCATAGTGGTGACTGGCTGCCAGCTGGTGCCCATGGAGGATGATGATCTGGGCACTGACCATCTCCTCCTAGCAACACAACCAGGACACCACAGTCAGTTACATACAACAAGACATGGCATACAGGAGGCCTACATACACACAGCATCACAACGGCAAATACACTTCAATCCGAGCTACACAACCAATTGTCACGGCCCCTCTGCAGTGCAGGGGCGGTTCCTCCTGCAGGCAGAGGGTCGTTAGTGATTGGAGTCACCTGGGCTCAAAGTATCCTCCTCCGTTTTGCATAGTTTTCACTCAGTCATTCACACACACAGATTCATGCATCCCTGCACTTTACATACACCATACATTATGATACTTTCACACCTCATTCCTTTTTCATTGTTTAAAGTTAATCGTTTTGGTTTACAATAAAGAACCTTTTTGATTGGCCTATACCGGTTGTTCGCGTCCCCTCATTTTTGCCACAGGCTATGAGCCGGCCTGTGACACAATGCTATTACCAAAAGCACGAGTCCCTGAGAAGACAATCTCTGCCAACCACAGTATACAGTATGTGTAACCCCGGTCCATTGATCTGATCAGGGAAGTGTCCCCTAGTAAACACTGACCTGTGCGTGAGCCTCCAGGATGTCCAGGTCTCTGAGTGTCTGCTCTGTCTGAGTCAGCTTCTCCCCTGACGACGACATCTCTCTCTCCTGGGACGCCAGATGCTCCAGAGACAATTCCATCTGACAACGAGAGAAAGACATTAGTTAGAGACGTATATCCCTCCCAACTTCAAAACGTCCCATCCGATCTCAAATTGAACTGTACACCACGTGTCCTCCCTGTTCTAAGAGTTGCCTCTCGACAATGAATCAACCATCATCAATTATGCAATTGATCAGTCTCACCTCCTGGAAGCGATGTTCGTATCTGAGCAGCTGTAAGTACTGTTGCAGTTTTAGATGATGCTTCTCAAAGAAGCCGTCAAAGGCTGACTCCATGCCCTTCAGCTGAGCTAGTAGCCTGAAGACCAGAGACAGAGGTTATAATCAAAAAATGACCTTTATTTAACTAGGCAAGCCTCCCCTATCCTGGACGATGCTGTGCCAATTGTGCGCCGCCCTATGGGACTCACAATCATAGCCAGTTGTGAGACAGTCCGGGTTTGAACCAGGGTCTGTAGTGACACCTCTAGCACTGAGATGCAGTGCCTCATACCGCTCTGCCACTCAGGAGCCCCATGGCCACTCTTTAGGCAGACCGTATAAAAACACACACCTCTGCACAGTCTCCCAGTCCAGCCTGACATCCCAAAGTGAATCCTCCTCTCTCCCCGAGGCCTCCAGGCTAGCCAGCAGGTGACGACCCTCCTTTGATACTGACCGTATCGCTTCCTGTAGAAGACAGACAATGATCAAGACAGACAAAATGGTTATAAAATATCAGGGTGAACATGTAGACTGGCTGTCAGTTAGTCTGCCACTGATATAGAATTGTAACATATTATGATAGAGTCTAGTGTAAAACATAGTGATAGAGGACTCATCATAGATATAACCCATTTTAGCATGGACATTGCCATTGAGGGCTTCCTCCATTTTAAGGTAGTCAACTGGGTGGGGATTTCTATGAGTTGGGAGCAAATCAGCCAATGAAGAAAGGGAAAATCTATTACTTCAAATGGCACTGCCCACAGACGGTATAATGGCACAGATACAAAGATGAGTCCTCTACCTCTATGGTGTAAAAAGGGTTGCAGTATACCTTGAGTTTCCTGTACTTGTCAGTGTGGGTTGAGAGGAGGCGCATGATGGCGGTGCCCTCAGCTGGCAGTTTGGTCTCAGCCAGCTCTGTGCCAAACGCCTGCAGCATCTGAGCTATGTCCTTAACTGTCACCGCAAAGCTCTCTATGGCCTGGAGGGGAGCCAGAGAGCACACACACACACACACAACACAGGGAAGTCATCACAGTGTTTCTAAATGTATACTCTGATGTCATCACTCAGAACTGTGTAAACATACAGGCCAAGTTTGAATGCGTTTCTCTGCATCAGATATGTTGTAACAGAAGTGTTGGGGGTTCTGAGTGGCTGCATGGCGGATGCTATGTAAGTGTAAAGTATGTACTGTTCTTAGAACGATCCAGTCACTGTGGCAGTAGTCCAGGGTTCCACCAAACTCAGAGGTCAGTTGGTTCTCATCAACATATCTCAGTAGGTCTGTCACAGAGCTCAGCATCACCACCTAATAAAGGAGAGCTACAATAAGCTGCACATAATCGACTGTGTGTAGTACTACGCACACTTCTTCAAACATGAGATGCCGATGCCATGTGGTGAAGTGTTGGATTTGGCCTCTGATCTGCCTTACTGGCATCTTGAGCATGAAGTCCTCCTGGCTGAAACGGAAGCCCAGGTCTGTGACGGTGCGCTGGAAGAAGCTGGTGGGTCTCAGCACCAGCACCAGGTGGAGGTTCCCAGGGAAGGAGGCCTGGAGACGGAGAGGGACACAGTCACACCCCCGGGGTTGGACAGTGAGCTCTGACCTTTGACAATTCCTGGACCATGTCTTTACCCAACACTACGCCAGAGTCTGTTCACACTTCTGGATGCATAGAGGGATAGGCATTTGCCAGCATCTGTCACTGACAGGACATATTGACTGCACTAACAAGCAATCACCCGCAGTCAGACAAAGCAGGCTCACCCACTGTCAATCAGATAAGGAAAGCCAGACATATCCTGCCTGCTAGTGCCTATCACCGGTGTATTAAAGTTGCAGTCAATATCAAATGGATTCACTAAACATGAGCAGATAGTAGGTAGTCTGTATTTTTTAGGGATGAGGTGATTTTCAGAGTGATTTCCTGCGTCAGATCACAAGTAAAGCAGTAGGCTAAGGATGACAATCTGATGAGCTAAATTTGAAAAATAATGCTCACAACCATTTTTCTCACTCGACTGCGGTGGTGAAGGTCTGCTAACTAACAAATGGGTTTGGTTCGATTGAAGTTGCCAGCTGTTAAAGCGTGAACATGTGCAGCACAGAACATCGACATAAAACAGTGGGAAATTGATTATTCCCAAAAAGACCGATGCATTCGGTTATAGAGCTCTTTGACATTCATTTGTCCTATCTAAATCTAGCTTCAGGCTACCGCAAACATAAAATCTGCCCTTCAAGTTCAGCATGCTAAAAAAAATATCACTGCTCGGTTTGCATTCATATAAGCAAGTTATCTTTCTCGGTCTCACTGCATCAACCGTATGACTAAACTCAAATCAGGCTCTGCACCGCAGTGCTACGCCGAGCAAGCTGATGTCAGTGACCGATGCCGCATTCACTCTGCCCACCCAAACTCAAGCACAACTATTTTAGCACGTAATCAAACTATGTAATAAGCGCGTTACCGGGCTCTTCCGTGTCCTGTGCAATCCTCGGCGCTGGTAACTCTCAGCCATCGTGTTAACAGCCATTTATGCGATAACGCTAAAACCTCGCCCGTTCCGTCGCTAACAAATTGGTGCCAAGTTACTTGGCCCCTCTACTCGGCTGCATCAACATTGCTGCCACGAGTAGGGTGGCAGCGCTGTCTGCAAGCTCTCCCTTCCTCTAACCTTCTCGACTTCCCGCTCTCCCTCATTTTCCGCCGAAATATAGCGTCATCGGGTAAATATCCAAGTAGCGGAGTGCTGGCTCTGCATTTTGATTCCCTCACGACGGGACTTTATTTTCATACAGTGAATACAGAACAATTTATTAAGAAAATGATGTATGCGCAATAATAAACGGTGACAAAACTGCAGTATTTTAATGAAAACCGCACAAGAGACCATCCCGAAACAGCAGGAATTGAGTGGAGATAATTCAGCACCATGGACAACTCCCCAATCTGACGTCGTCTGATAGTATTGATATTCTGAAGGTCTTTTTTCCACAACAGCAAATCATCCGTTCTTTAGTGGGATAGCGCCAGGCCTAAACTAGTATCGTTACCATACTTCCACATTAGATTTGATTTGGTTTCCGACCTTTCTTGATTTCTTTAAAAAGTATTATTATTTAGTGTACTTGTTTGACGTGTTACTGCATTATTAAGAGCTAGTAACATAGGAATTTCGCAGCCCCCTACAATAAGATATGATAAACTGTGTATGCGACCAATAACGTTTGATTTCATTTCCACATGCACGAGAGTGCATGTATGCACGCGAGAAAAATGCCATGACTTTAACTTGCTCACCGCAATTCGGGCAAGTGCTGTTTTGATAGAGGTCCATGTATCCAGTCTTCTGTCTAAAATTATGATGAATTTTACACCTGGCTGTCTTGCTCTGCAAACACAAGAACCAAAAGTATTTGAACACATGTACCTTTCACTGAACAAATGTATACTTTTACTGATAAAATGTACAGGTATAGTACCTAAAAACTCTGATAATATGCTAAATTCATTTGACAACAAATTATATTTTTTGGTACAGAAATAAGGACTGCAGAGTGAATACATTAGATATGCTTACAGGGACATTCATCTACTCTTGTGACCTGCACTCATCCAATGATATGATCCCTCCTCCCTAGGGTATACCTGCTCTGAGCTGGCACAGAGGACATCACTAGGGCATCGAAATAGATGATAGGATAGGGAGCATCTAGTGCCACCTGTGCAAAGAATTCTAACTCTGGACTAAAGCAGGCACACACTGCACTGCAGAGAAAGAGAGAGTTGTGAGAAGAGAGAGGGAGGGCTACAGAGATGAATATTAAGAGGGAGTGTAATATGGTGGTTCACCCACCGAGGTATGAGGGTGAGGTATGTTAAGACTTTGGCTAAAGATTCCTCCGGAATGTCGCTGAAAGCCGAGTATTCTGGGAGGGTCACGATCACGCTAGAGTCCTCACCACGCCCCCCTGCGAATAAAAATTATTTTCATAGGAACAATCACACTCAACAATGTGTTAAACAATGGTATTACGTTCTTTGCGGACGCCTCATTCAAATAGTCGACACGTGTTGGATTAACTGAGCACAGCGGTGTCAGTTTCAACATGTCACTACTACTTTTACAGCTCGTAGACACCACCTGAATCTATACAACCAATGTAAACACAGGTCAGAGGTTATGAACCCTCAGTAGTGGGACAAGACTAAGTAAAGAGCCCCCACCTGACAAGTAGGCCACCTGCTTCTCAATGTAGCCGTCCACCTCCTTCATACTCATAGAGACTGACACTTCTGTGGGAAGGGGGGTGGGGGGGAGAGAGAGAGATTAGAATAACAGGTCCCAATGAGGGCTCTTTCAACCTGTCACACAGTGGTTATCATTCATAACTTGTCCCATAAGAATGATGAAATAGCAGACAGAAATACTGCCACCCAGTGGTCATATGTAAAACAACATTACAGTAGTAAGAAAGGTAACAGCTGTTTGGTTCAAGTCAGTCAATCGAGGTGGGTCTGGACCCCTTCTATCCACTGTGTCATCCAGGCTAGAACAGCAGGAGGCAGTCACTATACCTTTCCATGCCCTTCTCCCGTCACCAGGTGAGGCAGCAGGAGGTCATATACTGTCTACACTACAGGAGGCTGGTCGCACCTAAATTGGGGAGGACGGGCTCTTGGTAATGGCTGGTGTGGAATGGCATCGAATACGTCAAACACATGGTATGAGCTGTCCTCCCCTCACCAGCCTCCTGTGGTGTACACCAAGCTGTGGTGGCAGGCAGCACTAACTCACTCCTCATTCCACAATGTTGAAAGGACTCTACACTGCATGTAACATAAATATACAATGATATAGTGGGATGATTGAAGCCACACTGAAGAGTAAAAGTCGTATATAGTCATATATAATGCTCTGTGGTCGACTAGTTTATGCATCCGATCACTTGATTCACATACACTCAGTCTCCTTGTGAATAATACACAGTATTAGTAAATATGAATAGGATTTCATATACGCAGAGAGATGCAGTATAAGGAGAGCGAGAGGAGTTGTGTAGGGAGAGTGAGAAAGAGAGATATGCAGGGTAGAGAGAGAGAAAGAGGGGGGAGACCGTGTCCTTTTCCACATCGATGTCGTCGGGGGTAACAGTGTCGGGCAGGGAGTCAGCGAGTGGAGGGGTAATGAGCTCTGCAGATCTCTGGCTTGAGTGTATCAGAGAGCTTGGAAAGGAAACATGTAGGACTCATAGGCAGTTTCTAAATAGTTCATGGGGGGTAGATAGTGGATGTACTCCTGGACACACTGCATCTCTTGTACAGCTGACGTCAACTATGTCTACTATGCAGCTTCACAACCAATGATTTTGTCATCCCTTAATACGGCACAGCATATGACAGAAGACACCATTTGTGACTGTAATTTAGAGGCAATCTAATGAGAAAAGGTGAAATATCCTTGTCAGGCTACCCATCCATATCGCTCCGGCAAAACGCCACGCCCACTCTTCTCCACGATGGGTCTGGATTATCCCCCCTCCCCAACGTCTTTTGGAACACAAACACATTCTGAACGTTCTGATTGGTCCCTGAAAACGATAGGTTGGGCCAGAGCCAGT
This sequence comes from Oncorhynchus mykiss, assembly GCF_057628025.1. NCBI lineage: Eukaryota > Metazoa > Chordata > Actinopteri > Salmoniformes > Salmonidae > Oncorhynchus > Oncorhynchus mykiss. The sequence continues at coordinate 10,404,460 of NC_143035.1, forward strand.
CTACATGGTGACGTTATCCACTTTGATTGGTTAGATTCGTTAGAGACGATCCAATCGCTGATTAATTTGTTTTGTACAACGCCCCTCATTTTGACGTCACACAAATGAGTTCCAGGATGGCAGATTTAGACAATGTATGTCGCAATCGATAGAGCAGCGGAATTCAATTCAGGATGAGTCGTCAGGCAAGTAATATCCGGCAACCAGATAAAGTGAATTCGGGAAGTATTCAGACCCCATGACTTTTTCTAAATTTTGTTACGTTACAGTCTTATTCTAAAAATGATTAAAAAATAAGAATAATAATCTTCACACTACACCCCATAATGACAAAGCGAAAACAGGTTTTAGAAATGTTTTAAAATGTATTAAACATAAAAAAACAGAAACACCTTATTTAGAGACCCTTTGATATGAGACTCATAATAACGCTCAGGTGCATCCTGTTTCCATGATCATCCTTGAGATGTTTCTACAACTTGATTGAACATGATTTGGAAAGACACACACCTGTCTATACAGGTTCCTACAGTTGACAGTGCATGTCAGAGCAAAAACCAAGCCATGAGGTCAAAGGAATTGTCCGTCGAGCTCAGAGACAGGATTGTGTCGAGGCACAGATCTGGGGAAGAGTACCAAAACATTTCTACAGCATTGAAGATCCCCAAGAACACAGTGGCCTCCATCATTCTTAAATGGAACAAGTTTAGAACCACCAAGACTCGTTCTAGAGCTGGCCGCCTGGCCAAACTGAGCAATCGGGGGAGAAGGGTCTTGGTCAGGGAGGTTACCAAGAACCCGATGGTCACTCTGACAGAGCTCTAGAGTTCCTCTGTGGAGATGGGAGAACCTTCCAGAAGGACAACCATCTCTGCAGCGCTCCACCAATCAGGCCTTTATGGTAGAGGGGCCAGACGGAAGCCACACCTCAGTAAAAGGCACATGACAGCCCGCTTGGAGTTTGCCAAAAGCCACCTAAAGACCTTCAGACAATGAGAAACAAGATTCTCTGGTCTGATGAAACCAAGATTGAACTCTATGGCCTGAATGCCAAGTGTCACGTCTGGAGGAAACCTGGTACCATCCCTATGGGGAAGCATGGTGGTGGCAGCATCATGCTGTGGGATGTTTTTCAGTGGCAGGGACTAGGAGACTAGGCAGGATTGGGGGAAAGATGAACGGAGCAAAGTACAGAGAGGTCCTGAGTGCTCTGGAGCAGGTTTTCATCAAGGACCTCAGACTGGGGTGAAGGTTTACCATCCAACAGGACAACGACCCTAAGCACACAGCCAACAACACGGGAGTGGCTTCAGGACAAGGCTCTGAATGTCCTGGAGTGGCACAGCCAGAGCCCGGACTTTAACCCAATCAAACATCTCTGGAGAGACCTGAAAATAGCTGTGCAGCGACACTCCCCATCCAACCTGACAGAGCTTGAGAGGATCTGCAGAGAAGAATGGGAGAAACTCCCCAAATACATGTGTGCCAAGCTTGTAGCATCATACCCAAGAACACTTGAGGTTGAAATCGCTGCCAACAAAGTTTTGAGTAAAGGGTCTGAATACTTATGCAAATGTGATATTTCAGTTTTTTTTTAAACTGGTTTTGCTTTGTCATTATGGGGTATTGTGGGTAAAAAAAAACAATTCAATCCAATTTAGAATAAGGCTGTAACGTAACAAAAATTTGGAAAATGTCTTGGGGTGGGAATACTTTCTGAAAGCACTGTATGATAATAGGCAACCAAAACAATTCTGAGAGACTTAACAGCACACACACTGCAGTCGCCTTGCCTGCTCCTTACTGTAGGCATTATACTATACAGAAGAGCCACGGGAGAAAGCTTGTGCTGCAGGCAGGCTGGCTGCAGTGTTTTTAATATGCGTGCTAGTCTGTGATCCCAGGATGAGACTCCGCCACGGCCCCTCTCCAATCAGCACTCTGCACCACTCATCACATGGTGTAAACCACTCGGTCTCTGCTTGGCATGCTAAACAAGATGTCTGCACAACACACCCAGCCTCCAAATCACGCCTTCTATTTTGCAGCCACACAGCTAGTAAATAAATATTCCCGCTGACTTGATTCATCAAAGCACCAAAGCCTAGTCAGGTGACTTCACTGAGTAGTGTTTGCTGCTTCAAAACGCAAATAACCTGTGTTTGTTCTGCCCTGGCCCAGAAAATGATATTCCCCATTAAGCATAAGTGGGTCCTGAGACAGACTCCCAGACAGCTGGACAGATTAAAGGCTCAGGGTAAAGCAGGGCTGGCCAGGCTTTGGCCAGGCATCCTGTCCCTCCTGATGACATACTGTAGTGGTTGATCTGTGATAGTCCTGTGTCATTTGCTGAGAATTAGCCAACCTGCAGTAGCTGGCACAACTTTCTTGTAGTAGTCCAACAAGATTCTGGTTCCTTTCATCCCTCTTATTCCCGTGCTCATTTACTCAAGAACCCCCCCCCCCCCCAAATAGATGATCATCAACAGAATTTAAATAGTTTTTCTCTGCAAAGAGATTGAGTCATTTAGACGTGAATGGGACACATTTTGCCTAGGTAAGACCCTGACAAGAAGGGTGCCACACAGCCACTCAATTTCAGTGCCATCACACATGACTGGCACTGCCCGTGCCATGAGGCCAGTATGTGGGCACACTGGGCGGGCTGATGAGGGCAGAGACTTCTTCCTTCAGCCAACAGTCACTGATGTCTCAGAGGCTACATTGTGTGAAGAGAGAGAAAAATATACTGCATACGCTGTCCACAGCCCTTGAGACATAGGGAGACAGGCACACACATGCAGTCCCTCAGGTTTACACACGCCGCACACACACACACAAACACATTTTTTACAAGGGCCATGACTGTTTTGAAGTCAGCAGATATTTTTTTAACCATCCAGGGCTTTCAGCGTTAAGGGGATTATAGTGGTGGGCTATTGAGGGAAAGTGTTGGAAATGACTCACACGACCATCTGGGCTCATGTGAACGTGATGTGTCTGATTTATCATCTAGGTTTCAAGCTGCTCTTTTTTGCCCTAGCATCAATATGCAGCAAAGCTAATGTGGGTGGAAATGAAATTTAATTTGCAATTTTCTGTTGTGAACTTGGACAGATATATTTTTATAGCTCAACATCTGCACAGGCATTGCTTACTTTTTATATGAAACATACCTCTTACCAATTGGAGTCTGTTTATCATGTGCCGACAGGTATCATTGAAGAGGTGTGTTATGGCGTCGCTATGGACCGCAGTCTCTCAGCCTAGAGATCATATTACTTACTGTGAAGGTTCAGGATTAACTGCAGGAAGCATTCTGGGGCTTTAAAATGACAACAACAAAAAATCACACAACCCATAGGAAACCCTGTATGCCTCGTTTCTTCACACACGTACACAGAGAAGTAAATGATAGACAGGTTAAAATACAACCAGGTGGAGGGAAGTGAAGATTTAAACGTACACACAACTGATCAGTTACCTGTGTGTGTCTGTGTGTGAGAGTGAGACTGTCTGCCTGCAGGTTTTTCCTTCGTCAGATATAAACGTACTGCAGTGCCTCCAGCAAACTCCACCTGGTTAAAATAGAACCTCCGAAGGATGACCTTTTCCCCCCAATGTCCCCATTACCTTCACACACAGCCAACACTCCCACGAGGGACAACACCTTCACACAGGGACAGGGACAACACCACCACTACACAGGGACACCGCCACCACTACACAGGGAAAGTACAGGGATAGGGACAACCCCGCTTCCCAGGGGAAGTACAGGGACAACCCCCCTTCCCAGCGGAAGTACGTGGACTAGGACAACCCCCCTTCCCAGGGGATGTACAGGGAAACCGGTCAGTAAAAAAGCTAGCAGGGCTCCACAACAAAGCAGTGCCAAAGAGGGTTAACCAACACAATCCTACTAGTCCTCTACAGAGTAGAGAATCAGGTTTACTACAGCTACAAATCACCACCATCCAGGAGCAGTACCCAGACTGAGTCCAACAAACTGTCACTACATCTCCAAAGAAAATAGCCTTTTCCTCCTCATGTACTTGATTCCAATAGAAAGTAAAGGATAGAGGAGAATGGTGTAAAAGACATGGGCACTGTTTATCACCTTGTCTGTCTTCTGTAGTGTCTGGGCCATGACAGGGATGCAGTGCCACTCGTTTTCATTATTTCATTGTCCAATCTGTCCATCTGGCTGCCCTTACAGGATTCATCCCCCAATAGAGGAATGTATTGTTTATGACTAGACTTCAAAAAGCTTCGAGCAACCATACAGAACTCTATCTTGATAGTTTCCCTAATCAACTCAGTCACACAATACATCTATTTTGTATTACATTTCACTGACGGAACGGTTTGTTTGGCATTTCTCCAAACACACCAAGATGTGGAGTGTACTTAAAAATATCTCCTCTGTGTATGATCGCTATGGACGAAAACTATCCCCCCAGGGTTTAAAAATAGCACATGAATCCCTGCATGGCTACATAGGGACCCACTGCTGGATGCAGCAGAAACCATCCAATCAATAACACACAATATAGACCTTAATTAAACTGCCACTTTGCTTTAAATAGTTTCTATCATGACACCATTATGTTTCCATATACCACACTTATCATCATTACATTATATGTCTCCATATACCACGATATGTATGCCAGTGAGAGGGGGGGGGGGGGGGGGGGTGTAAGGGCAGTACAGGAGAGGTACTCACGCTGCAGTGTGTTCTCCAGCTGAGAGCCAGCCTGCAGAAGGCTATGGTAGCAATCCATTTCTCTCTCTGGCTTCTGCTCCTGTTCAGTCTCCACCTGGAGTGAAACTGGGCCCATTCCCTTGCCCCCCTACAGGGCTGGACTGGCCTAGTAGGCCTGGTGGTGGATAACGGCTGCTGTCAAGGCCTCACATCCTCCCGACTATCCTACGGTCCTCTCCGCAGTCCAACTCCACTTCCAGGAGGAGGTAGAGAGGAAGCTTCAGCCCACTTGTCCCTGGAGGTCTAGGGATCCAGTTCGGATGCTCCCTGGGGCTGGCTCGGGAATCCTGAGTCACCTTGAGCCGCATCGAGCGCATCCACAGAACCACACAGAGGAAGAAGTGGGGAAGTCCACACAGAAAAATATATGGTAGATTTTCTGGCTACTGTGTACAAGGCAGAGTCCTGCTGCAATGAAGCACTTCTCCCTCATATATATATATATATATATATATATATATATATATATATATATATATATATATATATATATATATATATATATATATATATATATATATTACACATACAGAGACACAGAGAGAGAAAGAGAGAGAGAGAGAGAGAGAGAGAGAGAGAGAGACAGAAAGCGAGGGAGAGAGGGAGGGAGAGGGAGAGAGGGAGAGAGAATACACACTCACATGCAGAGTCCAGAGGGGGAGTGCCTTGTTCTAAACTGCAGCCGCTAACCCGTAGTGAAATCCAGTCTGCCGTGTCAAAATAAACACTGCCCCATCCGTATGGATGCCCGCTCTCTCCCTCTCTCTGTGTGCCCTCCCCTTATCCCTCTCCGTCTGGGTTTTAGTGCGTCAGCTCTGCCGCTGCTGAGGCACAGTGGCTCCAGTCCTGACACACTGCCAACTCCCTCCCAACTTTCTCGCTCGCTTAAGACTCCTCCTTTCTGTTTTCTTCATCTTAGTGGCCATTAGATTCCTGTAGCAGATTGTGGGCTGATGCCGCACAGCACTGAATAGCTGACCTAATGCATACAGCATCATGCTGGGCTATCGGACACTAGAGTCATTCCATGTCATTTCAGCAAGCCATGACACCGACCATCCCAGATTGTTCTGAAATGGTCTTCTATGGTTAGAAAAATTAGCATTTCTGCAACATTGTTTTGTTCAAATATAATTTGATCTCTGAAACATCAAGGTAATTGATTGTAACCAAATTGGCCATTTTAAATGTAATGGACTAATTTAATAAATATAGTACCTTACATCTGATTTGAACTGAACTTTTTTCTAACAATGAGTAAGACATGAGGAATCCAAAACAAATGGTCAAACACCACCCACGGAACCCCCACACCAAACCCAACAACGAGTATAGAGTATCTGTTCTCTATGGCTGACAAGTAGCATGGAGCTGCGGTTCAGAGCATTGTTTCTTCATCCTATGTAATGTATTCTCCGTGATGTTTTTTTCTCCCCACTGTTCAGAGAAATTAGTCATTGCTTTTAGGTTAATGTCCCATCCTACATCCTGATCATACCAAGTTCTGACCACTAGATGGTGCTGTTCTTGCTATTAAGTGATACATTTTAAGAATCCCCCTCAATGTTACAGTGAGTGGAAAAAGTATTTGATCCCCTGCTGCTTTTGTACGTTTGCCCAATGACAAAGAAATGATCCGTCTATTAATGTAATGGTAGGTTTATTTGAACAGTGAGAGACAGAATAACAAAAAAAATATATAGAAAAACATGTCAAAAATGTTATAAATTGATTTGCATTTTAATGAGGGAAATAAGTATTTGACCCCTCTACAAAACATGATTTAGTACTTTGTGATTGCCAACAAGGGTTTTGCCATAGAGGTCAGACGTTTCTTGTAGTTGGCCACCAAGTTTGCACACATTTCAGGAGGGATTTTGTCCCACTCCTCTTTGCAGATCTTCTCCAAGTCATGAAGGTTTCGAAGCTGACGTTTGGCAACTCGAACCTTCAGCTCCCTCCACAGATTTTCTATGGGATTATGTTCTGGAGACTGTCTAGGCTACTCCAGGACCTTAATGAGCCACTCCTTTGTTGCCTTGGTCGTGTGGTTTGGGTCATTGTCATGCTGGAATACCAATCCACGACCCATTTTCAATGCCCTGGCTGAGGGAAGGTGGTTCTTACCCAAGATTTGACGTTACATGGTTCCGTCCATCGTCCCTTTGATGCGGTGAAGTTGTCCTGTCCCCTTAGCAGAAAAACACCCCCAAAGCATGTTTCCACCTCCATGTTTGACGGTGGGGATGGTGTTCTTGGGGTCATAGGCAGGATTCCTCCTCCTCCAAACACGGCAAGTTGAGCCAAAGACCTCCATTTTGGTCTCGCATGACCACAACACTTTCACCCAGTTGCCCTCTGAATCATTCAGATGTTCATGGGCAAACTTCAGACGGGCATGTATAAATGCTTTCTTGAGCATTGCAGGATGTGGGCATTGCAGGATTTCAGATGCAATAGATTAGCTTAATTTATCATAGATCAAATAATGCTGTATTTCAACAAAATAATGTTGCAGGAATGCTAATCTTATCTGTATCTAACAAACAATTTCAGATCAATCTGAGATGACGGATGTCGAATTCTCGTGCTTTTTGAGGTGGAACCTGATACTTTTAATGCGCCCTCCTACTTAACCTTCTGATACACACACAGAACCATGCGCTACACGTTAACGCGTCAATCGAGGCATAGTAAACAGCACATTTTTCTCCCTTGCGCTAAGCCAACAAATTGTTCTGCCCATGCAAGTGCACACATTCAATCAAAAGACACAGGAACATGAACAGGGGTCATTGTGCACATAATGACAGCGCTTCACTCATCCCTACATCTCCCCTCAACCGACCAGGACTCAGGCACACATTGTACACAGGTCCACAGAGGGAGTACAGTACACGCAATTATACAAAAAAAACTCAGAGTAGGTTTCTCACGGAGGATGTGCTGTGGTGGCAGGTTGAGTGGCGGGGTGCAGTTGGCAGTGGTCTGAACTCTACCTTGGGGCTCTAGCCTTCAGCCGCAGCACGGTTGTTCCAGTTAAGCCTCTCATCTACCTCATTACCACAGAGTATCTGCTTAGTCTGGCCATGCACAACCCCCAACAGACCCATCTTCGTATGCTTGCTGATACACAAGATGACTAACATACCACAAATTCATTAATAAAAACAGAACAAGTTTTCAAAACAGTGTTTTTATTGCAGAAAAACTGTTGAACATACTGGTCTTAAAGTGGTACATTCAGATCGGAGGTTCAGAGTGCCTAGGCTGGAGACTGAGGGGCCAGATGTGAAGTGCCCATTCTGTGCCCGTCTGAACCTAAGGCACCCCACCACAGCAGTCACCCGCGGACAGGGTTATTCTCCACATTCACCCAGCCTCTCGTGCTTTTTTTTGGACGTTTTGATTATTCTTACAAAAAAAGTGGCTGGAAAAAGGTTGCATTTAAAATACAATCAATTTTTTTACATATTTTGTCAGGCAAAACATGAGTATCCAATACTTTTTAAAAAGCATTTTAAAATAGCATCTCTGATGTAATGTTAAAGGTTTGTTTTTTTAAAACATACAGAAAGTCCTCCACCTACCCGCTGACCTAGGACACAGAGCCCAGGTAGGTGAAAGTTCAACGGCATCTTCACGTTAGTCTGAGCGGTCCATACTCCTCATAGCTTTACTGTTTCAAAAGGAAACGTTACAAAGAGTTCCCCGTATTACAACCCTCTGGAAACTCTAGACCCTTGAAGTCAAGGTAAATATATCATTTTCTCCTCCACAAGATGGTACAGTATGTGATACAGGCAGGTAACCCACTGTTCCTAAGCTGTCATTGAAGATAAGAATTTGTTCTTAACCGACTTGCCTAGTTAAATAAAAGGTCAAAATAAAAAAAAGAAGTTGATGGAAGTACGGTAAATCACATTTGGCATGGGAGCCATGTCTTGAATTCTGCCACATGCTCAGTATGTCACAGGTCATGTACAGCCCTCATGTAGCTATTACAGTATCTCCAACCACTAAGGAGCTGGAATGGAGCCCATCTGGACTAAGGATACTCAGCTTAGGAACTACAACCATCAGTGATGCTAATCATCATATGAGGAGATATTGCAATAGCTACATGAGGGCTGTACAGGACCTATTATGGCATTTTGTAAGAGACTAAAGAGGTGCCAACAGGGCACCTACTCCCAGGCATATCCCTCTGTGGCAAACATAGAAGAAGCTCCATTCCTCGCCTGGATATGACTGAACTGATCTAACCGGTGCTCTGTGATCTGACCTGCTACCAGATCGGTGGAGGGAGAGGATATAGTAGAGGTGTAAGGTAGGATATACCTGCAGGGTGTGTGTGTGTGTGTGTGAGAGATACAGATGATATGGGTTAGCACTGGGCACACATCTGGTCTGAAGTAACACAGGCATACTGAAGAATCACGAAGCTGATCATTCGCTACAACAACAAAAAAAGATTCACGTAATAAAAATATACAATTTGTGAGTAAAAATTGCACGGAACAATAAATATTTCACATGTTCCAAAACATCTTCCCATATAGTGTCTAAAAGTGATTCAAATCATAGCATGTAGAAATGGAATGTCTGAAGCACTAACGCTAGAAGTCAGAACCATCTTTCTGTAAGAAACCCATCTCAGACATAGTAAATGGAGATCCATGAACATCTATGGTAGCAGGTGGGTAGAAAGCCTCAGTGGCATTACCTATGGTGGCAAGAAAGAGGAAGTCTGAAGTTGGGATCTTTACCCACCAACATCAGCCCACCTTTGACAAACAACACTAACTGGTAATGGGACATGTATCACTAATTTTAGGCTTTTAGTGCATGTGTGTGCGCTCCACAGAACTCCTGAAGTCCTTTAGAGGACAGGTCATGACAACCACATGCTAAATGTACAAGGTAGATCCAGGTATTCTGGTTAAACGTGTCTCAATGTAACACACACACGTTGCTTTGAGGCCATGATTCCCATCCAGTACAATTGTGCTGCTGGGCACACACACACCCACTCAGCAACATTGCAATCATTTGGATGGCGCTGGGCATGACACTTGCATCTCCCCAGCTCAGACACATTTTTGGCATCAAGCTTTAGATATTCAAACAGGTTAAGCGATATACAGCACATATATTCATTTTCAATACATTTGGGATTTTCTTAAACGATCACCGGCCTTAAGGTGGGAAGATTCAAGTCATGCTACAAACACCGAACCAGGTAGAAATGTTGGCAAGCACAACTCATTACCAGTCATTTTGATTCACCACACTCTTTGGGGAGATGGGAAAATAGAGACTTAACCCAGCAGGGGGTTGTGCTCTAAACACAGTATTCAAGGACATTTTGAAGATCTCCAGTAACCCGTGTTCAGTGCAGTCTGCACTGAGTGAATATGCTCTCTTTGCGTTGGACTTGACTGGATTGGAATCATGCAACTTCTAAACTATGATTTGGATCTGGAGCAGTGGAATTTTAGTTTCAGAAAGTGAGTGACATTTGCTTTAAAAAAAAAAAAAGACAAACCTTGCAGAAAAATATAAATAACAAGTGGAATGTGGCATTCATGAGGCCTACTTAGTTTCATGCAGATGAATCATTCTGGGACAGTGGAGGTGTGGCTGCATGTTAGAACACAGCCGACCGTAGGAGTACCTCTGACAAGGCAGCCATGTACGCACGCACCCCCCCCCCCCGGTAGTATTCATAGAAAAGAAAAATAACCTCCGGAAACTCACAGTCCAGTTAAAACGTGGTAAAAATGGCCTGTGCTGCATGGGCCAGTGGTGCAGCAATCTGCACTGCAGACATGCAGAGGGAAATAGGAAGAGGAAGGACGGAGGGAGCAGGGGAACAGAGGTACTCAAAACACTGCTGGAGTCATCCCTGGGTCTTTTATCATTTCTACTACGTTGTTTTCCCATTTTCTTTTTAGATCAGGCAAAAGATCAGGCAGCCAGAGTGCCATGGCCTCCTGAAAGACGGTGGCCGCAGGGTAGTTGATCCTCCTTTGTGCCCTTTACTCCCGCTCCTTCAGGTGCTTGTAGGACAAGGGCGTGACGGCAGCGATCTGGAGAGGACATACAAAACACACACACACAGAAGTTAGTCCACCTCTATAAACAGAAACCTGCTCCTGCCAACCACTGGATGGTGGCAAGACCCAGCCACACCATGACACCGACAGCAATAAAAGAAAAGGATAGGATAGGATAGGATGACCCCCCCCGGGTAGAATTGACAACATACCCCCAGACAACATTGATTGGACACACCTCCCCTGAAAACAGAGATCAGCTGGAATCTATCATTAAATGTCATTTGCTCTGATTGAACGTGATCATCAACCAGGATTCTGGTGAAGTGAGGGGAACCCAAGACACCCATGACCATGAGCAATAACCGAGGGGTTAGACATGCGAGATTAGCCCCTTATTTTACCTGGATGTCTGTAGGAGTCTGTCCTCTGAAGGCTGGGAAGAACAGATAAACAGGTTAAATGAAGATGAGGGATGGGAGCGTAAAGCCTGGTGTTAACACTTCACTGCCATTCCAATAAATGGAACCCAACCCCTCAGATGACGGTCAGTTCGTTGTCGTAGTAACCGCAACATTTAATATACCTGGCAAAGCAATGGCATAACGCATGCAGTCAGCTAAGCTCGATAGTCGCCACTTAAAATGAAGTACTTGCAAATGAAAAAACACGAGGCGCCAGTGACACACAAGCATGTTATTGCATGTAAAAAAAATAAAAAATACAACCACCAAATGACAACGCCATGAGGGGAGAAATAAAAATGGCAGATGACGAGGTCTGCAATGTTTATTACATATATGGAGCCGAAAGAAAAAACAAAAACAGAATTACTCATTCACCCTTTTAACATGCACACAAACTGATGACACAGACGAATCCCCATCCACGGGAGACTTGATACTTTATTTCAAAAAGGTAACATGAAATCATTAAAAAGAGCACATGCAAGGACACAATGAGCAGTTCGTCTACTTGGAGGCTGAAAGGAGCATTCATCATTGTCCTGGCGACGCCTTTAACATTCAGTCAGTTGAATGTTAATCTAAATCTTTTGAGTTAACTTTGTCCATAAGGACGTACAGCATGTACAGCATGTACAGGTAACTGCAACAATTAAAAGGACACACCAGTGTCTTCATAGGGCATTGGGCCTCTACGAGCCATCAGAACAGCTTCAATGTGCCTCGACACAGATCAGGGATGGGCAACTTTCATGGGGCGGGGGACAAAAACATATCAACTCATCATGAGGGGTTGCGGTTGCTCGGGAGTCTGTGACCCCAAATCCACTGTGAGCAACACATTTTAGTGAGAAACGTTAGCAGTTTTTAATCTTATTTCATAGTGAGACTGACGAACAAAATCAATGGGGTCCCCCCCAGCAGGTAATTCGACCATGATAACAAGTTTAGGTAGCTGGCAACAAAACCAATTTAGCAATCCCCCAAAAAAATTGCTGACATGGGCTAACTGACTGACTAATCAGGGACTTACTGCTGATGCACAACCAATTTTGAAATGGCACCTTGTGTATTCTAACTTGTTGAGACCCAGACACAGTTCCATCCCTGGCATAGAGTTCCAGACACTTTAAAATCTATTGGAGGGATGGGACACCATTCTTCCATGAGAAATTCCATAATTTGAGGTTTGATGTTGGAAAACACTGGTCTCAGACGCCGCTCCTGAATCTTCCATAAGTGTTCAATTGGGTAGAGATATGGTGACAGACATGCTGAGCGATTATCTGAAATGTTGGTTCTTTTTTGGTTTTCAAACTAATTGACTAATGTCAGTTAAAAAAAAAGTTTTTCCTGTGAGCTCAATGTCAAGATTTTGCAGTTTCTCTAGAGATTAATCCGATCACGCCCAAACTGTGCGACGTAGTAGGGAGTTGTAGTTTCCAACAAGCCAATATTCTAAATAGTTTAGAGCAGAAAACGTGATAATTAACTACAATGACCACAATCCATTGTGCCTACGTGTCCGGTCTGTGTTTATTTTACGCCTGCTACATCCGGTTAGGGGCGGCAGGGTAGCCTAGTGGTTAGAGCGTTGGGCTAGTAACCAAAAGGTTGCAAGATCAAATCCCTGAGCTGACAAGGTAAAAATATGTGGTTCTGCCCTTGAACAAGGCAGTTAACCCACTGTTCCTAGGCCGTCAATGAAAATAACAATTTGTTCTTAACTGACTTGCCTAGTTAAATAAAGGTTAAAAAATAGTGAGGGGCAGACATGGAGAGAAGAGACAGAAGAATGCTTGATTGAGGGGGACAGAGAGCAGTTGCTTTGCGAGGCGTCTCTACCTGAAAATATATGATCCAAGTGTGATAGTTGGTATTCAGCAGTCATAAAAGTTTGCCTTATTTACTTTGAAGACCTACTAAAAAAGTGCATAAGGATAAGATGACTTGGAATGAAATAATAAAATCATGTGAATAAATGGTTGAAACTGTAAATGGCAGTCACTACCATCATGGGGCATTGATTAATGGTTTTCTTCTGTGTTGTTAAAGCGTTCAACCCACAGTGCATTTCATGTAAAAAATAAAATGTTTGAAACCGAAAACCGGTTTATTTAAATCTAACAAAACCTTTTAAAAAGGTAATCTCTCAGCACACACAGTGTGTGTAAACCCCCTATGCTCCTTTAAAAAAAGTAATCTCTCAGCACACACAGTGTGTGTAAACCACCTATGCTCCTTTAAAAAAAGTAATCTCTCAGCACACACAGTGTGTGTAAACCACCTATGCTCCTTTAAAAAAGTAATCTCTCAGCACACACACAGTGTGTGTAAACCCCCTATGCTCCTTTAAAAAAAGTAATCTCTCAGCACACACAGTGTGTGTAAACCCCCTATGCTCCTTTAAAAAAAGTAATCTCTCAGCACACACAGTGTGTGTAAACCACCTATGCTCCTTTAAAAAAAGTAATCTCTCAGCACACACAGTGTGTGTAAACCCCCTATGCTCCTTTAAAAAAAGTAATCTCTCAGCACACACAGTGTGTGTAAACCCCCTATGCTCCTTTAAAAAAAGTAATCTCTCAGCACACACAGTGTGTGTAAACCCCCTATGCTCCTTTAAAAAAAGTAATCTCTCAGCACACACAGTGTGTGTAAACCACCTATGCTCCTTTAAAAAAAGTAATCTCTCAGCACACAGTGTGTGTAAACCCCCTATGCTCCTTTAAAAAAAGTAATCTCTCAGCACACACACAGTGTGTGTAAACCCCCTATGCTCCTTTAAAAAAAGTAATCTCTCAGCACACACACAGTGTGTGTAAACCCCCTATGCTCCTTTAAAAAAAGTAATCTCTCAGCACACACAGTGTGTGTAAACCCCCTATGCTCCTTTTAAAAAGGTAATCTCTCAGCACACACAGTGTGTGTAAACCACCTATGCTCCTTTAAAAAAAGTAATCTCTCAGCACACACACAGTGTGTGTAAACCCCCTATGCTCCTTTAAAAAAAGTAATCTCTCAGCACACACAGTGTGTGTAAACCCCCTATGCTCCTTTAAAAAAAGTAATCTCTCAGCACACACACAGTGTGTGTAAACCCCCTATGCTCCTTTAAAAAAAGTAATCTCTCAGCACACACACAGTGTGTGTAAACCCCCTATGCTTCTTTGAGACCCATCTTTACAAGTCACAGAGATCTTTTCTGGCCATGGTAGCAAAAATAATGGATAACTGAATTTTTATACCTGACCCTAAGCATGATGGGATGTTAATTGCTTAATTAACTCAGGAACCACACCTGTGCGGAAGCGCCTGCTTTCATTATACTTTGTATCCCTCGTTTACTGAAGTGTTTCCTTTATTTTGGCAGTTACCTGTATGTACACATATCACAAACAAAATATGAAGCAGACATTATGACGAACACACTTTTCAGCCAACAAGAGTTCACCACACAGGAAGTATGGGTTATGGTAAGTGATAGAGGGCTGAACCGAGTTCTTAAAGGATCCTCCTTCTTGAAGGCACAGAAAGCAGGATTTGGAGTAGAATACTGGATTCTGGTTACTGTTAAGGGGTAATGGGCCCCGGCAGATATAGGCTGCTAAAGGGTTTGTTTTGGGGGTTATCTGATTGGTTTACCTAGGCCGCAGAGTTGGGGCTGGTACCTGTTCATAGGATAGTATTGGACTCGTCTGAAAAGGTTCGCATTAGCAGGGGCCTGGCTGAAGACTGGGTTTCCCCCTCACCCGACTGAACCAACGGCTTCTTCTGGAAGGGTCAGGCAAGAGACACTAATGACACCTCGGTGCTGACAGAGACTTACAAGACAGCAAGTGGACAATGTAATGTAGTTTAAAACACACATACTCTCCCTGGCGAATACGCTCTCCTCAACCCAATGTTTGTCAGGAGGGACAAGTCAATGTTTAGGAAGATCTCGTTGTTTAAGTGTTGTTAATCTTGATTCTATAAAGGCCAAACTAAGCTATTATTGGTGCAGCCTCCCAAATATTTCTGACTTCAGACACACATTTAGAGCAACACACACATCTCTGTAGTGGATGTGGTTGTGGCGGGGGGTCCAGGGTATGGGGTTGTCTGGGGCACACTGGCATGCAGGTTAACCTCATGTGTTGGCGTGCCGCATTCACCTGGACAGGCATGCAGAGACGGCAGGCACAGGGGCAACACAGGCAGCTAAGACACAATGACCGATGCACCCGGACATACCGAAGTAGACATAGCACCAACATGCCATGGTCTCAGCACCAAACCAAACACAACGCTGGGTAAGTGACAGAGAAGGCAGGGCATTGGGCAATGTCATTAGAACCTTAAAAGAGCAGCATCCCTTCAACATCACTATGTTCTAAAGTGGGAACCTCTAGAATGGGCAACAGTGTGAGGATCAGGCCTAACCTGTCAAGGGAGGGTGGATGCTGGATGTTATAGGACACCACCTGAGTCGTGTTAAAGGCAGGAAGAGGGAGGGGGGAGAAATCGGCAAGCAGGACAGGATAGATAGGAGGAGAGGAGAGAGGCAAAGAGCATACAGAGAGAGAGAGAGAGACCTCAGTCACTCCAGGAGAAGCTGTGAGTGCTGGCGGTCTGCGACAGCATGAAGACAGTGGACGTTCCCGACGAAGGAAGTCGTTGCTTGATCTGCAGCAAAGCAGGCAGGATAGAAAGAGAGAAACAGAAGAGGCGATAAAAAGGGAGTGAGACAGAGGGAGAAAGAGTAGAACAAAAGTATTAAAACAGAGCATTGAAGATAAGTGGGGCAAGAGGTTTGGCCTTTGCTGCCGAGGCCCTGGAACTTTCATCAATGTTCCTCATTGGTATCAGGTTAGACTCTTGCCATTAGAAGTGTATTGGTATTGTGGGCTAAATGTAACTTTTCTTGGTCTGAATGAATGAATATATATATATATATATATATATATATATATATATATATATATATATATATATATATATATGCATTTGCTGGGTGCTCTGTTATTTGTGCACCATGGAACTCTATCACTTCTATGGTTCAAAGTCATGTAATAAAATGTCACTTATTTGTAGGTTGTTTCTGCTAGCAAGTAAAATAAGTTTTCTATATATATCTATATCTATCTATCTGTGTGTGTGTGTGGCCTACGCCTTTATCTACACTGAACAAAAATATAAAATGCAACATGGTTGGTCCCATGTTTCATGAGCTGAAATAAAAGATCACAGAAATTTCTGTCTGTTAATAAAGCCCTTTTGTGGAGAAAAATGTATTATGATTAACTGGGCCTGGCTCTCAAGTGGGTGGGCCTGGCTCTCAAGTGGGTGGGCCTGGCTCTCAAGTGGGTGGGCCTGGCTCTCAAGTGGGTGGGCCTGGCTCTCAAGTGGGTGGGCCTGGCTCTCAAGTGGGTGGGCCTGGCTCTCAAGTGGGTGGGCCTGGCTCTCAAGTGGGTGGGCCTAAACCCTTCCATGCACACCCATGGCTGCAAACCTGGCCAGTTATGGGATATCTATAGATTAGTGCATAATGAATTTGTTTACATTTATTTCCTTATATGAACTGTAACTCAGCAAAAATCGTGAAATTGTCGCATGTAAAGTTTATTTTTACTCAGTATCGTTCATTGGTAAATGTAAATGTCAAACATTTACATATAAAATCGTCCATACAAAAAAGGATTTGTATGACGATATGTCGGTTGAAAAAGCTATTGAGTGATAATATCACATAACTTGTGAAATGAATAACCAAATTATGAGTCATCACACCATTACTAATACTTTGAAGGAAAACTAATTTGCCTCTTGGGGAGTTAAGGGACACACTATACCAGGGGAGAAGGGGGAGAAATTAGATTATTCCTCTGATCTCCATCCATGACCACAACACAAATCAGATCGCTATGGAGGAGCTCTTTAATGTACGTTTAGAGCGATGGGCTCCGGTCAAGCATCCCCGAATCTTCAAGAAGACACAAATGGCTACTTGCAAGGACAAAATGTCAATTATGAGACTGTTCTAATGCATAAACAGAAATATCTAAGCATCTGACACAAAGGACAAGTCATAGCCTGTAGAAATGATGAAAGGATATGAACACAGGAAAACTACTATGAAGTGTTTTGAAGAGTTGTTTTTCCCCTGAACGTCAAAACGATACACAGATCGAGAACTAGATGTGCGTGTACCGTACCTGTCGAGAGTGGGGCCAGCGCGGCTTGCGGAGGACCAGCAGCAGGATCTCAGGCAGCAGGCTGAGCAGGACGAGGAGGATGATGACCAGCCAGGCCGACACAGAGCGCAGCATGTTAGCAAACACAAAGTAGAGACGCTGCTGCCGAAGGAAGGGCCTGGCGGGAGGGAGAGCGTTAACAACATTCACACAGGTCAGTCCAAATTGAGCGGTCACCATCCACGGTTCAGGAGCACTACACGGCGAGCAGGCTTTTGCTCCAGCCCACCACTAACACTGATTGACGTATGTGTCAGATGATCCCGTCCTCACCATATGATCCCACCCCAGAAGAAGCTGAAGAACATGTAGAAGGCCAGCGAGCCCCAGATGACAAAGTGATTGATCCACGTCCAATGGCGCGTGTCCATAGCCAGCTAGAACCACAAACAGAAGAAAAGGTGGTATCACTGGTCTGAAAATGTATTTCAATAACACTATGAAGTTCAAGTGTGCTTTACCTTTAGCGTGACGGTGAAGACGAGGACAGTAAAAACAATTGTTCCGTACGACCAATTCCCAAACACCTGGCCATTGTCCTGCAGGGCGGGGTTACTAAAGAGAAAGCGGACCCCAAAGAAGAACAGGAGGCCCTGGTAGACCCCAAGTAGGGTCCAGTACAGGAAGGGGCTCCAACGCAACATGGCGTTCTTTGCTACGTCCCTAAGGAGAGAAAAGGACAGAGAGAGAAAAGAGGGTAGCAAGGGAGGACCACAAAGAACAAAGACGGAGGGTTGAAATCACTTGCTTGTGTCGTCATTATCACACTAGAAGCATAGCTAGTGCATTTTTCTATTTAGGTGCAGAGTGAAGTGTAGTTCCCGGACCTACCTGTAGAGGGTAGCGTTGCTCATCAGGACCTCCATACAGATGTGCTGCTCCAAGAGGCTGTAGGCCAGGATAGGCATGGAGGTGAAACAGATGTTGTACATCGTCAGATAGGCTGCGTCGTAGAGGGGCTGGGGAGGACGGGGGAAGGACCGGGTGGGAGGGGGTGGATTGGGAACCCAGGGGTTAATTACACGGAGAGGAGAGCGCTCACTCTTGCATACACGCGTTGACAAACACACAACCACCACCTAACACAGGAAGAGGGCTCTACAGCGTCGAGCCTGTTGCTGTGTGACTACATGGCGAAGCCATCCTTTGATATATGCACACAGATGGTTCTGAGAGAGCAGGTCTAAGCTGGGGGGCATCTTTTAAACAGCGATACTTAGAGTTTACATATCAGAAGTTAGCTGTGTATACTAAGAGATCCCTCTCCTGCGAGAGCTAAACATGTGCCAAAGGAATGAATACATTGCCTAAAATGGCGAAGACTTACTCCATGTAACCAAGGGCTGTACTATGTAATGTACTAGTCATATTGTATACATAACGTGCATGTAATATGAACGCCATATATACACACACACACACACACAACTCATTCAAGTGTTTCATGTAGTAACCAAAAATGTGTTAAAATTAAACAAATTTAAATATATTTTAGATTCTTCAAAGTAGCCACCCTTTTGCCTTCTCTCAACCAGCTTCACCTGGAATGCTTTTCCAACAGTCTTAAAAAGTGTTCCTACATAATTGTTGGCTGCTTTTCCTTCACTCTGCGGTCCAACTCATCCCAAACCATCTCAATTGGATTGAAATCGGGTGATTGTGGAGCCCAGGTTATCTGACGCAGCACTCCATTCCTATTCTTCTTGGTCAAATAGCACTTACACAGCCTGGAGGTGTGATGGAGCATTGTCATTTTGAAAAACAAATGATAGTCCTGCAACCCAGACGGGAATGGAGTATAGCTGCATAATGCTGTGGTAGCCATGCTGGTTAAGTGTGCTTTGAATTCTAAATAAAATCACAGAGAGTGTCACCAGCAAAGCACCATCATACCTTCACAACTCCTCCTCCATGCTTCACGGCGGGAACCACACATACAGAGATCATCCGTTCACCTACTCTGCATCTCACAAAGACATGGCGGTTAGAATCCAAAATCTCAAATTTGGACTCATCAGACCAAAGGACAGATTTCCACCAGTCTAATGTCCATTGCTCGTGTTTCTTGGCCCAAGCAAGTCTCTTATTCTTATTGGTGTCCTTTAGTAGTGGTTTCTTTGCAGCAATTCGACCATGAAGGCCTGATTCACGCTGTCTCCTCTAAACAGTTGATATTGAGCTGTGTCTTGCATTTATTTGGGCTGCAATTTGAGGCTGGTAACTCTAATGAACTTATCCTCTGCAGCAGAGGTAACTCTGGGTCTTCCTTTCCTGTGGTGGTCCTCATGAGAGCCAGTTTCATCATAGCGCTTGATGGTTTTTGTGACTGCACTTGAAGAAACTTTCAAAGTTCTTGAAATGTTCCATATTGACTGACCTTCATGTCTTAAAGTAATGATGGACTATCGTTTCTCTTTGCTTATTTGAGCTGTTCTTGCCATAATATGGACTTAGCCCTATTTGGTAAAAGACCATCTTCTGTATACCACCCCATACCTTGTCACAACACAACTGATTGGCTCAAACACATTAACCTCTTGAAGCTAGGGGGCACTATTTTTATGTTTGGAAAAATAACATTCCCAAAGTAAATGGACTATTTCTCAGGACCAGATCTAGAATATGTAATTGATAGATTAGGATAGAAAACACTCTAAAGTTTCCAAAACTGTCAAAATATTGTCTGTGAGTATAACAGAACTGATATTGCAGGCGAAACCCTGAGGAAAATCCAATCAGGAAGTGCCTCTTATTTTGAAACCCTTCTGTTCCTATGCATGGCTATCCTCCATTTAAAGGGATATCAACCAGATTCCTTTCTCTCTGGCTTCCCTAAGGTGTCAGTCTTTAGACATGGTTTCAGGCTTTTATTTAGAAAAATTAGCGTGAGAGATCACATTGTGTAAGTGGATAGGTGGGGGCTCTCAGAGTGAGTTTTTGCGCTACAGAGTAAAGCCGCCATTGTTCCTCCCGCTGTTATTGAAAAACCTACACACTCTGTTGATATATTATTGAATATATATTTTAAAAACTACCTGAGGAATGATTATAAAAAAAACTTTGACATGTTTCTGTGGACATTATGAAGACCATTTGGAATTTTCGTCTGCGTTGTCATGACCGCTCTTTCCTGTGGATTTCTGAACATAACGTTTTAAGGAAAGACATTCCACAAGGCACACCTGTTACTTGAAATGCAATCCATGTGACTACCTCATGAAGCTGGTTGAGAGAATGCCAAGATTGCCTTGATGACAGCATTGAAGAATATAATGTTTAAAACTTTGGTTACTACAGGATTCCATATCTATTATTTCATAGTTTTGATGTCTTCACTATTATGCTACAATGTAGAAAATAGTAAAAATAAAGAAAAACCCTGGTGTGGGTGTGTCCAAGCTTTTGACTGGTACTACACACACACACACACACACACACACACACAAATATATAAGACTGCAGCCACTCCAGGAGAGGGGGGATGTCAGGTCAACCAGAGGGAAAGAATATGGTTGTAGACTGGAGAAGGTGCTGGGATTCAATGGGATCCTCTGCTATTTCATGTTTAGAGCATCTTTGAATCTCAGAGAGGGGAGAGGGGCCTCAGCAGGACACGGTGCAGTACTCACTTGCTGGGAAGATCCACA
Organism: Oncorhynchus mykiss; assembly: GCF_057628025.1. Classification (NCBI taxonomy): domain Eukaryota; kingdom Metazoa; phylum Chordata; class Actinopteri; order Salmoniformes; family Salmonidae; genus Oncorhynchus; species Oncorhynchus mykiss. The sequence continues at coordinate 10,425,631 of NC_143035.1, forward strand.
GAAAAACTGGTACAAGAACTGAGGTAAGATGAAGCAGAGGTTCTGTAAGCAAGTGAGAGGGGGAAAGGAGCCTGAGGTTAGACACATCAAAAAGTAACGCACGAGAACTTGTGTCTGGGTCTCATCTAAATCACATGGGCTTGAGCAGTGTCCTTTATCAACATCAGAAATGTTTACTCTGTACATCTGTGGCTCTGTTGAGCTAACATTTTACAGTTGATAGACAACTTTAGCACAGTTACAAACTTACTCTTTATTTTTTATTTTTTTTGCAATAGCCTATATAAAAGACCTAAACGTGTCTGATGCTGCTGCTGGGCTCATTTCGTTGTCTTGCTATCAAATTACACAGGCTGTGTGATCTATTTCTCGGTCGACTCATATCGACATCTCTGCACATTAGCGGTGGGGTAGGATAAATAAATACTACAGGATAGACCTAATTAAAAAGAACAGTGGTGAAGGAAATGGAAAAAGCTGGGCAGAACATGCCCAGAGAGTCAAATTACGCACACTCCACTCTGCTCACATCCTCTATTCAGCTGAATTCAAGATAACATTTTAGAGGCCCCCCATCATGGTGGTGTAAAATATTAGCATGTTTACGCCCATGTCCTGCAATTCTACACAGTTCTCCATGGAGCCGAGATAAAATGTTGCCGTTTTAAAGCTACTATCCTGCAATTCGCCATGGCTAATTCTGTGTTATTTTGCTCAAAGATAATAACAAAATCAGTACTGCTAAATTCATTGTTTATGGAATTTTCAATTCACCCCAACTGTACAGCTTTTATTTTGGTGATTTTTAGTTCTCAAAGATTATATTATACAAAAAATGTATAGTTCCATTATTTTTTCTACATACTTTATATCTGTTTTAGTTGTTTCATTTGACACAAAGCGTTTTTCCATCCAGAAAATGAACACTTTATTTTACACTCTTTGGATTTAGGCTTACCGAAAAAAACCTCTCAGGATTTAAATGGCAGAAAAATCCCTGCATATTACTCCCACATAATCCTCATATCGAATGCTTTTTATTTTGGCAGCAACACAGAATTAGGTTTTATAGCTCCAAACAATGACCGAACCTTGACCTCATCTGATGTGCCCAATACTCATGATCCTCAGTTAACACAAGCACAGTAAGTTACGGTGCCTACATTTCGGTGCTGCCCCCTACCTTGTAGAAGAAGTATTGCACCAGGTGGGCGATCCGAACGTAGTAGAGGTGCCCGTGTCCCAGTAACAGTTTCTTCAGGTGCTTGAGTTTAGGGATGGCATAGTCACTGTTCCTCACTGCCTGGCGACCCTCTTTACCCTTTATACCTGAGACACGGAAGACCAGGGAAATTACACACTTTTACATCTCGCCCAATTTCAATTTGAAACAACTTCAATATTAAAAACATTTCATCATTTGAATCTATAGCGATATCACAGCGTCTTACCGATGCCAATGTGTGCCTCCAGAATCATACTGACATCGTTGGCTCCATCTCCGATGGAGAGGGTGATGGGGCTGCCTTTGGAGTTCTTCACCATGTTCACGATCTATATAGGAACGAGAGAGTGGAAAGAGAGTGAGGGGGAAAAAAAGTTCATTAAATCCCACTTGGTTCTGCATTCGAAACAAGATGCCTAGATGCAAAACCTATTCAGACATTTGTAATATCATTACCAGGTGTAATGTGGGTAAATACAGATTTTTTTGTCGTGAGGCCTGAACCTGGTTTACCTTTAACTACTGTAGCCATCTACAGTTAAATCTACCAGCAAGCGCCCATGACATCGCCTCACCTGGGCCTTCTGTAGGGGAGCCATACGGCAGCACAGCACAGTGGTACAGTTCTGACAGATCTGGAGGAAGAGACTCTTGTAGTGGCTGGAGTCAGGAGAGGAGTTGAACAATAAGGACAGAGTGGCTCCGTCTATGATGAAGCCGTAGTCCTGCTTAGCTGAAGTCCAGCTCCTGGGAGAAAAAGAGAACGCAGAGCTTTCTTGTGACAAATCGAAACAAGAGCAAAAATATTTAATAGTTCAAGACATAATTTGCTCCCAATTGTTATAATTTTATGACAAATTATCATCAATTTACTACCAATGATTAGCAATTTACTACAACTAATTTTATTGAACAATAGTAACATTGTACTGTAAGTAACTCCAATGACCCTCCTTCAAAACCTCCAACCCGAGACTTAACACTGACCTGGTGACCCTAGTCTTAACCGGTGGAGGGTCCTGCACTGACCTCTTGTGGTAGTCTAACAGCACCTCATGCAGGCGCTCTTCTCTCCTCCTCCCGCCGTCCTCCAGGGTTCGCACCGTCAGTTCCAGCAGCTCTGTGCCCCTCTGGAATAGGCGACAGGCGTAGCACGTGGACTTGGCCGTCTCCATCTTGTCCCCCGTAAGAACCCACACCTTCATGCCAGCCCGCTGCAGGGCCTCCATGGTCTCTGCTGCCTCCTCCTGCAACCTGGCGACAGAGAAGGAAGAGAAAGAGGGAGCGTGAATGATGAGTGGCAGTTTGCAGTGAAAAGATAAGATAAGGGGTGCGTCAGAGAGAATGATCGATGGGGCGAGAGGGATGACTAAGTGAGACAGAAAGATGAGGCAGAGTGAGAGCCAGTGTGTGAGACAGTCAGTGAATGCGCGTGTCTGACAAAATGACAGAATACATATTGAACAGAAAACAAATGCACATAACTCCCACCGCACCCACACTTTTACCTCTGCACATTAATGAGCTGTTCGCCTCGAAAGAATGGCTGTGTCCAAAACGGCTCCTATTCCCCTATTCAGTGCACTTCTTTGTGACCAGGGCCCATAGGGTGCCACCTGGGACACAGCCTGAGAGTTAACCCTGAGCTGACTGTCCACCCACCTGTCCTCCACGGCGGTAGCTCCGATCAGGCTCATCCCAGTCTCCACCTGGTTGTAGACAGCCATGAGTTTTGCCTCTCGGTCATCCAGGGCCAGCCTGGCTTCCCTCAGCCCTGCGTCTGCCTGGGCGTACTCTTCAGAACTAAGGAGCTTGTAGGCCACACACAGCGTCCGGTAGCCTTCCTGAGATATGGCACAAACGCACACGGCGTAACTTACCAGTCAACACGAGCAAACACTCTCGCTGTGCGTTTCATAAATGTGAGAAATCTAGACTTTCAATGTACCCGTTGCATTTGGAAAATAAACTAGGACGGTAAAACATTCATCTTAAATCAATGTACACACAAACAAAAATGGTAGCCTTCCTGGGAGACAGACAAATGCACAGACGTACAAAGTAATTGAATAAACATGAAGTTAGTGAAGCGGATGGGGCAGAGACCCACCGTAGCGTTACGCTCCACGTGCATGCGTATCCTGTCCACCTCCTCCTGCCTGACACGGGGGAAGATGGAGGAGTCGGCCCCCTTACAGAACAGCATGATGTCCCCTGAGCAACCAACACAGCCAGAACACGTCAGGACTGGGGTTACAAACAAAACTAGAAGCTAATAGACGAAAAGCTGTTGGTTCATTTCAATCTCTGTCTCACCGCATTTGGATCGGACTATTACGCTCATACGCCTTCTCACGGGGTCAAAGTTCAACACATGAAGCAGCTCGTACCTGCAAGGGGAAATCAGATGGCCATGTCAATCAAAAGGAGAATGTTGACTGATAAAATCAAATCCGTTATTAACATTAATCAAAACTCATCACTTGTTGACTTACGTTTCAACATCTTTGTCTCTGTTCATCACTCTCATGTTCTTGCTCTCCATACCTAGGAATGTGAAACCATACCTATATATGGCGACAAAGACAAGAAAGTGAGCCGCACTGATTACACAACACACTAATCAAACCAAATCCACATAGAAGTTCATTTGTGTGATGGATTGATTGATTGATGAATAACAGTTGCACAGGCCCTGTCCCTTACTTCATGGCTCCCTTGACCAGTGCCACCTCGTCGGGTGAGGAGGCGATGAAGCCCCTGAGCTCTGCAGGGTGGACCATCTCTCCGTCCAGCCCCAGGACACCGTCCACCTGGTCCCCAACCCCGTCCTCCTGACCCGTAGACTCCTTGACCTGCACCGTGTGGCACAGACACAGAGCCCGCAGGAACAGCTCCTCCTCCTCCTGAAAACACACAGACGCATGTTACTTATTGAACTGTGTGCCATTTCCCAGAGGTGCATTCATTAAGAACCAAATGCAAAACTGGATGAACTTCTCCAACAAGAAACTATTGTTTATGTTGCAAAACGTTTTTCTACAGTGTGCAATGAATGTTAGAATGAATACACCATTTGGTATGTACATTTATATGGCACAGTAACAGTTTACATTACTACACTACCTAACAACCTCTGTCTATGGGATGCAGAGTACAAACTAATGGCCATTAATCACACTGGATCTGTCACAGGTTATGTTAGGTCACATGCGATACTTGTTCTTCTGTCAGGTGACCTCTGATTTGATGCCCATATGTTGGCATGCCTGACTGGCACATTGATGAGGGGGAGGGCAGATAACTAGTCATTTACCCACCCTGCCAGCCTTCTGCTGCAGCATGCTCACGGGTCCATCTGTGACACAGAAGCCGTCCAGCTCGGTGCTCGAGTCACGGTTCTTGTACTGGAAGCCGTCGATGCAGCACTCGATGAACTCCATGCTGTTCTGGGTCAGAGTGCCCGTCTTGTCCGTGAACACGTACTCCACCTAGAGGACACAATGGGAAACTGCAGGGTCAGACAAATACCCTTTTCACACAATCAAATGTATTTATAAAGCCCTCTCCACATCAGCAGATGTCACAAAGTGCTTACACAGAAACCCAGCCCAAAATCCCAAACAGCAAGCAATGCAGATGTAGAAGCAAGGAGGTTAGGAATTACTCTAGAAAGTCAGGAACCTAGGAAGAAACCAGGCTCTGAGGGATGGCCAGTCATCTTCTGGCTGTGCCGGGTAGAGATTATAAGAGTACGTGGCCATTAAGGCCAGATGGCTCTTCTAGATGTTCATAGATAACCAGCAGGGTCAAATAATATTCACAGTGGTTGTAGAGGGTGCAACAGGTCTTAGGAGTAAATGTCAGCTGACTTTTCATAGAGCCAGACTACAGAGCCAAACCAAGGCATCTACCATAGTTCCTGGAACCATGCTGGAGAGGACAATGTGAATAGAAAATATCTGCGCCAGCACAGTACATTTCAGGTTCAGACCTACAGTGAGAATCAGGGGTGTACTCATTAGTCCAAACAGTTACAAAACGTTTATGTAACTAAAAATTGGGTTTCTATTGGGGGAAAAAATCATTTTGCAACAGAATTGGCGTAATGGACAGGCATGTGAGACTCTTCCAGGGTCGTAAAAAAAAAAAAAAAAAACACTTGGCGCAATTAACTGTGAACAATAAGAATGGGCAATTAATCCCTGAGAGTTACACCGCATAAATCTAGTTTACCAAGCGTCATCTTTAATTGAAGTAATCATCGGGCAAACCAACCGTGACGGATCTGCAACTCCCCTGTTTGAGACAGAGGTTGGAGTTGGGAAGGCACAGCCAATCAAGGCATATTACGACCAGTTAGACCATTTCATATTCTGACATTTGAGGAATGTTGTTCATGTGGGTTTAGGGTCATCACTCCACCAAAGACTGGGGCCGAGAGCAGAGAGGCCCTAGACGTCGAATAAACCTAAAGCCTCATTTGAATACTGAAATGTATCTCCCCTTACCCTCTTCCCTTTGAGGTAATCACTGATCTAACATGACTGGGTAACAGAGTTCCCCATTGCAGTATATAGCTAGCTTTTCACAAATCCAGTCATTTAAGATACGTGAATACTTAAAGAAAAGGAGAAAGGAATGATGCATCAAAGTATTCAAACAGGGGGATATCTGGCCAACTAGCTACAGCAATTTGGTGGGAATCTGCAATGAAAAGTAGCTCCTTTGGGAGACTGCTTTTGGGTCTTATCAACGCTAAATTGGTTCCATATCTTTAAAGCCTGACCTGTCCTAGCTCCTCGTTGAGGTCAGAGGTGTTGACCAGAGCCCCTTCCTGGATCTCGGGGTCGAAGAAGTCCTTGTCCCAGGAGATGAAGAAGGAGCCCAGGAACTTCTGCATCTCCACCGTCACGTACATGGACACGGGAATGATGAAGTTGAACAGCACCATGAATGACAGGAAGTCAGTAAACATATTCAGGTACTGGGGGAGAGAGGGAACAAAAGTGAAACGTGGTTAAAATACACAGATAAAACAGGAAGTCAGTAAACATATTTAGGTACTGGGGGAGAGAGGGGTGAACAGTGTTAAAACACACTTCCACAAACTGAAGTGCCCTTGGAGAAAAAACACACTCGTATAATGCAGTGCAAGAAGCCATCGGTGTAATGTGACTCTGGGTCAATGAAATGTGCCTAAAAGGCTCACCATAAGGCATTAAGTTGCATTTGAGACTGACTACAGTCAGCAGAGTGCATTATACGGTGCTAAACTGTGTGTCTGTGTAAAGTCTTTTTAGCTGAGTGAAGGCCTCACCAGGTTGGCATCTTTCTCCTTCTGCGTCTTCTGGTTGTACCAGGGCTCTTCCTGGCCTGGTTGGCTCTGCCACACGTACTTGAGCGTGGTGCACACCAGGGCCTTGCTCACCAGGATACACAGGTACACCAGCAGGAAGGCATTGATAGATCTGAAACACGAGTATTAACAACCCAACTCCCATTAGCAACACTGAAAATACACATCCACTTTGTGAAACATCTACTCATATATATATATATATTCCTCTGATAGCCGTGTGAATGGACACCGAATCAACCTTCTAACTGCCCCAGCTTCCTTCAATTGATCTTGTTCCAGTGTTGTGTTCGAGACCACCTAAAGCGAGACCAATTCAAGACCAAGGCCGGAGCAATCAAGTCTGAGTCAAAACCAAGACTGGAAGGGGGGGAGCACGAGCGTGAGACAAGGGGTCCGAGACCGAGTCAAGACCAGAAAAATAGTAGTAATTCAAGAATAGTCAAATTCAAGACCACGAGGAAACTTTGTCAAATCACCACCATAATAAGAGTTGAACATGTCCAGTATTTCTGTGTCCATCTTTCAGAACATTATTTAGACATTCAAAATAGTGAAGAAATGCATGCTGGGGGAAAACCGTCACAAATGATTACTAACCTAAACACAGTGGGGAACAAGCTCTCCTACACCTTCAGAGAAGGCCTAAGGATTTACAAAATTATTTTTCATATAATGACAATTATATTATTATTTTCAATGATGTTCTGATTTAATCTTGTGAGTTTTTGTTGTAAAGGAAAGAGTTAACACTGAAGAGAAAAAAACGATTGAATCAGTATTTTTATTTGCTGGTCTCCAGGGAGATACATCTAGCTAAGTCAGCCATTGGCTATCAGAAGCTAGATAAAAGGCATCTGCCATTCAACTGTATTAGGACAACATTTTGGAGTGAAAGAGAAATCAACCAATCACATTTTGACTTAATGAGCGGGACCGTTTTTACAAAAACATCTGCCTTGAAATCCAACAGTTCACTGCGCAATAGCGAGCAGTAGTTTTCCCAGTCTAGCGAGCTAGATTTTGCTGTCAGGTAGTGTGCAGCGGCTGCAGTAGGTGTTATCAAAGAGGATGTTGTTTTTAATTTATTAGGTTCTCCCTTTTCAAGAATAACTTTCAACAAGAAGTTAAGTTTCAAATGATCATGAGAGGAACTGTGTTTTTATTGCAGCCTGCTGTTGTCAGCCATCTCTTTGAAAATAACTTGTGTGAAATTGCATTTTACAGTGGAGCTAACAGCATTTTAGCAACATGACATCTTATTAAAAAAAATTCAAATACACCCCCAGGAAGAATGACTTTAAAAAAATGTATGACATTTTCTGACAAGCGACCAAATCACTGTAGATATGATAATTTTCATAAATTCTTAGAACGTTTGGGAATTACGTATACTAAAGGCATTTGTGAAAATTCTATCGCAATATAGAGTGGGAAAGTGGCCGTGCGTTTGGACAATTAATAGACACTGCAGTCTACATAGACCAGTGCGCTATAGCCAATCAGAACTACAGTAGGCCTTTATACAAACAAGCCACACGGGCTTCCATCATTCACTTGGAACAGGACTGTGTATTTACAGGCAGTTACAACACCTCGACTTCAGATCATTAGAACGCATTCGCCAAAAGCCGATTTATGCAAATATGTAAACACCACAGGAGTCCTCTTTCATTTGAGAACTTTACAGTCCCGTTGATCAAACAACCATGAAAAAGGTAGGCTCTCTCCCCCTCAGTTATGCACATTAACAACAAGATCAACTAATGCTAATGATGAATTATATGAATCATGCATTGAACTGCATCCATCTACTCTGCCAACAATGCCTTAGTGTACGTTATGGAACGCTGAGTCAAATAGAGCCAACTTATAACCTCTTATAATGTAGGTTTTGTAGCGTAAATTGGGAATTTGACATTTTTGACTGATATTATGATTGTCTGTTTCATATCTGCAAAGTAGTTAAAACGTTGTTTAAACTTTAGGTCACCGGTTACGTTGTGTGCTTAACGTGAAATGTTTTTTGTAACAGGAAGTAATAGTTGTAAAATTCCATTGGGAAATGCTCAATGGTTGTGTTTTTGTATTCTGATTGGGACCTACTATGTCAGAGTTTATGGACTGCTTATCCTTTAAAATCATGCTGTATGTGACTGCTCTCTTTCCATCGGCCCTATGCAGTGGCATAGTGGTGCCAGGTATACTCAGATCTTGCCAAAAATGTTCCCAAACGGCCCACCTAAGGAAGGAATGGCACCTTATGTGAAAACTCCTGTGTATTCCTGTTTTTTTTAAATGAGTTTTCCTCTACATTTCAGATTTTCACTCTCAAAATCACCTTTTTTTAATAGAAAAATACAAAACTTTAATTGGTCTTAGTCCACAACAATGCTTGAACCACATCAATCTGATTGGGTGGGCTTGTCAGGGCCTGGCTCCCAAATGGATGGGCCTCTGTCCACCCAGGCCCATCCATGTCTACGTCCCTGATGCAAACGGCGCATGATGACAAATGCGCATTACTAATAGTCTACTAATCAACACTTCGGACTAAACTTTTTAAATACCTGGTTTGCATACCCATTGTTGCCTTAATTAGCATATACTGGTAGATTTACAGGTGAAATGTCTTCCCTACCCTACCCTACCTGCATCATTCTTCTGTGAGCTGCTCCATGACAAAACCAGTTGAGAGCTGCACACTTGCTGCCTGCAGATGATATGCGGCGTGCGTGTGAATATAAGTCACGTGCTTAGCGATTGTGCAGGCTACTTTGCGCAGGCTACTTTGTGCAGGCTACTTTGTGCAGGCTACTTTGTGGATGATTTCTCCATTGTACTACATAAGCTGTATACCTCCACTACTTTGAAACACATCAGCAGGATTAAGGAGTGAGGTTACGCAATACCCACTGAAAAAGGGAAGGGAAGTAATAGTGGCATTGAACTGTGGATTGACATACCCTCCACTACACCACCGGCCTTTTGTGTTTTACAAAACATGCACTCTCCTACATGAGTGACCTAGTATTACGCTTGATGTCCTTTCAGAATCACTAACCTGTCACACACTGAAGACCTATAGGTTCTCCACTGTACTAACCTGTTACACACACTGAAGACCTATAGGTTCTCCACTGTACTAACCTGTTACACACTGAAGACCTATAGGTTCTCCACTGTACTAACCTGTTACACACACTGAAGACCTATAGGTTCTCCACTGTACTAACCTGTTACACACTGAAGACCTATAGGTTCACCACTATACTAACCTGTCACACACACTGAAGACCTATAGGTTCTCCACTGTACTAACCTGTCACACACTGAAGACCTATAGGTTCACCACTATACTAACCTGTTACACACACTGAAGACCTATAGGTTCTCCACTGTACTAACCTGTTACACACTGAAGACCTATAGGTTCACCACTATACTAACCTGTCACACACACTGAAGACCTATAGGTTCTCCACTGTACTAACCTGTCACACACTGAAGACCTATAGGTTCACCACTATACTAACCTGTCACACACACTGAAGACCTATAGGTTCTCCACTGTACTAACCTGTCACACACTGAAGACCTATAGGTTCACCACTGTACTAACCTGTTACACACTGAAGACCTATAGGTTCTCCACTGTACTAACCTGTTACACACACACTGAAGGCCTATAGGTTCTCCACTGTACTAACCTGTTACACACACTGAAGGCCTATAGGTTCTCCACTGTACTAACCTATTACACACACACTGAAGACCTATAGGTTCTCCACTGTACTAACCTGTCACACACTGAAGACCTATAGGTTCACCACTGTACTAACCTGTCACACTGGCCTATAGGTTCACCACTGTACTAACCTGTTACACACTGAAGGCCTATAGGTTCACCACTATACTAACCTGTTACACACTGAAGACCTATAGGTTCACCAATGTACTAACCTGTCACACACTGAAGACCTATAGGTTCTCCACTGTACTAACCTGTCACACACTGAAGACCTATAGGTTCACCACTATACTAACCTGTCACACACACTGAAGGCCTATAGGTTCTCCACTGTACTAACCTGTCACACACTGAAGACCTATAGGTTCACCAATGTACTAACCTGTCACACACTGAAGACCTATAGGTTCACCAATGTACTAACCTGTCACACACTGAAGACCTATAGGTTCTCCACTGTACTAACCTGTTACACACTGAAGACCTATAGGTTCACCACTATACTAACCTGTCACACACACTGAAGACCTATAGGTTCTCCACTGTACTAACCTGTCACACACTGAAGACCTATAGGTTCACCACTGTACTAACCTGTCACACACTGAAGACCTATAGGTCCTCCACTGCTATAATATATCTATAATAGATATAAAAGCTGTTAAGACACTGTATTCATGTTTCAAGAAAGGAGTATATAATATATTTGGCCTCGTAAATGGAAGCTGATAGTTTATTTTTTACTTGGCTGGTCTCAGGAAGAAATTACGAGTCCTCACTGTCCGAGATCGAGTTAAGACCAAGAACAAATGTATCCGACACAAGACCGAGACACTCAACATGTGGTCTTGAGACCGGTCCCTCATTTACACATCTGATTGTCCTTTTCTCTAACGATCTTTGCCCGCCCTTACTTCTCCACCACAGATCGCTTCTGGGACTTCCCCTGGTAGTTCAGAGCCATTTTGGTTTCCATGCCAGAGTACACTGCCACTCCTAGAAGAAGAAGGAGAGTTGGTCAGGATAGGCTCACACGCTGACCATCATTCAGACCCTCATTTGCATTAAACAATTGAGTTACCATAAATCTTCTGAGTATTCTTCAAGGTAGCGCCTTTCAGGAGGAGATTCTCTGGACCCAAAGACCTGAGGGACACCACAAAGAAAAGAAAGTCACAAACCTTCTCCAAAAACACCAAGACCCCTGCCTTCTCTTATAGCGGCACACTAGCGTTTGCTCTTGCCTAATACTATCAATGGATAACTGCAGTCTTGAGTTGACGTCTACTCTGCCCCAACTGTTCTTGTGAAGGACACAGAACGTCATCTTTTATAAGATCATTACAAAGCGGCCACGGTGACAAACGCTTCAGAGAGCACTTTGGAAGCGCTGCCCTGAGTCTGGGCCAAGTCCAGTATTACTTTCATGCTCGTTTGGAGTTATGGATCAATGAAATAATGATTTGATGGTTATACAAAAAGCGAAAAGACAAGAGTGCTTAAACGACTGTGCCTTCATTTCTTTTTTTAGACTGAGGTACGGGAGAAGGGGGTAACAAGGGCTAAGGGGGAACCGATAGGGGAGTGGCCAGAACGCTTACCTCACAGCAGGCTCCTGGTCATTCTTGTAGATGTGCATACGCCCCACAAACCTGTAGAAACACAGACCCTCATGAATGCCCTACCCAATGGCAGATGCTCTATTTGATCTCATCTCACAATGGAGCTGAATTGAATCAACTGTGCAATGGGCTAGACATGGTCCATTTGAATATTCTCTGATATCAGAAAGAAACACACACTGATGAATAATACTATTCACAGCACAGGGACTAGTCAGATGTAAAACTAATCACAATGCCATATGCTGATCACCAGGACTTTGCATAGACTGCACCAATTAAGAGCGAGCTAATATGATGGGTGGTTTGTCCGACAGCACGCTGGCACGGCAACTCTGTTTTATTGATTGCGAAAAGGAGCAGCATCTGGCGTCTTCAGTTCCTTAGGCTGTCTGAAACGTCACTGATGCATTTATGGCGCCAAATTGTACTGTAACGGCCGCTCCTTGGCCATAGGTGGCGCCAAACCAATAAGTCTCTGGAGAGACGCCAGCTGTTCAAACGACTGGGTCTGTTCCTCTATGCAGCACGGACCAAATCTAACTGAACCTTCCCTTCAATTGCTGGCCAGTCTCTTCTACCAATCAGGTTTACTAACAGTCCAACGTCGCTAATAATAACCTGTCAGAGAGCTAGAAAGCTTATAGCCTGCCAACACTCTACCTAATGACACTGTTGCTATCAAAATGTCATCGGGACATTCCCGATTGACAGTGGATTAAACTGACTAAAGCCCTACACCCTAACAAATCAGCGTGCACATGTTTTTACAGTCCAGGGACAGTTTTCACAAAGCCTCTCGTGTAGAAGTGCTGATCTATGATCAATATTGGTTTTCAGATCATCATTGTATAGACTGGGGGGGGAACTGATCCGAGATCAGCACTGCTACTCTCAGAGCTCTGCGTGAGGAACACGCGAGGACGACAGAGCCTACTTGTAGAGGTCAGGCTGCGGCTGCTCGCACTCCACGGTGGCACTGAGAGACTCCAGGCCCTTCTCTGTGTCTGGCACTGTGTAGTGTGTCTGAGAGAGAGAGAGAGATGACAGAGAGAGATCGAGAGAGAGAGAGAGAAAGTAAGTAAGTGAGTGCTGACTATTTCAGGTCATCACTGCAACCCACACACACATACACAGGCGCATGTAGTCACGCACTCTAACACACGTCGACGGGGCTGTAGTGGAGTGGGTCGAGAGCTTCGAGTTCCTCGGTGTCCACATCCCTAAGCAATTATCATGGCCCACACACACCCACACAGTTGTGACGAGGGCACAACGATGCCTCTTCCCCCTCAGGAGGCTGCAAAGATTTGGCATGGGCCCTCAGATCCTCAAAACGTTCTACAGCTGCACCATCGGGAGCATCTTGCCTGGCCGTGTCACCGCTTGGTACGGCAACTGGCATCCGACCGCAAGGTGCTATACAGAGGGTAGTGTACGGCCCAGTACATCACTGGGGCCGAGCTCCCTGCCATTCAGGACGTCTATACCAGGCGGTGACAGAGGAAGGCCCTCAAAAAACTGTTAAAGACTCCAGCCACAGACCATTCTCTCTGCTACCGCACGGCAAGCAGTACCAGTGCACCAAGTCTGGAAGTAACAGGACCCTGATAAGTTTCTACCCCCAAGCCATAAGACTGCTAATCAGAGGTCTACCTCGATTACCTGCATTGACCCTGTTCTGCACTGACTGAGTACACACACAGGACTCGACCCACAGTGACTGCTGCACTTTCTCTCTCGCTGCTCTTGTTTTGCTTAATAGGATGTCGGTGGGCGGAACTGGGAGGGTCATCAGTAAAATGGGACACTCCTGGGACTCTCCACGCAGACAGACTGTTTTTGGTTGTGGCATTTTGGGGCTTGTGTGTTCATTTGTTTTGGTACCTCTCAACACCCCTTATTATCACCATCTATGCACATCCACTCACTTACACTACTGACCACACACACATTTTTACTTGGATATAGTTGACTTCATTTGATAAATATATATGTTTGTTATTTCTTTATCTCCGTGTTGTCTCCCTCTGTTACGGGCTACGAGACGTTTCGTAACACCACACATACTGACACCGACGCTCCAACATACACTTTCACATACGCTGAGACATACACCGTCTAATCTATTTCCATTTTTTACTCTGCATTGTTGGAAATGTACCCATAAGTAAAAATGTCACTGTTCGTCTACACCTGTTGTTTACAAAGCACGTGACAAATGCCTGGATTGAGAAAAGGAGTGGGAGTGACGGCAGATTGAAAGCGATGTCATGCCCCCACAGACCACACGCCTCAATGGCACCGTGACACTGGTGTTCCTGTAGCAGCACTCCACCTTATGGTTGGACTCCCCGTCCAGACTGGCCGTGGTGACAAAGCAGGTCTCGTCCTCCCGGCTGGACTGCAGCAGGATGAGGTCACAGGGGAAGGTCTCATCCTCCACCACCTCCACCACATCCCCGACCTAGTGGAACATAGAACACGTAAGGAACGTAGAGGCGAGGCCCATCCCAAATCCACCAATAGTCCCCTGTGCACATGTGAAGGTCTGTGAAGATTATACCTGTCAAATCCATGCAGATCTACACAGTTCCAATGTGCATAGGGAGGTCTAGAGGTCAATTTGGGGTTGTAAATCTATACGTGACTGAAATACCATCCACCTTCCTTCATTCAGCATTACCTACTTGGGATTACCATACGGTACAGTAGAGCAACACTATCAAAAACACTGGAACATGCCAAAATGCCAACTACCTCTCCTTCCCCTCCACCCCGCCCCGCGTCCCCAAGGGGATATTTATTTCTAGGGGACTTGGCAGAGGCGCAGCTTGCTGAAAAGCTACCTTGATCTTCTCGCTCTCCTTGCGTGCTCTCCGGCCGTCCTCCAGCACCGTCACCAGGTACTTATTCACCTCATTGTCTGCCTTGTGCCGCAGCCAGTCCTCATAGCCCTGAGAGAGATATGGGAGGGAGAGGGAGGAAGGGGGAGAAGGAGCGGGAGAGCGAGAGGGAGGAAGGGGGAGAAGGAGCGAGAGAGCGACACACACACACACACGTCTTTTTAGTACGGAACTGACTACAGGTCTGTGTTCACCTCGCCCAGTCTACAGAGAACCTCCCCTGGTGTCCCACTTCAAAGCCTGGATAAAGGCAGCAGCGTCGCTAGCTGCCATCAATGTGTCCCATACAGGAAGTCCACCCTCCATTGTGCATTTCAAAAAGCCCTAGCAGCAGGGCACCAGAAAAGCCAATCCCTAAAACAATACATCTAAAAAGCTGGAACACAGCTGCAGCAGTCAAAGAGACAATATACTAGAGACTGTCACACCATTTGGTCTCCAGACAACCGGCATTGACCCGCACGGCCAGCATTACTTCGGCTTTGACAAAAATAACAAAGCATTTGAAATTATTCAATATTTCAACCGCTAAAATATACGCATTTAAAGGGAAAGGTATGTTATTAAAAACGTGGAAGAGAGGAGGGAGAGATGTACAGAGGGGCTATAAATTTAATTTATGTCATTTGTAGAATTGTAAAATGTGAAAGACCCCTTTAGAATGGGTATGTCCATTCTAGTAATTGTTATATTTCAAAGGGGGGGGTGGGGGGGGCAATGAATTCAAAATGGGGACAGTGTCTTACCTGTTTAATGGCTGTTACTGTGATGACGAAGAACAATGGCAGGCCACTAGTGACTGGGCTGGTGGGGGTGTCTACAATGACCTGTAGAACAGAATACCAGATACTTTATGTACTATACCATTCAGATAATAAAGCCTCATAAGACAAGATACTTTTCTATTAATAGGTCTAACAACGCTTCATTTATTTTTTTAAATCAAAACATAAAACAACCAATTGCAAAAATCACATCCTCCACCCTCCCCGCTGATTGGAGGACCTCAAGCAGGTATACTGTGAATGTGTGTATTCCAACCTTCAGATAACCACAGATCAACCCGTCTTTCCCAGTAAATCATCATTCTACCACTATTGACTAATGGCAAATGGTAGCCAAATCTACTCAGATTATTAGTGATTATCTCGCCTACAACGTAGCTAGGAGACTGTCTCAGGAGTGGTGCAGTGAAAGAGTCATTTCCAAGGCCATTTCTTAGACGAGAATACATTGTATGGAAGAAAAAAACAACATTGGACAGGTTACAACAGATTCTTCCGAGCACATGGGCGGGGGCACTCCCACATAAATACAGGTTGTAGTGCATGTCTGCCTGAGTATGCGCGTGCACGTGTGTGTGTGCGCCAGTCTCGGCTCCACAGCACCTAATCTCTCCTCTCTCCGTCCAACAGAGAGACATGGAGACATTTTGTACTGAGACAAAATAGGAGAAGAACCCAAGCAGGTTGGACCTGCAGGACACCTAATTAAGTGGGCCAGGGACACCGTGGTATTTAATCTAAAACCACACGGGGGCTGGTTCCTGCTGCCTGCCTGGTGCTGATGCCAACAGAACACGGAGCAGTGCTGGACAGCAGGCCAGGGGCAGTACAGAAATCTGTGTGTGTGCACGTGTACAGGAATCTGGCCACTAATGAGCCTAGAGACCGAAAGCGGGCCTACACAGGGCCAGTCAGGTAATCCCAAGCAACTAGCAGCTCAGGAGCACAGAGACAAAAGCTTGACCTGCAAAAACAGCCCCCAACAACACGCAGCCTTTGTGTAATTGTGTGTGTACCCTCTTAATGCTGTCACAAGGCAGATTTACCCCCGCTCTCCTGATCCTGCAGCACGCCAGGGGCTTTCAGGAGACGCCAGAGGCTCCCACTGAGCAAGTGGCGCTTGTTACGGAACACACACACAGTTGTGCACACACGCGTATTTGGCATTCAGAGCATGAGCTGTACAAGATGTCCGATAGGTATCAGCTGAGGCAGGAGCCGTGTTGTGAGCCCTCTTTCAGGTGTTTCCCTGCTCACCTGTGAGAGGACTGACAATGAGGAAGTGAAAGAGAACTCGCTGCTCCCTCAGCAACACATCCTTCCGCGAACACACACGCAGCCAGCGTACTGAGCACTAAAGTATTTCAGCGCCGACTGCTGTGATTACAGTTAATAATTCAATTAGAAGGCCGAAATGGACTGGTGCACATTGAACCTTCAGCCAGAATGCAGAATCAGGGAAAACAGAGAACAGACTCTCCATTGTTTCTCTCCCCGGGAGTCAGTCAAAGAAAGGAGGGCGAATGTGAGAGTGAAACCGTCCTCTCCTCTCCTCTTCTGTAGCTCCAGGTGTTCCCGGACAGAAATAGAGGCCGCGAGAAGACTTTACTATAATGTGTGGAGCTGGGTTGACCCAGGTGGCAGGTCTCAGTGTTAGAGACTCCTCAGTGGACCAGCCGGTTCCCTCGGGTGGAGCACGAATTTTATTGAATACATCTCCCCTCTCACCTCTCCTGGCCCAGCCCGGACCCTCTCCACCCTCAGCAAGTCTATGCAGCTGTAACTAATGCTGCCCCCCAGGCAGGTGATCGATGTTGATAGGGGCGGTCGAAAGCGCATGTCGTTTTAATAAATTGATAAAAGCCCATCTGGAGGTAGGGAGTGGGGCTAGACGTGGCCAGTCCAGGCCGATTAAAGATATTAAAAGAGTGACTGGCTGTATTGCGGCTGAAAGTGCCGGGGACAGTATGTCCCCGACACGGTCAGTCCCACCCGACCGCAAGGCATGATTTGGTTCGCGCCACAATACTGCAGAGTGTGGCCACTACAGAGTGCACTATATCACACAAACACTCCACACCCATAGCCCCCCACCACCTGCTAACTTTTCCACAGCTGCTAACAAAATAAACACTGGACACCCACCCCAATGTTCCCCTAGTATTACCTGGGTGGGGGGGGGGGGCTATTTCTCCTGAGCGTTGTTCACTTCCCCTCCCTCGTACATTTTCTACGCTCCACCAAACTTGAATGTCACACATTAATCACACAACTACAGACCATACCCCTGCAAATAACCACAAAATAACAGGCCCATTCCTCAACTTTTGACACACACACATACATATTTATAAATATATATACACACACACACACACACACACACACTGCACCAAAACCCAAACCTAGTCATTTGATAGGAACGAGCATTCTGCTATAGGAGGACTCCTCCACCGAACTGACGGGTGGGTTAGATCTCTGACACTGATAAAGAGCCCTACATCTGAACAGGGAAGAAGTGTGTCAGTGTGAGTGACAGTCCCTCAGGTCCCAGGGCAGGGGAGGCAGGGGCCCTCTCTCCATCTCTCTCTCCAACCCCGCTCCCATTCCATCAGGAGGCAGGCAGCAAGGCATGCAGAGCTATTTAGAGGACAGTGGTGCTTTTTTCTATAGAGTCTATTTGAGGTTCTCATAAGTACAGGAGGGCTTCCTGGCTGCTTAAGTCAGCAGCGTAGAGAGATAGTAAGTCTCTCTCCCCGTTACTGATTGTCAAACAAAGCGAGATAGACAATCAGTAATGGAGAGAGAGCAAGAGACACACGCCGAGAGCGAGCGACACACACGCCGAGAGCGAGCGAGAGACACACACGCCGAGAGCGAGCGAGAGACACACACGCCGAGAGCGAGCGACACTCTGGGGCAGGTTTCTCTGTAGTCCACTTGCAGTCTGCGCTGGGAGCGACGCGACGCTTGCCGAGCGAGAGGGCGAGCGAGCGACACTTGCCGAGCGAGCGACACTTGCCGAGCGAGCGACACTTGCCGAGCGAGCGACACTTGCCGAGCGAGAGGGCGAACGAGCGAGGGCGAGAGAGCGTGGAGACGCTCGCCGAGGGCGAGAGAGCGAGCGAGCGACACTTGCCGAGCGAGCGACACTTGCCGAGAGAGCGACACTTGCCGAAAGAGCGACACTTGCCGAGAGAGCGACACTTGCCGAGAGAGCGACACTTGCCGAGAGAGCGACACTTGCCGAGAGAGCGACACTTGCCGAGCGAGAGGGCGAACGAGCGAGGGCGAGAGAGCGTGGAGACGCTCGCCGAGGGCGAGAGAGCGACACTTGCCGAGCGAGCGACACTTGCCGAGAGAGCGACACTTGCCGAGAGAGCGACACTTGCCGAAAGAGCGACACTTGCCGAGAGAGCGACACTTGCCGAGAGAGCGACACTTGCCGAGAGAGCGTGGGCGAGAGAGCGTGGAGACGCTCGCCGAGGGCGAGAGAGCGTGGAGGAGCGAGTGTGAGAGCGTGGAGACGCTCGCCAAGGGCGAGAGAGCGTGGAGGAGAGAGTTTGAGAGCATGGAGGAGAGAGCGTGGAGACGCTCGCCGAGGGTGAGAGAGCGGAGAAGAGAGCGTGCAGATGCTCGCCGAGGGCGAGAGAGCGTGGAGGAGAGAGTGTGAGAGCGTGGAGGAGAGAGCGTGGAGACGCTCGCCGAGGGCGAGAGAGCGTGGAGGAGAGAGTGTGAGAGCATGGAGGAGAGAGTGTGAGAGCATGGAGGAGAGAGTGTGAGAGCATGGAGGAGAGAGTGTGAGAGCATGGAGGAGAGGGCGTGGAGACGCTCGCCGAGGGCGTGGAGACGCTCGCCGAGGGCGTGGAGACGCTCGCCGAGGGCGTGGAGACGCTCGCCGAGGGCGTGAGAGCGTGGAGGAGAGAGCGTGAGAGCGTGGAGGAGAGAGCGTGGAGACGCTCGCCGAGGGCGAGAGAGCGTAGAGGAGAGGGCGAGAGAGCGTAGAGGAGAGGGCGAGAGAGCGTGGAGGAGAGGGCGAGAGAGCGTGGAGGAGAGGGCGAGAGAGCGTGGAGGAGAGGGCGAGAGAGCGTGGAGGAGAGGGCGAGAGAGCGTGGAGGAGAGGGCGAGAGAGCGTGGAGGAGAGGGCGAGAGAGCGTGGAGGAGAGGGCGAGAGAGCGTGGAGGAGAGGGCGAGAGAGCGTGGAGGAGAGGGCGAGAGAGCGTGGAGGAGAGGGCGAGAGAGCGTGGAGGAGAGGGCGAGAGAGCGTGGAGGAGAGGGCGAGAGAGCGTGGAGGAGAGAGCGAGAGAGCGTGGAGGAGAGAGCGTGGAGACGCTCGCCGAGGGCGTGGAGGAGAGAGCCTGGAGGAGAGAGCCTGGAGGAGAGAGCCTGGAGGAGAGAGCCTGGAGGAGAGAGCCTGGAGGAGAGAGCCTGGAGGAGAGAGCCTGGAGGAGAGAGCCTGGAGGAGAGAGCCTGGAGGAGAGAGCCTGGAGACGCTCGCAGAGGGCGTGGAGGAGAGAGCCTGGAGACGCTCGCAGAGGGCGTGGAGGAGAGAGCGTGGAGGAGAGAGCGTGGAGACGCTCGCCGAGGGCGAGAGACAGAGAAATAGACTTGCGACAGAGAGAAGAGCGACTCACTAACATGCTGATCTAACTAACATCCCAGGATAAATTAGCTAGCAACAGCAAGCTAGCTAGCTAAATTGACATACATTTATGCATTTCAACCTGTCCCCAAATGAATATAGTTGGTTGAGATATTTCCACCTGCGTGTCCTGATCGCGTCTGGTGTGGATGGACAAAATCAGCACGCACACGTGGGCACGTGAGCGGTCTGGTCAGCATGTTAGATAGAGGTAAAAGGAAAAAGAGGAGGGGGGGGGGTTTGTGTGTTTGGATTCTGTTGGCCCATTTGCATGAAGCCTCTGGGGAATTGAAAGGTGCAGGTGTGACAAGATGTGAAAGTGTGTGTGTGTGTAAGGCTGGATTAGTAGCGGACAACCACATACCAGGCTGGGAAAACAATGCGAGTGCGCGCGCAATCACCACACACAAACAACCTCTTACAAAATCATGACTCACACTTTTGCACATTTACGTTGCAAATGCTCCTTCAAATCTAACTTGAACACACTATGCTGATTTACCACACACTCCAGTACATCCACTGTACACACAGTACACCAAGATGAACCCACTGATACACTACTCAAACAGGTAAAGGTCACAGTGAATAAAAGAACAGGAGGCAGCTGAGGAGATGATTGGACTACAGGAAAAGGAGGTTTAAGCACGCCCCCATTCTCATCGACGGGGCTGCAGTGGAGCAGGTTGAGAGCTTCAAGTTCATTGGTGTCCACATAGACTATTCTCTCTGCTACCGCATGGCAAGCAGCACCGGAGCGCCAAGTTCTAGGTTCAAGAGGCTTCTAAAACAGCTTCAAACCCCCAAGCCATAAGACCTGAACATCTATCAAATGGCTAGCCAGACTCTTTATGTTGAGCCCCCCCCCCCCCCACCTCTTTTACACCGCTGCTACCCTCCGTTGTTATCATCTATGCAGTCACTTTAATAACTCTACCTACATGTAAATATTACCTTAACAAACCGGTGCCCCCGCACATTGACTCTGTACCGGTACCCCGCTGTATATAGTCTGTTTGTATTGTTATTTTACTGCTGTTCTTTAATGACTTCTTTTATTTCTTATCTGTATTTTTTTTTTTAACTGCATTGATGGTTAGAGGCTCGTAAGGAAGAATTTCACTGTAAGGTCTACACCTGTTGTATATGAATCATCAAATTTGATTATGCCGCTGAAGACAACAGAGGCGATGAACTGTTGCCAATTGACTAACAAGTTCAGAGTTCAGGACTACAGCATCTCACCCACCCTTTGCCTGCTGCTTCCCAGATCCCATTAGTCCTAGTTCCTTCTGGTTCTTCCAGTGGAATTGAGCCAAAATAGTCCCCATGGGGGTTCCAGTGGAATTGCCATGCCAGTTGTCTGACAGGAACATCAGTGACTACTGGTAGGCCACTGTATTTATACCAGCTAGCCCTCCGTATGCTGAGCCTGGGCTGTTTAGACTTTTAGTTTAAGTTACGGTTGCTAGAGAGAGAGGTGGTTAGTTTCCTTCTCAGGTCAGGAGGGGGAAGAGAAAGAGAGAAAGAAAAAGAGAGCGAGGGGGAAGGAAGAGCAGATTGATGGAGGGGGAGCAACATCGCTGGGCAGATCTCTGAGCCTGATAGAGGAGAGGTAGAGGAACAGAGTGGTATGACCGTGAGCACCAAGCCGAGGGATAAACATGTCACCCAGTGCTTTGGCTCAGCCCACTCTCACTTTCCACTCAGCAGTGGAGGAGAGGGCTAGATAACACACAAACCATGTACAGCTCTGGCCACACAAACACACGCAGTCCCCGTTTCACAACTGCCACAAATAGGTTACACTCACAAACAGAGGCTCACTCTCAAAGCACACACAGGCCTGACCACAAGCTGACTGTTTCCCACATGCCATAAACAGTCAGTTACACCCATGCCTGATAGCACACACACACATTGTAACCATTTCACACTTGCCACACAGACACTTCCAGTCAATTCACACTAACACATATTGAACATACTCACGAGTCCCAGACACGCACAACTCACCTGCACCAAGAAGATGATGAGGAAGTAGAAATTGGCGATTCTTCTGAACTGTTCAAACAGATTCTTTGGCAGGAAGTTCCACACCGTGTACTGGAAAGACAGAGAGTGAGAGTGCACCAATGAAATGACATGAGAATGAAAAGCACAAGCTCAAAACACAACATAGGCCTACCCAGTGAATCCTCGCTCTCTGCAAACCACTACGTTTCTGTTCTTTGACAACCTATTGTCAGGGTAAAGGACTAGTAGACTATAGGAAGAAAGGCTAAGCTAGGAAAAGGATTAGCGCCATTCAATATTCATCAGTTCCTTCCACTCCGGCTCGGTCTCTGTACTTAGTGAGACGGCCGCTAGTGCTGCCTTTCTCAACTGCCTGTGAACCAGGGAGCCAGTCCTCCTCTCAGCCCTCGGGGGCCTGCAGGTATTCTGTTGATTCGGATTAGAGATTTATCTCCTTAATTCACTCAGTACTGAATAGAGAGCAGATTACCTTATCAAATTGGTGGCAGATTGTGTTTTTTTTTTAAGTGGGCATAACAGTTGATATTCAACACAGAAGCTGACGCGACACTTATCTTGCCAAATCCATAAGACGGCCCAACAATGCCCCGGTAGTAACTAACACGCCGGACTAAAACGTGCGCGCACACAGACACAGTGTTGAGAGGGGAATGTAGAGGAATGTCTTTGCATGGAGACAGTGCTGAAACGCAGCAGTAGCAGAAAGAGACCATCTCATTTTGCCAGAGAGAAAAGAGTGAGGGGAAAGTAATCAGAGGGGGAGCATGAGTGAGGAGGGCAGTGAGGGAGAGAGAATATAAAGCGAGAGAGAGATGGCGCAGAGTGAGTAGAGAGGAAAGGAGAAAGAGAAGGAGCGTTGAGGGAGTTGTAAGGAACAGAATGATGAAAGACAGGCGCATGGTAGAAGTGTAAACACTACAGCCAGGGTTACACTGGAGGACAAGACATTGATTGGCCCATTCCCAGTGGGACCCTCTGCGCTACTATAAATCCCACTCTCCCAGTCCTTCCTCCCCCTCCTATACATGATTCTAAACCCCCAGCCAGCCCTCCTCCTCCTCAGACCCACACCCCTAGCCCTGATTTGGCCCCTAGCCAGAGGGGGACACATTGAATCACCCACCTTGCCTGCTGGTACATTAAATAGTAGCAGTGTATTTCACGGCCACAGACAGATCTCCTGAGACAAATAATGGCCTTCCATTTGGGGAGGAAGACGAGCATGTGGAGAGGCAGTGGGAGGAGAGGGAGCTAGAGAAGACTGCCATTGGAATTCATGACGTGGAGGGAGAGACAGTGGTGCTTAGGTGGAAGTGGGACAGGAAAATATTCACGCATGAGTCGAAACGCAGACAAGTTTCCACTTGCCTGTTTTACGGTGTTGTGCCGACCGCAGGTCGATGGTGTAAAAGCATGGCAGTATATCTTACCTTGGAAGAGACAATCCTGTTGTCACAGAACTTGGGGGGGATGAAAGCGTCGGTGGCGGGACAGGGCCGGTGGCCTACGTAGATGGTCCTGCTGTCTACCCTCCTCTCGTCCCTACCGAACTGTACAGAGATGGAGCGACAGAATTAGAAGCCACACACAGTGTAAATATATTGCTTCAGCAGATATTTAGACTCAACACTGGAACACAAGAGGCTAAAAATGTATCTAGTATACAGCCTCCTAATACAATGAACCAGTAGACTAAACACTGGGGGAAATGTATCTAGTATACAGCCTCCTAATACAGTGAACCAGTAGACTAAACACTGGGGGAAATGTATCTAGTATACAGCCTCCTAATACAGTGAACCAGTAGACTAAACACTGGGGGAAATGTATCTAGTATACAGCCTCCTAATACAGTGAACCAGTATACTAAACACTGGGGGAAATGTATCTAGTATACAGCCTCCTAATACAGTGAACCAGTAGACTAAACACTGGGGGAAATGTATCTAGTATACAGCCTCCTAATACAATGAACCAGTAGACTAAACACTGGGGGAAATGTATCTAGTATACAGCCTCCTAATACAATGAACCAGTAGACTAAACACTGGGGGAAATGTATCTAGTATACAGCCTCCTAATACAGTGAACCAGTATACTAAACACTGGGGGAAATGTATCTAGTATACAGCCTCCTAATACAATGAACCAGTATACTAAACACTGGGGGAAATGTATCTAGTATACAGCCTCCTAATACAATGAACCAGTAGACTAAACACTGGGGGAAATGTATCTAGTATACAGCCTCCTAATACAGTGAACCAGTATACTAAACACTGGGGGAAATGTATCTAGTATACAGCCTCCTAATACAGTGAACCAGTAGACTAAACACTGGGGGAAACGTATCTAGTATACAGCCTCCTAATACAGTGAACCAGTAGACTAAACACTGGGGGAAATGTATCTAGTATACAGCCTCCTAATACAATGAACCAGTATACTAAACACTGGGGGAAATGTATCTAGTATACAGCCTCCTAATACAATGAACCAGTATACTAAACACTGGGGGAAATGTATCTAGTATACAGCCTCCTAATACAATGAACCAGTAGACTAAACACTGGGGGAAATGTATCTAGTATACAGCCTCCTAATACAATGAACCAGTAGACTAAACACTGGGGGAAATGTATCTAGTATACAGCCTCCTAATACAATGAACCAGTAGACTAAACACTGGGGGAAATGTATCTAGTATACAGCCTCCTAATACAATGAACCAGTAGACTAAACACTGGGGGAAACGTATCTAGTATACAGCCTCCTAATACAGTGAACCAGTAGACTAAACACTGGGGGAAATGTATCTAGTATACAGCCTCCTAATACAATGAACCAGTATACTAAACACTGGGGGAAATGTATCTAGTATACAGCCTCCTAATACAGTGAACCAGTATACTAAACACTGGGGGAAATGTATCTAGTATACAGCCTCCTAATACAATGAACCAGTAGACTAAACACTGGGGGAAATGTATCTAGTATACAGCCTCCTAATACAATGAACCAGTAGACTAAACACTGGGGGAAATGTGCATCAAGTTCAACGCAAAGAGGTCTTGTGCATTACTTTCAAGGTTCGTAAATGAAGACTTAGTCCACATTAACGCATGGGGAGGAAAACAAACCAATGAAAACAGTGATACTGTTCTCACCTCCACGATACCACAAAATCAGGAAGAACTCTTTCATTGTAGGTTGTCGAAAACCATTTCGTTCCGTAACTTGCAAATCTTGATTAGTCTTTCTAGTCTTTAATATAAATTCAAATCAAGGCCATCAACCAAAATATAATGCTATCCAGACGGAGGTGCAGAAATAATTACAAAGGCTCTTCCCAAACTTCAAATGCAGTGGAGCACCAAAAAGCTGTTTAACACAAGCCAAGGTTTCACAGGGGACAACGGCGCATATGACATGGGTCAAATTGGCCAAAATGGAGAGTGCACTAGTCCTGTAATGAGTTTCATTTCTTCCCTCTAAGGTGGAGAGTTATTGATAATTAGCCCGTTATAAAGCGCTGCCCCTGGGGAGAAGCGACTGCTCACACCAGATTTATGAGTGCAGTTATCTCCAGTGCAGATAGACTGAGGAGGAGGAGGCGGTGGTGGTGCCGCATTTCAAATCAAAACTACTGGTCATGTACACATTCCAGCAGATGTTATAGCGGTGCAGCGAAATGCTTATGTTACTAGCTCCTGACAATACAGTAAAACTGTATACAAATAATCAAACATTTCCTTAACCAAAAAAATAAGATCAGCCTCCCGAGTGGTGCAGCGGTCTAAAGGCACTGCATCGCAGTGTTGCAGCGTCACTACAGCCTGGGGTTCGGGCCGGTTGTCAGTCGAACGGTGTTTCCTCCAACACGTTGGTGCAGCTGGCTTTTCGGGTTAAGCGAGCGGGTGTTTAAAAGCGTGGTTTGGTGGGTCATGTTTCAGAAGACCCACGACTCGACCGTTGCCTGTCCCGAGCCCGTTGGGGAGCTGCAGCTATGAGACAAGATCGTTATCACGAAATTGGGGAGAAAGGGGGTAAAAAAAATAAAAAAGTGAAATTAATTTGAAAATTAAGAAATGTCGGGAAACAAATTCAATTAACAACCCAAATAGCACTAACAGTAATCCAAATGTAATCCACACACATAAAATAAATACAGTGGGGCAAAAAAGTATTTAGTCAGCCACCAATTGTGCAAGTTCTCCCACTTAAAAAGATGAGGCCTGTTATTTTCATCATAGGCAAATAAATTCATTAAAAATCCTACAATGTGATTTTCTGGATTTTTTTCTTCTCATTGTCTGTCATAGTTGAAGTGTACCTATGATGAAAATTACAGGCCTCTCATCTTTAAGTGGGAGAACTTGCACAATTGGTGGCTGACTAAATACTTTTTGGCCCCACTGTAAATAAAACACAGGATGAATTTACACAAGATATATTAAGAACAGTACAGCAGTACATATTACACCTGCTCGTCAAACTTCTCATTCCAAAATCATGGGCATTAATATGGAGTTGGTCTCCGCTTTGCTGCTATAACAGCCTCCACTCTTCTGGGAAGGCTTTCCACTAGATTTTGGAACATTGCTCCAGGGACTTGCTTCCATTCAGCCACAAGCATTAGTGATGGGCACTGATGTTGGGTGATTAGGCCTGGCTCACAATTGGCGTTCAAATGAATCCCAAAGGTGTTGAATGGAGTTGAGGTCATGGCTCTGTGCAAGCCAGTCAATTTCTTCCACTGATCTCACCAAACCATTTCTGTATGGACCTAGCTTTTTGCCCAAGGGCATTGTCATACGAAAACAAACTTGGAAGCACAGAATCGTCTAGCATGTCATTGTATGCTGTAACATCAAGATCTCTTCAATGGAGCTAGGGGGGGCCTAGCCCGAATCATGACTATACAGTTGGCACTACGCATTCAGGCAGGCAGTGTTCTTCTGGCACCCGCCAAACTCCGATTCATCCGTTGGACTGCCAGATGGTGAAGTGATTCATCACTCCTGAGAAAGCATTTCCACTGCGCCGGAGTCCAATGGCGGCAAGCTTTACACCACTCCTGCCGACACTTGGCATTGCGCATGGTGATGTTAGGCTCGTCTGCTGCTGCTCGGCCATGAAAACCCATTTCATGAAGCGCCCTACGAACACTTGTGCTGATGTTGCTTCCAGAGACAGCTTGAAACTTGGTAGTGAGTGTTGCAACCAAGGACAGACAATTTTTACATGCTACGGTACTCTGTGGTCCCGTTCTGTGAGCTTGTGGCCTACCACTTCATGGCTGAGCCGTTGTTGCTCCTAGACGATTCCAAATCACAATAACAGCACTTGCAGTTGACTGGTGCAGCTCTAGCAGGGCAGAAATTTTACAAATTGTCAAGTTGGAAAGGTGGCATTCTCGATTGTGTCCTTGGGGTCATTGTTCATTTGGAAGACCCATTTGTAACCAAGCTTTAACTTCCTGGCTGATGTCTTCAATATATCCACATTATTTTCCTCCCTCATGATGTCATCTATTTTGTGAAGTGCACCAGTCCCTCCTGCAGCAAAGCACCCCCACAACATGATGCTGCCACCCCTGTGCTTCACGGTTGGGATGGTGTTCTTTGGCTTGCAAGCCTCCCCCTTTTTCCTCGAAACATAACGATGGTCATTGTGGCCAAACAGTTCTATTTTTGCTTCATCAGATCAGAGGACATTTCTCCAAAAAGTATGATCTTGGTCCCCATGTGCAGTTGCAAACCGTAGTCTGGCATTTTTATGGCAGTTTTGGAGCAGTGGCTTCTTCCTTGCTGAGCGGCCTTTCAGGTTATGTCGATATAGGACATATTTTACTGTGGATAGATACTTTTGTACCCGTTTCCTCCAGCATCTTCACAAGGTCCTTTGCTGTTATTCTGAGATTGATTTGCACAAAGTACGTTAATCTCTAGGAGACAGAATGCATCTCCTTCCTGAGCGGTATGACGACTGCATGGTCCCATGGTGTATATATTGTTTGCACAGATGAAAGTGGTACCTTCAGGCATTTGGAAATTGCACCCAAGGATGAACCAGACTTGGAGGTCTACAATATTTTTCTGAGGTCTTGGCTGATTTCTTTTGATTTTCCCATGATGTCAAGTAAAGAGGCACGGAGTTTGAAGGTAGGCCTTGATGGTATCCCATAGGTACACCTCCAATTGACTCAAATGATGTCAATTGACCTATCAGAAGCTTCTAAAGCCATGACATCCTTTTCTGGAGTTTTCCAAGCTGCTTAAAGGCACAGTCAACTTAGTGTTTGTAAACTTCTGACCCACTGGAATTGTGACACAATGAATTATGAGTGAAATAATCTGTCTAAACAATTGTTGGAAAAATTACTTGTGTCATGCACAAAGTAGATGTCCTAACTGACTTGCCAAAACTATAGTTTGTTAACAAGAAATTTGTGGAGTGGTTGAAAAACAAGTTTTAAATGACTCCAACCTAAGTGCATGTAAACTTCCG
Source organism: Oncorhynchus mykiss (assembly GCF_057628025.1). NCBI lineage: Eukaryota > Metazoa > Chordata > Actinopteri > Salmoniformes > Salmonidae > Oncorhynchus > Oncorhynchus mykiss. The sequence continues at coordinate 10,454,468 of NC_143035.1, forward strand.
ACTTCAACTGTATACAGTATATGTGGTGTGTATACAGTATATGTGGTGTGTATAAACAGTAACTGAAATGTGATGTACAGTAGTATAAATATTATAATGAGATTAAGAGAATACAGTATTTATCACAGAACCCCAAAACCCCATGGCAAAATTGTAAGAATTATGTCATATTAGCTAATACACACACACGGTACTGTAGACATTATAGACAATATGTGAATAGAAAAGGTGTACAGCAGTAGTTATGTAGGATGAGCCATGACACCAACACGCTGTGCTCGGTTGACCAAGGCCCCATGACTGCTCACATGTCAGAAAGAAGACAGAGTCCGGTTGGGAGACCTTGGTACACAGGGTCAGCAGGCAGAACCAGCCTTCCCATTTCCCCCAGCACAAGGTCACAGGTACACCAGGCATTCATCTTCCTTAAAATGACAGCCTGTGTGAAACAAGGCAAGAGCTAGAGAGTAAGGAAGACTGTTCTCCCCCCAGCCAACCGGACTATGCAGGCAAGCCACGTGGGAGAACCAACTTATCAAGGGCATTCGTTCATTCTCTTTCCAGTGGGCTTGGGCTGAGCAGCTCCTCAGGAGAACAGATGAGACGGGGCGTGAAGGCGGGCTAGTACGACACCCTGGAGACGACACCCTGTCTTTACCTCTGGCCAATGATTTCCCAACCACTGACTCTTATAGCCCCCCTCCCCCAAAGCCCCAGACCATACATTGTGGTGTTCCTGCCTGGCTAAAAGTACTAGCTCCACAGCTATTCCAGATAGAGGGAATTATTAAGGCTATCCAGCTCCAGGATCTCTAATGCACTGTGGCCAGGGCCATGTGTGCTGTTCACAGCCGCCACTGACAGACAGCTGATCTCATCCTGGATCAGTGCCACGGTACCTTGGAGGTGTGAACAAAGGGCATCTGGACACAGCGCTGTCCACCGACTATACTGGGGGCAGGTTAGATCAAAGCACAGTCTTGAGTCTGGGGAGCCTCATTAGCTATGCATATGAGGAAAAACCTAGCCTACCTAAGACAGACGCTTATGCAATCACTTGCTTCTCATTAAAAGGTTGAGTGAAATCCCCAAAGCAAATGTCTCCCTGTGGAGAAATTCTGATGCAGACATTACTTCTGCTTCCCAGTCCGGGAAGAGCCAAGAGACTGCATAATGCTCCATCAGGCATGAGAGAGAGGCAGTGTTGTTCGCACCCCGGTGTGTCCGTCAAACCTGTAATCCACTGCACAACAGGAATAGCATACTGCTCCTCCAACAGCCACCAGGACAGACCCGGGTGGCAGGGAAATGAGGGGAGAGAGGAAGCACAACTGGAACCAAGGACAAAAACACATCCAGGTTTTTCAGCAAACAGGAAATAGGCCTAGTAACTCAAACCTCATGTAGACCACACTACGGATTAGGGAGCTAAAGCTCATCTTATTCTTAACAGTTCCTCCTCCGAGGGACCCTGCAGTTACTCAGTGAAGTACACTTCAAAATGGCTTCTTCCAACACCATTAAAGACTGATGACACAAGTGAAGAAGACAACGTATCCCTGAAGACAGAACATTGTGGTAAAGGGCAGCACAGAAACTAAAATCACACACACACACACACATCCTCCCTGGACAACGCAAATGTCTCGAGGCAAATAAAAGGAACAATTTACAAAACAAATTAGCCTTGAAGCGGAGAATTCCAGTGAGCTCAGCTTCGATTGTAGAGCCAGAGATCTCTGTGGGTTAGTTACCAATATCCCATTTTAGTTTTAATCTGCATCCGTCTCTCTCTGGGAGTAATTAACCACGAGAGCAACGTTGTTGCAAACGTTGCCCCAATGTTACGGCCACAGTATGTAAACACAGACTGGGGATTTAAAGTTCAAATCAAGAAGTGACTGAAACAGCCACAAACTGGATTTCCTGGACGCAGACAGAGACATTTTTGGACCGACACATAAAGACACTTCAGAGAATACAAAATCATGTCTTATAATGAAATGGATTATTATTAAAAAGGACAGGTCCAATGAGAAGCCCCAGGGGTCTGCTAGATAAGGACAGCTGCTTTGAATGGTCATTGATTTCATTTCAGTTGAAACAGAGGGTCAGACCGTAGGGCCAAATACATTTTTGCATTATGTGATCGCAATACTCATCTCCAAAAACAGTGCACCTGAGGCCACGCTATCTATTCCTTCTGCTACATACATACATACACACAGTTGAAGTCGGAAGTTTACATACACTTAGGTTGGAGTCATTAAAACACCTTTTTCAAACACTCCACAAATTTCTTGTTAACAAACTGTAGTTTTGTCAAGTCAGTTAGGACATCTACTTTGTGCATGACAGGTAATTTTTCCAACAATTGTTTACAGACAGATTATTTCACTTATAATTACACCAGCTCTGTCAGGAGGAATGGGCCAAAATTCACCCAACTTATTGTGGGAAGCTTGATGAAGGCTCCTGAAACATTTGACCCAAGTTAAACAATTTAAAGGCAATGCTACCAAGTACTAATTGAGTGTATGTAAACTTCTGACCAACTGGGAATGTGATGAAAGAAATAGAATCTGAAATTAATTATTCTCTACTACTATTCTGATATTTCACATTCATAAAATAAAGTGGTGATTCTGACTGGGAATTTTCTACTAGGATTCAAATGGTCAGGAATTGTTAAAATGTCAGAAATGTTTTTGGCTAACGTGTATGTAAACTTCTGACTTCAACTGCATATGGGACGGCTAATGTAAGGAAAAAGACAAATTGATTAAATTATAGGCAGACAAGGCAGTTCAAAGCCAATAATGCAAGGCTGCAAAAGCAAGCGTATATTAAAAATTTGCCAGGACGTCAATGTTCGACAGTAGATGAAAATGCATTAGTTACAATATGGAGACGAGATCAATAAAACAAACATGGAACGCTCAATTGAGCCGAGACCCAACTGCTGGGAAATAAACAGTGCATTAGAGGATTGGGTAAAGCTCCCAATTTAACATGATTAGATGATGCTTTAAAAAGGAAATTAGGGACACATTGTAAAACGGGCACGGGCTGGTACGAGAAGAAAAACGCACGCTATTCAAAACAGAGGCAACAGAACGCTGTATTCAGCTGTTGCCAAACCCCGGATGATGACTTCACAGTCTGATGACACCGTGCCCTGTCACAACATCTCACCAGTAACTAGCCAGCGAAATCACAACCACAATGTTCCTGTTACAGAAAAAATATATACATATAGGCTTATCCCCCCCATACCTAGAATAGGTTAAATGTCTGAACAATCTAGTATTGAATTTTGGTTAATTAATTTCTCAATACATGAACTGGCGAGATAGTACCAAACAACTCATGGTGCCCTTGAACACTAACGTACCAATGAATCTAGTCACCCGTGAAACACTTCATATTTATTACATGCGAGATTTGGTTCTGGTCTGGGTTCCGAGACTAACTTGTTTCTGACTCTGCTGTCATTAAATGCAGTGTGGTTATGGTGCTGCAACAAAATCAAATTCAAGAATAGCCTAATGGCTTGCATCACACATTTAGTCTGAATTTCCTTGACCTTCATATTGCTGCTTAGCCTATAGGTGTATAATATAGTACATTGTCTGCACTCAAGATAAGCCTCTACTGATTATGCTACTGCCTGTGTAGTGTGCATGGTTTAACTTTGAGCAGAGCTCTCCTCCCCTTCCTGACAACCCATGTCTGCTTGGCAGTCGGCCACCACGATGCGAAACACACAGCAGCTAGCTTCTCCTGGAGACCAGCAGATGACAACGGCACGGTGCTTTTATCAAAGCCACACTGCAATCCACACTGCCAAAACGAACCTGGGTCCGCTCAGTGAAGGAGAAGACAAGCACTCTTTATGCCCAACTGACAACACAGGCACACAGTTACCCTCACACACACGCAACAAAAAAAAGCGCGCAAAATAGATGGGCTTGCTGCTTCCGAGGCCTGAATTTCCAAGTGAAATTGACAGAAGGCTAGCTGGGGGGGTGCGGGGTTGCTCAGGTCAAGTAGGGGAAGAGAGGCAGCAGCAGCTATGAGCTCCTGAACACAATCCTAAAGTGGATACTGGCTGTTGTCACTTGGTCTCTGAGTGAGTGAACATGACAAGTGGCTTGTGGAGACCTGGGAAGAGTGGGGCCCTGATATCATGATGTACTCTAACAGTCTAAAAAGCCTGTGACTGCAGGTGCTATTGAGGTCAGAAAAATAATATTCTGTAGAACAGAGGGCATCTCTGGATTTGTTTTGCATGTTATTTGCCTGGATATGGTGAATATGATTGTGGTCAAACGAGCTGTTAGTTGCTACATAAACAGGTCTGTTGCAGCAATTTAAACAATTAAAAAACAAGAATTCTAAGAAAAAAATAAGTACATTTTAAAAAGTTAGCAATGACAATGTTTAAGGTAAAAAAAAAAAAAATCAGGAATTAAATGTAGGTCTAGGATGTATTCTTTGTTGGTTGTGTAAACTAAATCCAGGAAACAGGAGAACAAAAACATGGCCAGTCCCCTCAAAGCCCTCTATTGTAAAATGCAATCATAAGCTTGTTGCTGACACTGTATAAGCCTCATAAGGAACGTCACAACCGCTTATTTGCATGTTTAATGACGTGTGAAGTGCAGGACATGGAGAGAGGGAACACTGGAGACCAACTAGTGTACTTCTTCATGTCCTGCACGTGCCCCAGCGACACCCGCGTTTGAACACTCGGAGAGCAAAGGTAGCAGCGCTGGGCAAAAGCTGTGTTAATATTTAAAAGCAGAGCATCCATTTCAAATAGTTCCAGACAGAAAAAAAAAAATAAGTAGATTAAAAGGAAACAACTTCCTCATACAGAGGAAATGGAGAACCGCCAATGTAAACACCAGTACAGCAGCTTCATTGTTAGGGAAACAGGAAACAACAAACATGTAGGCCTGTGTGTGTGTGTGTGTGTGTGTGTGTGTGTGTAGGGCGTCACCAGGTCTCGATTGATGATTAACTTATTCCTGGTCTGACTAAACAGCCACTTATCTAGACAAGGTTTACTACGCTATATTAGAGCGGTTACTTCCAAGGGAGCAGGAGACTGGGTCACTACAAAGCTAGCTCACCTGCCATTTAGGCTAGTACACAACTTGCCCTCAGCCACAGGGAAATGGGAGGGGAGGAAACCCCGGAACAAGAAAGATTGAAAATGGTGCAATGAGTACACATGGATAACATGAAGGAAAAAACATAACCAAGAATATACAAACTGACTGAACTGTGTTTTGCTTAACTGTTTAGTGAAAAATACATAGTCAAAACACAAGTAGCCCATTTCAAATGTGGCGCCTGTAATGCAAAACAGAATTCATCAAGAGATGACGGATGACTAAGTGCGAAAACTGCTCAATTATAAAGCAAATCTGCGAGGTAACAGTGAGTGCATAATGTTTGAAAACAGCCACCAATGCTGTTATTCACTGCAGTAGTTGTGCTGGCACTCCTCTCTCACGCACTCTACCACTTTCACTGTCTTACTCCATCTGACTACCTCTTGCACTTGCTTTCTCTTATTCACTCAGTTTCAAATCACACATTCACCTACTCACCTGGTCCTTAGTTATTTTTTATTTCCTTTATAGTATTTACTAAACTAAAGTTTTAAAAAAGTAACACTTGTTTTTCTTAACTGCATTGTTGGTTAAGAGCTTGTATGTAAGCATTTCACTGTAAGGTTGTATTCGGCGCATGTGACAAATAATGTGGATTTGATTCATTTACAGGCTCCCGCCAATGGTTTCCGACAGACTTCAAATCTTGTGTCGATGACGAGCCTACAGTTTAGACTATGTGGCTTAGAGACATCGTACCATCATGACACTATGGTGTCACCGGCATCACTGGTTCACCCACAAAAAGGGCCATTGTAGTTCCTATGCCTCTCCTGACTGCCATTCGCAGACAGTGCTGAGTGGCACCATAGTTTATTATTAGCACAATGGAAACTTGAATTGAGGACCGGTTCGTCCTAAGGAGCTGCTGTTGAATGGAAAAGGCCCATTGTTCCAGTAGCGTCACAGCAAGCTGCAGCAAGCGGACAGTGCACTGTACTGTGGACTGGCCTGCATTACACCGGGGGGGGGGGGGGTGAAACTATGCTAGACATCACTTTGGGATCCACCTAGAGCAGTCTAGTAAGCTATTGACAGATGTTGTGCTGCCGACTATTGGGGGGGGAAAAAGTTGTTCCAAGACTTTAGACATCCATTTTGTGAGACGATAGGCCTAACAGCTGGCCATAACAAAAAAAATATTTTTCTTGAAAAGTGAGATTGACAAGTGAATCATACAGGATGTGCGTACTAGGGACGTAAAGATTCACAGATAAACATTTTAACTGGGGACCTACAGTTGAAGTCAGAAGTTTACATACACTTAGGTTGGAGTCATTAAAACTCATTTTTCAACCACTCCATTTCTTGTTAAACTATAGTTTTGGCAAGTCGGTGAAGACATCTACTTTGTGCATGACAAGTAATTTGACAGATTATTTCACTGTATCACAATTCCAGTGGGTCAGAAGTTTACATACTAAGTTGACTGTGCCATTAAACAGCTTGGAAAATTCCAGAAAATTATGTAATGGCTTTAGAAGCTTCGGATAGGCTAATTGACATCATTTGAGTCAATTGGAGGTGTACATGTGGATGTATTTCAAGGCATACCTTCAAACTCAGTGCCTCTTTGGTTGACATCATGGGAAAATCTAAATAAATCAGCCAAGACTTCAGAAAAACAATTGTAGACAAGTCTGGTTCATCCTTGGGAGCAATTTCCAAATGCCTGAAGGAATCACGTTCATCTGTGCAAACAATAGTACGCAAGTATAAACACCATGGGACCACACAGCCGTCATACCACTCAGGAAGGAGACGGGTTCTGTCTCCTAGAGATGAAGGTACTATGGTGCGAAAACTGCAAATCAATCTCAGAACAGCAGCAAAGAACCTTGTGAAGATGCTGAATGAAGCAGGTACAAAAGTATCCATTTCCACAGTAAAACTAGTCCAATATCAACATAACCTGAAATGCCGCTCAGCAAGGAAGCCACTGCTCCAAAACCACCATAAAGACAGACTACGGTTTGCAACTGCACATGGGGACAAAGATGGTACTTTTTGGTCCTCTGGTCTGATGAAACAAAAATAGAACTGTTTGGCCATAATGACCATCGTTATGTTTGGAGGAAAAAGGGAGAGGCTTGCAACCCGAAAAACACCATCCCAAACGTGAAGCATGGGGGTGGCAGCATCATGTTGTGGGGGTGCTTTGCTGCAGGAAGGACTGGTGCACTTCACAAAATAGATGACATCATGAGGGAGGAAAATTGTGGACATATTGAAGCAACATCAAGACAGTCAGGAAGTTAAAACTTGGTCGCAAATGGGTCTTCCAAATGGACAATGACCCCAAGCGTGATTCCAAAGTTGTGCCAAAATTGCTTAAGGGCAACAAAGTCAAGGTATTGGAGTGGCCATCACAAAGCCCTGTGACCTCAATCCTATAGAAAATGTGTGGGCAGAACTGAAAAAGCATGTGTGCGCAAGGAGGCCTACAAACCTGACTCAGTTGCACCAGCTCTGTCAGGAGGAATTGGCCAAAATTCACCCAACTTATTGTGGGAAGCTTGTGGAAGGCCACCCGAAACATTTGACCCAAGTTAAACAATTTAAAGGCAATGCTACCAAATACTAATTGAGTGTATGTAAACTCCTGACCCACTGGGAATGTGATGAATGAAGTAAAAGCTGAATAAATAACTATTATTCTGGCATTTCACATTCTTAAAATAAAAGTGGTGATCCTAACTGACTTAAGACAGGGAATTTTTACTAGGATTAAGTGTCAGGAATTGTGAAAAACTGAGTTTAAATGTACTTGGCCAAGGTGTATGTAAATCTGACTTCAACTGTATGCATAAGGTATGAGTGCGTCGGTCTGAGGGACCCAAAACCGATCCAAATGTAGCATGCATATTCAGGAAATCTATTTCAAAAACATGATGAATCGCCATTTCCATTTTTTTGGTTGCTGAAATTCATTTATTTTTACATTCTGAAAATCTTTTGGTGACAACTGCGTCCTCTCCTTTAGTGTTTAACTAAGCATGTAATTGATCTACAAGCCATTTTAGCCTAGTCAAACTGCACTGACCAACGATAAGTAGGCCTATTCCTGATCTGGCACATCTGCACGTCACCGTCAGCATTCAAATGTTCATAAAATGGCTTGGGCAATATAAGCTTTATTACCGGAATAAAAAAAAGGTAGCCTAAGCTACTGCCAGACAACTCATCTGGCTATACATGCTGATCAGGTTCACCATCAGCAATAGTTTTGCTTGAAACAAATCAGTAGCTATAAAAACAAATAAAAAAATTGATACACAGAGTAAAGTTGACATCCAAAGTTGTCATAGCTAATTTAAGATAAATATTGATACATTACTAGCTGTAATACTTTAAATCTGTACAAATGTATTACTGGGTGATGCTCAGATCACAAAAATGTTAGTGCATCAACTGGCATCGCGTCGAACCCGAATGGATCCTCTAATCTAACTGAAGCGTTTCACACTAAAACATATCATTCCAGTATCATATCGGCACCCATGTATCTACATACGTATCGAATCGTCTTGATGCACATCCCTAGTGAACACTAATGAGATGCTGAGGAATTCAAGTGCCACTGTATAAAAGCAATGCAGTCTCCTGCCTTGAGCACTACTCCTGATGAAACTGAATAAAGGAGGGATGTGAAAAAGTTTAGGGAAAAACTAGGGACAAGTGTGTTAAAAAAACAAACAGGAAATGCATAAGCACTTTTGTACGATGCTGACCTAAGTCTGTGGTAGTCCAGTCTGCACTGGGACATATTGTTCCTCAAAAAAGTGTCTAAGAGCATGCAGAACGGCTAAGAGCATGCAGATGACCCAGAAGGGGATTAATTGTGTATTTTATAACCAAGAAGCTTGAGCTTGCCATCTAGCCACATAGCTAGCATGTTAGCAAACCAAATGCTGGATATAATTTATTTGGCACATCTTAGAGAGTTAACATACAGTGCCTTGCGAAAGTAGTCGGCCCCCTTGAACTTTGCGACCTTTTGACACATTTCAGGCTTCAAACATAAAGATGTAAAACTTTTTGTGAAGAATCAACAACAAGTGGGACACAATCATGAAGTGGAACGACATTTATTGGATATTTCAAACTTTTTTAACAAATCAAAAACTGAAAAATTGGGCGTGCAAAATTATTCAGCCCCTTTACTTTCAGTGCAGCAAACTCTCTCCAGAAGTTCAGTGAGGATCTCTGAATGATCCAATGTTGACCTAAATGACTAATGATGATAAATACAATCCACCTGTGTGTAATCAAGTCTCCGTATAAATGCACCTGCACTGTGATAAAGCACAGAGAGCATCATGAAGAACAAGGAACACACCAGGCAGGTCCGAGATACTGTTGTGAAGAAGTTTAAAGCCGGATTTGGATACAAAAAGATTTCCCAAGCTTTAAACATCCCAAGGAGCACTGTGCAAGCGATAATATTGAAATGGAAGGAGTATCAGACCACTGCAAATCTACCAAGACCTGGCCGTCCCTCTAAACTTTCAGCTCATACAAGGAGAAGAATGATCAGAGATGCAGCCAAGAGGCCCATGATCACTCTGGATGAACTGCAGAGATCTACAGCTGAGGTGGGAGACTCTGTCCATAGGAAAACAATCAGTCGTAAATTGCACAAATCTGGCCTTTATGGAAGAGTGGCAAGAAGAAAGCCATTTCTTAGAGATATCCATAAAAAGTGTTGTTTAAAGTTTGCCACAAGCCACCTGGGAGACGCACCAAACATGTGGAAGAAGGTGCTCTGGTCAGATGAAACCAAAATTGAACTTTTTGGCAACAATGCAAAACGTTATGTTTGGCGTAAAAGCAACACAGCTCATCACACTGAACACACCATCCCCACTGTCAAACATGGTGGTGGCAGCATCATGGTTTGGGCCTGCTTTTCTTCAGCAGGGACAGGGAAGACCTGAGACTGGGACGGAGATTTGTCTTCCAACAAGACAATGATCCAAAACATAAAGCAAAATCTACAATGGAATGGTTCAAAAATAAACATATCCAGGTGTTAGAATGGCAAAGTCAAAGTCCAGACCTGAATCCAATCAAGAATCTGTGGAAAGAACTGAAAACTGCTGTTCACAAATGCTCTCCATCCAACCTCACTGAGCTCGAGCTGTTTTGCAAGGAGGAATGGGAAAAAATGTCAGTCTCTCGATGTGCAAAACTGATAGAGACATACCCCAAGCGACTTACAGCTGTAATCGCAGCAAAAGGTGGCGCTACAAAGTATTAACTTAAGGGGGCTGAATAATTTTGCACGCCCAATTTTTCAGTTTTTGATTTGTTAAAAAAGTTTGAAATATCCAATAAATGTCGTTCCACTTCATGATTGTGTCCCACTTGTTGTTGATTCTTCACAAAAAAATACAGTTTTATATCTTTAGGTTTGAAGCCTGAAATGTGGCAAAAGGTCGCAAAGTTCAAGGGGGCCGAATACTTTCGCAAGGCACTGTAGTTCTAAGCAGTGGCGTTGCACACACACCTCCGCAAGGTGGGGTGGCCCCCAACCCAAAACCATTGGTATGTTTAAGTACCCCTGTATTGGTTATATTGCCCAATCCTAGTATGCAGCACAGACTACATATAGCCAACACACTCAGACACTTAGCGGACTGGCTACGCATAAAAGTATCACTTTTTCAAGGATAACCACGGTTCCACAGCATAGGCTACTAGTAATATAAAACTGAAAATATGCTATTGTTCTTTTGAGAATTTTTAGGTTCATAATGTTTAAGATCTGCCAAAACGAAACAGTGGATTTCTTTTATGATTTAACACTTGAATTGTGGCTTTTCCTTTTTTTACATCTAGCATACAGCAACATTGGCTCAGAATAGGATGGCTTCAAGTTCGCCTTTTCCTAGTAAAAAATAAATAAAAAGGGTAGATTAAAGGTTGTGTCACTTTGATCCAGAGTGGCACAGTGGTCTAAGGCACTGCATCTCAGTGCTAGAGGCGTCACTATAGACCCTGTTTCGGTTCCAGGCTGTATCACAACCGGCTGCAATTGGGAGTCCTATAGGGTGGCACACAATTGGCCCAGCTTCATTAGGGTTTGGCCGGGGTAGGCCATCATTGTAAATAAGAATTTATTAAATAAAAAGGTTATATAAAAATGTTATTTAAAAAAAGCAGGTGTTCGTTCAGCTGTACAGTTCAATTTTGAGCGTCAAGTTATTCTGTAACTAGGCCTAGTTTACAGATCTCCACTGTTATTAACTAGACAGTCCTGTTTAGAGGAAAATGAGTCAACCTTAATTCAGCTTGAACCCGAGTCCACAACTTTCTGGTCTCCCAGCCCTGCTGTAGTCTGACTCAGTCAGTACTGGAAGCAGTGACTAATGGATTATTCTCCAGGGTCTTGGATGAAATTCTCTGCACTTCATATTTAAAAGACCGGGAAAAGTGAAGCATATTTCAAGCAGCACCAGAGTCACACTAATCTATAATTAAAAAGCGTGAATTTAGAGTAGCAAGACCATTACTGGAATATGATTTTCCCTCAACCAAGTGCGTACATGGAGAGTGGTGGGTGGGGGAGGGGTGCTAGGAGCGGCAGACATTACAATGCCTGGTTAAGGTGTCTGATGCTGCTGCCGTAAGCGTGTTGTATAGGCCGACTCAAATGAGTGCGCTGCGCGCGGTGGCTTTCATCCCGTCGCCGCGTCAGGCGCAGGGAGCCATCTGATATGGCGGGAGATATTTGCATCTTAATACTGATGAGCTTTTAAAAAATTCAATCTGCATCTCAGCTACAGCACTTTAGAGGGCATTATCTTTTATAATGCACCAAGCGCAAGTTGCATTTGGGGGAAGGGGGTCATACTGTATATCATGGGTAGAAAGTGTAAGCGTTCTTATTTTCACCCCTATTTCGCCCCAATTTCGTGGTATACAATTGGTAGTTACAGTCTTGTCCCATTGCTGCAACTCCCCTAGGGTCTCGGGAGAGGTGAAGGTCGAGAGCCATGCATCCTCCAAAACACGACCCTGCCAAGCCGCACTGCTCACTTAACTCGGAAGCCAGCCGCACCAATGTGTCGGAAGAAAACGCTATCCAGCTGGCGACAGAGGTCAGTTTGCAGGCGCCCTGGCCGCCACAAGGCGTCGCTAAAGCGCGATGGGACGAGGTATCCTGGCCGGCCAAACCCTCCCCTAAGCCAATTGTGCATCGCCTCATGCGTCTTGCGGGCTAGGCCAGCTGTAACACAGCCTGGGATCGAACCGGGGTCTGTAGTGAAGCCTCAAGCACTGCAATGCCTCGGACAGCTGTGCCGCAGTGCCTCGGACAGCTGTGCCACTCGGGAGAACCATAAGTAATACAGTTTTCACATACTCTGGATGGAATGAAGGAGGAAACTCTCCAAAATGAAAGCATAGAAGTCTCCATAATAAAAAGCACTTCATTACATCATTGCTAGAAATGCATGTTTAATGAATAGAAACTGAAACCAGACAGACAGCGAGCGCACAAAAGGATATTGGCTACTGAATGGACCATTGTAAAAAAAAAATATATATATATATATATATATATATATTTGATCTTGTACTGAATTCACTTCTGCTGTGCTGTCCTTTGAAACGCTTGTACAACAGCAAAACAAATGTCCTTATGTAAGCTATGGACTTGAACTGAGTGGGGTCAGCTTGCTTTATCATGCAGCCAAAAAACAACAAACATCCACAGGACCAGGCAAAAGTTTGGACACACCTACAGTTGAAGTCGGAAGTTTACATAAACTTGTGACAAAAGCCTGCACATTATCCTAAACACACTTCTGCTGTGCTGTCCTTTGAAGTCCTTGTACAAATAAACAGCAAAACAGATGTCCTTATGTAAGCTACTGTTGAAGTCGGAAGTTTACATAGAGTCGTGGCCAAAAGTTGAGAATGACATTTAATTTCCACAAAGTTTGCTGCCTCAGTGTCTTTAGACTTTTGTCAGATGTTACTATGGAATACTGAAGTATAATTACAAGCGTTTCATAAGTGTCAAAGGCTTTTATTGACAATTACCTGAAGTTGATGCAAAGAGTCAATATTTGCAGTTTTGACCCTTCTTATTCAAGACCTCTGCAATCCGCCCTGGCCTGCTGTCAATTAACTTCTGGGCCACATTCTGACTGATGGCAGCCCATCCTTCCATAATCAATGCTTGGAGTTGGTCAGAATTTGTGGGATTTTGTTTGTCCCCTCGCCTCTTGAGGATTGACCACAAGTTCAATGGGATTCAGGTCTGAGGAGTTTCCTGACCATGTACCCAAAATATTGATGTTTTGTTACCCAAGCCACTTAGTTATCACAATTGCCTTATGGCAAGGTGCTCCATCATGCTGGAAAAGGCATTGTTCGTCACCAAACTGTTCCTGGATGGATGGGAGAAGTTGCTCTCGGAGGATGTGTTAGTACAATTCTTTCTCGGATGGGGCCACAGTGTCTCCTGACCCCTCCTGTCTCAGCCTCCAGTATTTATGCTGCAGTAGTTTATGTCGGCGGGCTAGGGTCAGTTTTGTTATATCTGGAGTACTTCTCCTGTCCTATTTGGTGTCCTTTGTGAATTTAAGTGTACTCTCTCTAATTCTCTCTCTCGGAGGACCTGAGCCCTAGGACCATGCCTCAGGACTACCTGACAATATGACTCCTTGCTGTTCCCAGTCCACCTGGCCGAGCTGCTGCTCTAGTTTCAACTGTTCTGCTTTATTATTATTCGACCATGCTGGTCATTTATGAACATTTGAACATCTTGGCCATGTTCTGTTATAATTTCCACCCGGCACAGCCAGAAGAGGACTGGCCACCCCACATAGCCTGGTTCCTCTCTAGGTTTCTTCCTAGGTTTTGGCCTTTCTAGGGAGTTTTTCCTAGCCACCGTGCTTCTACACCTGAATTGCTTGCTGTTTGGGGTTTTAGGCTGGGTTTCTGTACAGCACTTTGAGATATCAGCTGATGTACGAAGGGCTATATAAATACATTTGATTTGATTTCTTTACTCATGGCTGTATTGTTAGGCAAAATTGTGAGTGAGCCCACTCCCTTGGCTGAGAAGCAACCCCATACATGAATGGTCTCAGGATGCTTTACTGTTGGCATTACACAGGACTGATGGTATCGCTCACCTCGTCTTCCCTGGACAAGCTTTTTTTCCAGATGCCCCAAACAATCGGAAAGGGGATGACAAGACATTTTTCCAACAATTGTTTACAGACAGATTTCACTCAATCACAATTCCAGTGGGTCAGAAGTGTACATACACTACGTTGACTGTGCCTTTAAAGAGATTGGACAATTCCAGAAAATGATGCCAAGGCATTAGAAGCTTCTGATAGGCTAATTGACATCCGTTGAGTCAATTGGAGGTGTACCTATGGATACCTTTCAAGGCCTACCTTCAAACTCAGTGCCTCTTTGCTTGACATCATGGGAAAATCAAAAGAAATCATCCAAGACCTCAAATATTGTAGACCTCCACAAGTCTGGTTCATCCTTGGGAGAAATTTCCAAACGCCTGAAGGTACCATGTTCATCTCTATAAACAATAGTAAGCAAGTATAAAAACACCATGGGACCACGCAGCCGCCATACCGCTCATTAAGGAGACGGGTTCTGTCTCCTAGAGATGAACGTACTATTGTGCGAAAAGTGCAAATCAATCCCAGAACAACAGCAAAGGACCTTATGAAGATGCTGGAGGAAACGGGTACAAAAGTATCTATATCCACAGTAAAACGAGTCCTATATCAACATAACCTGAAAGGCCGCTCAGCAAGGAAGAAGCCACTGCTCCAAAACCACCATAAAGCCAGACTATGGTTTGCAACTGCACATGGGGACAAAGATCGTACTTTTTGGAGAAATGTCCTCTGGTCTAATGAAACAAAAATAGAACTGTTTGGCCATAATGACCAACCGTGAAGCACGGGGGTGGCAGCATCTTGTTGTGGGGGTGCTTTGCTGCATGAGGGAGGAAAATTGTGGATATATTGAAGCAACATTTCAAGACAGTCAGTGTCTGTAAACTTCTGACCCACTGGGAATGTGATAAAAGCTTAAATCACTACTATTATTCTGGCATTTCACATTCTTAAAATAAAGTGGTGATCCTAACTGACCTAAGGGAATTTTTACAAGGATTAAATGTCAGGAAATGTGATAAGTTTTAAAAGTATTTGGCTAAGGTGTATGTAAACTTCCAACTTCAACTGTACTTATTCAAGGGTTCTCTTTTTTCATTGTAGAATAATGAAAACTATGAAATAACTATGGAATCGTTATAACCAAAAGAAGAGAAACAAACTCATCCCAAACCATCTCAATTGGATTGAAATCGGTTGATTGTGGAGCCCAGGTCATCTGACGCAGCACTCCAACCCTCTCCTTCGTCAAATAGCACTTACACAGCCTGGAGGTGTGTTGGAGCATTGTCATTTTGAAAAACAAATGATAGTCCTGCAACCCAGACGGGAATGGAGTATCACTGCAGAATGCTGTGGTAGCCATGCTGGTTAAGTTTGCTTTGAATTCTAAATAAATCACAGACAGTGTCACCAGCAAAGCACCCCCACATCTCCTCCTCCATGCTGTATGTGTGGTTCCCACCGTGAAGGAGGTAATCCGTTCACCTACTCTGCGTTTTACAAAGACACGGAGGTTGGAACCAAAAAGCTCAAAGTTGGAATCAGACCAAAGAACAGATTTCCACCAGTCTAATGTCCATTGCTCATGTTTGTTGGCCCAAGCAAGTCTCTTCTTATTATTGGTATAATTTAGTAGTGGTTTCTTTGCAGCAACCCGACCATATAGGCCTGATTCACAGTCTCCTCTGGACAGTTGATGTTGAGATGTGTGTTACTTGAACTCTATGAAGCATTTATTTTGGCTGCAATTTCTGAGGCTGGTAACTCCAATGAACTTGGGTCTTTCCGGTCTTTCCTGTGGGGGTCCTCATGAGAGCCAGTTTCATCATAGAGCTTGATGGATTTTGCGACTGCAGAAGTTCTTGAAATGTCCCGCATCGACTGACACCTTAATAACTTAAAGTAATGGACTGTTGTCTTTGCTTATTTGTGCCGTTCTTGCCATAATATGGACTTGGTCTTTTACCAAATAGGGCCATCTTTTGTATACCACCCATACCTTGTCACAACACAACTGATTGGCTGAAACCCATTGAGGAGGAAAGAAATTCCACAAATTAACATTTAACAAGGCACACGTTAATTGAAATGCATTCCAGGTGAAGCTGGTTGAGAGAATGCCAAGAGCCGGCAAATCTGTCGCCAAGGCAAAGGGTGAGTACGTCGAAGAATCTCATAAAATATATTTTGAATTGTTCAACACTTTTTTGGTAACTACATGATTCCATGTGTTATTTCATAGTTTTAATGTCTTCACTATAAAAGTCTACAATGTAGAAAATAGTCAAAAGACAAGAAAACCTTGGAATGAGTTGGTGTCCAAACTTCTGACAGGTACTGTATGTGGCTCCTTCCTTTCTCTGTGCTACAGGCCATGCTTTGTTTGAGTGGGGCCGCTCCTTCCACTCCTTCATGACCAGAGACTCATTTTTCTCCCTGTGGCTGAGTGATGCTGGCTGTGTCGGCATGAGAGTTTGCTCTGAAAGTAAATCATTGTGCGGTTATAGAACTGGGGGGCTGCGCTCAGCCGCGAAGTGGTAGGCCACACAAGCTCACAGAACGTGACCGCCGAGTGCTGAAATGCATCGTCTGTCCTCAGTTGCAACACTCCCTCCCGAGTTCCAAACTGCTTCTGGATGCAACGTCAGCACAAGAACTGTTTGTCAGGAGCATCATGAAATGGGTTTCCATGGCCTAGCAGCTGCACACAAGCCTAAGATCACCATGTGCAATGCCAAGTGTTGGCTGGAGTGTTGTAAAGCTCGTCACCATTGGATCTCTGGAGTGATGAATCGCGCTTCGCCATCTGGAAGTCCAACGGACAAATCTGGGTTTGGCAGATGCCACGAGAACACTACCTGCCCGAATGCATAGTGTCCACTGTAAAGTTTGGTGGAGGAGGAATAATAGTCAGACTATTTTTCATGGTTCGTGCTAGGCCCCTTAGTTCTATTGAATAGAAATCTTAACACTACAGCATACAATGACATTCTAGACAATTCTTTGCTTCCAACTTTGTGCCAACAGTTTGGGGAAGGCCCTTTCCTGTTCCAGCATGACAACGTCCCCGTACACAAAGCGAGGTCCATACAGAAATGGTTTGTCAAGATCAGTGTGGAAGAACTTGACTGGCCTGCATAGATCACTGTTTCAGCCCCATCAAACACCTTTGGGATTAATTGGAATGCAGACTGCGAGCCATGCCTAATCGCCCAACGTCACTAATGCTCGTGGCTGAATGGAAGCGAGTCCCTGCAGCAATGTTCCAACATTATTGGAAATCCTTCCCAGAAGAGTGGAGGCTGTTATATCAGCAATGGGGGGGGGGGGGGGGGGAACCAACTCCATATTAATGCCCATGATTTCTGGAATGAGATGTTGGAGGAGCAGATGTCCACATACACTACCTGGACACCACGGTTCCCGCTTTTGGGCCATACATTTTAGAAGCCATTAAATAAGAAATTGGCACCACCTAAAAAAAATCCCATTGTAAAATAATGCATTTTAGCCTGTTCATCGATTGATTAAAAATACCAGTGGATGTAGCGCGAGAGCTGTTGACACAGCTCAAACAGATATTTGTTGCTGCTGGAGTGAAACATGTGCTTTAATAAGACTAATCATTGCGCCACAATTCTAAAGGCAATCATGAAAAGAAAAAGAAAAAACTAATGGCCACGATTAAAAAGAGCTACTATTTTTAGTTCTCGACTGGCTGGTCATTGAAGCACGCTTCCCATTCAAGTGTATAAGCAACTAGGCAGGCTTCAGCACATCACACCACTTTGCAATGAGCTGGAGGTGGGATGCATTTTGAAAACATAGTTAATTGGTTGAAACCTGGCCGTTTTACTACATATTATGGAAGCATGTCTTACCTTGCTTCAAAGCTGCCTAGTCAACGTACAGGCAATTATTTTATAAAGACTTCCATAAGCCATTGAAACCAGTAGCCTTTTAAATCTCATGTTCTATTGGTTTTCAAATCAACTTTGTCCAGTAGCCAAAGGCACAATCCTAGTCATATTAGTAACCCATGTTAGTTGGTGCACATTTACATCTCCCAACAGGCAGCCTACTGCCTGTTGCACATTGCTGCTCTTATAATGTCAAGAAATAGTTGGGCAACATTTTACGCTAAACGTTCTGATCTGTGTCATGAGCCTCATAGCTTGAAAAAAAAAACAAATTATGTAGCCTAGGCCAACTGGTTGTATAAATTTGGGGTCTATCCCACAACTGTCCCAGAGTGTTTGGAATAGGCCATTTATTTCTCGCAAAGAATGACAAACTGACCAATAGAATAGGTAAACGTATCTACTATGGGAGATAGTAGATTGACATAGGCTAGGGATTTTGCTGTTCGTCACTCATATTGTTGGCTGAGGAAAATAAATGTTGGCGGTTATTCTAACATAGGCTAAACGTGGGTTTTACGTTTGGGGAAGCTAATTTTTACCATAAAAATTCAACTTTATAATACATCATTCCATGCATCCTTGCATTTGCAGACTGATGTAAAAGATCACATTTGGAATAGTAAGCATAGATTGGATAGTTAATACTAATATAAATGCAATGACTCTTCGCAAAAACAAAAAAAAACACACTTCAATGCAGCGATTAGGCTCTTTGTACAGGAAAATGTTGGCCTTTTATAAGCACATGTCATGCAATTATACTACACTTTGAGACATTAGCAGAATATTTTTTTTTTTTACATATTATACAGTAGCCTACTCTGCTGACACACAGATCAATAAAAACTACATCACCTTATCCATATAGTAGACCTACGAGAAGGGGAGACAAAATATGACGTCCATCTAACTTGGAGGAAATTGTAGTCCAAAAATACAAATAAATAAAAAAAGGGTACTGACCCAATGCTACACTCAACGGAGACGTTCCCCACTGGTGCCAATAAGATGGTCTACTTTTAGCTCAATTGAGTTGAGCATATTTCATTGCCTTTTCTTTACAGCAATAGCCATTTGTTTTCCTAAATTTTCCCACGATTGTGTGTTTAAATATTGCTCTATTTCTGGCTGGGTGTCTCTGCTTTTCACTGAGTCGGAACTCAAATCCTAAAAAGACGTGAATGATCCTCTGTAGCCAAATTATTCTTTCTGGTGTAGTAGCCTATTTATAATGATTTTATGTATAGACATGAGTAAGCTAATTAGCCTGTATCATTTTTGGCAATTTAATAGAATTGACTTTAGGGAAAGCTTCCCCTAGCCTTATGGACGCACCGCCTATGTATTTTAAAATCTTCAAAATTGTATAAGAATGATGCACGTCGTTGCATCCGAGTTGGATGTTGTTACGATTAACCATAAACAATGCGATGGCGCAGCAGCACAACAGAGGGATTCTCTGGATGAGCCTTCATAAATATATGGATGACGAGAATGCATTTTAAGTGTCGCTACCCCGACGGCGATACGCAGGCCAGGAGAGGAGCGTTGAGGATAATTTAAAATAAATGAAGTGGAGTGAATTATTTAAAGGTACAAACTGAGAATTGAAACTTGCTTTTAGACTGCAGATGGAAAACCGCCACAAAAAAGCAACGGTGCACCCGTAGCTCCCTTATCTCCCCCAGACCACCTCTCCCCCTGTCGCCCTCAGCCCCCTGAAAGCCTGTCCATTAGGTGCAGTGAGACAGGGAGTGCAGGGGTTACAACAGGGAAAACCCACTGTATTCCTCTCCATCTCCTCAGGTTCAGTCACGCAGGGCCAGGCTCTCTGTGCTCCATCAGCCTAAATATACTTTTTTATTCTGCTGTGTGGTGCAGATGAGCTCCAGTGGCTGGGTTTTCATTATAGGGTGGAGAGCGGAGCAGGGAGAACAGAGAGAAATACATCTGGCGTAAGCACTTCTGTCCATCAGCCAGTATGGAGCCCAAGACTGACAGCGGCAAAACAAAGCACAGCTCTAATCAATAAGCTCTCCTGATGAACAGGCCAGAATTGTTTTTTTATTGTTTTTAAAATAAATCACACATCACAGCGGCCCAGGCCTTTGGCCTCTCTGTGCACTCTTCACCTCCTAGAGCACTCCTTCCATTAACCCCCAAAACTGGCCCCAGTCTCGACAGCCAGTTCCCACTCATCACTTGACAAACTATCCCCCTCTTTCCCAACAAGTGATGTGGTATAGAGGATAGTGGATTCGATTCCTGAACCATCCATACCTAAAACGTATGCACGCATGACTGCAAGACTGGATAAAAAAGCTTATGCTAAATGGCATATAGTGTGTCTGTGTGGACCATAAGTAATGTCTAAATGCCACAACACATAGTCCAATGAAAGAGTTGGAATAGAGACTGCTAAATAGTGTAGTGAACAGTAAACATGGAGTTGGCTGCCTGCGCAAGAAAGTGAGCATCTGGAATCATCCAGTCAGGCTCCTCCTCAGCCGAGAAACTATGCATCAGTGAGGAACATGTGCAGCTTCTAACTGGCTGTGTAAAATGTATCCCGGTAGCCCCAGGGCCTCTATGGTTACATCAAGACAACCAATGAACACTCCGCCTGGGACCAAACACCATTGCTCTCAGAAGAATCATAACTGAGAAGGTCTAACAGACTGGCTGTCCGGTCACAGCAGTGAACAATGTTTGTGTAGGAGGGGAATTGGATCATGGGACAATCCTTGTGTGTGGTCGCTGTAGACTGCTGCAGAGAGAGGCTCTTCTCCCTGAGTTGACCCGGGAAGCAGGTTCATCGAGCCTAGAGGCTCCCGCATTCTGTTTAACATCCACGCCTGGAAAGCCCTGATACAAGACAACATCCTCTGCCAGGCAAGGGCCTGCTTATTAGCACTTGGGTCCAGGCAGCATGGAGGCAGCAGGGCCGAGATGGCCCAGGCCCAAGAACAATCAGTGTGTCCACCTTCAGCAGGATGGGCAGCCAAGCCTGCTGAAAAAAACCTGAGACTGCAGCAGCCCAGCCAGTTAGATGGACCTCACACCACAACAGAGAGAGTGAGATGCGCGGCAGGGGGAACAAAACTGCCAAAATGCTCCGGCCCTCGCACTTCAGACATGGTCTTTTTCAGTCAAAGCCACTGTTGGTTAACACAAACACTCAGTGAGCCCCACCATCTCCACTACTAGATCTCAAAGGTCGGCGTCACCTGACATTTTCTAAGGAAGCATGAGCACAAGCTTACGTCCATGTACTATTTGTGTGTGTGTGTGGGGGGGGGGGGGGGGTCATACTGTATCTAGGGTAGAAAGTATTAAAGTTTTTACATCTGGAAGAAATGAAGGACGGAAATAAAAATACATTTTTTTTTAAAGTCCGGAATGAAGGCATAGAATTCTCCAGAACAACAAGAACTAATTTCATAATTGCTAGAAATATGTGTTGTAGAAATAGAAAACTCAGACGAGGGCACGAAGGGAAAAAACCTTTTGAACGCACCATTGTGACAAAAGCCTGCACAATATCCTGAACGCCCTTCTGCTGTGCTGTCCTTTGAAGTCCTTGTACAAATAAACAGCAAGACAGATGTCCTTATGTAAGCTACAGTTGAAGTCTAAATACACTTAGGTTAGAATGATTAAAACTTGTTTTTCAACCACTCCACAAATTTCTTGTTAACCAACTATAGCTTTGGCAAGTCGGTTAGGACATCTACTTTGTGCATGACAAGTAATTTTTCCAACAATTGTTTACAGACAGATTATTTCACTGTATCACAATGCCAGTGGGTCAGAAGTTTACATACACTAAGTTGACTGTGCCTTTAAACAGCTTGGAAAGTTCCAGAAAATTATGTCATGGCTTTAGAAATTTCTGATAGCCTAATTGACATCATTTGAGTCAATTGGAGGTGTACCTGTGGATGTATTTCAAGGCCTACCTTCAAACTCAGTGCCTCTTGGCTTGACATCATGGGAAAATCAAAAGAAATCAGCCAAGACCTCATATTGTAGACCTCCACAAGTCTGGTTCATCCTTGGGAGCAATTTCCAAACGCCTGAATGTACCACGTTTCTCTGTACAAACAATAGTACGCAAGTATAAACACCATGGGACCACGTAGCTGTCATACCGCTCAAGGAGACACGTTCTGTACCTTGACGTCATTGCCGATTTTAGCACGTAAATCTTTAGGGTAAACTAAAAATATATATATTTTAGATGCATGCCAGCAAAGCCACTACACAACACTAAACAATACATGAATTGCACTATTAAAAAGGTGACCACAAACTGTTAGAGCCTACATAAAGCTGTTCCAACAGTAGTTTATTTTTTTTAGCACCATGGAGTTAATCCTCACCACTGCTACCCCTGGCTATCAGTGGAGGCTTGTCTATCAGCAAAACAGTTCATTCAGCCTTATTTACTGCCTTGTTTTTTTTACAAACATAGCTGATATGGCTGACTTGCTTAAACAAATGTGGTTTCTACTGGAAAATGAATGTACAAACTATGGCATAAGGCGATGACGAGTGGATAAAAGGCCATGCGTAATTTCTATTAAGACATTAATGAGCCAGCTAGGATGGATGTAGTCAATATAACTATATTTGTTCAGCATTTTTTAAATGTACAGCAACAAAATTCAGAACATGGGCCGTTCGTACAGTATTCTCCCTGTGCACCAAGTCAGACCAGTAGGATAAATAAAGGAGTCATATAAGCAGACAATGAAAGCTCTTACAATTAGAGATTGACCGATAGCAGATACAGATTAAAAATCGGCAATTTGTTATTTATATTATATTATATTATATTATATTATATATATATATATATATATATATATATATATATATATATATATATATATATATATATATATATATATATATATATATATATATATATATATATATATATATATATATATATATATATATACACAGTGCCTTGCGAAAGTATTCGGCCCCTTTGAACTTTGCGACCTTTTGCCACATTTCAGGCTTCAAACAAAGATATAAAACTGTATTTTTTTGTGAAGAATCAACAAGTGGGACACAATCATGAAGTGGAACGACATTTATTGGATATTTCAAACTTTTTTAACAAATCAAAAACTGAAA
Source organism: Oncorhynchus mykiss (assembly GCF_057628025.1). Taxonomy (NCBI): domain Eukaryota; kingdom Metazoa; phylum Chordata; class Actinopteri; order Salmoniformes; family Salmonidae; genus Oncorhynchus; species Oncorhynchus mykiss. The sequence continues at coordinate 10,477,889 of NC_143035.1, forward strand.
AATTGGGCGTGCAAAATTATTCAGCCCCCTTAAGTTAATACTTTGTAGCGCCACCTTTTGCTGCGATTACAGCTGTAAGTCGCTTGGGGTATGTCTCTATCAGTTTTGCACATCGAGAGACTGCAATTTTTTCCCATTCCTCCTTGCAAAACAGCTCGAGCTCAATGAGGTTGGATGGAGAGCATTTGTGAACAGTAGTTTTCAGTTCTTTCCACAGATTCTCGATTGGATTCAGGTCTGGACTTTGACTTGGCCATTCTAACACCTGGATATGTTTATTTTTGAACCATTCCATTGTAGATTTTGCTTTATGTTTTGGATCATTGTCTTGTTGGAAGACAAATCTCCGTCCCAGTCTCAGGTCTTTTGCAGACTCCATCAGGTTTTCCAGAATGGTCCTGTATTTGGCTCCATCCATCTTCCCATCAATTTTAACCATCTTCCCTGTCCCTGCTGAAGAAAAGCAGGCCCAAACAATGATGCTGCCACCACCATATTTGACAGTGGGGATGGTGTGTTCAGGGTGATGAGCTGTGTTGCTTTTACGCCAAACATAACATTTTGCATTGTTGCCAAAAAGTTCAATTTTGGTTTCATCTGACCAGAGCACCTTCTTCCACATGTTTGGTGTGTCTCCCAGGTGGCTTGTGGCAAACTTTAAACAACAATTTTTATGGATATCTTTAAAAAATGGCTTTCTTGCCACTCTTCCATAAAGGCCAGATTTGTGCAATATACGACTGATTGTTGTCCTATGGACAGAGTCTCCCACCTCAGCTGTAGATCTCTGCAGTTCATCCAGAGTGATCATGGGCCTCTTGGCTGCATCTCTGATCAGTCTTCTCCTTGTATGAGCTGAAAGTTTAGAGGGACGGCCAGGTCTTGGTAGATTTGCAGTGGTCTGATACTCCTTCCATTTCAATATTATCGCTTGCACAGTGCTCCTTGGGATGTTTAAAGCTTGGGAAATCTTTTTGTATCCAAATCCGGCTTTAAAACTTCTTCACAACAGTATCTCGGACCTGCCTGGTGTGTTCCTTGTTCTTCATGATGCTCTCTGCGCTTTTAACGGACCTCTGAGACTATCACAGTGCAGGTGCATTTATACGGAGACTTGATTACACACAGGTGGATTGTATTTATCATCATTAGTCATTTAGGTCAACATTGGATCATTCAGAGATCCTCACTGAACTTCTGGAGAGAGTTTGCTGCACTGAAAGTAAAGGGCTGAATAATTTTGCACGCCAAATTTTTCAGTTTTTGATTTGTTAAAAAAGTTTGAAATATCCAATAAATGTCGTTCCACTTCATGATTGTGTCCCACTTGTTGTTGATTCTTCACAAACAAATACAGTTTTATTTCTTTATGTTTGAAGCCTGAAATGTGGCAAAAGGTCGCAAAGTTCAAGGGGGCCGAATACTTTCGCAAGGCACTGTATATATATATATATAACACACACACACATATATACACACACACACACACACACACACACACACACACACACACACACACACTGCTCAAAAAAATAAAAGGGAACACTAAAATACATCCTAGATCTGAATGAATGAAATATTCTTATTAAATACTTTTTTCTTTACATAGTTGAATGTGCTGACAAAAATCACACAAATATTACCAATGGAAATCAAATGTATCAACCCATGGAGGTCTGGATTTGGAGTCACACTCAAAATGAAAGTGGAAAACCACACTACAGGCTGATCCAACTTTAATGTAATGTCCTTAAAACAAGTCAAAATGAGGCTCAGTAGTGTGTGTGGCCTCCACGTGCCTGTATGACCTCCCTACAACGCCTGGGCATGCTCCTCATGAGGTGGCGGATGGTCTCCTGAGGGATCTCCTCCCAGACCTGGACTAAAGCATCCGCCAACTTCTGGACAGTCTGTGGTGCAACGTGGCGTTGGTGGATGGAGCGAGACATGATGTCCCAGATGTGCTCAATTGGATTCAGGTCTGGGGAACGGGCGGGCCAGTAAATAGCATCAATGCCTTCCTCTTGTAGGAACTGTTGACACACTCCAGCCACATGAGGTCTAGCATTGTCTTGCATTAGGAGGAACCCAGGGCCAACCGCACCAGCATATGGTCTCACAAGGGGTCTGAGGATCTCATCTCGGTACCTAATGGCAGTCAGGCTACCTCTGGCGAGCACATGGAGGTGCAGCCCCCCAAAGAAATGCCACCCCACACCATGACTGACACACCTCCAAACCGGTCATGCTGGAGGATGTTGCAGGCAGCAGAACGTTCTCCACGGCGTCTCCAGACTGTCACATGTGCTCAGTGTGAACCTGCTTTCATCTGTGAAGAGCACAGGGCGCCAGTGGCGAATTTGCCAATCTTGGTGTTTTCTGGCAAATGCCAAACGTCCTGCACGGTGTTGGGCTCTAAGCACAACCCCCACCTGTGGACGTCGGGCCCTCATACCACCCTCATGGAGTCTGTTTCTGACCGTTTGAGCAGACACATGCACATTTGTGGCCAGCTGGAGGTCATTTTGCAGGGCTCTGGCAGTGCTCCTCCTTGCACAAAGGCGGAGGTAGCGGTCCTGCTGCTGGGTTGTTGCCCTCCTACGGCCTCCTCCACGTCTCCTGATGTACTGGCCTGTCTCCTGGTAGCGCCTCCATGCTCTGGACACTACGCTGACAGACACAGCAAACCTTCTTGCCACAGCTCGCATTGATGTGCCATCCTGGATGAGCTGCACTACCTGAGCCACTTGTGTGGTTTGTAGACTCCGTCTCATGCTACCACTAAAGTGAAAGCACCGCCAGCATTCAAAAGTGACCAAAACATCAGCCAGGAAGCATAGGAATTGGTCTGTGGTCCCCACCTTCAGAACCACTCCTTTACTGGGGGTGTCTTGCAAAATGCCTATAAATTTACACCTGTTGTCTATTCGCACAACAGCATGTGAAATGTATTGTCAATTAGTGTTGCTTCCTAAGTGGACAGTTTGATTTCACAGAAGTGTGATTAACTTGGAGTTACATTGTGTTGTTTAAGTGTTCCCTTTATTTTTTTTGAGCAGTATATATATATATATATATATATATATATTGTAATAATGACAATTACAACAATACTGAGTGAACAATGAACACTAACTTACTATAATACATAAATAAAATCTATTTAGTCTCAAAGAAATAATGAAACGTTAATTTGTTTAATGGAAAAACAGTGTTAAAAAGAAAGGAAAAGTACAATATGTGCCAGGTAAACATTTTTAAGTTCCTTGCTCAGAACATATGAAAGCTGGTGGTTCCTTTTAACATGAGTCTTCAATATTCCCAGTTACGAAGTTTTAGGGTATAGTTATAAGAATTATAGGACTCTCTCTCTATACCATTTGTATTTCATATACCTTTGACTATTGGATGTTCTCATAGGCACTTTAGTATTGCCAGCATAATCTCGGGAGTTGATAGGCTTGAAGTCATAAACAGCGCTGTGCTTCAAGCATTGTAAGAGCTGCTGTTTCAATGAATGCTTACGAGCCTGCTGCTGCCTTCCACCACTCAGTCAGACTGCTCTAGAGGTCGACCGATTAATCAGAATGGACGATTAATTGGGGCCGATTTCAAGTTTTCATAACAATCGGAAATCGGTATTTTTGGACGTCGATTTTTTAAGACAACTTTATTTAACGAGGCAAGTCAGTTAAGAACACATTCTTATTTTCAATGACGGCCTAGGAACGGTGGGTTATCTGCCTTGTTCAGGGGCAGAACGACAGATTTTTACCTTGTCAGCTCAGGGATTCAATCTTGCAACCTTACGGTTAACTAGTCTAACGCTCTAACCACCTGCCTCACGAGAAGCCTGCCTGTTACGCGAATGCAGTAAGAAGCCAAGGTAAGTTGCTAGCTAGCATTAAACTTAAATCAATCATAATCACTAGTTATAACTACACATGGTTGATGATATTACTAGTTTATCTAGCGTGTCCTGTGTTGCATATAATCAATGCGGTGCGCATTCACAAAAAAAGGACTGTCGTTGCTCCAACGTGTACCTAACCATAAACATCAATGCCTTTCTTAAAATCAATACACAGAAGTATATATTTTTAAACCTGCATATTTAGCTAAAAGAAAGGTTAGCAGGCAATATTGACCAGGTGAAATTGTGTCACTTCTCTTGCGTTCATTGCACGCAGAGTCACAGTATATGCAACAGTTTGGTCAGCCTGGCTCGTTGCAAACTAACTTGCCAGAATTTTACGTATGACATAACATTGAAGGTTGTGCAATGTAACAGCAATATTTAGACTTATGGATGCCATCCGTTCGATAAAATACAGAACGGTTCTGTATTTCACCGAAAGAATAAGCGTTTTGTTTTCGAAATGATAGTTTCCGGATTCGACCATATTAATGACCTAAGGCCCGTATTTCTGTGTGTTATTATGTTATAATTAAGTCTATTATTTGATAGAGCAGTCTGACTGAGCGATGGTAGGCACCAGCAGGCTCATAAGCATTCATTCAAACAGCACGTTCGTGCGTTTTGCCAGCAGCTCTGCTGTTTATGACTTCAAGCCTATCAACTCCCAAAATTAGGCTGGTGTAACGATGTGATGTGAAATGGCTAGCTAGTTAGCGGGGTGCGCTCTAATAGCGTTTCAAACATCACTCGCTCTGAGACTTGGCTCTGCATGGGTAACGCTGCTTCGAGGGTGGCTGTTGTCGATGTGTTCCTGTTTCAAGACCAGGTAGCGGCGAGGAGAAGGATGGAAGCTATACTGTTACACTGGCAATACTAAAGTGCCTATAACAACATCCAATAGTCTAAGGTATATGAAATACAAATGGTAGAGAGAAATAGTCCTATAATAACTACAACCTAAAACTTCTTACCTGGGAATATTGAAGACTCATGTTAAAAGGAACCACCAGCTTTCATATGTTCTCATGTTCTGAGCAAGGAACTTAAACGTTAGCTTTCTTACATGGCACATATTGCACTTTTACTTTCTTCTCCAACACTTCTTGCATTTGTTTTTGCATTATTTAACTTCTTATGGCTGGGGGGCAGTATTGAGTAGCTTGGATGAATAAGTTGCCCAAACTAAACAGCCTGATCCTCAGTCTCAGTTGCTAATATATGCATATTATTATTGGATAGAAAACTAAAGTTTCCAAAACTGTCAAAATATTGTCTGTGAGTATAACAGAACTGATATTGCAGGCGAAACACTGAGGAAAATCAAACCAGGAAGTGGCTTCTATTTTGAAAACTCCATGTTCCATAGCCTGCCATTGCTCCATTTAAAGGGATATCAACCAGATTCCTTTTCCTATTGCTTCCTCAAGGTGTCAACAGTCTTTAGACATAGTTTCAGGCTTTTATTTTGAAAAACTTTGCGAGAAAGATAACATTGCATCATTGTATGCGTAACAGAGTTTAGGCAGCCATTGCCTTTCCCTCTGACTGAAAAAGACAGTTGCGGTTGATATATTATCGATTAGATATTTTAAAAACAACCTGAGGATTGATTCTAAAAAACGTTTGACATGTTTCTGTGGACATTACGGATACTATTTGGAATTTGTCTGTGTTGTCGTGACCGCTCTTTCCTGTGGATTTCTGAACATAACGCGACAAACAAACGGAGGTATTTTGGATATAAAAATCTTTCTGGAACAAAAGGAACATTTGTTGTGTAACTGGGAGTCTCGTGAGTGAAAACATCCGAAGATCAAAGGTAAACGATTAATTTGATTGCTTTTCTGATTTGTGACCAAGCTACTTGATGCTAGGTGTACATAATGTTTTGTCGAGCGAACGATAAACTTACAAATGCTTGGATTGCTTTCGCTGTAAAACATATTTTCAAAATCTGACACGACAGGTGGATTAACAAAAGGATAAACTGTGTTTTGCTTTATTGCACTTGTGATTTCATAAATATAATTATTTTTAGTAATATTATTTGAATGTGGCACTATGCAATTCAGCGGTTGTTGATGACAATTATCCCGTTAACGGGATGGCAGCCATAAGAAGTTAAACCAAATTGAACAGGTTTCATTATTTATTTAGGCTAAATTGATTTTATTGATGTATTAAGTTAAAAGTATTCATTCAGTATCATTCACTATTACAAATAAATAGGCCGATTAATCTGTATTATTTTACCCCTTTTTCTCCCCAATTTCGTGGTATCCAATTGTTAGTAGCTACTATCTTGTCTCATCGCTACAACTCCCATACGGGCTCGGGAGAGACGAAGGTTGAAAGTCATGCGTCCTCCGATACACAACCCAACCAAGCCGCACTGCTTCTTAACACAGCGCGCATCCAACCCGGAAGCCAGCTGCACCAGAGGAAACACAGTGCACCTGGCAACCTTGGTTAGCTCGCACTGTGCCCAGCCCGCCACAGGAGTCGCTGGTGCGCGATGAGACAAGGATATACAATTGGCCTAGCCGGTAGGGATATTGCCCCACGGACCTTCCGGTCGCGGCCGGTTACGACAGAGCCTGGGCGCGAACCCAGAGTCTCCGGTGGCACAGCTGGCGCTGCAGTACAGTAGATTGTCAACGTGACTCATGATGACTGCTTGTCTAGCTAAGATTTTGTATGTATGATGTCGATATGATCAGTCCAATCAAAGCTACGGTAGATATGTGATTTGACGTCATTTTATCTGTGGCCAATGACCTTGAGCCTTCTTGGATGGGCACTTCTAATGTAATTATGGCAGCACACGAGGGGCTTGAATTTGAGGACTCCCCCTTAGATTTTGCAGTGACGTATTGCCCCCATGAGTGACAACACTGAGCCAATCACGCCACAACTAGAGAACATTACCAACCCCTAAGCTCCATATTTTCCCACTGGCTGCCCCACCACCACAGAAAGCACTGAACTAGGCTTAAAAACCTGCATTTTGGAGCTGCCTTACTCAAGAAAGCAAAAAAAAGAGACCATGTTTGTTTGCGGCTTTATTTACTAAGTCTGATTTTTTATGATGATTTTTACAAATTTTGCTTGCAACATATTAATGCCAAAATAATATGCAAAACAAGCTCTGCCCCACCTGCCCTGAATGACAGGTCGCCACTGCTTGATGGGTCTGCTCTTCCCTCAGAGTCAAGGAAGGGGTTTCCTAATGGAATACTATCGCATTTCCACCAGTCTCCTCCTCTTCACAGATTTGGCTACTGCCTTCAAGGTGCTTGAGAGAACATGAAAAGCAGCTCCGTGAATCTGAATTCCTGTCAGAGCATTACAACCTCTGGAGCTTCCCCCTGACGTAAAGCCCAGCACCACTCGTTCTGTTTCCACAGCCATCTTTCATGACTTTGTGAAGACACTCTGGGCTTTAGCGGCACAGTGCATCTTAGGGGGAAGACAAGTTGTGCCCATGATTCCTCTTCAGAACTCCTTTGGATTGAGAGTCTGTCTCTCGCTCGCTCTCCCTCCCTCCCACCCCCCCTCCCCCTGAGCGAATGGGAGTGCGGCATGAATTAGGAGGCAGAAAACCAGAGCTTGATATAACAGGAACAATGCGCATCAATGACAGCATGGCTGGCAGCTCCACACGAAACATTATTTACAGCTCACACAAAAATGAAATTAGAGGAGCACACAGCTCAGGAGGCAGAAAAAAATAAGCTGAACTGGCAACACTTAAAGAGGGTCAGGCTGCATAATTATAATATTGCTTTTCTTCCTTCACCACCAGTATCTATACTGCTCACATTGACTCTGGTGGATAAAACCTAAATGTGACAACAGGTTATTGGAGGGTAGGACTATAAAAAGGCAGTAAAAATGTGTTCATTGACTGAAGCTTGTGACTGTGCCTGTGGATAAGGACTTGATCCATGCTTCATCTTTGATGAGGACCATCAACCACCAATAATTTAAGGACTATAAAACACGTAATGTGCAGAATGAAACGTATGGTGGAAATTCACTGACAACTGAAATTCAACCAAGACAGATGAGCAGCTTTTAGTTAAACAGAAACCAATGACGGATTGTCTACTTTAAATACAGGACTAAAATAAACAGAGTAACAGTAATTGAATTACCATAAATTAACATTTAATATCACATTCAAGTGAAAAGGCAATGACAACCTGTTCTCCAAGATCAATTGTTTTTAACTGACCATCTGAGAAGACTGATTTACCAGAAAGTTGATAGCTTGAACTACTGTTCAAGAAAGGGCCATGTAAAGAGGGAAACTTTGCAGATCCAGCTTCAATACAAGGCAATGGAAACTTAAGCTGTCAATTTCCACTAAAGGCAAATTGCTCAAATCAGGCAATGTTTTACTTCAATTGACAACAGTAACTCATAACGACAAATGCTGTAGGCCACAAATAATGTTTGTGTTATTCAGCTAAAAACAAGTTAATTTTGTTACAATTATATATGTAAAACATAATGATTGTGTAAATGCCATGATAGTAATAGTGTAGCCAATAAACGACTGTACCTTTAACGGTCTAGCGGCACAAATGATAGTTAGCACGTTGGTAATGCTGCCAGCAAGCATGGTTTCATTGGTAGCAAGTGACTTCTCTCATAGCACATTAGCTATCGTGATAATTGCTTGACAGATGAGCAAAATGAGACTGTCTATATACTCAACTAGCGATAATCCGCTAACGTTGGAAGGGGTGTAATCATTAGTCTAAAACGTTTTGCAACGGTAACCGTTTACTCCTAACGAAAAACGTTTCTACCGGACAAATTCAGGTAGGACCCTCCCCGTTTCGTTCCAAATGAATACACCCCTGGCTATAGCTATTAAATGCTGCTTAAACTTGAGTGCCGGGTGGCAGGCTAGCCATGTGTATTGCATACATACCAAACGGTTCAGTCTTCTCCGTAGCATATTTGAGTTTTTTCTTCTTTGGTAGCTGGGGACACCAACGAACTATTTTTATTTCAACCAGTTTACTACAGACTCTGTTTGAGCTTTTCTGATAAATAATAAGTAACGTTACATTTATATTTGTTAACTAGCTCTCTATTTTCTACTCTAGTAGTGCTTATAGCTATATGGAATGCCGCAGCGATGCTACATTGTTTCCATTTGGTTTGAATTCTATCTCTTCTAACCATTCGCATTCTCCCTTTTAAATATTTTCCGCGTTGCGTTTTACTGTTCTAGTCGTGCTTCCCCATCCAAAAAACTGAAACTGTCCGCGACATCCTGTAGTTCTATGCCCTGTTGCTGTGTCTTTCCGAATTAATCATCACTTACTATTCAACTCGCGGCACCAGTCACAAAAAAAAATGTGACCGACATACAAAAAGTAACTTCAATTTCGTTTCATACGCAGGTCTTTCTCGCCTACTTCTGCCCCCTTATCTCCCGTCAGTCAAACCCCTGTCAAATATATATTTTTTCTACTCTACCCCCCCCATTAGCGTCATCGGCGTCTCGTCCATTGACGATATAATATGAACGACTCGTCAGCAACACTAAAAAAGAACTTCCGGGTCATGGAATTTCGGAAATGTTTTAAATAAAAGTTCCCTACGTAATAGAAGAAAAGTGTCAACAACCTGTATTCATTCATGATAATATAAAAATAAATCTAAACATGAACAATGATTAATATTTGTTCATATTTAAGTGACATTTTCATTAAATGTGGGTATTAAAACATGTTCCAAGTTCAAATAAATTACCTCAATGAAAATCAGTGTATATTAAATACCTATTGGCTATTCTAGGTGCCACAGTAAAAGTATTGTAGGGAATAGTCAGCAGGGTCTGTAGAATATATATATGGTGTCATTTCATGTGGCTCTGAATAATATAGAGTGTTGCTGGGCTTTTACTTCACCCATTCCATTGACCACAATGTAAATCATTGTGTATGGGAATACATATTGGTTTATAGAGCAAAACATATTCTAGGTGCCTCAGTAAAATGGTTGTAGAGAATACTCAGTAGGGTCTGTAGAATGTATGTATGGTGTCAATTCATGGATCTCTGAATAATACGGAGTGTTGCTTGACAATCATTAACTTAAGCTCCAATCATTTCTCAATGTGCTCCGTTTAATAATATTCTTTATATTTATTTATAATATTTATGCATAATATTCTTAGATTTACATAATTTAAACATTATGCACTTGCAAAGATGCAGAAAATATTGATTTCGTATCAGTGTTTTACCACAGACTTTTATTTTGAAGTCAAAATCCGAAAACCGGATGTCTTAATGTGGATATGATCCAGCTAATGCTGCTGCCGTGAAGCTAATCTCAATCCCCACAACGCTCCCACGTTTATAAACTCCGCCCGTTGAAGATGCAGCGACCATTGCCGGGTTCCAAACAACTTGGAACTCGGAACTGGGAACCCAAAACTCTCCAACGTCCGAGCGTTCAAAATAACTGGGAACTCTGACAAAAACGAGCTCCGACTGGGGAAAAAAACTATTTGAATAGTCACATCCAACTAGGAATTCTGGAACTCGAGCCTCTTTCTAGAGCTCCAATTTTCCGACCTGAAGATCGCTGATGTCATGATTTGACTTGACTGATTTTTCCGAGATGACAGTTGTCTTGAACGTGGCATATGAGGTGTTGCACTGGGATTTGTTGCCATCGTAGGCCTACTGGGGCCTCATGTTACAAAAAATATTGATTAGATAGTAACTGGAAAAACGGATCCATTTTCAGACCAAGACCATTTTAGAAGGGACCCCCCCCCCCCCCCCTTCCACGCCTGATATACCTGTTGAAATTCATTCTGTACATTAGCTACTTTTTCTTTTTTTACAGTCTGGTCTATCCTATACCAGTGTCAACAATAAAGATGGGGCACTTTTTATATATAAAAATGTACATTATTACATACAGTGCATTTGGAAAGTATTCAGACCCCTTCCCCTTTTCCACATTTTGTTACATTACAGATTTATTTTAAAATGGATATAATAACAAAAATCTTCATCAATCTGCGGTCTGTACTGCATCTCTGTGTTAGAGGCTTCACTACAGATCCGATTCCAGTCTGTATCACAACCGGCTGCGATTGTGAGTCCCATTGGGTGGCGCACCATTGGCCCAGCGTCGTTCGGGTTAGGGCTTGGCCAGGTTAGGCCGTCATTGTAAATAAGAATTTGTTCTTACCTGACTTGCCTAGTTAAATATAGGTTAAATAAAAATTAACATTGCTCCATCCATTACATAGACTGACCAGGTGAAAGCTATGATCCCTTATTGATGTCACTTGTTAAATCCACTTCAATAAGAGTAGATGAAAAAAAACAATCATATTTAAGCCTTGAGACAATTGAGACATGAATTGTGTGCCATTCAGAGCATTCCACAGGGATGCTGGCCCATGTTGACTCCAATGCTTCCCACAGTTGTATCAAGTTGGCTGGATGATCAGTGGATCCTTCTTGATACACACGGAAACTGCTAATTGTGGAAAAACCCAGCAGTGTTGCAGTTCTTGACACTCTCAAACTGGTACGCATCTACCATACCCCGTTCAAAGGCACTTAAATCTTTTGTCTTGCCCATTCACCCTCTGAATGGCACACATACAGTACTGTACACAATCCATGTCTCAAGGCTGGAAAATGATTATTTAACCTGTCTCATCCCCTTCTTCTACACTGATTGAAGTGGATTTAACAGATGACATCCATAAGGGATCATAGCTTTCACCTGTATTCACCAGTCTATGTCATGGAAAGAGCAAGTTTTCATAATGTTTTGTACATTCAGTGTATATTTCATATTCAATCAAAGTGATCATGATGAAAATAATAACTGAAAGAGGCTTGGAGATCGTATTCAATTCTAGATCCTATTACCTTCCGCATCCCAATGAAATGCTTAGAGGACACACCCGCAGCCCTCATTGTACTAATCCAAGATGGCGTAGCAGTCAGACGTCTTTGTCCTTCGTCTTGTCGTGTCCCATGTATATATCTTTTAATATATTTTTCTTCGCATATCTTTTCTATATTTTTCTAAACCTCAACTTCACCTTGTACAATGCGATTCAAACCAGAGCATACCAGACCTATTTTCTCTCCATATCCCCGGATTTCTACCGCAAGCTCTGAACCTTTTCACCTGGATCATCGCAGCTAGCTAGCTGCAATCCGAGTGACTACCCCTGGCTAACATCTGTCCCGAAGCAAGCACCAATTAGCCTGGAGCTAGCCCATGCTAGGCCCATTCTCCCGGGTAGCTGAAGAGGCCCATCAGCCACTCCTGGGCTACAATACCTGGACCCCTTCTACTGTCGGTACTGGGAACAGAACTCCGATCCTTCACGACTGGACTACCGACGTAATCTGCTCAAGGGGGTACTCAACTGGCCCCTACTTTGCGACTTCCCCTGAATGCCCATCTGTTAGTCTGTTAGCTGTCTAGAGCATTTCGGACTGTTAGCTAATAGGCCCATCAGCCAATTTCTCGGGCACAATACCTATTTTGCCAATTGGCCCGGGCCCCTTTTACTCAACGAAGCCCTGCTTATCCATCAAGACTGGACTACCGACGTAATCTGCCCGAGGGTTTTTTTCCAACAGGCCCCTCCGTCGCGATGTCATGCTGAATGCCCATCTGCTAGCCTGCTAGCCGCGGCCCGCTAGCTGTCTAGAGCATATTGGACTGTTAACTGATTAATCCATCGGCCAATTTCTTGGGCCACCATTTTGCCAATTGGACTTGAACCCCTATGCTACTCGGAACCCTACTAATCCATCACGACTGGTCTATCGACTTCATCGCACGCGAGGCTAAAACAGACTTTCCTCCGCCGTGACGTCCCTCTAAGGCCCTTTTGCTAGCTTGGTAGCCCCGGCCTGCTAGCTGTCTGAATCGCCGTGTCTCCAGCCAGCCCAACCACTCACTAGACCCCTATGATCACTCGGCTACGCATGCCTCTCCCTAATATCAATATGCCTTGTCCATTACTGTCCTGGTTAGTGATTATTGTCTTATTTCACTGTAGAGCCTCTAGCCCTGCTCAATATGCCTTAATCAACCATTTAGTTCCACCTCCCACATATGCGGTGACATCACCTGGTTTAAACGTCTCTAGAGACAATATCTCTCTCATCATTACTCAATGCCTAGGTTTACCTCCAATGTACTCACATCCTACCATACCTTTGTCTGTACATTATGCCTTGAATCTATTCTATCACGCCCAGAAACCTGCTCCTTTTACTCTCTATTCCGAACGTACTAGACGACCAGTTCTGATAGCCTTTAGCCGTACCCTTATCCTACTCCTCCTCTGTTCCTCTGGTGATGTAGAGATTAGTCCAGGCCCTGCAGTGCCTAGCTCCACTCCTACTCCACAGGTGCTCTCATTTGTTGACTTCTGTAACCGTAAAAGCTTTGGTTCCGTGCATGTTAACATTAGAAGCCTCCTCCCTTAGTTTGTTTTATTCACTGCTTTAGCACACTCTGCCAACCCGGATGTCCTAACCGTGTCTGAATCATGGCTTAAGAAGACCACCAAAACCCCTGACATTTCCATCCCTAGCTATAACATTTTCCGACAAGACAGAACTGCCAAAGGGGGCGGTGTTGCAATCTACTGCAGAGATAGCCTGCAGAGTTCTGTCTTACTATCCAGGTCTGTACCCAAACAATTTGAGCTTCTACTTTTAAAAATCCACCTTTCCAGAAACAAGTCTCTCACCGTTGCCGCTTGTTATAGACCACACTCTGACCCCAGCTGTGTTTTTCTCAATAGCTTGAAAGTGTTTCTTAAACAATTCTGTTGATTTCTTAAACATCTGATTCATGACACTGAACACTGTTGCATTTTGCAAAACCGATTTTCAAAATGTAACTGCCTTTTGCAGTCTGATCTAACTACCAGTGTCAATATAGTAATGACACTGTAAATGTATGTAAATATCATCAAATATTATTATTACATTCATTGATACAATGGAATTCTACATGTACAATGAAAGAGAAATGTATTCAAATCAAATGTTATTTGTCACATGCGCCGAATACAACAGGTGTAAACCTTACAGTGAAATACTTATTCACAAGCACTTAACCAACAATGTTTTAAGAAAAAAAGTGTTAAGTAAAAAATAGAAAGTAAAAGTAACAAATAATTTAACAGCAGCAGTAAAATAACAATAGCAAGGCTATAACCAGGCAGTACCGGTACAGAAATAATGTGTGGGGGCACCGGTTAGTCGAGGTAATATGTACATGTAGGTAGTGTTAAGGTGACTACAGTGAGGGAAAAAAGTATTTGATCCTCTGCTGATTTTGTACGTTTGCCCACTGACCAAGAAATGATCAGTCTATCATTTTAATGGTAGGTTTATTTGAACAGTGAGAGACAGAAAAGCAAGAATGTTATAAATTTAAATTTAAATTTATTTGCATTTTAATTAGGGAAATAAGTATTTGACCCCCTCTCAATCAGAAAGATTTCTGGCTCCCAGGTGTCTTTTATACAGGTAACGAGCTGAGATTAGGAGCACATTCTTAAAGGGAGTGCTCCTAATCTCAGATTGTTACCTGTATAAAAGACACCTGTCCACAGAAGCAAATCAATCAATCAGATTCCAAACTCTCCACCATGGCCAAGACCAAAGAGCTCTCCAAGGATGTCAGGGACAAGATTGTAGACCTTACACAAGGCTGGAATTGTCACAGCCGTCCTCCTCTTCATCTGAAGAGGAGAGGCGAGATGGATCTGAGGACCAATACACGGCGTGGTAAGCGTCCATGGTCAATCTTTAATAAAGAAAGTAGTGAACACTGAACACTATACAAAACCAGTAAACAAAATAACAACCGTGAAGCTAATCATATGGACTGTGCTGAAACAAGCCATCAACATAGACAATCACCCACAAACAAACAGTGCAACCCAGGCTACCTAAGTATGATTCTCAATCAGAGACAACTAATGACACCTGCCTCTGATTGAGAACCATACTAGGCCGAAAACATAGAAATGCCCCAAAACATAGAAAAACAAACATAGACTGCCCACCCAACTCACGCCCTGACCATACTAAATAAATACAAAACAACGGAAATAGAGGTCAGAACGTGACAGGAATGGGCTACAAGACCATCGCCAAGCAGCTTGGTGAGAAGGTGACAACAGTTGGTGCGATTATTCGCAAATGGAAGAAACACAAAATAACTGTCCATCTCCCTCAGCCTGGGGCTCCATGCAAGATCTCACCTCGTGGAGTTGCAATGATCATGAGGAATCAGCCCAGAACGGTGAGGAATCAGCCCAGAACTACACAGGAGGATCTTGTCAATGATCTCAAGGCAGCTGTGACCATAGTCACCAAGAAAACAATTGGTAACACACTGCGCCGTGAAGGACTGAAATCCTGCAGCGCCCACAAGGTCCCCCTGCTCAAGAAAGCACATATGCATGCCCGTCTGAAGTTTGCCAATGAACATCTGAATGATTCAGAGGACAACTGGGTGAAAGTGTTGTGGTCAGATGAGATCAAAATGTAGCTCTTTGGCATCAACTCAACTCTCTATGTTTGGAGGAGGAGGAATGCTGCCTATTGACCCCAAGAACACCATCCCCACCGTCAAACATGGAGGTGGAAACATTATGCTTTGGGGGTGTTTTTCTGCTAAGGGGACAGGACAACTTCACCGCATCAAAGGGACGATGGACGGGGCCATGTACCATCAAATCTTGGTTGAGAACCTCCTTCCCTCAGCCAGGGCATTGAAAATGACCCAAAACACACAGCCAAGGTAACAAAGGAGTGGCTCAAGAAGAAGCACATTAAGGTCCTGGAGTGGCCTAGCCAGTCTCCAGACCTTAATCCCATAGAAAATCTGTGGAGGGACCTGAAGGTTCGAGTTGCCCAATGTCAGCCTCGAAACCTTAATGACTTGGAGAAGATCTGCAAAGAGGAGTGGGACAAAATCCCTCCTGAGATGTGTGCAAACCTGGGGGCCAACTACAAGAAATGTCTGACCTCTGTGATTGCCAACAAGGGTTTTGCCACCAAGTACTAAGTCATGTTTTGCAGAGGGGTCAAATAGTTATTTCCCTAATTTTTCTGGATTTTTTTGTTGTTATTCTGTCTCTCACTGTGCAAATAAACCTACCATTAAAATTATAGACTGATAATTTCTTTGTCAGTGGGCAAATGTACCAAATCAGCAGGGGATCAAATAATTTTTTCCCTCACTGTATGCATAGATAATCAACAGAGAGTAGCAGCAGCGTAAAATAGAGGTCTGGGTAGCCCTTTGATTAGCTGTTCAGGAGTCTTATGGCATGGGGGTAGAAGCTGTTAACAAGCCTTTTGGACCTAAACTTGGCACTCTGGTACCACTTGCTGTGCGGTAGCAGAGAGAACAGTCCATGACTAAGGTGGCTGGAATATTTGACCATTTTTAGGGCCTTCCTTTGACACCTCCTGATATAGAGGTCCTGGATGGCAGGAAGCTTGGCTCCTGTGATGTACTGGGCCGTACACACTACCCTCTATTGTGCCTTTCGGTCGGAAGCTGTCCCATGCCAAATCTTTTCAGTCTCCTGATGGGGAATAGGCTTTCTCGTGCCCTCTTCACAACTGTCTTCGTGTGTTTGGACCATGATCATTTGTTGATGATGTGGACACCAAGGAACTTGAAGCTCTCAACCTGCTCCACCGCAGCCCGTCGATGAGAATGAGGGTGTGCTCGGTCCTCCTTTTCCTGTAGTCCACAATCATCTCCTTAGTCTTGATCATGTTGAGGGAGAGGTTGTTGTCCTGGCACCTCATGGCCAGGTCTCTGACATCTTCCCTATAGGCTGTCTCATCATTGTTGGTGATCAGGCCTACCACTGTTGTGTCATTGGAGAACTTGACAAGGGTGTTGGAGACGTGCCTGGCCATGCAGTCATGAGTGAACATGGAGTAGAGGAGGGGACTGTGCAATCACTCCTGAGGGGCCCCCGTGTTGAGGATCAGCTTGGCGGATGTGTTGTTACCTACACTTACCACCTGGGTACGGCCCGTCAGGAAGTCTAGGATCCAGTTGCAGAGGGAGGTGTTTAGTCCCAGGCTCCTTAGCTTATTGATGAGCTTTGAGGGCACTATGGTGTTGAACGCTTAGCTGTAGTCAATGAATAGCATTCTCACATAGGTGTTCCTTTTGTCCAGGTGGGAAATAACAGTGTGCAGTGCAATAGAGATTGCATCATCTGTGGATCTGTTGGGGCAGTATGCAAATTGGAGTGGGTTTAGGGTTTCTGGGATAATGGTGTTGATGGGAGCCATAACCAGCCTTTCAAAGCACTTCATGGCTACAGATGTGAGTGCTACGGGTCGGTAGTAATTTAGGCAGGTTACCTTAGTGCTCTTGGGGACAGGGACTATGGTGGTCTACTTGAAATATGTTGGTATTACAGACTCAGGTTGAAAATGTCAGTGAAGACACTAGCCAGTTGGTCAGCGCATGCTTGGAGTATACGTCCTGGTAATCCGTCTGGCCCTGCGGCCTTGTGAACATTGACCTTACTCACATCGGCTACGGAGAGCGTGATCACACAGTCATCCCGAACAGCTGATGCTCTCATGCATGCTTCAGTGTTACTTGCCTTGAAGCGAGCATAGAAGTCATTTAGCTTGTCTGGCTTGTGT
The DNA here is from genome assembly GCF_057628025.1 of Oncorhynchus mykiss. Lineage (NCBI taxonomy): Eukaryota > Metazoa > Chordata > Actinopteri > Salmoniformes > Salmonidae > Oncorhynchus > Oncorhynchus mykiss. The sequence continues at coordinate 10,495,535 of NC_143035.1, forward strand.
CACTGGGCAGCTCGCGGCTTCCCTTTGTAGTCTGTAATGGTTTGCAAGCCCTGCCACATCCGACAAGCATCAGAGCCGGTATAGTACGATTCAATCTTAGTCCTACGTTGATGCTTTGACTGTTTGATGGTTCGTCGGAGGTCACAGTGGGATTTCTTATAAGCTTCCGGGTTAGAAGTCCCGCTCCTTGAAAGCGGCAGCTCTACCCTTTAGCTCAGTGTGGATGTCGCCTGTAATCCATGGCTTCTGGTTGGGGTATGTACTGTGGCAAACCTCTTCAAGGTTAGGAACGTTTGTCACAAATTAAGTGGGAAACTGTCACCAAATCACCCCAGAATGTGAGTTCTTTCGAACAGCACCTGTGTGTTTGTTTCTCCGTCCTGGTCCACCCAGGCCGTAGGCAAGGTCAAGGATAGCAGGGTTCGGTATACAATTCGGGTTCTCGGTAGGTCCAGGTCCAAACGCCAACAGGTAAGTCCAAAACAGTCCAGCTCATACACGGTAAATCCAGCCAATCTCTATTATCTCTTTCTCTATTGTTCATAGATCCTTCCAGCCCTCTCTCTCTCCCTTCCTGGTTTTTCTTGACCCTTTATCTGTGGGTCGGCTCCAGCTTCTGAGGGTTCCCCTTGCTCCTGGACTTGTAGTTTTGGCAGTTGGCCATTTTGTGATCTGTAGTTCTGACAGGGGTGGCCATTTTAGTGATCGGGCAGAGCCCGTTTATTAGTTCTGCTCTCACATATCTGCCATTTATCACTCGACCCCCTTCTTTGCCACAGTACGTACAGTCACTGTGGGAAGATGTCATCGATGCACTTATTGATGAAGCCAGTGACTGATGTGGTGTACTCCTCAATGTCACCGGAAGAATCCCGGAACATATTCCAGACTGTGCTAGCAAAACAGTCCTGTAGCTTAGCATCTGCGTCATCTGACCACTTTCTTATTGACCGAGTCACTGGTGCTTCCTGCTTTAGTTTTTGCTTGTAAGCAGGAAACAGGAGGATAGAATTATGGTCAGATTTGGCAAATGGAGGGCGAGGGAGAGCTTTGTACATATCTCCATGTGTAGAGTAAAGGTGGTCTAGAGTTTCTTTCCCTCTGGTTGCACATTTAACACGCTGGTAGAAATCAAGTGATTATAATGAAACAAGGATAATTCAGTACGTAGCTACAATACATTTTATGTTTATTTTACATCTAAACATATAGGCCTAAATGTATGAGCTGGGCCTAGACAAGAGGTTCTCTCTGAAAGTGAGCTATCCTGGCATCTCACAGATCTGGAATCCCAAGTCCTCTTCCTGGACACCTTTGGCCCACGAGGGGTGAGCCAGAGGGTCAGGTACTATGGGGCATCCAGGAATAGCATTTACAGGCCTCAGGTAATACTCACACTGCTCTGGGTCCAAATCCCTTATTAAAACAGCTTGCCAGCACAGTGACAGTTGTATTATTTCCTCTCATCTCTTTCCCATTGCATCCAACTTCTGCTTTAGCTATGCCCCTTCTGTGCTTACTTCTGTCTCTCAGCCGGTGTCCGTCTCTCCCAGTGTTTCACATACTAAGCCAAAGACTGTAGATATTTCTCTTCTACTTTCTTCATCTTAGCCTTTGTTATCAGTCTGTTTAGAACTGCAACATTCGGTACCCATTTCCGACACTCATCCTTAGCCTGCGCCAGTTCATTTACCAGTGCATGTACCACTTTCTCCCAGTCAGCCAGTTCCTGTGGCTTATTTGACGTGCTATATCCTCTTCTTGAGCATCAGCTAGATGCTTAACCTGTAGCTTATTTATTTATTTAACATTTTATTTAACCTTTATTTAACCAGATAGGCCAGTTGAGAACAAGTTCTCATTTACAACTGCGTCCTGGCAACGATAAAGCAAAGCAGTGTGACACAAACAACACAGAGTTACACATAGGATAAACAAATGTACAGTCAATAACACAATAGAAAAATATATATACAGTGTGTGCAAATGTAGTAAGATTAGGGAGGTAAGGCAATAAATAGGCCATAGTGGCAAAAAAAATACAACTTAGCAATTAACACTGACGTGATAGATGTGCAAATGAGGATGTGCAAGTAGAAATGCTGGTGTGCAAAAGAGCAGAAAAACAAGAACAAATATGGGGATGAGGAAGGTAGTTGGTTGGATGGGCTATTTACAGATGGGCTGTGTACAGGTGCAGCGATCGGTAAGCTGCTCTGACAGCTGATGCTTAAAGTTAGTGAGGAAGATATAAGTCTCCCACTTCAGTGATTTTTGCCATTTGTTCCAGTCATTGGCAGCAGAGAACTGGAAGGAAAGGCGACCAAAGGAGGTGTTGCCTTTGGGGATGACCAGTGAAATATACCGGCGGGAGTGTGTGCTACGGGTGGGTGTTGCTATGGTGACCAGTGAGCTAAGATAAGGCAGAGCTTTACCTAGCAAAGACTTATAGATGACCTGGAGCCAGTAGGTTTGGTAACGAATTAGCAGCGAGGGCCAGCCAATGAGAGCATACAGGTCGCAGTGGTGGGTAGTATATGAGGCTTTGGTGACAAAACAGATGGCACTGTGATAGACTGCATCCAATTTGCTGAGTAGAGTGTTGGAGGCTATTTTGTAAATCCTCTCCGAAGTCAAGGATTGGTAGGATAGTCAGTTTTACGAGGGTATGTTTGGCAGCATGAGTGAAGGAGGCTTTGCGAAATAGGAAGCCGATTCTAGATTTAATTTTGGATTGGAGATGCTTAATAAGAGTCTGGAAGGAGAGTTTACAGTCTAACCAGACACCTAGGTATTTATAGTTGTCCACATATTCTAAGTCAGAACCGTCCAGAGTAGTGATGCTAGTCTGGCGGGCAGGTGCTGGCAGCGATCGGTTGAAGCATGCATTTAATTTTACTAGCATTTAAGAGCAGTTGGAGGCCACGGAAGGAGTGTTGTATGGCATTGAAGCTCGTTTGGAGGTTTGTTAACACGGTGTCTAAGGAAGGGCCAGATGTATACAGAATTGTGTCGACAGCGTAGAGGTGAATCAAATAATCACCAGCAGCAAGAGCGACATCATTGATATATACAGAGAAAAGTGTCGGCCCGAGATTTGAACCATGTGGCACCCCCTTAGACTGCCAGAGGTCCGGACAACAGGCCCTCCGATTTGACACACTGAACTCTTTCTGAGAAGTAGTTAGTGAACCAGGCGAGGCAGTCATTAGAGAAACCAAGGCTGTTGAGTGTGCCGATAAGAATGCAGTGTTTGACCGAGTCGAAAGCCTTGGCCAGGTCGATGAAGACGGCTGCACAGTACTGTCTTTTATGATATTGTTTAGGACCTTGAGCGTGGCTGAGGTGCAGGAAACCAGATTGCATAGGGGAGAAGGTACGGTGGGATTCGAAATGGTCGGTAATCTGTTTGTTCACTTGACTTTCGAAGACTTTAAAAAGGCAGGGCAGGATGGATATAGGTCTGTAACAGTTTGGGTCTGGAGTGTCTCCCCCTTTGAAGAGGGGGATGACCGCGGCCTCTTCCAATCTTTAGGAATCTCAGATGATACGAAAGAGAGGTTGAACAGATTAGTAATAGGGGTTGCAACAATGGCGGCGGATCATTTTCGGAAGAGAGGGTCCAGATTGTCTGGCCCAGCTGATTTGTAGGGGATCCAGATTTTGCAGCTCTATGAGAACATCAGCTGTCTGGATTTGGGTGAAGGAGAAGCGGCGGGGGGGCTTGGGCCAGTTGCTGCAGGGGGTGCAGAGATGTTGGCCGGGTTGGGGTAGCCAGGTGGAAAGCATGGCCAGCCGTAGATAAATGCTTAACCGGTCTCTTAGCCAGTCTCCAATTTCTTATCTTTGCAAGCTTCTTAGCCTCAGTCTGAATCTGTGCCTAGTTTTGGGCTATTCATCTTGAATTTCAAAGTCACCAACAGTTAGTCTAAAAGTTCATATCTGAAGTAGTTTCTTCAAGGAGTAGAAGATTCTGACAGGGTCTGTCTGTATTTAGAGGGTTAAGGCTTGATTATAATGTTGATGCCATCATGTTAGTTTATGACACCACAATCAGTGATACATAGAATCCTCTTACTGATACAAATTCCACTGTTACCCTGCCAATAAGGTCACAATATGACAGAGCCATATAGTTAGACAATAGTATTCTAATTAAGCAATAAGGCCCGAGAGGGTGTGGTATAGGGCCAATATACCACGGCTAAGGGCTGTTCTTATGCACGACGCAATACCGAGTGCCTGGATACAGCCCTTAGCCGTGGTATTTTGGTCATATACCACAAACCCCTGAGGTGCCTTATTGCTATTATAAACTGGCTGCCAAAGTAATTAGACCAGTAAAAATACATGTTTTTTCATACCCATGGTATACGGGTATGTCAGCCAATCAGCATTCAGGGCTTGAACCACCCAGTTTATAATTCTAGACATAGGCTACAGTTACAAGGCAATATTTAAATATCCCCCATGTAATGTTAAATGGCCGCTAACATGGCTACCATAGAATGTTGTAGTGTCATGTACTGTAAATGCATCATAATCCGGAAACCGAATCGGCGCAACTATCTAAATACACTGAACAGAATTGTCAACACATTCCTGTGAACTGCAGGAATGTCCACCAGAACTGTTGGCAAAGAATTTAATGTTAATGTCTTTACCGTAAGCTGCCTCCAACGCTGTTTTAGAGAATTCCTCCAACTGGCCTCACAACCACAGACCACATACATGGTGTTGTGTGGGCGAGCGGTTTGCTGATGTTAACGTTGTGAAGAGAGTTTCCCATGGTGGTGGTGGGGTTATGGTTTGGGCAGGCATAAGATACAGAGAACAAAGAACACAATTGCATTTTATTGAGGCAATTTGAATGAACAGAGATCCCTTGACGAGACCCTGAGGCCCATTTTTGTGCCATTAATCCGCCGCCATCACCTCATGTCTCAGCATGATAATGCACAGCCCCATGTCGCAAGGATCTGGACACAATTCCTGGAAGCTGAAAATTGCCCAGTTCTTCCATGGCCTGCGTACTCACCAGACATATCAACCATTAAGCTTGGTTGGGATGTTTTGAATCGACGTGCCTGTTCCAGTTCCCGCCAATATCCAGCAACTTCACACAGCCATTGAAGAGGAGATATCTGTATTCCCAGTCATGTGAAATCCATAGATTAGGGCCTAATGAATTTATTTCAATTGACTGATTTCCTTATATGAACTGTAACAGTAAAATCTTTGATATTGGTGCATGTTGCGTTTATAATTTTGTTCAGTATCAACTGCATCAATTGTTGAGAAGTCCGAATATTTTTTTTTTTACAGGAACACTTCATTTAACAATGGCTGTAATGAATTCATGAGTATATTCTGTTATCTAACCCAGGAGTTAATTATTACAGAACACTGAGAGCAGGCCTACTGCTGCCCCTGCTGCTGCTTATGTGTCACCAAATCGAATTATGTCAGATCTGACATCTTCTCTTCTTCTGAGGCACAGATGTCAATTTGTGGTTTGCACATTATATAAATAAATATGACATTGTCACACCATTGGAAATATAATTTCTGGTCACAAAACCGTGGGCTGTTCATAATGGTGAGATCCGTCTGCTTGACTATATCGCCCCCGTGTGGATCTGCACTCATCGTCTAATCTCGGTCTATAACCTTGGTTGTGAGTAGGCTAAAATGTTCATTCATGTGTTTGCAAAGGAACATTTCTGTAAAATGACCAAAACTCATCAATAAAGTGTATTGTCAATTAATCAATTGAATAATATGTATGTATTTGCAAAAAATAATTAATTAAATTAACCGTTGTGCCAAATATGTCAATATGTGTCAAATGAATTCAACAATTTCTATATTTTTTGATAAATGTGTCCAATATTGGTCATATTAATCCAAAGGGTCTTGCAATCTCATATTTCCTGCATCTTTGGAGGAAGAAAAATTGGAGAAAAAATACATATATACACTGCTCAAAAAAATAAAGGGAACACTTAAACAACACAATGTAACTCCAAGTCAATCACACTTTTGTGAAATCAAACTGTCCACTTAGGAAGCAACACTGATTGACAATAAATTTCACATGCTGTTGTGCAAATGGAATAGACAACAGGTGGAAATTATAGGCAATTAGCAAGACACCCCCAATAAAGGAGTGGTTCTGCAGGTGGGGACCACAGACCACTTCTCAGTTCCTAGGCTTCCTGGCTGATGTTTTGGTCACTTTTGAATGCTGGCGGTGCTTTCACTCTAGTGGTAGCATGAGACGGAGTCTACAACCCACACAAGTGGCTCAGGTAGTGCAGCTCATCCAGGATGGAACATCAATGCGAGCTGTGGCAAGAAGGTTTGCTGTGTCTGTCAGCGTAGTGTCCAGAGCATGGAGGCGCTACCAGGAGACAGGCCAGTACATCAGGAGACGTGGAGAAGGCCGTAGGAGGGCAACAACCCAGCAGCAGGACCGCTACCTCCGCCTTTGTGCAAGGAGTAGCAGGAGGAGCACTGCCAGAGCACTGCAAAATGACCTCCAGCAGGCCACAAATGTGCATGTGTCTGCTCAAACGGTCAGAAACAGACTCCATGAGGGTGGTATGAGGGCCCGACGTCCACAGGTGGGGGTTGTGCTTACAGCCCAACACCGTGCAGGACGTTTTTCATTTGCCAGAGAACACCAAGATTGGCAAATTCGCCACTGGCGCCCTGTGCTCTTCACAGATGAAAGCAGGTTCACACTAAGCATGTGACAGACGTGACAGAGTCTGGAGACGCCGTGGAGAACATTCTGCTGCCTGCAACATCCTCCAGCATGACCGGTTTGGCGGAGGGTCAGTTATAGTGTGGGGTGGCATTTCTTTGGGGGGCCGCACAGCCCTCCAGGTGCTCGCCAGAGGTAGCCTGACTGCCATTAGGTACCGAGATGAGACCCTCAGACCCCTTGTGAGACCATATGCTGGTGCGGTTGGCCCTGGGTTCCTCCTAATGCAAGACAATGCTAGACCTCATGTGGCTGGAGTGTGTCAGCAGTTCCTGCAAGAGGAAGGCATTGCTGCTATGGACTGGCCCGCCCGTTCCCCAGACCTGAATCCAACTGAGCACATCTGGGACATCATGTCTCGCTCCATCCACAGACTGTCCAGGAGTTGGCGGATGCTTTAGTGCAGGTCTGGGAGGAGATCCCTCAGGAGACCATCCGCCACCTCATGAGGAGCATGCCCAGGCATTGTAGGGAGGTCATACAGGCACGTGGAGGCCACACACACTACTGAGCCTCATTTTGACTTGTTTTAAGGACATGACATCAAAGTTGGATCAGCCTGTAGTGTGGTTTTCCACTTTAATTTTGAGTATGACTCCAAATCCAGACCTCCATGGGTTGATAAATTTGATTTCCATTGATAATTTTTGTGTGATTTTGTTGTCAGCACATTCAACTATGTAAAGAAAAAAGTATTTAATAAGAATATTTCATTCATTCAGATCTAGGATGTGTTTTTTTTGTGTTCCTTTTATTTTTTGAGCAGTGTATATTTCTTTGTGGTATCGATGAAGGTATTTGATTGGGGAATGGGGATACATGTTTATGATGGGAAATTATAATACACACCATAATACACACTCCCACACAAACACTTACAAAAATATACACACACTCACTTTGTTTGTACTGTTATAGCCAACTCGACTTGACATTGTATGATTTTTTTTGGGTTTAAATATTTGTGTCTAGTTGTCATGTATTCATTATCTTTAACTAGTTAAGTGTTTGTAGTTTGGATGTTTCAGTAAGGATTAACATGGTTAAATCTCTGCTTGAATCTCTGTTTGATTTAGCTTTTGGTATATTTGCCATTTTCATACACATTCTGTATTTCCACTGAAGAAAGCAATAATTAATCAACACACTACTTTAAATAAATGGACAGTACCTGTTCTAAAATGGAAATTGCACTAGGTAAATAAATGGTGAGAAATGCTCAGTCTGAAGCAATTCGGGTATGGGTTTCACAACCCTATAATAATGATGCAAGTTATAGAACCTTAAAAAATGTGTTTATTTACAACATCTGGGGTATAATATGTTGGGCAAAGTGGTATAGGAGAGTCCGACATATAACCCCTAACTTGAGTTCAGTCTTTGCCAATGAAAACCAACAGGGGCCTCAATTCTAGCCAGTAGAAAATTCTACATCCATGTCATTAGATCAAAACAGGATGGATCAACAGATATTCATGTTACTGGTTTGCATCCTAAAAAAAACGATAGTTGTGTTCTGCTGCATAACACACTTACATGATTTGTCTGCCCATATGATGTGGATCATTGTCAGGTTATTAGACATATGAGCTTCAGTAACAACAGAACACCATGGTTGTAATAAAACAGAAACAGGTAGTTTATAAATGTGTCGAATGTGTTTGTTTTGGTTCCACGCTGGTAAATTAGACAGCCACAGGGGATTTTCTTCTGAAGAACTGGTCAGGGCATGGCACTTTCCATTCAGCTTCAGGCAACTTTGATGTAAGGCTTGATCACACCTGTAGTGACTACTTCTATCTGTCACACCCATTGTTGCGTAACCATTGTTCAATGGATATATCAATGTATTTATACCCAACACAATGTTGAAAAACAGAATGCTTGGCACCACTAGATCACGTGAGCTGGATGTGATCCCAATGCTGCCACCAACGTAGCGGAAGAAAGTGAAAGCTGCAACAGGGACTCTAACTAGGGCTTATATAACCTGTTTAACTGCATTGATATTACTTAATTGGTCATTGTCCAAATACCATGCATTTGCACCAGGGGAATTTACACCTCTTCTGTTTCCCGCATTATTCATTAATTTCCCATCATGAAAATGTAGCATCAGTATCCCAAACTATTAAGCAAAAGCAAGCATAGAAAACAGCATTGGCATTAATACAAATAAATGTATAAAAACAACAACATCGTAAGGCTAGTATTATATATTTCGTTGACAACCTGGTTGATTGTTAACACGATTATTTTACAAAAAAGGCAGCGTACAACATCATTGCCCAAAATGCATTGCTCCAATAACTTTCAAAAGATTTTTCCGAAGTTTGCCTCCAAAAAATGTATTTTCCTGTGATTTTTTTGTTGTCTTTTCCTACGAATTAAGTCGCACAAAAAATACGTGTATTTTCACACGAATTAAGCCATACTTTTTGTACGAATTGAGTATGAGATTGTGTTTCAACACTAGACCAAACACTACAAAATTAGGTACATCTAATGGAGCCATAAACCCAACCGTTTGAGAGCACACCAATCACAATGTTTGGACTGTGTCGACATCATTTTATAATATGCTTGGCGGATATTCGAGGAGCCTGAAAAATGAACGAACTAAAATTGAGTTTCTGTCGTTCAAAAGATTTCCACACGATGGCAGGCCAATGAAGGCAATGGAACGGCTATTGGGTGGAGTAACACTTTTTTTTAAAACCGTAATAGCAATTTTAAAGCAACGTCTGTTTCTCTGCTACCATTTTATCATAACCTGTAGGCTATTTGGTATACGTTGTATGGATCCAAATAACCCTTTTTGTAATGTTGATTAACATTTTGGGAAAGAATCGTATGGGGATGATTTTGCAGTAAGGATATTAGTTATAAAATAGGAGTGTCTGTTATATTTAAAGCACTGCTATACTCCTCATATGTAATCCCGAGAGGGAAGTGTTTACAGTAGTGATTAAAGTGCCCCCCTTCCCTCCACAGTTTAGAGGGCATTCCTCCACTGGCTCGTCCACTGTGTGTGTCAGTCCTACTTGTGAATCCTAACTGACAGTCCCCATGGAGGAGCCTTGGCTTGGTGGAGTTGGGAAACTTCCCCAGCCATCTGTCCTAGAGAAGCCCCCCCCCCCCCCCCCCCCCCCCCCCCCTCCTTCCACGCATCCCTCATTCCCACACTGGGCCTTTGTCAGCATTTCCTGTCCCTGGACTAGGCGTGGTGTGCACGGAGGCTGGGGTGACCGTGGGTGCTTTCACACGCACCTGCAGATGGGACAAAGGGCCAAGGGTGCTGGGCCTGAAGACAGATTGATGCTTTGTGCGTTGAGGCAAGAGTGGGTGTGTGTTAGTGTGCGTGTGTGTGTGTCTGTGCCTGTGTGTGTGTGTGTGCGTGGTGGTGGGGGGAAGTAGTTTAGTTAGCTAGCTGAGAAGTTTGGGGGAGAGGGTTAGGGGAAGCAGGAGGGGGGGGGGGGGGGGGAGGTCTGTCACTCCAGTCTGTGTGAGTCCAAGCTTTGGTGGACCCCGCGAGATTGACAGCTTTTGTGGGCTGCGTCTCCACACAATGGTGGTGCTTTAATGGGCAGTAAAGCTATATTAGAGATTTGGGGAAGGGTTGAGGAGAGGTGGTGGTTGTTTCGGGGTGGTGGTCGTGGTGCGGTGGATTGATGGATGGATAGCGGGGGGTGGTGGGGGGCAGGGTGACTGCTTTGCTTAAAGGGGACCAATTCATAGGCATTCAGTTCAGGCCTCGTTATTCACTGAATGCATCCAGTGCAGGAATGCAGCAGCATCAATTAGAATGTGTTAGCAGATAGCGTAGAAGGAAAACCCTTTCTCTCCCTTTTGGTCCCAGGACAACACAGTCCCACTATAGGAGGTGTCAGAGCCACAAAGCCTTTTTTTGTGGCTCTCTCTCCATTACATTACCAGTGCAATATGTAAGGTGGGGACTCTTTTGATTTAAATTAAGTGGAAAAAACACTCAATCCTATTTTTATTCAGCAGGGATAATGGTGTTATAGTCTATAAAGGTCTTTAACTACTAATCTGTGGCTTAAAATCTCCCCCTGGCTCCCCTTTCTCTCCTCTATGTGTCTTACTCTCACTCTAAGCATTATATTTATTCAGTGGTGAAGGGTCAAAGACAGACTGTTCAACAGAGCTGCTTGTAGCCTTAACTGCCGCATCACTTCTAATTGTGTATCAGTGGGTCAACGGTGTGTTGTGTTGTCCCCCTTTAAGAAAGGGAGAACATATATGAATTAAAACAGTATCTTGTAAGCCATTGTTTGTTGTGGGCACAGGCCGCCACTTCAGACACTGAGGGGATGGTCGATAATGAGTTGTTCTAGAACTTTCCAGGGTAAAGGAAATAAAAGAAAGGAACGAGTGGGAAATAGTTTGACCATGATCAGATGTCAGGGGGATACACCACTTTGTTTTGTTTTACATACAAAGATAATGGGGCCATATTTGAACTAATTAGGCTGCATTTAATTGAATGCTTTTCAAGGTTTAACAACACTAATTGTCCACAAAATTAAATATTTAAAATAGAAGATTTTTTTTATTCATCTTTGAAATAGTTATCTACTAATGTACTATTCAAACGATGTATTCAAAAATATGATTTAAAGCATGAAGTCTTGGTAACTGTAAAGCTATAGGCCTACAGTATAGGGAAAGCAAGTTACGGTGTGTATGGCCCCCAAATAACAGTGTTATCCTACAGTGCCATTACCCAGAATTGAGTGGTTGTTATACAGTCACAGTGTTCAGCATCCATTTCATCATCCATTTCCTTGCTTTTACCACCCAAATGATACAGCTGCCACGTGCGCAAATGGAATTGGAGATTTTTGTTCTCCTAAGATTTAATGTGCGCTAACTGGCAGGAACCTCTTATAGAAAGGTGTGCGCTTCGCTATGAGCAATTATGCTTCATTTGGAGCTGAGTGAGGCAAATTTGCATCGTATGAAAAGGAAACTAGAGGTAAACTGCAGGAACAGTGCAGTAAATTGGGACAAACAGAGTAACATGCAGAAATGCATCTTGGCTGTAATTGTATAATTGTAAAATAGCTGTCTAAATGCATCTCCCAATTAAACTTGCTTCTTCTGAAAGGCAAAGAATTGGCAGGGAATTATGGCAAGAAGTATTGCCATGATTTAAATGCTGCCTCCTTCAGAGTTAAGGGGTAACGGGTGGGGGTGGGATCATTTGCACCAAAATGGAAAATGTGATATAAATATGGACAGATGTCTTCATACAGTACATGTGATGCAGGGGGTTATGGAGAGGGTGTGATGGAGATGGAAGGATAGAGCCCTTCTCTAGGAGATGGTGCTTCCTGAGTGGTGAGAGGGCACAGGAAGGAGATGGTGAGAGAGGAGAGTTGAGAAGAGAAAAGAGGAGAAGAGAAGAAGAGAGGTGGAAGGTTTAGACTGTTAGTGAAGGGACAGCAAAGCAAAACATTTTAGTGGCCCCCCTCTTGATGGGAGAGAGAAACATTAGCGCTTTAAAGATAATTTCCTACAATTCTTCCCATTTTGCCATGGAGTGTAGAGAAATTGGTTCAGTTTTAAAGCAAATTACCTGCAATTCTACACATTTTGCCAAGACTTTTGCCAAGCCGTGTTAATTATATCTGAGTGAGAGTGATCAATGGGGGCCCCCTGAAGGTCAGGGTCCCTGGGCACATGCCCTGCATGCCTGGTCGATATTCAACCATGATGACTATTTTAGATAGCTGGCTAGACTAACTTACCAATCTAAAAAGTGTTATCTTAATTTAGTGACTGTCAGTGACTGACATAGCAAGAGAAAAACTGCTGACGCTCAAACCAAATTTCGAAATTGCACCTTGTATATTCTACTATTCTAACTCGTAACAGTAAGGTTTCCTAAAAACATGTTTTTTTGGGGGGGGGTCGGGGGACACCTAGCGAATGGGGGCCCTAAGCGACCGCTTATGTCACTTATGCCTGGAGCCGGCCATCTCTCTCCCACAGTGGGTGGAGTGGCGCTGTCTGCAGAGCTGCAGAACAGCCTGGTCTCTGTCTGGATTAGACCCTGCCTGGCTGCAGTGCACAAAGGAGAGCTCAAGTAAACGGTTTATGAATGCTGATTAATTGATGCCATTTCTCTGCAGTGTGCCATGGAGATTTAGAGGGATGGGGTGCATGGGGACTGGGGAGGGTGTGTGGGAGGCAGAGAGTTCGGACGTTGGTTCAGGGTGTTTGGTTGTTGTTGTTGTTGTTGTGTTAACAACGGTAAACGTTGAATGCACACGGTTTAAGTAGGACTATCCAAATGTAGTACTACATCTGTGCTAAAAACAACAACATCAACTTCAAAAATCACATTGCCATACACAACCCATCTCCAAACCCTCTGTGCTTAACTTAATTAACATTTAGCATTGCCACATTTAACCAGTACTGTCTTCCCTTGTATGCTCAGGTGTAACAGGCTGAGAGGGAGGTTCCCATGAGGTGGTTGAGGTGTACAGGTGTTCTGGGAGAACTCGGGCGGCCCGGGACACGGATGGGCAAACCACTGTCCAATAGCCCGCCTCAATGGAGGGATCCCAGGGGCCAACTCAATAGGCCGGGTTCCACTTGATGGAGAGAGAAAGGGCCGTTTCAGCCGCTGCCCAGCAGGAAAGATCTGGTCGTGGAAGACCTCTTTCAGGACTCTCTGTTTGTCTGAAGGCTGTCACAGCAGATGAGTACTCAGCAAACAGCGTGAACAAGGATTTGAACCAGAAAACCAACAGAGCCTTGACAATATTGTGATTGGGCCTTGTCTCTTTAGTGGGGGCTGAAAGGCGAATTGAGAGCAGGAACAAGTGCGCATTCAGAGCTGGACGTTGAAGCCCTTGGGTTGTTTTTATGGATTCTGGCGGATAAATCACAGCCTGTATGTGTTGGATAAAGGTAAATCATGTTCATCTCCTCTATCTTTTAAGGGTAAAATGGGTATAAACCTGATCCACCTCCAATGTCCTCTTCCAAGGTCTCTCAAAGTCATAGGGTAATAATCTTATGTCCACTTTGTTCAGTTGTGAATTAGAGCTGTCCTGTCTGGAAACATTTAGTTTTCCTTGTCAAGTCGTCATGTTGGCACTGACCACTATCCCTCTGAAAATCTATTGAAATAGACATCACTCACTGGATGATTCGATATATAACACAGATGTATTTAAATTATTCTGGTACAGTTCAACATTATTTCAGTTTCTGGGTTTCCTAGATAAGACAGAATATTGTGTGTTCTCACAGTTTGTCCCTGTCCCTGTCTCAGCCCTCCTGGCAGGATAATGCTGCATGGCAACACACAGAGCTGCCACTGTGTGGAGCTCAGAGGAACCTTGGAGTGTGATTAAACCACAGTTTCCTGTGATACATTTAATCTTCTCCCAACACTAACTCCACTGTGTCAGGGTCTGTCTGGGGTTAGGATTCACCTTTCCCTGTTGATTTAGGCGCCATACGCACACATACGTGAGGATGTAAACACACACACAGGCATGCACATACACACACACACACACACACACACACACACAGACATGCACATACATACACATACTCACACAAATATGCTCATGTCCATACACAGACACTCACTCACACACCATGCACACCTGTGTGTTCTCACCTAGGCACTGTACAGAGGGATTAGAGTTTATTACACTGAAGGTGAAGAATGGGCCTAGATTAACCTCCATCCCACACAGGGAGTCTGTCTGACAGCAGCTCAAATGAGACATTACATTTTCAGGTCCAATAGTGTTTTTTATAAAGTTAACCTCATTTGAAGCTATTGCATTGCTTTTAATTAACATCAATGTAATCTGAATACATTTTCCAGGTTAAGTGTGAGAATAACACTTTCCACTCTACCTTGCTCTTGAAAGCCGACAGAAAGAGCAGGCTGAATCGTTGAGAGTGGATTACACATAAAAACAAAACCGATTTTATGCTTCTATTTTGTTTCCTTTCTGACTTTGTGTACATTAATCAACCTATTTATTCATTTGATGGTGGGGGTAAAGAGGCTAAGAAAGAGCATGAGTAGTGCTAAATTTGACGGTTTGTGAAGAAAGAAGGCTTGTGATGGAATGGGCCGGGAAGGACTGTGACTTCTCCATTGAGAGTGAAGGGGCACGCTGAATTAGCTTGATTTGCCTGTGAATGGGAGCTTTCCATTATTCCTGTTAGGGAGCTGTCAGATCCAATAGAGAAAGTGAAAACTGCCTTTTATCAACCTTTTCCAAGTGAAACTGAACAGGCAATCAATAACTGAATTCAGGCCATGAGGGAAAGTCAAGCAGAATGATTTGGGGGTGTTATAAAAGGGGTATTTGTCAAATTGCTAATGGCAAAAAAAGAGGATGACATTTTGGCACAGTTTGGTGGTGAGAATAACAGCAAATTAAAAATAACACAACAATGAAGTCTTCCCAGCAAATGTAATTAATAGGTCTGGGCTGGAATGACCAAATACTAATGGCAAATATAAAATTATAAACTTACTTCATAAACATTTTAGGTTATTGTGGTGTTATGTTGGTGTTATTAGCTATGTAAACATATTTTCTCACATGATTTATTTTAAATCTGCAAACATTAATTTGCAAACTTCAGGGTACATGTTTTTGAATAAAAATGTGCTGTACACATTACATTAAATTCTTTACTTTTTAAAATCAAACTTGATGAGATTCAATTTAATCTGTTCTAACAAATATGTAGATTAATTGGCAAATACTCTTAATGAATAAAGATGAACAATTCTGCAAACATCGCCTTCACTAATAGCATGTTAGCAAGAGTTACTGTTAATAATTACTTTTTGAAAGACACTCCATATATCACCGCCTCTGAAATAAGACAAGAGAATTGGGAGTGTCTCACTGTTTTATGAAAGGAATGACACCATATTGTTTTTAAGTTTCATTATATTGACCTTATTGTGCTATTGTCCCGTCCCTGACACCATGATAATGCCTGAATACAGATGGAATTATGCTGAGGATAAAAAGATCCTATAGTGGCAGGCCGGTTCAATTATCCCTCTACACACTAACAACATGGAGTGAATAAAACACAAGCCTTAGTCCAAGCTGCTGCTCAAGACTTCTTTTCTACATTGTTCAGAAAATTGTTACAGAACTGAGTAACATGAATGCAGATGAAAATTTGAGCTGCTACTTTTTCAGTTAAATTACAGGCGTGACTATAGTAGGCTAAGGTTGAAGCTCAATGTTAAATTACAATCTTCCTAACATCACATCTAAGTTAATGTAACGGATGTGAAACGGCTAGCTTAGTTAGCGGTGCGCGCTAAATAGCGTTTCAATCGGTGACGTCATTTGCTCTGAGACCTTGAAGCAGTAGTTCCCCTTGCTCTGCAAGGGCCGTGGCTTTTGTGGAGTGATGGGTAACGATGCTTCGTGGGTGACTGTTGTTGATGTGTGCAGAGGGTCCCTGGTTCGCGCCCGGGTATGGGCGAGGGGACGGTCTATACTGTTACACTAATATGACGCCAATGTCGATGCAAATCAAATTGATTGTAAGTAACCCCCACGACGAAAGAAACAACGATGTGTAGCATTTCTGATAATGCTAACATATTTTTCAGCCGAATCTCAGGGCAGGGTTCTATCTAAAACCGGGCCCAGCAACTTGGTTGCTCAGCAACTCAATAACACAGCTGGCCACCTGCACCAAGCATAAGAAGTGGTTGAGAACAAACCTAGGCTACTGGAGTCAAACTGAGGTGAATCAATAATTGCATACAGATAATTGTCTTGACATGATAAAAATGGGTTGATTGTTATTAGTGAGCTGTTTCCGATTTGATAAACCAGTGAATGTGTTTTTTTTTTTCATTAGCTAGGTAACCTAGACACTTGTGTGTAACCAGAGAACAAACAAATAAGCGAGCAAACACCCTTGGCTGCTACGATAGCCAGTAAACGTTAGCTAGCTAGGTAAAGTTAGCCAACGTAAGACTGCAAAGTTAGCTTAGGTTAGATAGCTAATGTTAGCTTGCATATTCGAAGGACATCAGCTAGTCTCTATGGCTAGGTAACACCAGTCAGCTGAAAGCTAGCTAGCTAACTGGCAAAGAAAGGTAGCTACATATATTTGGTCATGGAAGGTTTTTACACAAATGACTTCAGCCATTAGGTAGCTAGAGCCAGACAACACCGGCTGACCTTGACACAGAAGATGTGTAAACAACGCCTCGGTTGTGCACTGACTGCAGTGTGCAAATCCATGCTTGCTAGAGTGGGTGGAGGGGGATACTTCCCCCCCAAAATGGTATTATATAAATGTATAGGATGCATAACTCTGCAATGCTTTAGACAAGTAACAAGCTGTAAAAGGCACAAGAAAGACGCAGCTCTACTGTACATGGGGGTATCTTTGTTTAGTCTATACGACCTTCAAAATTGATGTCTTTTTTGTTTTACATTGCTTTCAATGGGAATTTAGTCATATTTGACAATGTAAGACTGTTGCAATCAATTGAGCTATTCACCTTTTGAAAACTACAGACAATGCCTTTTGACTATCCATGATAAATTATTTACATACTTTAAAAGTTAGTTCAAAACTGATTTGAGCTATTAGAGGGCAACAGCCAGCAGACCAGAGTTTAAACCAGCAACCCTTGCAGTTATGCAAGCATACCACCTGTGCCATTAAGGCCCAGACCTTTTGGTAGAGGCCAAATTAATGGTTACAAAAACACTGCCAATGACAGACTTTTGGTTGCTCCAAAAAAATCTGTCTTTGTATGTGGAAATACTGTATAATGCGCCTTCAACAGCACCTTCCGGTGTAAAAACCATGGAAATTAGAAGCAAAAAAAAATGTTTTAAGTGAGAAGTAGGCATTGGTTTAAAGCCAAAAAAGAAAGGAAATTCACATGAGCATCACAATGCCTACTCCACCCATGCTCTACCAAGGTTTTCCAGCACACAGCTTTGACCTACTACAGTAGCTATGTTGGTCTATTGTACTTCAAACAATGTGTATGCAGGTTGCTTAGGATTCAAACCTTCTCAAACAGCTGTGTGTAGGAACACTTTTGTATAATCTAATGAAGAATAGTTTTTAAAAAATCATAGTGTAATTCAACAAATACCACCTAAAAATGCAACACTTATGGAACTGACTGTGTGTGAGAGCTAGAAAATTATTTGTGAGTTGTTTTTATCAAGAACTAATTTCCTACAGAACTGTGAGCTGAGAAAATCAAAGGAGAGAGAGAGAGCAGTATACATTACCATTCGCTGGGCTCAAAAGATTTCCATATACTTAAATACATTCATCAACTAATTTCCCCATATTGGTGCTTCCAATTTTTACGCTGGATGGATAAAATGAATCGGATCATTTGGCCTCATCAATCAATTTAGTAATTGATGTCTTAATTGATGGCAGTGTTCTACAGTTAATTGAGCACATCTATTGTAGCCTTTCATTGTTCCTGGTGCTCAGATACACTGCCCAGCAACCGGCCCAAGTCTTTGGGTGGGTTTGGACAAAAGATGTGAGTTGTGTTTCCCATTCCCATAAATAACCAAACAAATGTATATTTCTTTGCCAAACATATTAGTCATACTATTGACAATGTCAACAAGGCCATTTTAACTTTTGGAAATAGATTTAGAAATGTGGCTACATGTATAACTCCAAATGATTTTTCCTCAATAATAGCAAATTCAGAAACTCAATCTATATTTGGGTGTTTGAAATTGTTGATGCAATTTTACACTGCGAAACTGTTCTTTTCCTTCCAATGATGAGGGCATATGAGGTTTTCACCAAAGTAATAGTCAGCCATCCATCTTCTGTGCACTGTGAGGCGATAGCACTCTGTGACAAATAAATCATAGGTCTAATGAGTGTCTCCGTCACCTCAGAATAGAAGCCTGGTTCACAGCCCTGCACCAAAGAGCATCCATTCCCATTTATTCCACTTCACTGTCCTCCTCTCCCTCTCTCTCCACCTCAAACCCCTTACACCTTCACATTCAATCCCCAAAATTCTCCCTTTCTCAGTCTAACCAGTCCAGTTAAACACTTTAGTCCCTGGTCTAAGAGAGTTCCTGGGAAACTAGAGGTGACAGAGAGGGTTAAAAGCTCTCCCAGGATCGAGTCACTAATGCTGGGGCTAGGTAGGACTGTGACTGGGGTTGAGACTGTGGTGCTGAAGGGCAGGGCCCTTAATTGGGTTACAGAATACTTTAATTACGGCAGTTTCCAACATTCCTGCTCGTGAGCAAGGACGCCTCCAAACACAATACGAGCCTGAGCCTGTGTGAAAAAACCCAGCCGACTCCAGGCCCGGAGTGCAGCTGCGAGGCAATTATCATCAAGCATCCCCGCATCTGTGTACAAACAATCCCACAGCTGCTGGCATTGATACTGTAGATGCAGTGCAGGAGATTGAAAGCCCAGGTCGCCCTCCAGGGCCCCAGTATCGCCTGTGAGATGGGTGCCATGCCTCTATTCATCACAGTGAGGTATCTGTGACACCTCGGAACACTGAAGCTGTTTACAATTTCAAATGAACTGTCATATACTGGCAACAGAGTGTGCTCATTGTTGACATAGAGTGTTGGGTAAAGGTCTGTTTCATTATGCAAAAAGCCCAGGAGACTTTATTACATGGCTAGGTGCCGAGGGCATACAGACCTTTTTTTAGCTGTAGCGGCAGTGTAAGCTCCCACTTGCCCCAAATCTGCTATTCAATGTTGTAACGGGACACTTCCTTAAGAGATGATAGGCCCTGGAGAAGGAAATCTCACATTAACAACAGCAGCATCAGGTAGAGGAGAGGTCCTCTAACAGGAGAGGCCTGGAGGTTTGTTCCCCCAAGATTATAGTATATTGTATTCAGACTATCTCCACTTTTAGGGGTAGCCTTAATAGATGTGAGGTTGGGTATTGTACTGAGTGATTGTTTAATTATTATGTGACTGGCACACTATGAGAATGGGGGAGTGTGAAGCTGTGAGAAAAAAAATCTGTATATGTTTGGGTAGTGGTGTAGCATTGTAGTAGTAATGTGTTTGCGAGGGGGTGATAGATTTTGGGAATGGGCGTATGTGCGTGAAGGGGCTGTGAGTGTCAGTGGGTGGGGTAATGTGAGTGAGTGGGGCTGTTTGTGAGAAAGACTCATCACTACCGTGACAGAGGGGCTAGTGTGGGAGAGGAGAGGGTGGATGTGTGGGGCTCTTTATGACACAGAGGGGTAGAGGGGGGGTAGAGGAGCTGGCATGGTGTGGGAGAGGGGCTGCCCTGACCTGTCAGAGCTGAAGGCTGCTGGAAGACTCAGCGGGAGCCCCGCTTGGCCCCTAGGATGCCCTGTTGCCACGGCAGGGCCCTGGAATGCGACCAGCACACAATGGACTCCCAGGGCTCAGAGGGCACTCTGATTTGATAACCACATTAAAATCCCAGCAACATCTGTTGGGGTGCAGGAGAAAGGGCCTATCACCAGTCTCTAACCCCCCGGAACAACAATCATTAACCCCAAGCCCTGAGAGAGAAGGGGGACAACGGCCCTCTATTTGTCAGCCGCCCCACACCGGGACTGAGGGGGCTAATATTTTACCACCAAACAGCGTGAGAAGTGGAGTTGGCCGGGACTCCATGGAGAGGAGGGATGACGGAGAAGAGGAGAGTAGGGATTTACAATAATTTACTCACATCATTTGCAGGATGGAATCATTGTTAATGGGACCCACACACAAACAGCACCACACCTCCACAAAGACATCCATCTGGAGAAAAGCAGTCTTAAAATGTTAAAAAAGACTCCATTCATAGGCCACTTTTATTTATTTATATAGCTGTACACAATGAGGTAAATGAAACTCTGGAACGTTGATATCACCAACAGTGGTCCACACAAATAAAATGTGATATATTTCCTGTTGGTAATAAGATTTGATCAAGACAACAGGGTAGAGATGGTAAAAGAACAGGTGTCCCATCACAAAAGGGCTTCTCAGGCTCTAGGATGCTTCTGTGTGATTCGTGGGTCAGCAACGAGCCTCATCATCCGCCTCCACAGGTTTCAAACGAAGGCCGTCTCTCTAGGTGAATAATTAGGAAACAAAGGCTCAGGGGGGAGGAGAGGAGAGGCAGACCAAGGCAAACAGGCCAGATGCATAGGAGGAGGTAAGCTTTTAGCCCTGTGATCTATCCATCTACACACACACACACACACACACACACACACACACACACACACACACACACACACACACACACACACACACACACACACACACACACACACACACACACACACACACACACACACACACACACACACACACACACACACACACACACACAGCATCTTCCTCCTCAATGTATACCCTGGAGATTAAGGGCCTGCAGGAGGTGCCCCAATGCACAGGCTCCTCAAGTGCTTCCACACAAGTAATCCCATTCACTGCAGCTCATTACATGGGCAATTAAGTGCTGGGTGGGGGCGGTGGGGTGGTAGAGAGGCGGTGGTGCATTACGTACATTACGGAGACCCTGTGTGGGGGGGATGGAGTGGTATGGGGGACAGCCTGGTGGTCTAAGGACCCCCCCCATCCACGTACACACACACCCCCCACCCACGCCTCCCTCCTCCACAGCCCTCCTTGCTCCTTCACCTGGGCCCGCTTCATGTGGACACCTGCCTCTCCTAATGAAGATCCATGGCTTCATTTCCATTTCTGGAGTCATATCAGAGACAGCGAAGCAGCAAAACGGGCCTGTTTCCTACCCGCCCGACCCTGAAGGGCCGCATAGAATGACATGGCTAACTGGTCTAGGGGAACAGGGGCAGCTGTGGAGCCTGAAAATGGGATTTGGTCCGGGGGCTGAGCTGAAGTGGGGGGCCTGGAGGATGGAGAGGGATTGGATAGGGCCCCGTGTTTGGGTTGGCTACAATGGCAGCCGTGTGCTACCTCAGCAGCTCCTTAAGAGTAATGAGGCTTTCTGCAGCGCAGGAGGATGAGAGGAGGAGTGGAGAGGGAGAGGAGTGGGGGGTGCCACTACACACCTACCTCATACACTACTTTCATCTCCTTAGCAGAAAACAGTCACGCTACTCTGACACACACAGTAACACACAGGCACACCAGCGTATAAACCCACACGATGCCTCCAAAATCCAGAAATAACGTTTTTTTTTTTTTTTTTACCAAACATTTCACATTGCATGAGTGTGGGCCTACTTTAATTTCCTTCTCAATATCGTAACATTTGAAATCTAAGTTGAAAACATATTGCTTTGGACGATGTATTATAATGATGGTGCATAGCAAAGTCAATGGTGTACATTCAACTCTGAAAGTGTAAAATGTACACTATTTTCAGTGAATATATGAGTCCCACTGTACGGGTGTAAAATTAACACTTTTGAAAGTGTTTTAGATGTAACTTTGTTGCAGCGTTCCCCATTTTACTCTTAAAGTGTTCAAAGGAACTTGATTGTGGTGTTTGCATAGCTCTATTGTAGCGTAATACAGTGTAAAACATAACACTTGATTTAGAGTAAACTGGACTCACTTCACTTAGTGCTGATGCTGTTACACTTTCTTAGTGTAAGAAATTAACACCTGTAATGTTACAGTAAATCATTTTTGGTTGTTGTTTTAAAACTGTATGGTATAAAGCCTCATTTGCATATTTCTCAGGGGGCCTTCTTTCTTTTTGAGTAATTTATAGACAGAGATGTGGTTGTTGAATTGTTTCCTTTTAAATACCTGTGGCATTCACCAAATTAGTTCCTGGGTAAAGGTTATCATTAAAATTAAACGCTATTACAATACATTACATATATAATAAGGTCTTACTTATTGACCTAGTTGATGGCGTAGTTTAACCCTAACCCAGTGGTGTTAGGAAACTCTTGGTTTACAGGCCACATCGGGCCTGCAAATAACATTATGCTGGCTTGCAAAGTGATGTGTAATTCCTATTGGAATCCAGTCAGAGTTAGGATATCCAAAAGTTGGATTGTTTTATTTACCCACAACCTGCATTCAGAATGACTGTCAGGGTTGGGAGATGTCATAAAATCCACGACCTAAACCATTTAAACCAGAACAACCATTTCAGTAACGGGTGCAATAAATGTAACTAACTGATTGGATTCGTTGAATTCTTTTTTAAATGTTATTTATCTTTGTGTATTGTGAGATTAATTAATAAATCAATGTACACGCACAGATATTGAAAACAACCTAAAACAATCTACCTGCAGCTGCGTGCTGTGAAATATGCTAATAATGGGTGTGGTTTTGATGGGACTGTGTAAAACGATAACTCTGTTATTAACACCAAACCGGTGGGTTCTTATACACCACTAAGTGTTAATTGAAATATTACAGAGTGAATGTAACTCCAGAATCAACACAGGAAATTTTACACTGAAAAATATCAACATTGGCCAATTTGCTGTATGTAGTATATGAAGTACTATGAACAATTCTTTTTTTAAATGTAATAAATAAAGACAGTCGCACACTCCAAATATAAACTCCTTAAGAAGGCACAGTGATGCCGAAACGTTGGTGATTTACCCAATAAATTACTGGGAGTTTATACTGTATATGGAGTGTGCGACTCTGTTTATATTTATAGTTCAGAGTTTATTCGCCGTTAGTCAGCACCTCCACAAAAAAAAATTCTGGGTGTGCGCCAGCTCATGTTCTCTATTCTAGTAAATGAGGTACAACAAGGAAATTAAATGTAGTCAAGTTTAGTCATAGTCAGGTAGAATGGTTTATTATGGGAACCTGAGCTTCCAGTCCTGTCACCAAGCTCTGCAAAAACAAACACCAGGGCGCCACCACTGTGTGGTTTCCATCAACAACAAAGGACAGGTACACAACATTTAATGGACCATTTGATTACCATTCAACTTCTAAAAGGGCAGCCCTATCATTTCTTGCATAATTTCTTGCACCATGCTTTGTCATAGTGGCCCTTTCCTCCTCCCTGCCCTTTCTGTATGACTGTCAGTACATTGGTCTAGGCTTCCCTTGTTAACATGTTCTAGCTCATTGACTCCTCTCAGCACCCTGGGGGGAGGGCCTCAGAGCTGGGCCAGGTGAGGAAGGGGAAGACAGAATCATAACAAACAAACTAAGAGGGACTCCGTACCACAGCTGCCTAATCCTATGACACTCCTGCAGGGTGGAAGAATTCATCATTTATGTCTACGTATTTTATTCAATCGACAGGTCAGACTGTGAATTGTTGAAGCTTTCTCGTGCAGTTTAAAAAGACCAATCCGCAATTGAAACAATAACAAAGTGTCCACCCCACCACTGTTTTGGTAAAAGCTGAGGGGCGGGGCTGGAGAAATGTAACCACTCTCAAATTCATAGACAAAGTTATTGATACAAGGACTGACCATCTGTGGTATCAAAATTATAGTTTTAACCATGTTTTAAGACCATACAGTGTTTGTTTACATTTTCTTTGTTTACAAACATTGGAGTAAAACAAGCTTCTATTTTGGGTTCTGATGGGGTACAACAGTTGAACTAGCTCATTGGGCCTTAATAAGTTATATTCTTCAAGAATCAATGGGTATACAGTATATAATTCCTTTATGAGTCCAAAATGAATGTAGCAACGGTAGATTTGATCTATAAGCTATCCTACCTTTATTATGCGATACTGTGAATTGTATGGGATATCTTATAAAGATGCAATCCCATTACATTGCCTTTTTACCATTGCTACAGTATGACAAGAGTATAACATGGCTGACTAAACATGAGTGGCCTATGTGTCCGTGAGGGTGTGAATGACTGCGAGAAACCATGCCCGGCATGTGTGTTTAATGTGTCTTGGTGAGTGAGCGAACGTGCCAGAGCGTGAGGTGTGTGTCAGAATGTCGAGGAGTGGCGGGATCTGTGTGTGGGTGTGTGTAGGGGTGGAGTCTGAGAGGTAGGTATAGGTATGGGTTGGGGGTCGATGGTGTTTGGTGTCGTTTTGCAGGACCCTCTGCACTCACCTGGAACGCAGAACTTCCCCTCCGTCGGTCTTATCAGCTCCCAGAGGAAATACCTACCACAGGTAAACACAACCCCGCGACCCCTTGGCCATCCGCCAAGCCCCGGCCCCAACCCCAACCTTACCCTAGCCTGGATGTTGTTCTTCATGCATCACTGAGTGGCCACATCCCCCCATTCTTACCCACCTCCTACACCTCCACCACTCATCCCTCTGTCTTAAATGTAATCTTATCTACATATCGGCAGGTGTAACCGTATATCCTGCTTATCAAGCCGTGGTGTCTTCGGCTCTGTTTGGCACTGTCACCCCAATGAGTTATGGGAGTGGGGTTTCAATACACATCATACGTCTTATGTGACAGAAATGTTCAAAAATTGGAAGTATTTTTAAAAGAAAACTATTCCTACACTTAAGTAATGGAAACTAAATCAATTAAAATGTGAATTTTGTTTTAAAGGATGATGATCATTAAAATGCATAACTGTTCTGTCTATGTTTAATGGCTTTAGAATGTAATTAATTATTCCATCTATCCTGATGTGGATAATACATGTGGGAGCGGTAGGTGATTCATATGTGAAATATTTCCTACAGAGAAGTAAGACAGGAGTTCTCTCTCTCTCTGAAATGAGACACAGTTGATGATCACAGCACATCATTACACAGCCTGATCAGCTTACAAACCTCTTACCCCACCATGTATGCAGACACACACACATGTGAACACACACACACACACACTCAGAAAAACTACCACTCTGCTCCTTTACATAAGACCTGTTGTCCAGCCCGAGGGGGAACTGAGTGATGCCATGTCCGTCTCTCGTCTCTGTGAGGGGAAATCGACACCAGTGGCACAAGAGTGAGACTTCCCCTTTAGAGGAGGAGATGAGTTGGGGTTTCTCACAACAACAATAACAAAATGCATTACGTTCATTGTCTCATCTTTTTGAGTTTCTCATTGGTGGGAACCAGAGATATTTGATCTGAAACAAGAACAAAAACA
Source organism: Oncorhynchus mykiss (assembly GCF_057628025.1). Lineage (NCBI taxonomy): Eukaryota > Metazoa > Chordata > Actinopteri > Salmoniformes > Salmonidae > Oncorhynchus > Oncorhynchus mykiss. The sequence continues at coordinate 10,521,382 of NC_143035.1, forward strand.
CTCCTGATGAATTTATTGTCATCAACCACAACAGTACTATAGTGAGTGTGTGTATGTGTGTGTACACATGAACACATAAGTTACAAGTCATACCAGCAGACAAATACCTGTAACCCTATCCCATCCTTGTGCTGTAGGGGTCATTCTTTACTTACATTTGTGTCCCTCACCATTGAGACCATGAAAAACACTTTAAAATGACAAATAGTTGTCGTTTAGTTTATACTGAACTGTTTATCAAGTCCTTCTTAATGCAAAACTGTATGTGTATGCATTGTTTAAAGTACTTGATGAGTTGTAATGACATGTTTTGGAGATTTAAAGTTAGCTATCTATTATTTGTATTGCTAGAAAGTAAACAGAGTATATATTAATATATTGTATAGATCAATAAAAACAAAGGCTATTAAAATACCTTTTTTTTAAACATTTTTTACAAATATAATATGTTCTGTATCACTACGTTTTATGTCATTGGTGTTACCACCTTGAAAATCAGTCATTATAAATATATACAAGGACCTTGAGCATTCCCTGCAGTGGCGAACTGTTATCGGGTCTTTAAAGAAAATTATTCGCTTTTTACATGTATGTATGTCATACATTTGAGGAGTCCATTGATAATTTGCTGTCTCTAGGTAAAAAGTGTAATTGGTGTAACCCAATTTAAATGAAGGGAAATTAAATTGTGAGCAAAATGATTAATCACAACTTTTGTAAATTGCCTTTAAAGGGTTAATGACCTTAGATTTGAGCATATTTGGCCTCCATTTAAGAAAATCCTCAATTACCAATTTATCATTGGTGTTACTGTCATTGGTGTTACTACACCTACTGGTGGCACTGATATTATCATAATGATAAAGACTATTTAAAGTAATTAAGCTGTCATTAGTTCATTTGGAATGGGAAGAAGTAACCAAATATATATCTGTTTTATTCTAGAAAAATTAAATGCCTCCTCAATTCAAGAATGACCTGTAGTCAATGGTGATTGTGATCTTGATGGTGATTGAACTTGTTCTTCCAGCCCTGTGATTCTGTGTTGAGGTGAGGAGGGTGGGAGAGCTGCTGCTGTCGCTCCTGGAAGGGGAACTGCTCCCCTGGGACCAGCTGGCCCTGTTAGAGAGGAAACATTCCCACAGTCTCAGTCTGCCTCCAGGACAGAGGGACCAGGCGGGGGCCAGGCCATGGGGCCGAGGCCTCCCTCCTCCTCCCTCCGCTGGGCTGGCTAACTCTCTGGTTCCCCCACCACACCACTGCAGGGTCAGGGTTACTCTGGCACCCTTGGGCTTCCACCCCACTACCCCCAACCCCTCTCAGTCCCCTCCCCCACCGTCACCTGAGCCACACAGGCAAATAACTAACTTTATTTGATAGATGTGGAATCCCACAGCGACAGTGATGTATCGCAGGGGTGCAGGCCCCTCTTCCCAACCCACGCACCAGAGTCTGGAGTGGGGTGGGGATTGCAGGCTGATAACCCCCATGGATCACTTCTCTCCTGACCGCCAGGACGGGGCCAGAGAAACACAAGACAAGACATCCTGTGTTATACACCTGAGTTTACGCCTCATCAGCCTGAGACAGGGAGCTCGATCACTACAATCCATTTAAGAGCTCCTGCACACAACAAAATAACACACGCTTACTGCTTGACATAGATGACACTGACAGGAATCATATTTAGTTTGGTTTTCAGATGGATAAATCCTGTGTTTCATTGAAATCTCAGCTTCTCTGCCAAGGCTGGGATATTTGCCAAGTCATGGCTCCATGTTGTTTTTGATGTGTAAAGTAGTGGAACATCTAACGACTGACTGACTCAGCACAATCCTAGCTTAGCTGACCACTGACCCATACCACCGTGTTCACTACTGGCTGCTGCAGTGTATGTCTGTGTGTGTGTGTGTGTGTGTGTGTGTGTGTGTCCACACTAAACACAAAAGTGGTGTTTCTTCATTATCAGTGGCCATGCTCCAAAATCTCCCCGCCCCCCCCCCCCCCCCCCCCCTCATTCCATCCCCTCCCCAGATAGCAGTAGATGAGATAAGGGGAACAATGGACTAGAGGTGAAGACCTGGATCATGCCTGTGTCTGTCCCCTCCTCACTGTCAGAGGATGTTGTTAAACCAACTCAAACACAACCAACTCAAACATCCTGCAGCCGCCCGGTGTCATGCGCTCCTGCTACAGGGACCCCCCTCCACCTCTCTTTATGTCCCTTCACACTCAGGGACTAGTCTATAAGGCCAGGCTGCTATAGACTCGTCTCAGGCCTAGGGCCCAGGGATGTTTGCTTAGGTGAGGTGGGGAGTATGGAGGTTTCATGCACATTGTTGATGAACATTGTTGAGGAGAGAGAGAGAGAGAGAGAGAGAGAGAGAGAGAGAGCAATGTCAACAAACTGACTAAAACATTAACTTCACTATCAAAATCATGGCAAAATCCTTTATTTTATTCAGTATGTATCTTCAGTCCTTGTGACTGTAGATAATCTTTAGTGTGACTTCTGGTGTCCAGCCATACACACACGTTCACGTACATACACACAAAACCTTTCCACAGAGAGACATACACGTCTCCTGCAGCAGGAAGAGGATTAATATCAGTAGCACATGACAACAATAGTGTGTTATGCAAAGATTGGGTTGTAATACAGTCTTTGTTGGGACTTTAAAGCCACAGCCACATCACATCACTACTCATCCTGCTAGCCAATTTGCCTGTCGGCATGGCAACCGGCCCAGGCTGAAGCCAGAAGCAAGACCGGAATCTCAATGCCAGCCTGATCGGAGAGAGAGGGAACACACACAGACAGAATGTTCTAGCGGAGAGAAAAGTTCACAAGTGGCCAAAGTGACCCGGCACTGTCCAAGCCAAGATCTCAGAAATAGGGGTTGGAGTTGGTAAAGTCTGATATTTTCCTCAGTCTAAATGAGTCAGTCAGTCATTCATGACAAGAACAAAAACATAAATTCCATATGTTTCGAACATTCAGCAAATTCAAACATTTCCTCACAAGACACCATCTGGATGTGGCCAACCAGTTGCTGCCTGGTGTGACTGAGTATATGTATGCACTGTAGTGGTGGTAGGCAGGCATGCAGACTGTGACAGTGGAGGTATGCAGTGGTGGTGTGTGCTGGCTGGGAGGGAGTGTGTGTGGAGTTATCCTGCAGGTCGCGGAGTGTGTTGGGTCAGTGCGTAGCGGTCAGCAGCTGCTGCCTAGCCTGCGTTCCACGATTCCCAGGCTAGAGGAGGTACTGGAGGGAGGGATGGATAGAGGGAGGAGGGGATGACAGGGCCCGTAATAAAATCAGGCGCCGTGGTTGGACTGTGTGCGGCCCATTGTTCCTTGGACGGAGCCCGAGGCTGCTGTTTACTTTCTCCCATATGCATTATTCAACAGCACAGGAGCTCCCAGAGAAAGGGGCCCCATTCAGGGATCCTCTTGCCCTTGTTTTGTTTTGCTAATTTTCAATTTAAATAAACCATCTCTCGCCAGGGCCAGGCTGAGCGGGAGAGAGGGACAGGGGATGGGGGACGGCGAGTCCAGACCCTTTAACATTGAGGCGTCTGAGAAGATTAGACTGATGAGGATAAAATTCTACTTACCATCTACTATGGCCGAGGCAGTATATGTTTTTTACAGTGGGGTTTAAGGCAGACAATGAGACAGGACGTTGTGTTCGGTTGAGAGCATACGCTGACCTCTTCTTTTCTGTTGTTGTTGTCCCACAAACATGACCCACTTATCATTGTCCAAATGTTTGTTTATCTGCTTGATCCATGTCAACATATTCAAATATGCTCATAGTTCTGCACTGTAGATCAACATGCACATTTTTGCATTGATCCGCTAGGCTACAGATGTTCTGTTTAAATTGTCCTACTGTGTGAGACACAGGGTTCCCATGTGCCCAGTGAAATTTTGAACAAATCACAAAGACAAAGCCTTGTCAATAATGAGTCCCAGAGGTCATTAAATGAAGCTAGCCAGTGCAGGCTGGACTAATCAATAAGTCCACTGAACTCATTTTTGTTGCCCTGCATTTACACAGCAGGGGGCTGAGCCAAGGGGGACTGAGGAGGGGACAGATGCGGTGACACTGGGGAGTGAGGAGCTGTGAGGAGAGCTAAAGATTCACCACACATCTGTCACTCCAACAGGGAAGGCAGAAGCTACCCAGGGTGGGTTTGCCCTCGCCGACAGCTTGCCTCCCTGACTGCCTGGCTCCATGACTCCATGCCTACCTGTCTCTATCTGTCGCTTAGCCCATCTGCCACCTTGCCTGCCTCCTGTCTCCAATCCTGACCCTCTGTCAGTTAGTCTGTCTGTAGGTCCCTTTCCCTGTCAGACTCCTGATCAACCTGTTACCTAACCATGTTCTCCCTCCAACAAGTGCCTCTTAAAAATACATTCAGAATTGGCACTTTTCACAGGGATCCCACCACTCTCACTCTCCCAGTAACTAGAGTCTCCAGATCATACTGTAATTACAGCTTTTAGCAGCAACCTGTTGCAGCCTGCTCTGCCCTGCACTGTCAACATCCGTGTTAACTGCACTGAACTCTTCACCAGTATAGCTGTGTTCTAGCACTAACAGCTAATAAGGATCCCAGTCCATCCAAAACAAGTAAGGATTCTCCTCTTATTTGACAGTGCCCCTGTTCCCTATTAGTGGTGTTAGTGAGAGGAGGCTGAATGTAGAGGCCCTCTTGGGTTGGCTGGATAGAGGCTGTGTCATGCCCTGACCATAGTTTACTTTGTATTTTCTATGTTTTGATTGGTCAGGGTGTGATCTGAGTGGGCATTCTATGTTTCATGTCTTGTTTGTCTATTTCTATGTTCAGCCTGATATGGTTCTCAGTCAGAGGCAGGTGTTCGTCATTGTCTCTGATTGGGAACCATATTTAGGTAGCCTGGGTTTCACTGTGTGTTTGTGGGTGATTGTTCCTGTCTATGTGTTTTCACCAGATAGGCTGTTTAGGTTTTCGTTACGTTTATTGTTTTTGTAGTGTTTGTGTTTAGTGTGTTTTTTTTCATTAAACATGAATCGCAATCGACACGCTGCATTTTGGTCCGACTCTCCTTCTCACGAAGAAAACCGTTACAGAATCACCCACCACCAACGGACCAAGCAGCGTGTCAACAGGCAGCAGCAGCAGCGTAAAGAGGAATGGACATGGGAGGACGTTTTGGATGGCAAGGGCTGTTACACTTGGGAGGAGATACTGGCTGGAAGAGATCGCCTCCCATGGGAACAGGTGGAGGCACTTAGGAGAGCAGAGGCAGCCGGAGAGAGGAGCCGGCGATATGAGGGAACACGGCTGGCAAGGAAGCCCGAGAGGCAGCCCCAAAAATTTCTTGGGGGGGGGGCTAACAGGGAGTATGGCTACGCCAGGTAGGAGACCTGGGCAGACTCCCTGTGCTTACCGGGGGGCTAGAGAGACCGGACAGGCACCGTGTTATGCAGTGGTGCGCACGGTGTCTCCAGTGCGGGTGCATAGCCCGGTGCGGTATATTCCAGCTCCGCGTGTCGGCCGGGCTAGATTGAGCGTCGAGCCTAATGCCATGAAGCCGGCTCTACGCAGCTGGTCCCCAGTGCGTCTCCTTGGGCCGGTTTACATGGCACCAGCCTTGCGCTCGGTTTCTCCGGTTCGCCTGCATAGTCCAGTGCGGGCTATTCCACCTCGCCGCACTGGCAGGGCGACCGTGAGCATTCAACCAGGTAAGGTTGGGCAGGCTCGGTGCTCAAGAGCTCCAGTGCGCCTGCACGGTCCGGTTTTTCCAGTACCACCTCCACACCCCAGCCCTCCGGTAGCAGCTCCCCGCACCAGGCTTCCTGTGCGTGTCCTCGGCCCAGTACCACCAGTGCCAGCACCACGCATCAGGCCTACAGTGCGCCTCGCCTGTCCAGCGCTGCCAGAGCCTCCCTTCTCTTCAGCGCTGTCGGAGTCTCCCGCCTGTTTAGCGCTGTTAGAGCCTGCCTTCTCTACAGCGCTGCCGGAGTCTCCCGCCTGTTCAGAACTGCCAGTTAGCATAGAGCTGCCAGTTAGCATAGAGCTGCCAGTTAGCATAGAGCTGCCAGTTAGCATAGAGCTGCCAGTTAGCTTAGAGCTGCCAGTTAGCTTAGAGCTGCCAGTTAGCAAGGAGCTGCCAGTCTGCAAGGAGCTGCCAGTCTGCATAGAGCTGCCAGTCTGCATGGAGCTGCCAGTCTGCAAGGAGCCGCCAGAGCTGCCAGTCTGCAGGATGCCGCCAAAGCTGCCAGTCTGCAAGGAGCCGCCAGAGCTGCCAGTCTGCAAGGAGCCGCCAGAGCTGCCAGTTAGCATGGAGCAGCCAGGGCCGCCAGTTAGCATGGAGCAGCCAGGGCCGCCAGTCAGCATGGAGCAGCCAGGGCCGCCAGTCAGCATGGAGCAGCCAGGGCCGCCAGTCAGCATGGAGCAGCCAGGGCCGCCAGTCAGCATGGAGCAGCCAGTCAGCATGGAGCAGCCAGTCAGCATGGAGCAGCCAGTCAGCATGGAGCAGCCAGAGCAGCCAGTCAGCATGGAGCAGCCAGAGCTGCCAGTCAGCATGGAGCAGCCAGTCAGCATGGAGCAGCCAGAGTTGCCAGTCAGCATGGAGCAGCCAGTCAGCATGGAGCAGCCAGAGCTACCAGTCATCATGGAGCAGCCAGAGCAGTCTGCCAGCATGGAGCAGCCAGAGCAGTCTGCCAGCATGGAGCAGCCAGAGCTGTCAGTCAGCATGGAGCAGCCAGAGCAGCCAGTCTGTGTCGACCAGTCTCTTCCAGATCTGCCAGTCGACCAGACTCTTCCAGATCTGCCAGTCGACCAGACTCTTCCAGATCTGCCAGTCGACCAGACTCTTCCAGATCTGCCCGTCGTCCAGACTCTTCCAGATCTGCCAGTCGTCCAGACTCTTCCAGATCTGCCAGTCGTCCAGACTCTTCCAGATCTGCCAGTCGTCCAGACTCTTCCAGATCTGCCAGTCGTCCAGACTCTTCCAGATCTGCCAGTCGACCAGACTCTTCCAGATCTGCCAGTCGACCAGACTCTTCCAGATCTGCCAGTCGACCAGACTCTTCCAGATCTGCCAGTCGACCAGACTCTTCCAGATCTGCCAGTCGACCAGACTCTTCCAGATCTGCCAGTCGGCCAGATTCTCCCAGATCTGCCAGTCGTCCAGATTCTCCTGGATCCGCCAGTCAGCCAGATTCTCCTGGATCCGCCAGTCAGCCAGGATCTTCCAGAACCGCCAGCCAGCCAGGATCTGCCGGATCCAACCACCTGCCTGAGCTTCTTCTCAGTGCTGAGCTTCTTCTCAGTGCTGAGCTTCCTCTCAGGGCTGAGCTACCCATCTGTCCCGAGTTACCTCTGTCCCGAGCTGTCCCTCTGTCCCATGTTATCATTGTGGTGGGTAACCTATTTAGGGACGTTTAGGAGGGGGATTAAAACTGTCATGGAGTGGGGTCCACGTCCAGCGCCAGAGCCGCCACCGCGGACAGATGCCCACCCAGACCCTCCCCTATAGGTTCAGGTTTTGCGGCCGGAGTCCGCACCTTGGGGGGGGGGTACTGTCATGCCCTGACCATAGTTTACTTTGTATTTTCTATGTTTTGATTGGTCAGGGTGTGATCTGAGTGGGCATTCTATGTTTCATGTCTTGTTTGTCTATTTCTATGTTCAGCCTGATATGGTTCTCAGTCAGAGGCAGGTGTTCGTCATTGTCTCTGATTGGGAACCATATTTAGGTAGCCTGGGTTTCACTGTGTGTTTGTGGGTGATTGTTCCTGTCTATGTGTTTTCACCAGATAGGCTGTTTAGGTTTTCGTTACGTTTATTGTTTTTGTAGTGTTTGTGTTTAGTGTGTTTTTTTTCATTAAACATGAATCGCAATCGACACGCTGCATTTTGGTCCGACTCTCCTTCTCACGAAGAAAACCGTTACAGGCTGTTCCCTGCTGGGTGCAGGTGAGCTCTCAATGCTTCCCCTCACACCTGCCCTCTTTTATCCCCGACTGGTGGCTTTATGGCGCAAGGTGAAGGGATCCATCCGTCTGTCTCTCGTAAAGCTAGCAGCTCAGCGCTGCTCTGTAGAGGCCCAGTAAAGCCCACACTGCTGCCAGGGCATTGTGTGGGGTCCGGGGGCCCCGAGTGACCCAGTCAACCAGAGAGAGAGAGAAAGAGAGAGAGACCCTGTCAGCATCCACCTCCCCATACACACACACGCATTCACACACACACTCATTCACACACACACGGCATGCATGAAGGCACACACGCTGACACACACACACACACACACACACACTATACCCATGATCCTTAGCCACCCAATGGATCTGATACCTCCCGGTGTCTGGTTTCAAAGTGCTAGTCTCTCACCACACTTCTGAAAAACACTGTCACGTAGAACTTTACATATCAGATTAGAGTCAATGGAATTTAAGAGATATACTTTGTACATGTATCAAATCAACAACTGACACAAACAAATATGGATTTCCCTGTAACGTCATGGTAAATAGTAACACTAACTCCATAAGCAGAGAGGGCTGTGTCTGTCGGCTAAAACCTGCACCCTGAGGGGGCTGACTGAGAAACAGCCAGCCCCCTGCCCAATAGAACAGCTCAATGGCCACGGGAGGTCAATGATTGCACAGAAATAAGCAGCACATTAAAGTTCAATTGATAGGATTTTCCTGGATATGAAATGTTACTGATAAGCTCAATCAAATGATGTGTCTGAAAGGAGGTCCACGCAGCTTGCTGTTTGAGATTTACTAAGGCTTTGACTGGGGGCATCTTCAAAACCAATTATCAGACAAGAAATAGATCATTTTTTCTCTGAGGATTGGGTTGGGGAGGTGGGGGGCAAAAGACTGTTGGTAAAAGGAAGGAGGGTTTTTCTCAGATTGGGGGGCACAATAAAGACATAATCATCTCCCCTCAACTTTTCCTATCCAACTTTCAGATTTTAATTTGCCGTCTGTGAAGTGGTACCTAATTTACTTTCGCCTCGTCCCTTCAATGCGCCATTGTTGCTGCCGCTGAGACTCGGAGCTTCCTCTCGTAGCTCACCTCGGCGTGAAATTGGTTTAATGAAGCTGAAAGGTATGGGCTCTCACAACACTGTGGATTCCAGCCGTACTGCTTTATCCTCCCCTCTCTCCCTCCCCTCTCTCCCCACTCACTCACATTACGGTGACAATTTATAACGCTGTGCACAAAAGATCCCTATCTCACTCATTACATCAGTGGATATTACTGTCCCCTTTGAGAGGAGCCAACTCTTAGGCAAACACGATGGGAGGTGGGGGGGGGGGGGGGGGGGGGAGAAAAACACCACAAATTAACAGCAGATACGAATATTCAAATGGGTCAGATATGTTGCAGCAGCCCTAACTTTAGAGAGAAAGTGAGAAAGAAAAGGTGGAATAGAGAGAGAGAGAGACACACACAGAAGGAGGATAGCAGGTGTGGATAGGTGAAACTAATCTGTGTGCACCTTTCTTCCTTCCTGTTTTTCCCACCTCTTCCAATCTGACCCTGTGAAAGGTGTTCTCCTGTTACCACTACTCCTGGGTGTGGCTTGGAATGGAAGTCCTGTGGGATTACTGTGTGTGTTACATAAATATCATCCCCCGTAGTCATACCGCTTACTTCTTCAAGTCCCCTTTTGGGACAATCAAATGGAAATGCATCGGTAACCGAATCCACTTCTGGTTGGAGGCCCAGGTGGAGTTTGGTATTTGGTGAAGAAAGTAAAAAAAGAGGAAGAGTGGAGTGCAGGGACGCTGCAGCATATAACTCTGTGGGTTTGCTGTGATGGTGCTGTAATGGTGCTGTAATGGTGCTGTAATGGCTTCCCATGCCAGAGGTATGACTGAGCCTGATCTGTTTGGTAAATGTGTGTGTGTGTGTGTGTGTGTGTGTGTGTGTGTGTGTGTGTGTGTGTGTGTATAGCCCTTCAACTGAGAGCCTAACGAAAGCAGGAAGGGGAGTAGAGTGACTTACAAAAGTCTCTTTACTCCGTAATGACATGCACATTATGTTGAACTACTTTCACAACCTCAATGGCCACTGTAACTAAAAAAGAATGACCACTTTCTCTGTCTGTGGCCGAGAGCACGCATTGTTGTTTGTCTTTGGAATACCAACGCGGGTGAGGCTGCTAGCTATATGAAGTGTGCCCCACAACTTTCCTTTCAGGGTGCGATTTTGAAACTCACAAAAGAAATGTCAAATTATCGTCTAACTTTTTTTTTTCAATTGTGAAGCCAAACAATCATCTTTTCTCAGGGGAAAATGAGTTGTAAACACTTTCTTGTTGCTGATTGCCTCATCTCTGAGGCCTGTTTAGTGAATAGCATAAGGACAGTTAAGCATTTTTAAAGCCGCTAACACACACACACACACACACACAGACACACACACACACACACACACACACATTTAGGGAAGCGTTGAGGTGCTGCTGCTAAACTGCAGTGTTTAACTTCATGAGGTGATGAAACCTGATCTGCAGTGGAACCCGGGCTGGTAAGATTAGCTGTACTGAGCCATGGGAGTGCTATCTTTTACACCTAATTACTCAATTATCAGTAAACACTGTCGTAGAAGACACAATGCCAGAGGAGAAATCACACATATTGCAAACGGACTCAATTCAACACCACTAGTTCATGCCTATAGTTGCTTACACAGCGTGGCTGGCTGTCAGACTACAGAATATCATTAGAAAGGCTTTACAGGGAAAACTTTATGGCTCTTGTTACATGGAATGTTAATGATATGAATGAACTAAAAGAAGATAACAGAACATTTATTTTGGTCGTAGTATCGTGGTATGCACTAATGAATACAATTTTGATGTTCGGGAAGACTATTTTTTGGATAATATTAGCTATTGAAAACATTGGCTATTGATAACATTGGCTATTGATAACATTGGCTATTGATAACATTGGCTATTGATAACATTGGCTATTGATAACATTGGCTATTGATAACATTGGCTATTGATAACATTGGCTATTGATAACATTGGCTATTGATAACATTGGCTATTGATAACATTGGCTATTGATAACATTGGCTATTGATAACATTGGCTATTGATAACATTGGCTATTGATAACATTGGCTATTGTAATGCAGTTCAAAGCTGAACTTGAACATGTAGTTCGTCCCCTCCAAAGATGGGAATCAGCCTGCGAGATTGAATAACAAGCAAACATTTGATAATAACAAAAACATCAACGATTGTAAAACAACTACACACATGAAAATGTAGATCCTCTCTCTCCTTCAAAATATCATAACATCCATCCTGCAGTACTTATTCCTTCCACTGATGGGGGCTGGTGAACATGGCTGACAGATTTCCCTCAGGTCCCCTCTGTCTTTTCCTAGGCCTTGTTTGAACAGTGTTGGGAGCAAACTGTGATTTTATGAGTTTGTTTAAAGACAAGGGTTGACTAAGGTGAAGACACAGACAGTCAGGTAGACAAGTAGAGAGGGTAGATTGACGAGGCTGGGCGTTCAGTTACGCTGAGAAAAGCTGAAAGGATGAGCAAAACCCCCGAGTCCCCAGACAAATGCACTAATATCAAATCAACAATCAACAGAGCACACAAGTGTGTCTCCGACTCGCACCTCTTTTGGTCCTCTCTAAACGTTTAACAAAGACTGTTAGTGTGGATAAGATCTGAGACTAACTCATCTGTATCGAACACTGTCATAGGGCTTGATTGGTGAGTCGACTTAAGTCAGTGAGTTTTTTTTCTGGATGGAGTCTTTCTATATAGAACAGGACAGAGACACAGTGGACCTACATAAGCCAGTGTAACGAACGGGCTGTGAAAGCACACACAGAGAGACACACACACACACACACACACACATATTCAGAAGACCCCAGAGAGTGTGTCACCTGCAATGTGCTCAACAGTCACACACCTGGCTGCAGGGCTAGCTGCTTCCCGCAGTGAACCGCTGTGGTCCAACACACTCACCGCATGGGTTAACACACACTCATTAAAACATAGCCAAACACACCACAGCCTTGGGGGCGTTCTAAATCTCCCCTGAGACAGCCTACTGTGAGGTAATGAGGAATTAGATGGGAGGAAGGAGGACTAAGACATATTTACTGGGGTTTACCTCACGTTACTGTCACACAGGAAGGCCCAGAGGCCGTGGAAAAACAACAACCACCTCACAACCACCTCACAACCGCCTTAGCTAGCTCATAACCATTACATAACAACCTCACAAACACAGCTGACAACATAACCTCAGATACTGCACTCGCAACCACGCTCAGAGAGACCCATTCATAGAAATACTATCATAAACATTGTTTGAGTAGTATCAAAACAAGCCGTGTCACTACACCCAGTCCACTATACCAACACAAACAGACATAGACACACCATAGCTTAGAAGGCTTACCACTTTACGTCTCCTAAAAGCATCCAGCTTAATCAAATCAAATTGTATTGGTCGCATACACCGTTTAGTTGGTGTTATAGCGGGTGCAGCGAAATGCTGATGTTACTAGTCGATCATATTCGTCCGCTGTTGATAAAGTCCCAAAATGTTTTGCATGTCAGCAGTCAGGTTTTCAAGATATTGGACTTTCAAGAACCACAGTGTCCCCGGCCACATCAACATGATGATGCAGCATTTTGGGACCATATCAACAGTGGACTAACGAAAAAAACGACCAAGTGTTGACATTTTTAGGTAGGTTCATTTCCTTAGGAATTGATCATGCAAACACGTGTATTTCCTATTGTGACACAGCATCAGTGAGATTTGAACCTTTGATCTTCTGTTCTCTATCCATGGAATTAGTCCACCGCGCCACCAGGATGGCGCTACCATGCCAAACAGACCCCATTTCAAAGGAAACAAGCACTCATTAAGATCAAGTGTGGTCGATAAGTGGGTGCGGCCACTACATCTTAACACACTTAACCAGATAGAGGATAGAGAGAGTTTTGTTGATGCTGAGAATTAAAGGTATATGTTTTCAATTCTCTAGAGTGTAAAATTTTTTTGGGGGGGGGTTATAATCTGACATATGTAATTGTTTTCAGATGTACATACAATGGATCATTTAGCTATTTGATGTTGACTTTTAGGACCCCTTTAGGTATAAAAATAATACATAAAAAAATATATATTTGCTAAAATTTTGAATTTGGCCTTTAGTACCAAATCCCATAGAAACGCATTGAATAACACATTCATCAATGGCACAAAAAAAAAACTGCCGAAAATGTATCATTAGAAGGCCTCCCGGGTGGCGCTGTGGTCTAGGGCTAGCTGTGCCACCAGAGACTCTGGGTTCGCGCCCAGGCTCTGTTGCAGCGGGGCGGCGCACAATTGGCCTAGCGTCGTCCGGGTTAGGGAGGGTTTGGCCGGTAGGGATATCCTTGTCTCATCACGCACTAGCGACTCCTGTGGTGGGCCGGGCACAGTGTGTGCCAGCTAGGTGCATGGTGTTTTCTCTGACACATTGGTGTGGCTGGCTTCCGGGTTGGATGCTCGCTGTGTTAAGAAGCAGTGCGGCTTGGTTGTGTTTCGGAGGACGCATGGCTTTCGACCTTCATCTCTCCAGAGCCTGTACGGGAGTTGTAACGATGAGACAAGATAGTAACTACTAACAATTGGGGCGAAAAGGGAGTATAAAAAAAAAAGCAAAAATGTATCATAAGGAATAAGGTTTTGAAGTGTCTTTCCTATATCCAGAAGATATAAGAAAGCTCAGGAAACATACACTACCAGTCAAAAGTTTGGACAGTTTGGACAGAAGTTTGGACAGAAGTTTCTTTATTTTTTACTTTTTTTCTAAATTGTAGAATAATAGTGAAGACATCAAAACTATGAAATAACACATATGGAATCATGTAGTAACCAAAAAAGTGTTAAACAAATTCTTGGTCACCTGATACCTGATTGCTCAGTTTGGCCAGGTGGCCAGCTTTAGAAAGAGTCTTGGTGGTTCCAAACTTCTTCCATTTAAGAATGATGGAGGCCACTGTGTTCTTGGGGACCTTCAATGCTGCAGAAATATTTTGGTACTCTTCCCCAGCTCTGTGCCTCGACACAATCCTGTCTTGGAGCTCCACTTCCTTCGACCTCATGGCTTGGTTTTTGCTCTGACATGCACTGTCAACTGTGGGACTATATAGACAGGTGTGTGCCTTTCCAAATCATGTCCAGTCAATTGAATTTACCACAGGTGGACTCTGATCAAGTTGTAGAACATCAAGAATGATCCATGGAAACAGGATGCACCTGAGCTCAATTTCGAGTGTCATAGCAATTGTCTGAATACTTATGCAAATAAGGTATTTCTGTTCCTTGTTTTTTTATAAATTGGCCCAAAATTCCCAAAACCTGTTTCGCTTTGTCATTATTGGGTAGGAGAGTCTACGACTAAGGCAGGGCCCCTGTGGGTGTGTTGGAGCATGGAAGAATGTGTGTATAGTGTGTTGGTGTTCAAATATAGGGCCAAGCTATGTGTGAGAGGCTGAGTGCATGCTTAGTGTTTATGTTTGGGTGTGTGGGGGACCGTGTGAATGCAGAAAAATGCAGCATGTCTGTATGTTTGGGCCTGAAAGATGTGGCATGTAACTGTGGGAGATTGACTGTTAAGGAGTGACAGTGTGTTTACATGGGTGTGAATGGGAATTAGTGTCCATGTCTCTCTTGAACGAGAATAACCTGGTTAATTAAAGGGGAATGATGTTGAAAGAGTGTGTGTGTGTGTGTGTGTGTGTGTGTGTTTGCATGCATGCGTACATGGGTGTGATTGTGAAACTGTGTGCGTACGTGTGTCTGTACCCGACCGCTCGGAGGCGTCCGCATGGTCCCAAAGCACACTGTTGCCTTGTTTTATATCACATTCCAATGATAAAACTGGCGGGGACAAAAATGCAATTTCAGAATGTGGGGGGGACATGTCCCCCCCGTCCCCAGCGAACGTTGCGCACCTGGTGTGCGTGTGTGTGGGCTTAATGTGGCCTAGTGGTACAGAGTGTTGGGCAGTCGACTAGGTGAGAAATCTTTTGATGTGCCATTGAACAAGGCGCTTAACCCTAATTGCTGGCTAAGATCATCTGCTAAATTACAAAAAATGTCAATGTAAAAAATGTGTGTTCTTGCATGTGAACATGGGTGTGATTGTGAAACTGTGTGTGTCTGTACGATGAAGTACGGTATGTTTGTTGAAAGGTGCGTGTGTGTGTGTGTATGATCTGTGTGTTTGAGTTTAGCCATGTCTGCAGGGCGAGGTGGAGGCCAATGTTTGGCAGGTCTGGCACATCTTTCAGGCCCCGACCTGCACACAGACAGAACAGACAGACAGAACAGACAGACAGAACAGACAGAACAGACAGAACAGACAGAACAGACAGAACAGACAGAACAGACAGACAGACAGACAGACAGACAGACAGACAGACAGACAGACAGACAGACAGACAGGACAGGACAGGACAGGACAGGACAGGACAGGACAGGACAAGACAGACAGACAGACAGACAGACAGACAGACAGACAGACAGACAGACAGACAGACAGACAGACAGACAGACAAACAGGCAGGCAGGCAGGGAGGGAGGGAGGGAGGGAGGGAGGGAGGGAGGGAGGGAGGGAGGGAGGGAGGGAGGGGGTGACATTTTGCATTTGAAAAAAGTGACTTTAAATGTATGAACTCTTGAACCTCAAAAAGAAACCCTTTTGAGGGTTCATGGAAGTTTCTCTCCCACTCTCTAATGAGTGTATGGACGGTTCTAGAAATTGAGAGAGAAAACAGAGTGAAAGGTAGAGGAGAGCCCAGGTGAGGTGTTGTGGTAGGAGGTTTGCTTAGCTGTGAAGTATTCTGGGCCCCACCCTGTAACTAAAACTCAGCAGACCTCTTCTTTTCACCCTTTTTCTTTCCATTTCTCTCTCTGTCATTCCCCCTTGTCCTCTCTCTGTCATTCCCCCTTGTTCTCTCTCTGTCATTCCCCCTTGTCCTCTCTCTGTCATTCCCCCTTGTCCTCTCTCTGTCATTCCCCCTTGTCCTCTCTCTGTCATTCCCCCTTGTCCTCTCTCTGTCATTCCCCCTTGTCCTCTCTCTGTCATTCCCCCTTGTCCTCTCTCTGTCATTCCCCCTTGTCCTCTCTCTGTCATTCCCCCTTGTTCTCTCTCTGTCATTCCCCCTTGTCCTCTCTCTGTCATTCCCCCTTGTCCTCTCTCTCTCATTCCCCCTTGTCCTCTCTCTCTCTCATTCCCCCTTGTCCCCTCTCTCTGTCATTCCCCATTGTTCTCTCGCTCTCATTCCCCCTTGTCCCCTCTCTCTGTCATTCCCCCTTGTTCTCTCTCTCTCATTCCCCCTTGTCCCCTCTCTCTGTCATTCCCCATTGTTCTCTCGCTCTCATCCCCCTTGTCCCCTCTCTGTCATTCCCCCTTGTCCTCTCTCTCATCCCCCCTTGTCCCCTCTCTGTCATTCTCTCTCTCTATTTTGTTCAACTTCCACTTTTCTATATATCTCTCTCTCCCTACCTCACTCTGCCTGTCATCCCCCTCTCTTTTCTCTCTCTCTTTCTCTCTCACCCTAACCAGTTCTATTTGCCCAGGTGAGAGGAGACCGGCCCAATATGTATGTGTAAATGTTTGTGGGAGACTTGAAAGTCAGGTTTGCCCGGTGTAGGAGAGTTCACCTGTGGCTTGTGAATGGATGGTGGGGGACACCCTTTGTCTGGAGATCCAGTCAGCCAGATACCTGAGGATCAGTACTGGGAGGGAGGGAAGACCCAGAGACCCAGTCAGTCAGACACCTGAGGATCAGTACTGGGAGGGAGGGAAGACCCAGAGACCCAGTCAGTCAGACACCTGAGGATCAGTACTGGGAGGGAGGGATGACCCAGAGACCCAGTCAGTCAGACACCTGAGGATCAGTACTGGGAGGGAGGGAAGACCCAGAGACCCAGTCAGTCAGACACCTGAGGATCAGTACTGGGAGGGAGGGAAGACCCAGAAACCCAGTCAGCCAGATACCTGAGGATCAGTACTGGGAGGGAGGGAAGACCCAGAGACCCAGTCAGTCAGACACCTGAGGATCAGTACTGGGAGGGAGGGAAGACCCAGAGACCCAGTCAGTCAGACACCTGAGGATCAGTACTGGGAGGGAGGGAAGACCCAGAGACCCAGTCAGCCAGATACCTGAGGATCAGTACTGGGAGGGAGGGAAGACCCAGAGACCCAGTCAGTCAGACACCTGAGGATCAGTACTGGGAGGGAGGGAAGACCCAGAGACCCAGTCAGTCAGATACCTGAGGATCAGTACTGGGAGGGAGGGATGACCCAGAGACCCAGTCAGTCAGATACCTGAGGATCAGTACTGGGAGGAAGGGATGACCCAGAGACCCAGTCAGTCAGATACCTGAGGATCAGTACTGGGAGGGAGAGAAGACCCAGAGACCCAGTAAGCCAGACACCTGAGAATCAGGACTGGGAGGGAGGGATGACCCAGAGACCCAGTCAGCCAGACACCTGAGGATCAGTACTGGGAGGGAGGGAAGACCCAGAGACCCAGTCAGTCAGATACCTGAGGATCAGTACTGGGAGGGAGGGATGACCCAGAGACCCAGTCAGCCAGACACCTGAGGATCAGGACTGGGAGGGAGGGATGACCCAGAGACCCAGTCAGTCAGACACGTGAGGATCAGTACTGGGAGGGAGGGATGACCCAGAGACCCAGTCAGCCAGACACCTGAGGATCAGTACTGGGAGGGAGGGATGACCCAGAGACCCAGTCAGCCAGACACCTGAGGATCAGTACTGGGAGGGAGGGATGACCCAGAGACCCAGTCAGCCAGACACCTGAGGATCAGTACTGGGAGGGAGGGATGACCCAGAGACCCAGTCAGCCAGACACCTGAGGATCAGTACTGGGAGGGAGGGATGACCCAGAGACCCAGTCAGCCAGACACCTGAGAATCAGTGTTGGGAGGAAGAGAAGACCCAGAGACCCAGTCAGCCAGACACCTGAGGATAAGGACTGGGAGGGAGGGAAGACCCAGAGACCCAGTCAGCCAGACACCTGAAAATCAGGACTGGGAGGGAGGGATGACCCAGAGACCCAGTCAGCCAGACACCTGAGAATCAGTGTTGGGAGGAAGAGAAGACCCAGAGACCCAGTCAGCCAGACACCTGAGGATCAGTACTGGGAGGGAGGGATGACCCAGAGACCCAGTCAGCCAGACACCTGAGAATCGGTGTTGGGAGGAAGAGAAGACCCAGAGACCCAGTCAGCCAGACACCTGAGGATAAGGACTGGGAGGGAGGGAAGACCCAGAGACCCAGTCAGCCAGACACCTGAGGATCAGTACTGGGAGGGAGGGATGACCCAGAGACCCAGTCAGCCAGACACCTGAGAATCAGTGTTGGGAGGAAGAGAAGACCCAGAGACCCAGTCAGCCAGATACCTGAGGATCAGTACTGGGAGGGAGGGATGACCCAGAGACCCAGTCAGCCAGACACCTGAGGATCAGGACTGGGAGGGAAAACCCAGAGACCCAATCAGCCAGACACCTGAGGATCAGTACTGGGAGGGAGGGAAAACCCAGAGACCCAGTCATCCAGACACCTGAGGATCAGTACTGGGAGGGAGGGATGACCCAGAGACCCAGTCAGTCAGACACGTGAGGATCAGTACTGGGAGGGAGGGATGACCCAGAGACCCAGTCAGCCAGACACATGAGGATCAGTACAGGGAGGGAGGGATGACCCAGAGACCCAGTCAGCCAGACACCTGAGGATCAGTACTGGGAGGGAGGGATGACCCAGAGACCCAGTCAGCCAGACACCTGAGAATCAGTGTTGGGAGGAAGAGAAGACCCAGAGACCCAGTCAGCCAGATACCTGAGGATCAGTACTGGGAGGGAGGGATGACCCAGAGACCCAGTCAGCCAGACACCTGAGGATCAGGACTGGGAGGGAAAACCCAGAGACCCAATCAGCCAGACACCTGAGGATCAGTACTGGGAGGGAGGGAAAACCCAGAGACCCAGTCATCCAGACACCTGAGGATCAGTACTGGGAGGGAGGGATGACCCAGAGACCCAGTCAGTCAGACACGTGAGGATCAGTACTGGGAGGGAGGGATGACCCAGAGACCCAGTCAGCCAGACACATGAGGATCAGTACAGGGAGGGAGGGATGACCCAGAGACCCAGTCAGCCAGACACCCGAGGATCAGTACTGGGAGGGAGGGATGACCCAGAGACCCAGTCAGCCAGACACCTGAGGATCAGTACTGGGAGGGAGGGAAGACCCAGAGACCCAGTCAGTCAGATACCTGAGGATCAGTACTGGGAGGGAGGGATGACCCAGAGACCCAGTCAGCCAGACACCTGAGGATCAGGACT
The DNA here is from genome assembly GCF_057628025.1 of Oncorhynchus mykiss. Taxonomy (NCBI): domain Eukaryota; kingdom Metazoa; phylum Chordata; class Actinopteri; order Salmoniformes; family Salmonidae; genus Oncorhynchus; species Oncorhynchus mykiss. The sequence goes on from NC_143035.1 coordinate 10,540,816, forward strand.
GGGAGGGAAAACCCAGAGACCCAATCAGCCAGACACCTGAGGATCAGTACTGGGAGGGAGGGATGACCCAGAGACCCAGTCAGCCAGACACATGAGGATCAGTACAGGGAGGGAGGGATGACCCAGAGACCCAGTCAGCCAGACACCCGAGGATCAGTACTGGGAGGGAGGGATGACCCAGAGACCCAGTCAGCCAGACACCTGAGGATCAGTAAAGGGAGGGAGGGATGACCCAGAGACCCAGTCAGCCAGACACCCGAGGATCAGTACTGGGAGGGAGGGATGACCCAGAGACCCAGTCAGCCAGACACCTGAGGATCAGTACTGGGAGGGAGGGAAGACCCAGAGACCCAGTCAGTCAGATACCTGAGGATCAGTACTGGGAGGGAGGGATGACGCAGAGACCCAGTCAGCCAGACACCTGAGGATCAGGACTGGGAGGGAAAACCCAGAGACCCAATCAGCCAGACACCTGAGGATCAGTACTGGGAGGGAGGGATGACCCAGAGACCCAGTCAGCCAGACACATGAGGATCAGTACAGGGAGGGAGGGATGACCCAGAGACCCAGTCAGCCAGACACCCGAGGATCAGTACTGGGAGGGAGGGATGACCCAGAGACCCAGTCAGCCAGACACCTGAGAATCAGTGCTGGGAGGAAGAGAAGATCCAGAGACCCAGTCAGCCAGACACCTGAGGATAAGGACTGGGAGGGAGGGAAGACCCAGAGACCCAGTCAGCCAGACACCTGAGAATCAGGACTGGGAGGGAGGTAAGACCCAGAGACTCAGTCAGCCAGATAAATGAGGATCAGTACTGGGAGGGAGGGATGACCCAGAGACCGAGTCAGCCAGACACCTGAGGATCAGGTCTGGGAGGGAGAGAAGACCCAGAGACCCAGTCAGTCAGACACCTGAGAATCAGGACAGGGAGGGAGGGAAGACCCAGAGACCCAGTCAGCCAGACACCTGAGGATCAGGACTGGGAAGGAGGGAAAACCCAGAGACCCAGTCAGCCAGACACCTGAGGATCAGGACTGGGAAGGAGGGAAAACCCAGAGACCCAGTCAGTCAGACATGTGAGGATCAGGACTGGGAGGGAGGGAAGACCCAGAGATCCAGTCAGCCAGACACCTGAGGATCAGGACTGGGAGGGAGGGAAGACCCAGAGACCCAGTCAGTCAGACACCTGCGGATCAGGACTGGGAGGGAGAGAAGACCCATAGACCCAGTCAGCCAGACACCTGAGAATCAGGACTGGGAGAGAGGGAAGACCCAGAGACCCAGTCAGCCAGACACCTGAGGATAAGGACTGGGAGGGAGGGAAGACCCAGAGACCCAGTCAGCCAGACACCTGAGAATCAGGACTGGGAGGGAGGTAAGACCCAGAGACTCAGTCAGCCAGATAAATGAGGATCAGTACTGGGAGGGAGGGATGACCCAGAGACCGAGTCAGCCAGACACCTGAGGATCAGGTCTGGGAGGGAGAGAAGACCCAGAGACCCAGTCAGTCAGACACCTGAGAATCAGGACAGGGAGGGAGGGAAGACCCAGAGACCCAGTCAGCCAGACACCTGAGGATCAGGACTGGGAAGGAGGGAAAACCCAGAGACCCAGTCAGCCAGACACCTGAGGATCAGGACTGGGAAGGAGGGAAAACCCAGAGACCCAGTCAGTCAGACATGTGAGGATCAGGACTGGGAGGGAGGGAAGACCCAGAGATCCAGTCAGCCAGACACCTGAGGATCAGGACTGGGAGGGAGGGAAGACCCAGAGACCCAGTCAGTCAGACACCTGCGGATCAGGACTGGGAGGGAGAGAAGACCCATAGACCCAGTCAGCCAGACACCTGAGAATCAGGACTGGGAGAGAGGGAAGACCCAGAGACCCAGTCAGCCAGACACCTGAGGACCAGGACTGGGAGGGAAGGAAGACCCAGAGACCCAGTCAGCCAGACACGTGAGGATCAGTACTGGGAGGGAGGGATGACCCAGAGACCCAGTCAGCCAGACACCTGAGGATAAGGACTGGGAGGGAGGGATGACCCATAGACCCAGTCAGCCAGACACCTGAGAATCAGGACTGGGAGAGAGGGAAGACCCAGAGACCCAGTCAGCCAGACACCTGAGGACCAGGACTGGGAGGGAAGGAAGACCCAGAGACCCAGTCAGCCAGACACGTGAGGATCAGTACTGGGAGGGAGGGATGACCCTGAGACCCAGTCAGCCAGACACCTGAGGATAAGGACTGGGAGGGAGGGATGACCCAGAGACCCAGTCAGCCAGACACCTGAGGATAAGGACTGAGAGGGAGGGATGACCCAGAGACCCAGTCAGCCAGACACCTGAGGATCAGTATTGGGAGGGAGGAATGACCCAGAGACCCAGTCAGCCAGACACCTGAGGATCAGTACTGGGAGGAGGGATGACCCAGAGACCCAGTCAGCCAGACACCTGAGAATCAGTGCTGGGGGGAAGAGAAGACCCAGAGACCCAGTCAGCCAGACACCTGAGGATAAGCACTGGGAGGGAGGGAAGACCCAGAGACCCAGTCAGCTAGACACCTGAGAATCAGGACTGGGAGGGAGGAAAGACCCAGAGACCCAGTCAGCCAGATACCTGAGGATCAGTACTGGGAGGGAGGGATGACCCAGAGACCGAGTCAGCCAGACACCTGAGGATCAGGACTGGGAGAGAGGGATGACCCAAAGACCCAGTCAGTCAGACACCTGAGGATCAGGACTGGGAGAGAGGGAAGACCCAGTCAGTCAGACACCTGAGGATCAGTACTGGGCGGGAGGGAAGACCCAGAGACCCAGTCAGTCAGATACCTGAGGATCAGTACTGGGAGGGAGGGAAGACCCAGAGACCCAGTCAGCCAGACACCTGAGGATCAGTACTGGGAGGAGGGATGACCCAGAGACCCAGTCAGCCAGACACCTGAGAATCAGTGCTGGGGTGAAGAGAAGACCCAGAGACCCAGTCAGCCAGACACCTGAGGATAAGCACTGGGAGGGAGGGAAGACCCAGAGACCCAGTCAGCCAGACACTTGAGAATCAGGACTGGGAGGGAGGTAAGACCCAGAGACCCAGTCAGCCAGATACCTGAGGATCAGTACTGGGAGGGAGGGATGACCCAGAGACCGAGTCAGCCAGACACCTGAGGATCAGGACTGGGAGAGAGGGATGACCCAAAGACCCAGTCAGTCAGACACCTGAGGATCAGGACTGGGAGAGAGGGAAGACCCAGTCAGTCAGACACCTGAGGATCAGTACTGGGCGGGAGGGAAGACGCAGAGACCCAGTCAGTCAGATACCTGAGGATCAGTACTGGGAGGGAGGGAAGACCCAGAGACCCAGTCAGTTAGATACCTGAGGATCAGGACTGGGAGGGAAGACCCAGAGTCCCAGTCAGCCAGACACCTGAGGATCAGGACTGGGAGAGAGGGAAAACCCAGAGACCCAGTCAGTCAGACACCTGAGGATCAGTACTGGGAGGGAGGGAAGACCCAGAGACCCAGTCAGCCAGACACCTGAGGATCAGGACTGGGAGGGAGGGAAAACCGAGAGACCCAGTCAGTCAGACACCTGCGGATCAGGACCGGTGAGGGAGGGAAGACCCAGAGACCCAGTCAGCCAGACATCTGAGAATCAGCACTGGGGGAGAGGGAAGACCCAGAGACCCAGTCAGCCAGACACCTGAGGACCAGGACTGGGAGGGAATGAAGACCCAGAGACCCAGTCAGACAGACACGTGAGGATGAGTACTGGGAGGGAGGGATGACCCAGAGACCCAGTCAGCCAGACACCAGAGGATAAGGACTGGGAGGGAGGGATGACCCAGAGACCCAGTCAGCCAGACACCTGAGGATAAGGACTGGGAGGGAGGGATGACCCAGAGACCCAGTCAGCCAGACACCTGAGGATCAGGACTGGGGGGGAGGGATGACCCAGAGACCCAGTCAGCCAGACACTTGAGGATCAGTATTGGGAAGGAGGGATGACCCAGAGACCCAGTCAGCCAGACACCTGAGGATCAGTACTGGGAGGAGGGATGACCCAGAGACCCAGTCAGCCAGACACCTGAGGATCAGGACTGGGAGGGAAGACCCAGAGTCCCAGTCAGCCAGACACCTGAGGATCAGGACTGGGAGAGAGGGAAAACCCAGAGACCCAGTCAGTCAGACACCTGAGGATCAGTACTGGGAGGGAGGGAAGACCCAGAGACCCAGTCAGCCAGACACCTGAGGATCAGGACTGGGAGGGAGGGAAAACCGAGAGACCCAGTCAGTCAGACACCTGCGGATCAGGACCGGTGAGGGAGGGAAGACCCAGAGACCCAGTCAGCCAGACATCTGAGAATCAGCACTGGGGGAGAGGGAAGACCCAGAGACCCAGTCAGCCAGACACCTGAGGACCAGGACTGGGAGGGAATGAAGACCCAGAGACCCAGTCAGCCAGACACCTGAGGATCAGTACTGGGAGGAGGGATGACCCAGAGACCCAGTCAGCCAGACACCTGAGAATCAGTGCTGGGGGGAAGAGAAGACCCATAGACCCAGTCAGCCAGACACCTGAGGATAAGGACTGGGAGGGAGGGAAGACCCAGAGACCCAGTCAGCCAGACACCTGAGAATCAGGACTGGGAGGGAGGTAAGACCCAGAGACCCAGTCAGCCAGATACCTGAGGATAAGGACTGGGAGGGAGGGATGACCCAGAGACCGAGTCAGCCAGACACCTGAGGATCAGTACTGGGAGGGAGAGAAGACCCAGAGACCCAGTCAGCCAGACACCTGAGGATCAGGACTGGGAGGGAGGGAAAACCCAGAGACCCAGTTAGTCAGACACCTGAGGATCAGGACTGGGAGAGAGGAATGACCCAAAGACCCAGTCAGTCAGACACCTGAGGATCAGGACTGGGAGAGAGGGAAGACCCAGTCAGTCAGACACCTGAGGATCAGTACTGGGAGGGAGGGATGACCCAGAGACCCAATCAGTCAGACACTTGAGAATCAGTACTGGAAGGGAGGGATGATCCAGAGACCCAGTCAGTCAGACAACTGAGGATCAGGACTGGGAGAGAGGGAAGACGCAGAGACCCAGTCAGTCAGACAACTGAGGATCAGGACTGGGAGGGAGGGATGACCCAGAGACCCAATCAGTCAGACACTTGAGAATCAGTACTGGAAGGGAGGGATGATCCAGAGACCCAGTCAGTCAGACAACTGAGGATCAGGACTGGGAGAGAGGGAAGACGCAGAGTCCCAGTCAGCCAGACACCTGAGGATCAGGACTGGGAGAGAGGGAAGACCCAGAGACCAAGTCAGTCAGACAACTGAGGATCAGGACTGGGAGAGAGGGAAGACCCAGAGACCCAGTCAGTCAGAAACCTGAGGATCAGTACTGGGAGGGAGGGAAGACCCAGAGACCCAGTCAGCCAGACACCTGAGGATCAGTACTGGGAGGGAGGGATGATCCAGAGACCAAGTCAGTCAGACAACTGAGGATCAGAGAGAGTGGAAAGAGGAGGGGGAGATATAGGGAAAGAGAGATGACAGGGGAAAGGAAGAGTTGGGGAGATGCGAGGGATGTAATGAAGGAAAGTATGAAAATAGTAAATAAGATAGAGTGGTGCAGCAGGCAGAGTGAGGCTGGACAGGTAGGGAGTACAAGCCACCATGTGCCAGAACCTCAAGTTTCTCTCATTGTCTCAGGAGTTGCTGGCTCAGGTTTCTATAGTGCTGAGCTTCCTGGAGCTGGCATCCCACACTTCATGCCCCTTCCATCCCTCCCCTCTCTCCCACCTCTCCCCACCCTCTCTCTCTCTTTCATCCCCCTGTCGGCCCCACCCATCTCTCTCTCTCTCTCTCTCTCACTCACACACAGCAAAACAGACATACAGATAAATAAGCACACATACAGCAAAACACACACACCCACATTCACACATACAGCAAAACACACACACCCACATTCACACATACAGCAAAACACACACACCCACATTTATACATACAGCAAAACACACACACCCACATTCACACATACAGTACACACACACACGGTTTCCATGTGTTTGATGCCATTCCACTGGCTCTGTCCGACAATTATTATGAGCCGTCCTTATACAAATATACCAGCAGTCACATAAGCTCACTATAAATTATAACCACACAATTATAAATATTAATTATATATTTCTCAATTTCTTTCTTAGATTTTTGCATTCTTCATCAAACCATTTGTCATTGTTGTTCATTTATTCATTCATCTATCCGTCTCTCTCTATCTGCATCTCTCTCTCTCTTTCACTATCCATCTCTCTCTAGCCGTCTCTCTCTGTAGTTCTCTATCCGTCTCTCTCTAGCCGTCTCTGTTGCTCTCTATCCGTCTCTCTCTATCCGTCCCTCTCTGTTGTTCTCTATCCGTCTCTCTCTATCCGTCTCTCTCTGTCTTTCACTATCCGTCTCTCTCTAGCCGTCTCTCTCTGTTGTTCTCTATCCGTCTCTCTCTATCCATCTCTCTCTGTCTTTCACTATCCGTCTCTCTCTAGCCGTCTCTCTCTCTGTTGTTCTCTATCCGTCTATCTCTCTTTCTCTATCCGTCTCTCTCTCTCCGTCTCTCTCTCTCTTTCACTATCCGTCTCTCTCTAGCCGTCTCTCTCTGTAGTTCTCTATCCGTCTCTCTCTAGCCGTCTCTGTAGTTCTCTATCCGTCTCTCTCTAGCCATCTCTGTAGTTCTCTATCCGTCTCTCTCTAGCCATCTCTGTTGTTCTCTATCCGTCTCTCTCTATCCGTCTCTCTGTCTTTCACTATCCGTCTCTCTCTAGCCGTCTCTCTATGTTGTTCTCTATCCGTCTCTCTCTATCCGTCTCTCTCTCTTTCACTATCCGTCTCTCTCTAGCCGTCTCTCTCTGTTGTTCTCTATCCGTCTCTCTCTGAGTCTCTCTCTGTCTTTCACTATCCGTCTCTCTCTAGCCGTCTCTATGTTGTTCTCTATCCGTCTCTCTCTCTATCCGTCTCTCTATGTTGTTCTCTATCCGTCTCCCTCTAGCCGTCTCTCTCTGTCTTTCACTATCCGTCTCTCTCTAGCCGTCTCTCTCTCTGTGGTTCTCTATCCGTCTCTCTCTGTTGTTCTCTATCCGTCTCTCTCTATCCGTCTCTCTCTGTTGTTCTCTATCCATCTCTCTCTGTTGTTCTCTATCCGTCTCTCTCTAGCCGTCTCTCTCTAGCCGTCTCTCTCTAGCCGTCTCTCTCTAGCCGTCTCTCTCTGTTGTTCTCTATCCGTCTCTCTCTATCCGTCTCTCTCTGTTGTTCTCTATCCATCTCTCTGTTGTTCTCTATCCGTCTCTCTCTATACGTCTCTCTCTAGCCGTCTCTCTCTAGCCGTCTCTCTCTGTTGTTCTCTATCCATCTCTCTCTGTTGTTCTCTATCCGTCTCTCTCTGTTGTTCTCTAGCCGTCTCTCTCTAGCTGTCTCTCACTATCCGTCTCTCTCTAGCCGTCTCTCACTATCCGTCTCTCTCTAGCCGTCTCTCTTTAGCCGTCTCTCTCTATCCGTCTCTCTTTAGCTGTCTCTCTATCCGTCTCTCTCTAGCCGTCTCTCTCTATCCGTCTCTCTCTAGCCGTCTCTCTATCCGTCTCTCTCTAGCCGTCTCTCTATCCGTCTCTCTCTAGCCGTCTCTCTCTATCCGTCTCGCTTTAGCCGTCTCTCTATCCGTCTCTCTCTAGCCGTCTCTCTTTAGCCGTCTCTCTATCCGTCTCTCTTTAGCCGTCTCTCTATCCGTCTCTCTCTAGCCGTCTCTCTCTATCCGTCTCTCTCTAGCCGTCTCTCTATCCGTCTCTCTTTAGCCATCTCTCTCTATCCGTCTCTCTCTAGCCGTCTCTCTATCCGTCTCTCTCTAGCCGTCTCTCTATCCGTCTCTCTCTAGCCGTCTCTATCCGTCTCTCTCTAGCCGTCTCTCTCTATCCGTCTCTCTTTAGCCGTCTCTCTATCCGTCTCTCTCTAGCCGTCTCTCTTTAGCCGTCTCTCTATCCGTCTCTCTCTATCCGTCTCTCTCTAGCCGTCTCTCTTTATTCAAATTCAAATTCAAGCTGCTTTATTGGCATGAAAAACATTGTGTCAATATTGCCAAAGCAACAATGTATACAATATACATTGTAACAAAATTGTAAATGATAGCAAATAATAATATAAAATGGTAGTAAATAATAATACAAAAATAAATACAATAAAATGGTAATAGTCTACAGTAAACATTAATAATTATAGTAATAACAATAATAGTAATAATAAGTAAGTTACTGTTTACTATGCAGATGTTATTATTCAGTGTCCCTCAGGCTATGGCAGGAAAATACATATTTGGCTGCAAGAGGAGCCATTGCTCCTTCGCCCATGAGTATTCTTAGTTTTTCCTCTGGGTTCAATTTGTAAAAATGTGGAATATATGTAGTCATTTCTGTGAATAATGAATCTCTTTGTGAGGAATATTTATCACAGTAAAGGAGAAAGTGCATCTCTGTCTCTACCTCCCCTGTCATGCAGTGACCACATACACGCTCCTCTTTGGGTAGCCATGTCTTTTTATGTCTGCCGGTTTCTATTGCCAATCGGTGGTCACTCAGCCTGTACTTGGTAAGGATCTGTCTCTGCTTCGTAACTCTGACAGAGTAGAGATAATCAGCCAATTCATATTCTCTGTTTAGGGTCAGATAGCAATTTAGTCGGCTTTGGGATTTTGTTTCGTTTTTCCAGTATTGTAAGTATGATTCCTTTGATTGGTTCATGATTTTGTTTATTGGAATTCTTTCTTTTGAAGCAGTGCTGGTGTCAGCTTGATTGGTGAGGTCCAACACCAGCTGACTGAGAGGGCTCGTTTCTGGGCTCAGCTCTTGGGCTTGAAGTGCTTTAAATTGCAGACTCGAATTTGGACTTGAATTTAGATGTAGCCAAAATTTTAATGATCTTTTCTGTATTTTCATTATTACTGGAAAACGGCCCAATTCTGCCCTACATGCATTAGTTGGTGTATTTCTCTGGCCCCCAAACCTCACTTCCATAAAGTGCTATTGGTAGGATTACACTGTCAAATATTTTAGTCCAAATTCTAATTGGGATGTTGATTTTGAATAATTTCATTTTTATTGCATACATTGCTCTGCGGGCTTTTTCTTTGAGTGCCTTCACTGCCATATTAAAGTTTCCCGATGCAGATATGGTCAGACCAAGGTAGGTGTAATTTTTTGTGTGTTCAATTAAGGTGTTGTTCAGGGTGAATTTACATTTTTGTTTCTGACATCTGGGTTTTTTTTGGAAAATCATGATTTTAGTTTTTTGGAAATTTACTGCCAGGGCCCAATTATGGCAATATTGCTCCAGAATATTAATGTTTTGTTGAAGACCTTCTTTGGTTGGTGATAGAAGTACCAAGTCATCAGCATATAGCAGGTATTTCACCTCTGTGTCAAATAGTGTGAGTCCTGGGGCTGGAGATTGGTCCAACATGTCTGCTAATTCATTGATATAAATGTTGAAAAGATTTGGACTCAAATTGCAGCCTTGTCTCACACCTCGACATTGTGAAAAAAATTCTGTTCTTTGGTTTTTGATTTTTATTGCACACTTATTTTCTGTGTACATACATTTTATTAAGTCATACACCTTACCACCAAGCCCACTTTGTAGAATTTTGTAGAATAGCCCTTCGTGCCAAATCGAATCAAATGCTTTTTTAAAGTCAATAAAGCAAGCAAAGATTTTGCCCTCTTTTTTTTGGTGGACGTGTTTATTAATTAGTGTGTGTAAGGTGTATATATGGTCAGTAGTGCGATGGTTAGGGAGAAAGCCAATTTGACATTTACTTATTACATTTTTTTCTTGAAGAAAGGTTTGAATTCTTGAATTCAAAATGCTACAGAAAATCTTTCCCAAGTTACTGTTGACGCAAATTCCCCTGTAATTATTGGGGTCTGATTTGTCTCCACTTTTGTGGATAGGGGAGATGAGCCCCTGGTTCCAGACATCAGGGAAGCAGCCAGAAGTTAAAACCATGTTGAACAATTTAAGCACAGCATTTTGCAACTCAGGTGTGCTGTTTTTCAGCATTTCATTTCTGATGTTGTCTACACCACAAGCCTTTTTTGATTTAATAGATTTTAGCTTTTCATTTAGTTCTTGTTGGGTTATTGGGTAATCTAATGGATTTTGGTTGTTTTTAATGACTGATTCCAGGATGTTCAATTTTTCTTTAATTTCTAATTGGTTCTGGTTTAAGTCTTTTTGTGGGATGTTTTTGTATAGATTATCAAAGTAAGTTTTCCAAATTCCTACATCTTGTATGGCTAATTCTTGTGGCTTTGTTGTGCTTAAATTGTTCCACATGTCCCAGAACTGATTTTGGTCAATTGCGTTTTCAATTTCATCAAGTGTCTTGTTGGTATAATTCAATTTCTTGCATTTCAGTGTTTGTTTATACTGTTTCAGAGTTTCAAAGTATTCATATCGTAGCTCTGGGTTGTTTTGCTGCTTATGTTTTTTGTTTGACATTTGTCTTAGGTGTTTTCTAATTGTTTTACATTCATTATCAAACCATTTGTCAGTAACATTTTGATTTTTGCTTCTGATGTTGCATTGCTTTGGTTTTCTCAAATTTGCTTTCGATGCTGCTTTTTGGAATATGCAGTTGATGTTTTGGGTAGCTGAATTGACACCATCTTTATTGTTTTGGTACTGTGAGTTATTGAAAAACTGTATAGAGTTCATCATTTCATTTGAGTTCAATGTTTCAATGAATGCCTCTGCACTGTTTGGAGCCCATCTGAACGATTGGTTTATGTTGTAAAGTTTATTGGGCTGTTTTTTTGAATGAGTATTGCCGGTTAATTTCTTCAGAAACACGTTGATCTGACTGTGATCTGACAATGGTGTCTGTGGTCTGACAGTGAATGCACTAATGGAGGAGGGGTCAATGTCAGTGATGGCATAATCGACTACACTTGTCCCAAGAGCTGAGCAGTAAGTAAACTGACCTAAAGAGTCCCCTCTGATTCTACCATTAAGCATGTACAGGCCTAAGGCTCGACAGAGATGTACTAACTCTTTTCCATTTTTGTTCAGTATTTGGTCAGGACTGTTTCTATTATTTATAATAGGGCTACTGTACAAGGAGGGGTGTCCAAATATGTGGTGGTTACCTCCCGCATCAGTGTAGTCAGGCTCAGAACCTGTTCTTGCATTGAAATCTCCACAAAGAAGCACTTTACCCTGCGCCTGAAATGTAATGATTTCTGTCTGGAGATTGTCAAAAAACTGATCATCATAATATGATGAATCTGAAGGAGGAGCATAAGCTGCACATATGTATACATCATTGTCACAATAGATTGTACCTTTGTTAAGTTTTAGCCAAATGTGAGTGGTACCTTTTTTCATTTCATTCAGTGCTAAGTCCTGCTTATGCCAAATGATGATTCCACCTGAGTCTCGGCCCCGTTTAACATTTTTATGTTTGATTGATGGTAGTAAACTTTCTCTATAGCCTGAGGGACACTGAGTATCTATGTCTCCACGACACCATGTTTCCAGTAGGATTATGATGTCCTGTCCCTTGATGTTTTTAATCAATTCTGGATTAGTTGTTTTATAACCAAAATGTGAAGAGTATAGGCCCTGGATATTCCAAGAGCTGATAGTTAATGATCTCATTTATAATAAGTGATATTCACTGGTTTGAGTAAAGTACATCGAAAAAAACAAAAAAAATAAAATATGTATATATACATATATATACATACACACATACACATATACATATATATACATACATACATACACATATACATATATATACATACACACATACACATATACATATATATACATACATACATACACATATACATACATATATACATACACATACATATATATATATACATATATACATACACACACACACACACACATACATACACACACACATACATACATACATATATATATACATATATATACACATACACATACATATATATATATATATATATATATATATACACACATACATGCACATACACATATACACACATACATACATACATACACACACACGCGCACACACACACACACACACACACACCATTACATATAATAATTATTATAATACCGGTGTCAATACATTTAGGAATATTTGTAAACAAATGAATAAGAATGGAATAAGATTGCATTGTACTTATGTTATGTGCAATCTGCAACCCTGTGTGTTTGTGTGTGTGTGTGTGCGCGTGCGTGCCCGTGTGTGAATTAAAGGGACTGTCTAGCTCAGTAGTCTGCATATTAGTTGCAGTAGTTGGCGCACCTCTCCTATCTCTGATTGTTCTAGGGGTCTTCTGCCAGAGGTTACCTCAGCATATGTAGGCTGACGATCTAATTGATACATGGTGTGGACTGCATCATGTGGTCTACTTCCCTGAAGGGCAGTGTTCTGACCGACCCTGGAGTAGTGGTCAGAGCTGTGTTGTGATGGGCTGGGTCTAGTAGAGCTGTGTTGTGATGGGACAGGTCTAGTAGAGCTGTGTTGTGATGGGCCGGGTCTAGTAGAGCTGCGTTGTGATGGGCCGGGTCTAGTAGAGCTGTGTTGTGATGGGCCGGGTCTAGTAGAGCTGTGTTGTGATCGGCCGGGTCTAGTAGAGCTTTGTTGTGATGGGCCAGGTCTAGTAGAGCTGTGTTGTGATGGGCCAGGTCTAGTAGAGCTGTGTTGTGATGGGCCAGGTCTAGTAGAGCTTTGTTGTGATGGGCCAGGTCTAGTAGAGCTGTGTTGTGATGGGCCGGGTCTAGTAGAGCTGTGCTGTGTTGGGCCTGGTCTAGTAGAGCTGTGCTGTGTTGGGCCTGGTCTAGTAGAGCTGTGCTGTAATAAGCCATGTCTGGCTCTTTTCTCCTCGGGATGGTGGAGGTACTGTTGTTTCAGAAGGTGGGGCGGGGGACCTTTGTTGCTGGGGTGATGGGTGTGTGGGTCCCTGCCAAGTGTTGCATCTTTTAGGTCCTTGGCAAAGGTTCTGATACTGTCCTGATCAAGATGTATATTATCATATAAGTGTTGACATGTCAGAGTGGGGTGGTGAGCCGTTCTGACGTTGAGCAGTGAGGCACAGTCCACAGTGATCTGTTGATTTATTTTGTCGATCAACTTTTCTGGGAAGTCTTTTCTTGGTAGGAGGGTGGACATAACTATATTGGTTGTTGGGAACATAGCCTGTGCCCGTTCTGCCACTCTTCTCACTGCCCCAGATACATTTTCACCTTTGGCATGAAGGTCGTTTGTGCCAGTGTGGATGATGATGTTGTCAGGGGTGTCAATCCTGGTCTGACTGAGTAGCTGCATTGCACTCTCAGTTGTAGGACACCAGAACTTATACACCTGGTGTCTAGGGAATAATCTTTCCTGGACTAAGAACTTCCCATTTGAATCAATTAGAATTGCAGTTGTGGGTGATTGTCTGGGTGGAGCAGACTGGGAGGCTGGTATTCTGACCTGGGCTGGAGCAGACTGGGAGGCTGGTAGGTTAACCTGGGCTGGAGCAGACTGGGAGGCTGGTATTCTGACCTGGGCTGGAGCAGACTGGGAGGCTGGTAGATTGACCTGGGCTGGAGCAGACTGGGAGGCTGGTAGGTTAACCTGGGCTGGAGCAGACTGGGAGGCTGGTATTCTGACCTGGGCTGGAGCAGACTGGGAGGCTGGTAGGTTGACCTGGGCTGGAGCAGACTGAGAGGCTGGTAGGTTGACCTGGGCTGGAGCAGACTGGTAGGCTGGTGCAGTGTCATCCGGCTGTGTAGTGGAGGCCATGCTGGTCTCAGGTTCTGCTTGTGTTGTACCAAGCTGGTGGACATGTTTTCTAGATGCAGAGGACACAATGACTCTCTGCCGGTTGAGGGTGTCAATGTACCTCTCTTTTTGTTCGAGCTCCTTTCTAGTTGTGCTCAGATGGTCTCTGAGGTCATCATTTGTCTGACTCAGCTTGTCCATTCTGCTTTCTAATTTAGCTATGGATGCTCTGCTCTCCTCCCTGAACTGTTTCATCTCTTCTTTGAGTTTCTGGACAGTGTCCTCCTCTTGAAGCTTCTTCTCTCTGAGTTCTATGACCTCTGCTTCGACTAGAGAGAGGGTGTTGTGGAAACGTTGCATAGCAGGTGTTCTTATTGAAATTGTCATGTCCTTGACTCTGTCTGCTGCAGGTGAGGTAGGTAAAGGGACGTTGAGGGCTTCCTGCTGGGTCACAGAGACCATTGGGGTCTGCTTTTCTCCATCTCCCTCCTTGACTTTTTCCTCATTTTCTGAGATGATGTCAGCGTCTTCTTTTAGGGTAGCAAACCTATTCTCAAAAGCCTGGAGGCTTGAATCATTGCCTTGTATCAATACAGTTCCATTATTATATAAGTTTACTGTTTGATATGTGTTGCTCTGGTCAGCTTCTTCAAAAATGCTGATCTGACATCCTTGGCTGATGCCCCTCTTTTTTGAGAAAGGGAAATGGTTGCAAATAACCTTTTTCCATATGTTCCCTCGATTGGTATTAAAAATTAAATTTGCTCTTGTTTTGTAACTGGTAAGATCTGCAAACAGGCATTCATGGTTCTGTCCCATCAACAAACCTTTGAAACTTTTCTTAGCTTTCTCTGTTTGGATGTCTGGTGGGTAAACAATTTCCATAGCAACGCTGGTGATGTTGGCTACAATGTTGCAATAGAAGTGCTGTTTCTTGTATAATGCTCTCTTGTTTCTTCAGAGGACTGTTTCACTTTGTTGTCCTTTTTTCTTTTCCTTTTTCTTCTGTCCTTATTTTGTCCTTATTTTGTCTTCCTTTCTTCTGTTAACTAGATATTTTTTTGTTATTCTTTGTAAGCTAGCTAGCTTCTTCCAGGAGAGTCCCTAGCAACTGCTTAGCAACATGTAAACAATTCAGCTAACAATTCAGCTAGCTAAGATAACTGTATAATTTTATGAAAAATAGTTACTTTTTCAAAATCCTGTCTTTTTGGTTTGTTGCTTGTATTGTCTTCTATTGAGTCTTGCAGTTTTCTTTTGATTTTTTCGATGTACTTCACTCTAAAAAACCATTTAAATCTCAATATATACAGGAGCTCATTTTTCAGCAGCTGTTCAATTTGGAACTCCGGAACTCTTCTCTTTAGCCGTCTCTCTATCCGTCTCTCTTTAGCCGTCTCTCTATCCGTCTCTCTCTAGCCGTCTCTCTCTAGCCGTCTCTCTCTATCCGTCTTTCTCTATCCGTCTCTCTTTAGCCGTCTCTCTTTAGCCGTCTCTCTATCCGTCTCTCTTTAGCCGTCTCTCTATCCGTCTCTCTCTAGCCGTCTCTCTTTAGCCGTCTCTCTATCCGTCTCTCTTTAGCCGTCTCTCTATCCGTCTCTCTCTAGCCGTCTCTCTTTAGCCGTCTCTCTATCCGTCTCTCTTTAGCCGTCTCTCTATCCGTCTCTCTCTAGCCGTCTCTCTCTATCCGTCTCTCTCTAGCCGTCTCTCTATCCGTCTCTCTTTAGCCATCTCTCTCTATCCGTCTCTCTCTAGCCGTCTCTCTATCCGTCTCTCTCTAGCCGTCTCTCTATCCGTCTCTCTTTAGCCGTCTCTCTATCCGTCTCTCTCTAGCCGTCTCTCTCTATCCGTCTCTCTTTAACCGTCTCTCTATCCGTCTCTCTCTAGCCGTCTCTCTCTATCCGTCTCTCTCTAGCCGTCTCTCTATCCGTCTCTCTTTAGCCGTCTCTCTATCCGTCTCTCTCTAGCCGTCTCTTTTTAGCCGTCTCTCTTTAGCCGACTCTCTATCTGTCTCTCTCTAGCCGTCTCTCTATCCGTCTCTCACTAGCCGTCTCTCTCTATCCGTCTCTCTCTGTTGTTCTCTAGCCGTCTCTCTCTGTTGTACTCTAGCCCTCTCTCTATGTTGTTCTCTAGCCCTCTCTCTCTGTTGTTCTCTAGCCATCTCTCTCTGTTGTTCTCTAGCAGTCTCTCTCTGTTGTTCTCTAGCCTTCTCTCTCTGTTGTTCTCTATCCATCTCTCTCTAGCCGTCTCTCTCTAGCTGTCTCTCTCTAGCCGTCTCTCTATCTGTCTCTCTTTAGCCGTCTCTCTATCCGTCTCTCTCTATCCGTCTCTCTCTGTTGTTCTCTATCCGTCTCTCTCTAGCCGTCTCTCTCTAGCCGTCTCTCTCTGTTGTTCTCTATCCGTCTCTCTCTAGCCGTCTCTCTCTGTTGTTCTCTATCCGTCTCTCTCTAGCCGTCTCTCTCTGTTGTTCTCTATCCGTCTCTCTCTATCCGTCTCTCTCTAGCCGTCTCTCTCTAGCCGTCTCTCACTATCCGTCTCTCTCTAGCCGTCTCTCTCTATCCGTCTCTCTTTAGCCGTCTCTCTATCCGTCTCTCTCTAGCCGTCTCTCTCTAGCCGTCTCTCTATCCGTCTCTCTCTAGCCGTCTCTCTAGCCGTCTCTCTATCCGTCTCTCTTTAGCCGTCTCTCTATCCGTCTCTCTCTAGCCGTCTCTCTCTATCCGTCTCTCTCTAGCCGTCTCTCTATTCGTCTCTCTTTAGCCATCTCTCTTTAGCCGTCTCTCTCTAGCCGTCTCTCTAGCCGTCTCTCTATCCGTCTCTCTCTAGCCGTCTCTCTATCCGTCTCTCTCTAGCCGTCTCTCTCTATCCGTCTCTCTTTAGCCGTCTCTCTATCCGTCTCTCTCTAGCCGTCTCTCTTTAGCCGTCTCTCTATCTGTCTCTCTCTAGCCGTCTCTCTTTAGCCGTCTCTCTATCCGTCTCTCTTTAGCCGTCTCTCTATCCGTCGCTCTCTAGCCGTCTCTCTCTAGCCGTCTCTCTCTATCCGTCTTTCTCTATCCGTCTCTCTTTAGCCGTCTCTCTATCCGTCTCTCTCTAGCTGTCTCTCTCTATCCGTCTCTCGCTATCCGTCTCTCTCTATCCGTCTCTCTCTATCCGTCTCTCTTTAGCTGTCTCTCTATCCGTCTCTCTCTATCCGTCTCTCTCTGTTGTTCTCTAGCCGTCTCTCTCTAGCCGTCTCTCTCTATCCATCTCTCTTTAGCTGTCTCTCTATCCGTCTCTCTCTATCCGTCTCTCTCTGTTGTTCTCTAGCCGTCTCTCTTTAGCTGTCTCTCTTTATCCGTCTCTCTTTAGCCGTCTCTCTCTATCCGTCTCTCTTTAGCCGTCTCTCTATCCGTCTCTCTTTAGCCGTCTCTCTATCCGTCTCTCTCTAGCCGTCTCTCTCTATCCGTCTCTCTTTAGACGTCTCTCTATCCGTCTCTCTCTAGCCGTCTCTCTCTATCCGTCTCTCTCTAGCCGTCTCTCTATCCGTCTCTCTTTAGCCGTCTCTCTATCCGTCTCTCTCTAGCCGTCTCTTTTTAGCCGTCTCTCTTTAGCCGTCTCTCTATCTGTCTCTCTCTAGCCGTCTCTCTATCCGTCTCCAACTAGCCGTCTCTCTCTATCCGTCTCTCTCTGTTGTTCTCTAGCCGTCTCTCTCTGTTGTACTCTAGCCCTCTCTCTCTGTTGTTCTCTAGCCCTCTCTCTCTGTTGTTCTCTAGCCATCTCTCTCTGTTGTTCTCTAGCCGTCTCTCTCTGTTGTTCTCTTGCCTTCTCTCTCTGTTGTTCTCTATCCATTTCTCTCTAGCCGTCTCTCTCTAGCTGTCTCTCTCTAGCCGTCTCTCTCTAGCCGTCTCTCTATCTGTCTCTCTTTAGCCGTCTCTCTATCCGTCTCTCTATATCCGTCTCTCTCTGTTGTTCTCTATCCGTCTCTCTCTAGCCGTCTCTCTCTAGCCGTCTCTCTCTGTTGTTCTCTATCCGTCTCTCTCTAGCCGTCTCTCTCTAGCCGTCTCTCTCTGTTGTTCTCTATCCGTCTCTCTCTAGCCGTCTCTCTCTGTTGTTCTCTATTCGTCTCTCTCTATCGGTCTCTCTCTGTTGTTCTCTATCCGTCTCTCTCTATCCGTCTCTCTCTAGCCGTCTCTCTCTAGCCGTCTCTCACTATCCGTCTCTCTCTATCCGTCTCTCACTATCCGTCTCTCTCTAGCCGTCTCTTTCTAGCCGTCTCTCTCTATCCGTCTCTCTTTAGCCGTCTCTCTCTAGCCGTCTCTCTCTAGCCGTCTCTCTCTAGCTGTCTCTCTCTAGCCGTCTCTCTATCTGTCTCTCTTTAGCCGTCTCTCTCTCCGTCTCTCTCTATCCGTCTCTCTCTGTTGTTCTCTATCCGTCTCTCTCTAGCCGTCTCTCTCTAGCCGTCTCTCTCTATCCGTCTCTCTTTAACCGTCTCTCTATCAGACTCTCTCTAGCCGTCTCTCTCTATCCGTCTCTCTCTAGCCGTCTCTCTATCCGTCTCTCTTTAGCCGTCTCTCTATCCGTCTCTCTCTAGCCGTCTCTTTTTAGCCGTCTCTCTTTAGCCGACTCTCTATCTGTCTCTCTCTAGCCGTCTCTCTATCCGTCTCTCACTAGCCGTCTCTCTCTATCCGTCTCTCTCTGTTGTTCTCTAGCCGTCTCTCTCTGTTGTACTCTAGCCCTCTCTCTCTGTTGTTCTCTAGCCCTCTCTCTCTGTTGTTCTCTAGCCATCTCTCTCTGTTGTTCTCTAGCAGTCTCTCTCTGTTGTTCTCTAGCCTTCTCTCTCTGTTGTTCTCTATCCATCTCTCTCTAGCCGTCTCTCTCTAGCTGTCTCTCTCTAGCCGTCTCTCTATCTGTCTCTCTTTAGCCGTCTCTCTATCCGTCTCTCTCTATCCGTCTCTCTCTGTTGTTCTCTATCCGTCTCTCTCTAGCCGTCTCTCTCTAGCCGTCTCTCTCTGTTGTTCTCTATCCGTCTCTCTCTAGCCGTCTCTCTCTGTTGTTCTCTATCCGTCTCTCTCTAGCCGTCTCTCTCTATCCGTCTCTCTCTAGCCGTCTCTCTATCCGTCTCTCTCTAGCCGTCTCTCTCTATCCGTCTCTCTCTAGCCGTCTCTCTATTCGTCTCTCTCTAGCCGTCTCTCTAGCCGTCTCTCTTTAGCCGTCTCTCTATCCGTCTCTCTTTAGCCGTCTCTCTATCCGTCTCTCTCTAGCCGTCTCTCTCTATCCGTCTCTCTCTAGCCGTCTCTCTATTCGTCTCTCTTTAGCCATCTCTCTTTAGCCGTCTCTCTCTAGCCGTCTCTCTATCCGTCTCTCTCTAGCCGTCTCTCTATCCGTCTCTCTCTAGCCGTCTCTCTCTATCCGTCTCTCTTTAGCCGTCTCTCTATCCGTCTCTCTCTAGCCGTCTCTCTTTAGCCGTCTCTCTATCTGTCTCTCTCTAGCCGTCTCTCTTTAGCCGTCTCTCTATCCGTCTCTCTTTAGCCGTCTCTCTATCCGTCTCTCTCTAGCCGTCTCTCTCAAGCCGTCTCTCTCTATCCGTCTTTCTCTATCCGTCTCTCTTTAGCCGTCTCTCTATCCGTCTCTCTCTAGCTGTCTCTCTCTATCCGTCTCTCGCTATCCGTCTCTCTCTATCCGTCTCTCTTTAGCCGTCTCTCTATCCGTCTCTCAAATTCAAATTCAAATTCAAATTCAAGCTGCTTTATTGGCATGAAAAACATTGTGTCAATATTGCCAAAGCAACAATGTATACAATATACATTGTAACAAAATTGTAAATGATAGCAAATAATAATATAAAATGGTAGTAAATAATAATACAAAAATAAATACAATAAAATGGTAACAGTCTACAGTAAACATTAATAATTATAGTAATAACAATAATAGTAATAATAAGTAAGTTACTGTTTACTATGCAGATGTTATTATTCAGTGTCCCTCAGGCTATGGCAGGAAAATACATATTTGGCTGCAAGAGGAGCCATTGCTCCTTCGCCCATGAGTATTCTTAGTTTTTCCTCTGGGTTCAATTTGTAAAAATGTGGAATATATGTAGTCATTTCTGTGAATAATGAATCTCTTTGTGAGGAATATTTATCACAGTAAAGGAGAAAGTGCATCTCTGTCTCTACCTCCCCTGTCATGCAGTGACCACATACACGCTCCTCTTTGGGTAGCCATGTCTTTTTATGTCTGCCGGTTTCTATTGCCAATCGGTGGTCACTCAGCCTGTACTTGGTAAGGATCTGTCTCTGCTTCGTATCTCTGACAGAGTAGAGATAATCAGCCAATTCATATTCTCTGTTTAGGGTCAGATAGCAATTTAGTCGGCTTTGGGATTTTGTTTCGTTTTTCCAGTATTGTAAGTATGATTCCTTTGATTGGTTCATGATTTTGTTTATTGGAATTCTTTATTTTGAGAGGGCTCGTTTCTGGGCTCAGCTCTTGGGCTTGAAGTGCTTTAAATTGCAGACTCGAATTTGGACTTGAATTTAGATGTAGCCAAAATTTTAATGATCTTTTCTGTATTTTCATTATTACTGGAAAACGGCCCAATTCTGCCCTACATGCATTAGTTGGTGTATTTCTCTGGACTTGTAGAATTTTCCGACAGAATTCTGCATGTAGGGTTTCAATTGGATGTTTGTCCCACATTTTAAAATCCAGTTTATTGAGTGGCCCCCAAACCTCACTTCCATAAAGTGCTATTGGTAGGATTACACTGTCAAATATTTTAGTCCAAATTCTAATTGGGATGTTGATTTTGAATAATTTCATTTTTATTGCATACATTGCTCTGCGGGCTTTTTCTTTGAGTGCCTTCACTGCCATATTAAAGTTTCCCGATGCAGATATGGTCAGACCAAGGTAGGTGTAATTTTTTGTGTGTTCAATTAAGGTGTTGTTCAGGGTGAATTTACATTTTTGTTTCTGACATCTGGGTTTTTTTTGGAAAATCATGATTTTAGTTTTTTGGAAATTTACTGCCAGGGCCCAATTATGGCAATATTGCTCCAGAATATTAATGTTTTGTTGAAGACCTTCATTGGTTGGTGATAGAAGTACCAAGTCATCAGCATATAGCAGGTATTTCACCTCTGTGTCAAATAGTGTGAGTCCTGGGGCTGGAGATTGGTCCAACATGTCTGCTAATTCATTGATATAAATGTTGAAAAGATTTGGACTCAAATTGCAGCCTTGTCTCACACCTCGACATTGTGAAAAAAATTCTGTTCTTTGGTTTTTGATTTTTATTGCACACTTATTTTCTGTGTACATACATTTTATTAAGTCATACACCTTACCACCAAGCCCACTTTGTAGAATTTTGTAGAATAGCCCTTCGTGCCAAATCGAATCAAATGCTTTTTTAAAGTCAATAAAGCAAGCAAAGATTTTGCCCTCTTTTTTTTGGTGGACGTGTTTATTAATTAGTGTGTGTAAGGTGTATATATGGTCAGTAGTGCGATGGTTAGGGAGAAAGCCAATTTGACATTTACTTATTACATTTTTTTCTTGAAGAAAGGTTTGAATTCTTGAATTCAAAATGCTACAGAAAATCTTTCCCAAGTTACTGTTGACGCAAATTCCCCTGTAATTATTGGGGTCTGATTTGTCTCCACTTTTGTGGATAGGGGAGATGAGCCCCTGGTTCCAGACATCAGGGAAGCAGCCAGAAGTTAAAACCATGTTGAACAATTTAAGCACAGCATTTTGCAACTCAGGTGTGCTGTTTTTCAGCATTTCATTTCTGATGTTGTCTACACCACAAGCCTTTTTTGATTTAATAGATTTTAGCTTTTCATTTAGTTCTTGTTGGGTTATTGGGTAATCTAATGGATTTTGGTTGTTTTTAATGACTGATTCCAGGATGTTCAATTTTTCTTTAATTTCTAATTGGTTCTGGTTTAAGTCTTTTTGTGGGATGTTTTTGTATAGATTATCATCTCTCTTTAGCCGTCTCTCTCTATTCGTCTCTCTTTAGCCGTCTCTCTATCCGTCTCTCTTTAGCCGTCTCTCTATCCGTCTCTCTCTAGCCGTCTCTCTATCCGTCTCTCTATCCGTCTCTCTGTAGCCGTCTCTCTCTATCCGTCTCTCTCTATCCGTCTCTCTCTGTTGTTCTCTAGCCTTCTCTCTCTGTTGTTCTCTAGCCCTCTCTCTCTGTTGTTCTCTAGCCATCTCTCTCTGTTGTTCTCTAGCCGTCTCTCTCTGTGTTTCTCTAGCCTTCTCTCTCTGTTGTTATCTATCCATCTCTCTCTAGACGTTTCTCTCTAGCTGTCTCTCTCTAGCCGTCTCTCTCTGTTGTTCTCTATCCGTCTGACTCTAGCCATCTCTCTCTAGCAGTCTCTCTCTAGCAGTCTCTCTCTAGCAGTCTCTCTCTAGCAGTCTCTCTCTAGCAGTCTCTGTTGTTCTCTAGCAGTTTCGCTCTGTTGCTCTCTATCCGTCTCTCTCTATCCGTCTCTCTCTAGCCGTCTCTCTCCAGCCGTCTCTCTCTAGCCGTCTCTCTCTAGCCGCCTCTCTCAAGCTGTCGCTAGCCGTCTCTCTCTATCCGTCTCTCTCTGTTGTTCTCTATACATCTCTCTCTGTTGTTCTCTAGCCGTCTCTCTCTAGCCGTCTCTCTCTAGCCGTCTCTCTCTGTTGTTCTCTATCCGTCTCTCTCTATCCGTCTCTCTCTGTTGTTCTCTATCCGTCTCTCTCTGTTGTTCTCTATCCATCTCTCTCTATCCGTCTCTCTCTGTTGTTCTCTATCCATCTCTCTCTGTTGTTCTCTAGCCGTCTCTCTCTATCAATCTCTCTCTGTTGTTCTCTAGCCGTCTCTCTCTATCGGTCTCCCTCTGTTGTTCTCTATCCATCTCTCTCTGTTGTTCTCTAGCCGTCTCTCTCTATCCGTCTCTCTCTGTTGTTCTCTATCCGTCTCTCTCTATCCGTCTCTCTCTGTTGTTCTCTATCCATCTCTCTCTGTTGTTCTCTAGCCGTCTCTCTCTAGCCGTCTCTCTCTAGCCGTCTCTCTCTCTGTTGTTCTCTAGCCGTGTCTCTCTAGCTGTCTCTCTCTGTCCGGCTCTCTCTGTCCGTCTCTCTCTGTCCGTCTTTCTCTGTTCTTCTCTAGCCGTGTCTCTCTAGCTGTCTCTCTCTAGCCGTCTCTCTATAGCCGTCTCTCTCTATCCGTCTTTCTCTTGCCGTCTCTCTCTAGCCGTCTCTCTCTTGCCGTCTCTCTCTATCCGTCTCTAGCCGTCTCTCTCTATCCGTCTCTCTCTGTTGTTCTCTATCCATCTCTCTCTGTTGTTCTCTAGCCGTCTCTTTCTAGCCGTCTCTCTCTGTTGTTCTCTAGCCGTCTCTCTCTAACCGTCTCTCTCTAGCCGTCTCTCTCTGTTGTTCTCTATCCGTCGCTCTCAGTTGTTCTGTAGCCATCTCTCTCTAGCCGTCTCTCTCTAGCCGTCTCTCTCTAGCCGTCTCTCTCTGTCCGTCTCTCTCTAGTCGTCTCTCTCCAGCCGTCTCTCTCTGTCCGTCTCTCTCTGTCCGTCTCTCTCTGTCCGTCTCTCTCTGTCCGTCTTTCTCTGTTGTTCTCTAGCCGTGTCTCTGTAGCCGTCTCTCTCTATCCGTCTCTCTCTGTTGTTCTCTATACATCTCTCTCTGTTGTTCTCTAGCCGTCTCTCTCTAGCCGTCTCTCTCTAGCCGTCTCTCTATCCGTCTCTCTTTAGCCGTCTCTCTATCCGTCTCTCTCTAGCCGTCTCTCTCTATCCGTCTCTCTCTATCCGTCTCTCTCTGTTGTTCTCTAGCCTTCTCTCTCTGTTGTTCTCTAGCCCTCTCTCTCTGTTGTTCTCTAGCCATCTCTCTCTGTTGTTCTCTAGCCGTCTCTCTCTGTGTTTCTCTAGCCTTCTCTCTCTGTTGTTATCTATCCATCTCTCTCTAGACGTTTCTCTCTAGCTGTCTCTCTCTAGCCGTCTCTCTCTGTTGTTCCTTATCCGTCTGACTCTAGCCATCTCTCTCTAGCAGTCTCTCTCTAGCAGTCTCTCTCTAGCAGTCTCTCTCTAGCAGTCTCTCTCTAGCAGTCTCTGTTGTTCTCTAGCAGTTTCGCTCTGTTGCTCTCTATCCGTCTCTCTCTATCCGTCTCTCTCTAGCCGTCTCTCTCCAGCCGTCTCTCTCTAGCCGTCTCTCTCTAGCCGCCTCTCTCAAGCTGTCGCTAGCCGTCTCTCTCTATCCGTCTCTCTCTGTTGTTCTCTATACATCTCTCTCTGTTGTTCTCTAGCCGTCTCTCTCTAGCCGTCTCTCTCTAGCCGTCTCTCTCTGTTGTTCTCTATCCGTCTCTCTCTATCCGTCTCTCTCTGTTGTTCTCTATCCATCTCTCTCTATCCGTCTCTCTCTGTTGTTCTCTATCCATCTCTCTCTGTTGTTCTCTAGCCGTCTCTCTCTATCAATCTCTCTCTGTTGTTCTCTAGCCGTCTCTCTCTATCGGTCTCCCTCTGTTGTTCTCTATCCATCTCTCTCTGTTGTTCTCTAGCCGTCTGTCTCTATCCGTCTCTCTCTGTTGTTCTCTATCCGTCTCTCTCTATCCGTCTCTCTCTGTTGTTCTCTATCCATCTCTCTCTGTTGTTCTCTAGCCGTCTCTCTCTAGCCGTCTCTCTCTCTGTTGTTCTCTAGCCGTGTCTCTCTAGCTGTCTCTCTCTGTCCGGCTCTCTCTGTCTGTCTCTCTCTGTCCGTCTTTCTCTGTTCTTCTCTAGCCGTGTCTCTCTAGCTGTCTCTCTCTAGCCGTCTCTCTATAGCCGTCTCTCTCTATCCGTCTTTCTCTTGCCGTCTCTCTCTAGCCGTCTCTCTCTTGCCGTCTCTCTCTATCCGTCTCTAGCCGTCGCTCTCTATCCGTCTCTCTCTGTTGTTCTCTATCCATCTCTCTCTGTTGTTCTCTAGCCGTCTCTCTCTAGCCGTCTCTCTCTGTTGTTCTCTAGCCGTCTCTCTCTAACCGTCTCTCTCTAGCCGTCTCTCTCTGTTGTTCTCTATCCGTCGCTCTCAGTTGTTCTGTAGCCATCTCTCTCTAGCCGTCTCTCTCTAGCCGTCTCTCTCTAGCCGTCTCTCTCTGTCCGTCTCTCTCTAGTCGTCTCTTTCCAGCCGTCTCTCTCTGTCCGTCTCTCTCTGTCCGTCTCTCTCTGTCCGTCTCTCTCTGTCCGTCTTTCTCTGTTGTTCTCTAGCCGTGTCTCTGTAGCCGTCTCTCTCTATCCGTCTCTCTCTGTTGTTCTCTATACATCTCTCTCTGTTGTTCTCTAGCCGTCTCTCTCTAGCCGTCTCTCTCTAGCCGTCTCTCTATCCGTCTCTCTTTAGCCGTCTCTCTATCCGTCTCTCTCTAGCCGTCTCTCTCTATCCGTCTCGCTCTATCCGTCTCTCTCTGTTGTTCTATAGCCTTCTCTCTCTGTTGTTCTCTAGCCCTCTCTCTCTGTTGTTCTCTAGCCATCTCTCTCTGTTGTTCTCTAGCCGTCTCTCTCTGTGTTTCTCTAGCCTTCTCTCTCTGTTGTTATCTATCCATCTCTCTCTAGACGTTTCTCTCTAGCTGTCTCTCTCTAGCCGTCTCTCTCTGTTGTTCTCTATCCGTCTGACTCTAGCCATCTCTCTCTAGCAGTCTCTCTCTAGCAGTCTCTCTCTAGCAGTCTCTCTCTAGCAGTCTCTCTCTAGCAGTCTCTGTTGTTCTCTAGCAGTTTCGCTCTGTTGCTCTCTATCCGTCTCTCTCTATCCGTCTCTCTCTAGCCGTCTCTCCAGCCGTCTCTCTCTAGCCGTCTCTCTCTAGCCGCCTCTCTCAAGCTGTCGCTAGCCGTCTCTCTCTATCCATCTCTCTCTGTTGTTCTCTATACATCTCTCTCTGTTGTTCTCTAGCCGTCTCTCTCTAGCCGTCTCTCTCTAGCCGTCTCTCTCTGTTGTTCTCTATCCGTCTCTCTCTATCCGTCTCTCTCTGTTGTTCTCTATCCATCTCTCTCTATCCGTCTCTCTCTGTTGTTCTCTATCCATCTCTCTCTGTTGTTCTCTAGCCGTCTCTCTCTATCAATCTCTCTCTGTTGTTCTCTAGCCGTCTCTCTCTATCGGTCTCCCTCTGTTGTTCTCTATCCATCTCTCTCTGTTGTTCTCTAGCCGTCTCTCTCTATCCGTCTCTCTCTGTTGTTCTCTATCCGTCTCTCTCTATCCGTCTCTCTCTGTTGTTCTCTATCCATCTCTCTCTGTTGTTCTCTAGCCGTCTCTCTCTAGCCGTCTCTCTCTAGCCGTCTCTCTCTCTGTTGTTCTCTAGCCGTGTCTCTCTTGCTGTCTCTCTCTGTCCGGCTCTCTCTGTCCGTCTCTCTCTGTCCGTCTTTCTCTGTTCTTCTCTAGCCGTGTCTCTCTAGCTGTCTCTCTCTAGCCGTCTCTCTATAGCCGTCTCTCTCTATCCGTCTTTCTCTTGCCGTCTCTCTCTAGCCGTCTCTCTCTTGCCGTCTCTCTCTATCCGTCTCTAGCCGTCTCTCTCTATCCGTCTCTCTCTGTTGTTCTCTATCCATCTCTCTCTGTTGTTCTCTAGCCGTCTCTCTCTAGCCGTCTCTCACTGTTGTTCTCTATCCGTCGCTCTCAGTTGTTCTGTAGCCATCTCTCTCTAGCCGTCTCTCTCTAGCCGTCTCTCTCTAGCCGTCTCTCTCTGTCCGTCTCTCTCTAGTCGTCTCACTCCAGCCGTCTCTCTCTGTCCGTCTCTCTCTGTCCGTCTCTCTCTGTCCGTCTCTCTCTGTCCGTCTTTCTCTGTTGTTCTCTAGCCGTGTCTCTGTAGCCGTCTCTCTCTATCCGTCTCTCTCTGTTGTTCTCTATACATCTCTCTCTGTTGTTCTCTAGCCGTCTCTCTCTAGCCGTCTCTCTCTAGCCGTCTCTCTATCCGTCTCTCTTTAGCCGTCTCTCTATCCGTCTCTCTCTAGCCGTCTCTCTCTATCCGTCTCTCTCTATCCGTCTCTCTATCCGTCTCTCTTTAGCCATCTCTCTCTATCCGTCTCTCTCTAGCCGTCTCTCTATCCGTCTCTCTCTAGCCGTCTCTCTATCCGTCTCTCTCTAGCCGTCTCTCTCTATCCGTCTCTCTTTAGCCGTCTCTCTATCCGTCTCTCTCTAGCCGTCTCTCTTTAGCCGTCTCTCTATCCGTCTCTCTCTAGCCGTCTCTCTTTAGCCGTCTCTCTATCCGTCTCTCTTTAGCCGTCTCTCTATCCGTCTCTCTCTAGCCGTCTCTCTCTAGCCGTCTCTCTCTATCCGTCTTTCTCTATCCGTCTCTCTTTAGCCGTCTCTCTATCCGTCTCTCTCTGTTGTTCTCTAGCCGTCTCTCTCTATCCATCTCTCTTTAGCCGTCTCTCTATCCGTCTCTCTCTATCCGTCTCTCTCTGTTGTTCTCTAGCCGTCTCTCTCTAGCTGTCTCTCTATCCGTCTCTCTTTAGCCGTCTCTCTCTATCCGTCTCTCTTTAGCCGTCTCTCTATCCGTCTCTCTTTAGCCGTCTCTCTATCCGTCTCTCTCTAGCCGTCTCTCTCTATCCGTCTCTCTTTAGCCGTCTCTCTATCCGTCTCTCTCTAGCCGTCTCTCTCTATCCGTCTCTCTCTAGCCGTCTCGCTATCCGTCTCTTTTTAGCCATCTCTCTTTAGCCGTCTCTCTATCCGTCTCTCTCTATCCGTCTCTCTCTGTTGTTCTCTAGCCTTCTCTCTCCGTTGTTCTCTAGCCCTCTCTCTCTGTTGTTCTCTAGCCATCTCTCTCTGTTGTTCTCTAGCCGTCTCTCTCTGTGTTTCTCTAGCCTTCTCTCTCTGTTGTTATCTATCCATCTCTCTCTAGACGTTTCTCTCTAGCTGTCTCTCTCTAGCCGTCTCTCTCTGTTGTTCTCTATCCGTCTGACTCTAGCCATCTCTCTCTAGCAGTCTCTCTCTAGCAGTCTCTGTTGTTCTCTAGCAGTTTCGCTCTGTTGCTCTCTATCCGTCTCTCTCTATCCGTCTCTCTCTAGCCTTCTCTCTCTAGCCTTCTCTCTCCAAACGTCTCTCTCTAGCAGTCTCTCTCTAGCCGCCTCTCTCAAGCTGTCTCTAGCCGTCTCTCTCTATCCGTCTCTCTCTGTTGTTCTCTATACATCTCTCTCTGTTGTTCTCTAGCCGTCTCTCTCTAGCCGTCTCTCTCTGTTGTTCTCTATCTGTCTCTCTCTGTTGTTCTCTATCCGTCTCTCTCTATCCGTCTCTCTCTGTCTTTCACTATCCGACTCTCTCTAGCCGTCTCTCTCTGTTGTTCTCTAGCCGTGTCTCTCTAGCTGTCTCTCTGTATCCGTCTCTCTCAGTTGTTCTCTAGCCGTCTCTCTCTATCCGTCACTCTCTAGCCGTCTCTCTCTAGCCGTCCCTCTCAAGCCGTCTCTCTCTAGCCGTCTCTCTCTAGCCGTCTCTCTCTAGCCGTCTCTCTCTGTTGTTCTCTATCCGTCTCTCTCTGTGGCTCTCTAGCCGTCTCTCTCTGTTGCTCTCTAGGCGTCTTTCTCTATCCGTCTCTCTCTGTTGTTCTCTATCCGTCTCTCTCTAGCCGTCTCTCTCTAGCCGTCTCTCTCTAGCCGTCTCTCTCTGTTGTTCTCTATCCGTCTCTCTCTAGCTGTCTCTTTCTAGCCGTCTCTCTCTATCCGTCTGTCTCTAGCAGTCTCTCTCTAGCAGTCTCTGTTGTTCTCTAGCAGTTTCGCTCTGTTGCTCTCTATCCGTCTCTCTCTATCCGTCTCTCTCTAGCCTTCTCTCTCTAGCCTTCTCTCTCCAAACGTCTCTCTCTAGCCGTCTCTCTCTAGCCGCCTCTCTCAAGCTGTCTCTAGCCGTCTCTCTCTATCCGTCTCTCTCTGTTGTTCTCTATACATCTCTCTCTGTTGTTCTCTAGCCGTCTCTCTCTAGCCGTCTCTCTCTGTTGTTCTCTATCTGTCTCTCTCTATCCGTCTCTCTCTGTTGTTCTCTATCCGTCACTCTCTATCCGTCTCTCTCTGTCTTTCACTATCCGACTCTCTCTAGCCGTCTCTCTCTGTTGTTCTCTAGCCGTGTCTCTCTAGCTGTCTCTCTGTATCCGTCTCTCTCAGTTGTTCTCTAGCCGTCTCTCTCTATCCGTCACTCTGTAGCCGTCTCTCTCTAGCCGTCCCTCTCAAGCCGTCTCTCTCTAGCCGTCTCTCTCTAGCCGTCTCTCTCTAGCCGTCTCTCTCTGTTGTTCTCTATCCGTCTCTCTCTGTGGCTCTCTAGCCGTCTCTCTCTGTTGCTCTCTAGGCGTCTTTCTCTATCCGTCTCTCTCTGTTGTTCTCTATCCGTCTCTCTCTAGCCGTCGCTCTCTAGCCGTCTCTCTCTAGCCGTCTCTCTCTGTTGTTCTCTATCCGTCTCTCTCTAGCTGTCTCTTTCTAGCCGTCTCTCTCTATCCGTCTGTCTCTAGCCGTCTCTCTCTAGCCGTCTTTCTCTATCCGTCTGTCTTTGTTGTTCTCTAGCCATCTCTCTCTATCCGTCTCTCTCTGTTGCTCTCTATCCGTCTCTCTGTTGCTCTCTAGCCGTCTCTCTCTGTTGCTTTCCAGCCGTCTCTCTCTATCCGTCTCTGTCTAGAAGTCTCTCTCTAGCCATCTCTCTCTATCCGTTTCTCTCTAGCCGTCATTGTCTAGCCGTCTCTCTCTAGCCGTCTTCTCTGTTGTTCTCTAGCCGTCTCTCTCTAGCCGTCTCTCTCTATCCGTCTCTCTCTGTTGTTCTCTAGCCGTCTCTCTCTGTTGTTCTCTAGCCGTCTCTCTCTATCCGTCTCTCTCTGTTGTTCTCTAGCCGTCTCACCCTAGCCGTCGCTCTCTATCCGTCTCTCTCTGTTGTTCTCTAGCCGTCTCTCTCTATCCGTCTCTCTCTATCCGTCTCTTTCTGTTGTTCTCTAGCCGTCTCTCTTTATCCGTCTCTCTCTATCCGTCTCTCTCTGTTGTTCTCTAGCCGTCTCTCTCTAGCTGTCTCTCTTTGTCCGTCTCTCTCTCTGTCCGTCTTTCTCTGTTCTTCTCTAGCCGTGTCTCTCTAGCCGTCTCTCTCTAGCCGTCTCTCTATAGCCGTCTCTCTATCCGTCTCTCTCTAGCCGTCTCTCTCTAGCCGTCTCTCTCTAGCCGCCTCTCTCTTGCCGTATCTCTCTATCCGTCTCTAGCCGTCTCTCTCTATCTGTCTCTCTCTGTTGTTCTCTAGCCGTCTCTCTCTAGCCGTCTCTCTCTGTTGTTCTCTAGCCGTCTCTCTCTATCCGTCTCTCTCTATCCGTCTCTCTCTGTTGTTCTCTAGCCGTGTCTCTCTAGCTGTCTCTCTCTATCCGTCTCTCTCTGTTGTTCTCTAGCCGTCTCGCTATAGCCGTCTCTCTCTGTCCGTCTCTCTCTAGTCGTCTCTCTCTAGCCGTCTCTCTGTCCGTCTCTCTCTGTCCGTCTCTCTCTGTCCGTCTTTCTCTGTTGTTCTCTAGCCGTGTCTCTCTAGCCGTATCTCTCTATCCATCTCCCTCTGTAGTTCTCTAGCCGTCTCTCTCTGTCCGTCTCTCTCTGTTGCTCTCTAGCCGTGTCTCTCTAGCCGTCTCTCTCTATCCATCTCTCTCTGTTGTTCTCTAGCCGTCTCTCTATAGCCGTCTCTCTCTATCCGTCTCTCTCTAGCGGTCTCTCTCTAGCCGTCCCTCTCAAGCCGTCTCTCTCTATCCGTCTGTCTCTATTCGTCTCTCTCTATCCGTCTCTCTCTGTTGTTCTCTATCCGTCTCTCTCTGTTGTTCTCTAGCCGTGTCTCTCTAGCTGTCTCTCTCTATCCGTCTCTCTCTGTTGTTCTCTAGCCGTCTCTCTATAGCCGTCTCTCTCTATCCGTCTCTCTCTAGCCGTCTCTCTCTAGCCGTCCCTCTCAAGCCGTCTCTCTCTAGCCGTCTCTCTCTAGCCGTCTCTCTCTAGCCGTCTCTCTCTTTTGTTCTCTATCCGTCTCTCTCTGTGGCTCTCTAGCCGTCTCTCTCTGTTGCTCTCTAGCCGTCTCTCTCTATCCGTCTCTCTCTGTTGTTCTCTATCCGTCTCTCTCTAGCCGTCTCTCTCTAGCCGTCTCTCTCTAGCCGTCTCTCTCTATCTGTCTCTCTCTGTTGTTCTCTATCCGTCTCGCTCTAGCTGTCTCTTTCTAGCCGTCTCTCTCTATCCGTCTGTCTCTAGCCGTCTCTCTCTAGCCGTCTTTCTCTATCCGTCTGTCTTTGTTGTTCTCTAGCCGTCTCTCTCTATCCGTCTCTCTCTGTTGCTCTCTATCCGTCTCTCTCTGTTGCTCTCTAGCCGTCTCTCTCTGTTGCTTTCCAGCCGTCTCTCTCTATCCGTCTCTGTCTAGCAGTCTCTCCCTAGCCATCTCTCTCTATCCGTCTCTCTCTGTCCGTCTCTCTCTGTTGTTCTCTATCCGTCTCTCTCTGTTGTTCTCTAGCCGTGTCTCTCTAGCTGTCTCTCTCTATCCGTCTCTCTCTGTTGTTCTCTAGCCGTCTCTCTATAGCCGTCTCTCTCTATCCGTCTCTCTCTAGCCGTCTCTCTCTAGCCGTCCCTCTCAAGCCGTCTCTCTCTATCCGTCTCTCTCTGTTGTTCTCTATCCGTCTCTCTCTAGCCGTCTCTCTCTAGCCGTCTCTCTCTAGCCGCCTCTCTCTGTTGTTCTCTAGCCGTCTCTCTATAGCCATCTCTCTCTATCCGTCTCTCTCTAGCCGTCTCTCTCTATCCGTCTCTCTCTGTTGTTCTCTAGCCGTCTCTCTCTGTTGTTCTCTAGCCGTCTCTCTCTATCCGTCTCTCTCTATCCGTCTCTCTCTGTTGTTCTCTAGCCGTCTCTCCCTAGCCGTCTCTCTCTATCCGTCTCTCTCTGTTGTTCTCTAGCCGTCTCTCTCTATCCGTCTCTCTCTATCCGTCTCTTTCTGTTGTTCTCTAGCCGTCTCTCTCTATCCGTCTCTCTCTATCCGTCTCTCTCTGTTGTTCTCTAGCCGTCTCTCTCTAGCCGTCTCTCTCTGTTGTTCTCTAGCCGTCTCTCTCTAGCCGTCTCTCTCACACGCAAACACACATGCACGCATGCAGTAATTCCTAGAGAGGATCTGTGTGTGATTCATATCTCTGAAAGTAAATTATATTATTTGAGTATCTCCTCTCTTTCTACGGTCAGGTAGAAAATGAGACCAGCTTCCCTCCTGGTTTCCCGTCATTGATTAATAAGATATGTCTGATAGCGGCAGATAAAAAAAGTGGTTTATTCAATTTCTAAAGTGCTAGTCTTTTTTCTGATGAGAATGAGAATGGAAGAGTAAGTGGCATAACTTTTACCAGATGGATACGGTGATTTGGTTTTAAATACAGAAAGTTTGTTTTTCCCATTTTGCCCTACATGTTGTTTTGGTGTCTTCCACGTGGGAGACAAATCTGCTGGATGTTTGTACATTGTGGAATGATTTTGCTGACTATGAGAACCCTAACTCCCTCCATACAGCACATACCATACAAAAATACACCCCCATCAGCTCTCTCTCTCTCTCTCTCTCTCTCTCTCTCTCTCTCTCTCTCTCTCTCTCTCTCTCTCGCTCTCGCTCTCGCTCTCGCTCTCGCTCTCTCTCTCTCTCTCTCTCTCTCTCTCTCTGGCCAGACATGAGGCCTGTCTAGAGCTGAGTGGTCACCTGGGCAACTGTGATGACATCAGGATTCCACGAGGCTCTAGACAATGGCTGTCCCCAGGCATAATTTATCCAGGGAGAGGGGGGTTGGTGTGTGTGTGTCAAATCAAATCATATCAAATATTATTTGTCACGTGCGCCGAATACAACAGGTGTAGACCTTACAGTGAAATGCTTACTTACAGCCCTTAACCAACAATGCAGTTTTAAGAAAATACCTCAAAAAAAGTAAGAGATAAGAATAACAAATAATTAAATAGCAGCAGTAAATAACAATAGCAGGGCTATATACAGGGGGTACCGGTACAGAGTCAATGTGCGAGGGGCACCGGTGTCGAGGTTATTGAGGTAATATGCACATGCAGTTAGAGTTATTAAAGTGACTATGCATAGATAATAACTGAGAGTAGTAGAAGTGTGTGTGGGGGGGTTCATGGGTAGCCATTTGATTAGCTGTTCAGGAGCCTTATGGTTTGGGGTTAGAAGCTGTTTAGAAGCCTCTTGGACCTGTGTGGAGGGCTACTAATCACAAGCCAAACAGACTCACTCAACCACTCACTCACTGATTCTTTCTCTGTCTCACAGATTCACACTCTCACGAACAGAAACCAACTCAATGGAGAGGCTCTGACTGCAGTGCTGGAGGTGAGGGAGGGCCAAGACAGCCTGAATGAAAGCTAGATGATGTTCTCCCTCACTTTATCATCCCTACCTATCTAATGCCACAGTCACAGAGTCTATCCGGTCTTCTCCTTGGGCATGACAGTAAGACATGCCATGGGTCAGTTTCTGATTGCTGCCGAGTACCTATGGGGCCCTCATGGATGTGACACAGGGTTGGGGAGTGAACTATATACTTACTATAGTAGGGTTGCAGTCACACCTGCTTTGATAAGACGGAATTGTAAATACAAATGACAGAAATGTCTCCCTTGTATCAGTCTCAGGGGCTGAGCGGTGGCGGAGGTGAGGTGTGAATGCTAACGCAGCTCCATCTGTGTGCCATCCAGAAAACAATCCATGCTAATGCCTCCACAGACAGGAGTCCAGTTAGCCCAATCAGCCAGGGGAATCATCTGGAGTGGCGAGGTGAGGGCTCCGGGAGCCAAGAGGCCCTGATTGCAGGTTGATTTACAGGCTGCATGGGGATAATGGCTGGGGAGGTCATGGCTCTGATGGAGAGGGCTCTGACTGCAGTGCTGGAGGTGAGGGAGGGCCAAGACAACCTGTATGTACTAGCTCTGGGCACAACACACACCTGTAGGAGTGGTGGTAGGGAAAGGATATGTGCTGTGGCGTTCCAGGGTTGACCCGACCAGTTCACTACTGCTATATGACCTATGCATGCCCCTGGGTTTGACCCTCTAGTTACATCACAAAAGACAAAGCAAAACAACCCAGCAAGCTACTTCCTAACCCGGCCGCAAACAACCAGTAAAAAGGGAATCTACTATTGGGCCCTACAGTGGGGTTTGTAAATAGACAGAAAAGAGTGAGGCTCGCAGCAATAAAGAAGGTTTTCAAATGGTAAGGAGGGAGGGGGGTTTCTATAGAGCATCCCTTTGATGTTCCTGAGTCCACCTTGCATCTGAGAGGGGAGAGGAAGGGCCCGACAAGGAAGAGTGGCCTCTTCAAAGTGGCCCTGTGGCCCTTTGTGGGTTTGGTGACCAGCCAAGGGGTGGGACAGGGGATATCCATGACTGGAGGCCATCTGAGGTTATCTCCATGGTAACACAAAGACGTGGATCTAACGCAGACATCTCACTGGCTGGCTGTCCCCACCGTCACTTTTGGAGAGACGGAGAGAGATCTAGTTGATTCCAAATAAGCCCATTGACGTAGGCCAGAGGGAGGTTACTAATAGAACTCTGGTTGGGGTGGATGATGGTATTAGGGTAGGGGTTTGGTGTTGTGTGTTTTAGAGTGGTCTCTTCTCTCAGGTATCTCTATGAAGGGTTGGTGAGGGTTACTGGTTGGTTTAGACAGATTCACAGACCCCTCTCTCTCTCTCCATCTCTCTCAAACACCACAGGGCCCTCAGCAATCAATCACATCCACATGGCTGTGTTGGGGGGAAGTTTTAAAAGGAAGATATAGAACAAGTTCCTCAATCTAACCTAGGGTCAGATGTCAGATTGGATCTCAGATGATGTTGAATGATCAGTTTATCAGTTACCTTTTTACTCCAGACTTACAGTATATGTTGAACGTGGGTGAACTGAGCAGCAAGTCATTGAGTCTATTTTAGGATGCCAGCAACACCTGCTAGCGAGACAAAATGCTCACTGGACAGTTTGATAAGGATTTAGGTCAATGGTGACTACTACGTGTTGTCTACGTATTTTAGCCCGTTTGAAGACATGATTCACGAATGTAAAAACAACAAAAAAAGAGTTTGCCGTTTCAGGTGTTGTATTTCCCCCTTCCACTCTCTTTCGGAACAAGTGGGCAACCTACCCAGGCAACACACAGCCTAGGAGGAGAGAGAGGGGTATAGAGGGGGTTGAGAGGGGTAGTAGGGCGTTTTGGGGGGGTGCATGGAGTTTCTGGGACTGAGTGGGTCTATTTAGCCCCCAGCATTACGCCCCTCACACCTCCTCCTTCTCCTCTACTAACCCTCTCCTCTCCTCCCCCTGGCTTTGTGCGCCCTGAGCCCACTCCTCCCCCTTTTGTCACCCTGCCATTCCGCTTTGGTTAGCACACACAATGGCCGCTCAGTGCTCAGCCTCCTGACACTGCATTCTGCCTGTGCACCGGGGTGCGGGCAAGGGGGGGGGGTCCTACGGGGGTGGAGGGGGGGGGGTTACAGCAACAGCACACCCCATGTGACTAAATGCCATCAATTACGCCGCCATAACCATCCAACTTCAGCCCTCATGCCCCATCACATTTCCACACAGATGGGCCATAAAACAAGTGCCATTAGGCCAGAGCATGGCACGGGGCACAACAAAAAGCTCAACTCAGCTAGCCAAACTAACAGGTGTCTCCTATGGCTGGCTATCTGCATGGGTTTGTGTTGTTGTTGTTGTTGTTATAGTCAGCTAGCTTCTCAGACAGAACATGTGCCCATTGCCTAGCTACCTGTGTGTTCCCCTCATCTTATCGCTATTGGGCACAGATCCCAAATGGAATTTTAAGGCCTGGCGAAAAAACATTTCTGTCTGAAAATTAATCCCCAACTTTCTCCCACTGAGTGTAAAATTGGGACAATTAAAATGGACTTTCGACATATTTATGAAATATGTCCCTTGATACATATTTATGAAATATGTCCCTTGTATAATGTTCCTGTGGTTTACCCCAATGATGTCATGTCAAGTTACACCACTGTTTCCGTATCACAAGCATTTGTTACATTGTGATTCAAATAAGTGTTTTTGGCATAATGTACCCCTTACCAACTATTCCCCTGTGTGATTATTTATATTGAATGTTGAATGTTGTAAATGATCATTTGAATAAAAGTTTGTGTGTGTGTGTGTGTGCGTGCGTGCGTGCGTGTGTGTGTGTGTGTGTAAAAAGGTCTAAGAGGGGTCCGTTTGAGTTTCAAAGCCCCTGCTTGTTCACCCATATTTCACACCATGGTGACGTCTTAAAGCCTAGCCAGGCCTGGTTGCTTCGCCATCTCTTTCACTTTCTGGGGTGAAAAGGGGAATAGGGAAGTGGGGGGGTGTTGAAATATATGCAAATAGACCCCAGAGGGGATACGAATTTTATGGGTCGAGAATTTAATTCAGCCAACCTGAATAATCAAATGTGGGAACAAAAAAAAACACCCGCCTTCCCACCCTCCAACTTCCAAACCCTCTACCTCCAGCTCCCACCCTCACCTCAGGCCCCATCTCCCTTCCCTCCTGCCAAGTTCCTCACATATGAGGAGCTCAGTACATCCAAACTCTCATTAGGATCTCCTTACTAGCCAGAAAGAGGGAAGGAAAGGGAGGCACGGGCGGCGAGGAGAGAGAGAGGGGTGGGGGCTGGTGTACAGGATCAGGCAGAACATGCGGCTCCTGATTACGACACCATTTTCTCAGCAGGCCGCCCAGCTTCATCCTGGGCCTGTGAATATGGAGTGCAGGCCCAGCCAATCGCCTCAGCGCTGCCTCTCGTTGCTGCTCGCCTAATGGCAGAATTAGGGCCGTTTAAAGTGATTTCGTCAGCCTTCGTGGTTTTTCTTTCGAAAAGAATTTTTTTTCCCTCCTTCTTCCAAATAGCTGTATTGTAGTGTGGGGGGTCTGGCGTGCATGGGGAGGGAGTGAAAAGTTCTCCATGACGGAACATTACAACAGTTGGGGAATAGACAGAGAGCAACGCTGCATATGATGATCAACGGGAATTTTATGACTTGATATGATTTACATGTGTTTAAGTTGTGAGGCTGAAATCCAAACACAGGGTTCAAGGTAATAAAACACAATGTACTGTAAATGAATAATGTGATTAATTAAACAACTGTGTTACCCTGTGAAAATCTGCTCAAAAATAAGGAATGTTTCAGTACTGTAAGGACCACGTCATACAAACCTGTCCTGGCAAAAAAGTATTTAGTCAGCCACCAATTGTGCAAGTTTTCCCACTTAAAAAGATGAGAGAGGCCTGTAATTTTCATCATAGGTACACTTCAACTATGACAGGCAAAATGAGAAAAGAAATTCCAGAATATCACATTGTAGGATTTTTTATGAATTTATTTGCAAATGATGGTGGAAAATAAGTATTTGGTCAATAACAAAAGTTTATCTCAATACTTTGTTATATACCCTTTGTTGGCAATGACAGAGGTCAAACGTTTTCTGTAAGTCTTCACAAGGTTTTCACACACTGTTTCTGGTATTTTGGCCCATTCCTCCATGCAGATCTCCTCTGAGCAGTGATGTTTTGGGGCTGTTGCTGGGCAACACAGACTTTCAACTCCCTCCAAAGATTTTCTATGGGGTTGAGATCTGGAGACTGGCTAGGCCACTCCAGGACCTTGAAATGCTTCTTACGAAGCCACTCCTTCGTTGCCCGGGCGGTGTGTTTGGGATCATTGTCATGCTGAAAGACCCAGCCACGTTTCATCTTCAATGCCCTTGCTGATGGTAGGCTTTGTTACTTTGGTCCCAGCTCTCTGCAGGTCATTCACTAGGTCCCCCCGTGTGGTTCTGGGATTTTTGCTCACCGTTCTTGTGATCATTTTGACCCCACGGGGTGAGATCTTGTGTGGAGCCCCAGATCGAGGGAGATTATCAGTGGTCTTGTATGTCTTCCATTTCCTAATAATTGCTCCCACAGTTGATTTCTTCAAACCAAGCTGCTTACCTATTGCAGATTCAGTCTTCCCAGCCTGGTGCAGGTCTACAATTTTGTTTCTGGTGTCCTTTAACAGCTCTTTGGTCTTGGCCATGGTGGAGTTTGGAGTGTGAATGTTTGAGGTTGTGGACAGGTGTCTTTTATACTGATAACAGGTTCAAACAGGTGCCATTAATACAGGTAACGAGTGGAGGACAGAGGAGCCTCTTAAAGAAGAAGTTACAGGTCTGTGAGAGCCAGAAATCTTGTTTTTTTTGTAGGAGACCAAATACTTATTTTTCACCATAATTTGCAAATAAATTCATTAAAAATCCTACATTAAAATCCTGGATTTTTTTTCTCATTTTGTCTGTTATAGTTGAAGTGTACCTATGATGACAATTACAGGCCTCTATCATCTTTTTAAGTGGGAGAACTTGCACAATTGGTGGCTGACTAAATACTTTTTTGCCCAACAGTATCTGATTAAGTTACTGTATTATTAGCTATAAGCTAAACAGACCTGAGCTGCAACACCAGATTGTATAGAGGACAGGCATGTTTAGGTTTAATCCATTGTTAGCAAGTCACTTCTTATAGATGAGTTAGAAAGACCTGCCATAAAAATACTGTAAACTCCTTCCCTCTCTGTCTAACTACATTACAGATAGTCTAAACAATGTGATATTACACTGTCCCATATCAAAAAGCAGCAGTTAGAAATGTCTTCCCCATGCTGTTTGACGGTGTCCCCCTCCAACCCTCAGAACACCCCAATCCTTCAGCTCTACGGCCTGGACACAAGTGCTGCAGGTGCATGGGAGAGAATGGAGAGGAGAGGGTTGAGGGAAGAGGAGAAAGGAGAAAGAGAGGGGTGAAGGGTGGGAAACAGAATGGTCAGAGGGGAGATGAGAGGAGAGGGAGCCCACCCCTACACCTCTTCCCTTCTCCTTTACCCTCTCCCTTTAACTCCTCCCCCCTCCTCCATACCTCCCTGCTGCCACACGTGACAGTGTGTGAGTGGTGCCGCCTGGCGCTACCAACCCTTCCTGGGCGCAGGGCGGGCAGGCATGGACAGGGGGAGGGCAGCCTATGTGGCAAGGAGCCCCTTTCTTCCCAGCCACCAGAGGATCAGTAATGACAGTGTGGCTGCAGCTGTGCACCTCACCACACTTCCAACACGAACTCCCCTACCCCTGGTCCCGCCTCACACACACCACTCAACAACCGTGAGCCCCCCTGGTCCTGCCTCACTCACACCACTCAACAACCGTGAGCCCCCCTGGTCCTGCCTCACACACACCACTCAACAACCGTCAGCCCTCCTGGTCCTGCCTCACACCCACCACTCAACAACCGTGAGCCCCCCCTAGTCCTGCCTCACACACACCACTCAACAACCGTGAGCCCTCCTGGTCCTGCCTCACACACACCACTCAACAACCGTGAGCCCCCCTGACCCCAGACCACCATGATAGGATCATTGTGTCATCAGAGTTAATTTCATCATAGGAGAGTAACTCCGTTTCTGAATTGTCAGGAATTTAGATGGCCATGACCCTAGCTATGGTTTGGGAGAAGTCCATCAAAGCCCATGTCAGAGCCTGAGTGGGCCTGTACAACCCACCTGTCAGGTAGTAGGGTACTCCAGGGTTGCTGCTGACCAGGAAAGGGTTTCTCTGGGTTGGGTGGAGGATTTCCTACGATTATCTTCAAACATACATCTCCAATGGGGTTGGCACGGCTACCTGTAAACAGATTACACGATATCCTGTTAATGTAGCAATAAACACAATGTTTCATGAAGAAGAAGAAAGGATGTATGCACAAAGGCTAGACGCCGTTGCCAAGTCCACAACCTCAAAAGAGTACTAGGTCGAGGTAGACAGAAACGCCACAGTTCATATGTGACAGAAGTCTTTCAGGACAGCATCTATCCTCTGCTAGCTTCCCTCACATCCACTCACCATCAAAGCCTCATCTGCAGCACTACGTATAAGCTGATATGGTGATAATGAAGGAAGGCCTTTTGCCTCTGGGGGAAGGAAAGTTGTATGAGTCACAAACACTTAGACAGTATGGAGCCACAGAGGAGGGAGGAGTAACTGGAAAGGGTACAAACAAGATATTTCGTTTTGGTAAAGGATAACAGAGGTGGCTTACATGCTGACGACACCGCCCGCGTTGCAAGCGCGAGCCTTGCAAAATAAATGTACATGTAAATGTTATTCAATCATTTCATCCAAACTGCTCGTGCGCGTCTGCGTGCCAGGCGCTAAAATAGAACTTGGTTCTATTTTTGATGTTTTGATGCGCTGCAAGTCCCGTCTCTCCCATCTCCTCATTGGTTTTCAGGAGCATATACCCACGTGGGTGATTGAAAGATGAACTGAGGTCCACACTCCGGTCCAGTTGGTGGTAATGCAACTTAAAGTTAGTTGGAAACCACCATATAAAGTCCACAGAAGAAGAAGACTGCGAGAGATTACTAGAAACTAACTAGGTTTCCCCTTTTATCTGTGGATTAATTGTCGGAGTAGAGAACACATGATTTTGTTCTAGAACGATCCATAAAAAAAAAGACAATGCATGCATTCCATGTAGAAAACAACCCAATGTTTATATCCCAGGACAAATGAGCTGGCAACAACAAGCTAGCTAGCTAAATGTCCATGAATGTTTCATGTGTTTCAACCTGTCCCCAAATGAATATAGTTGGTTCAGAGTTTGTTTTGATATTTCAACCTGCGTGTCTTGATCGCGTCTGGCGTGGATGGACAAAATCAACATGCTCGCGTGCCCGGTGTAGTCAGCATGTTAATTACATCTGCAAGTCAGGAACTCTGCCAGAAAAATGGTATTAGTCACCTGTATTCCCCGTCACAACACACACACACACACACACACACACACACACACACACACACACACACACACACACACACACACACACACACACACACACACACACACACACACACACACACACACACACACACACACACACACACACCTGTCCTATGTCACTGGAGCCTCTCCCAGTGCAGAGGAGAACACACCCAGAAGGACCGGAATAACAGGCCACTACAGCTGCAGTACATTGGAAACTTGAGACGAGGTGGCACCGCACAGAGCAGATGTGTTAAAAAGCCCTCGCTAACATCTCTTTATCTCCGTCTATAATCTTCGTCCATTTCACTATCATCAACTTCTCCTCCTCCACAGCTACTGTTTACAGGTCTGACAAGTCTGGCGGGAATGGCGTCTAGACTGGCGAAAGTGGACTTTTTTTCAAAGGAAAGTCCTCGGCTGAACACAGAGGAGTTATGCAAGCTAGGAGGAAAGCGAGGATAGAGGGATTCCAATTTACATGACAACTTAGGAAAAATGCCTTTTTTAATACTCATTCAGCCCCTAAATCACTCCACTCCCCCGCTCTTTCTCTTCTTTAGCCTGGGCTATTAAATCACCATCTTGACCCCTGATCTAGGGCCTAGGCCATAAAGAGCCCTCCGCGGGTCATAGGCCTGGAGTGTAGCGTTTGAATATGAAATGTTTGGCCTCCGTTGGGTATGGTAACAGCCCCATGCTCTGAGACTACTGAGACATGGGCTGGTCCCCAGGAGAGAGGGTTTCCCGCAGATCAGATCAGCTCAGTAGCCCTGGGGCACAGGCACTCTCCCTCTGTCATCCCTTATCTATCTCTTTCTCCCCCCCCTCGCTCAGTAGTGGATTTACTTGGACTTGAGAGAGAGGAAGGGAGAGAAGGGTGGGGAGCGGGAAGAGAGCGAGGGAGAGGAGAAAGGGAGGGGGGCATTTGAATAAGAAACTAGAGGCGATTGGTGTTAGCATGACAAAGGAGCCCGCCATCTCCCCTGATTGGTGTCACAGCTCAGGCACTAAAGCCATGCAGGCCCCCTGGGAGGCCCCCTGGGTGGGGTGAGATGGGGAGCACTGGCATGTTTATGCGTCTGAGGTGTGATATTGGGGAGGACAAGCTTCAGGTTAAACTTGATGAACTGTGCACAGCTCCTAAATAGAGAGAAGAGTGAGCATTTCTTGAAGAACCAAAAAGTTAAATACAGGCTGCCAAAACTTTTATAAGGAAGAAAAAACAGCCTCCTACTTAACAGATTTTTTCCCCATTACTTTTTTCCTAAAATGGAAATAAAGCAGACTACACTTCACCGCTTTGACAGGTGAGGCCTCCAGGCCAAGCCCACATTAACACACTCATGGCAGCTTTGAAGAAAGAGGAACCAAGGAAGGTGATAGGAAGATCTAATGCACTATAAACACTCCAGAGTGGCTGAGCTGCGCTTTGGCTTTCCTTATCTTCTGTCTTGTACTCTCCATCTTCCTTCATGTTTCTTGTCTCCTGCTTGTCACCTGTGGGCCCTCGGCCCTGGATGTCCATAGCAGGCCTCCCTTCAAGTCCCTGCTGCATGCTAATGCCCCCTGAGGTGTGAAGTGCAGATTGGCCCTTGGTGGGTGACGGCCTCTGGGCTCCAACCGGGCTGTCAGCTACTGTGTAGGTTTTACCTACTGCAGGTGGAACCCTGACACCACA
This sequence comes from Oncorhynchus mykiss, assembly GCF_057628025.1. Taxonomy (NCBI): domain Eukaryota; kingdom Metazoa; phylum Chordata; class Actinopteri; order Salmoniformes; family Salmonidae; genus Oncorhynchus; species Oncorhynchus mykiss. The sequence continues at coordinate 10,583,104 of NC_143035.1, forward strand.
GGGACCCTGTCCTCCAATGGGTCTACCATACCTTTGTCTCAGAACTAATGACCAGGGACAGGAGTTTTTCCTGATCTCAAATGACCTTGCCTGGGGAAAAAACTCTGGACCCTAGTCATTGCCTAAAGCTATGGCCCAGAGTTTTTCTGGTTACATCGTATAGTCAAGAAAAACTCATGGCCCCACTTATGACCATGACAAGGACAGTACATAGATAAGTGAAGAGGGATCATACAAGATAGCAACCCTGTGGTGCAGGGGGATTTCACAGCTCAATAACTTGAGCCTATTTACTTACAATCTATATTATTATCCGCCCTCATGAGACTGGCTGTATGCATATTGTAACCAAGATGGAGGAGATGGACAGGGCTCTAGTGCAGATGAACTGAACCAGCATCGGGAGAGACACTCGCCTAATGACACGGTCCTAGAAACAAGTGAGAGAAGACAAAAGGGAGTAGGTGGAGAGAAGGAGAGAGGTCACAGCTCCCTCCAGACAAAGCCTGGGCCGAATGAGGCTCATCTGGGTAGCACTGCCTGACTCTCCAGGACACATCTTCGTTCGGGAAAGAGAGAGCACTGACTAACTCACCATGGCAACTAATCAATAGGTGACAGAGTCAGTCAGAACTGAGCCGCGGCTGAGCTTGTCCCACCTCCCCCCACGTTCCCAGGGTAACCAACGCTCCCCTCCTCCGTAGGACAGGGCAGGAGGGGACCCCCATAAACCCCTCACAGATCAGGGAGGGAACTTTATCCCCCACTGCACAGGAGTTAGTGTGGTGTTTGTGGAGGGGGTCTATGTGTGATGTATGTGTGTATATATATATATATGTGTGTGGGTTGTGTGTGGGGGGGGCTTTGTATGTGTATGGGTTGTATGGGGGGGATTTGAGTGTGTGTGTGTGTGTGTGTGTGTGTGTGGGAGGGTGTTGAATGGAGGGGCGGCATGGGTATTGAGTTTGAGACAGGTTACAGCCAGGAGCTTAATGAACACAGATCGTGACAATATGAATACGATCAGGAGCCATCTGATGGGTCTAAGGCACCGCGCGCCAATTGTGTCTGTCAATCTGTGTTCCTTCTCACTGTCCCCCAACCACCACTAATCAATATCTGTGGCCTAGATGAGAGGCCTAATCTGCCCCTTGCGTCGCCCCCTACCTCCATCAACCCCGGCGCCCCAATGGCTGCATTGTAACTGTATCGTCCCTATAGAATCCCGTAATCAGATCGCTGTCACTGGACATATCGCATATGTACCTCGGGCCTAGCGCACACACACACACACACACACACACACACACACACACACACGGCCCCGTTTTCTAGGCTCTCAAGACGGGGTCAACTAGGGTCCGAGTAAATACTACTGCTCTTTGCGAATTAGGTGAAATCATGGTACATGCTCCAGTGTTCGTAGACAGTGTGAAATAGGACATAGTAGGTCACGCACAATAGGTCTGGTCAAAAAGAGTATGACATTGTTGCCGCCCATAGCATTGAATAAAAGGGAAGCCAACAAGCATTTGGCATCCCTTGATAAAAAATATTAAATAATAGCCAATCAGTGTTTAACTTAACTGAGCTTAACTGAGTGAGCTCAACTGTGAATGGTCCTGGCGCACCAACAAAAAAGTGTCAAGAGATGCCAGTTTGGATATGGATTCACACAATCACATCACAAGCCAAACGTCATTGACAGAAACAACTTCAATTCTTGTATCTTGTTGTGTTGTTATCCTCCGGTTGGCGGGCTAACTAGCTAAAATTGGCTCTTTCCTGGATGAGAGATAGGGATTTGCACTTGTGGTTTTACTTAATTCTCTGTACCGGCCAATGACTATAATGGCGATTCTGATCCAACCATTAAATTCATACATTGTGCCCCTGACCTGAGAGGACCGAAGTTCAATATGTAGCTAGTTGTAATCGGCCAACGTTAACAAGCTGACTATTTGTTGCCCAAGAAAGGAAGCTAGGCTAGCGAGCAAGCATTTTAGCCAGGTAGCCTAAGACCACAACTAAAAGTGTGTACTGTATGACAGAGTGATAGACCGTTTTGGCAACATGAAAGAGAGGAGGATGGCATTGGGGTTTTTCTACAAGTAGGGTGAGTCAACATGTATTTTTCTACTTAACCCCCCCCCCCCACACACACACACACACACACAGAAATCAGTACCTTGGACAGCCACATGATATTTAGTTTAGGTCTATTGGACTCTATTTGGTATCTTTTAGTTGTCACTGTATTAGACTAAGCAGAGGTGATTTGATGACGTTGAAATGTTGAAGTTGAAATGGTGCTGGAATAGTGGAGGCAGCTCCTGTTTCAAGGCAACTTGCGGTTCTAAATCAATAGCTGTTTAGTGGTCCGAAAATGTCAGAAACATTAACGCGATTGACCATGTCGTAGGTCATGTAACGGTTTGTTACATGCAATGTGCTTCCTGGAATCCACCGGACAGATGTTGCTTTCCGGTTTTGTGGTGAAACAAAGGTGTGGTTAAATTTATTCTGCCACTGTGTTCTTATTTTCTCTGCCTTAGGCCTATATATCAGAGTGGCAAGGCATATGAACTAACCGGCTATAGAGCAAACATCGCAATTATTATTATTACACATGGGTTGTAATATGGCATTTTTTTCCTGACTTCCTCAGTGATTTTACCAACTCACCACTACTGTATGTTATTTGATTTCCTTAAACAGGTTATGATAGAGGTACACTACATGGTCAGAAGTATGTGAGCACCAGGGGGCCTCCCAAGTGGCACAGTGGTCTAAGGCAAGAGATCCTGGTTCGAGTCCAGGCTCAGTCCAGGCTCTGTCGCAGCCGGCCACGACTGGAAGACCCATGGGGCTTGGCATTGCGCATGGTGATCAAGGCTTGTGAGCAGCTGCTCGGCTATGGAAACCCATTCCACAAAGCTCCCGACGAACAGTTCTTGTGCTGACGGTTGCTTCCAGAAGTATTTTTTTAACTCAGTAGTGATTGTTGCAACCGAGGACAGACGTTTTTTACGCGCTACATGCTTCAGCACTCGGCGGTCTCATTCTGTGAGCTTGTGCGGCCTCCCACTTTGCAGCTGAGCCTTTGTTGCTCCTAGAAGTTTCCACTTCACAATAACAGCACTTGCAGTTGACAGGGGAAGCTCTAGTAGGGCAGACATTTTACAAACTGACTTGTTGGAAAGGTGGCATCCTATGAGGGTGCCACATTGAAAGCCACTGAGCACTTCAGTAAGTCCATTCTACTACCAATATTTGTCTATGGTGATAGCATGGCTGTGTGCTCGATATTATACACATGTGAGAAACAGGTGTGGCTGAAATTGCCGAATCCATTCATTTGAATGGGTGTCCACATACTTTTGTATATATAGTGTATCTATGCTAACGTACAGTGCCTTGCGAAAGTATTCAGCCCCCTTGAACTTTGCGACCTTGTGCCACATTTCAGGCTTCAAACATAAAGATATAAAACTGTATTTTTTTGTGAAGAATCAACAACAAGTGGGACACAATCATGAAGTGGAACGACATTTATTGGATATTTCAAACTTTTTTAACAAATCAAAAACTGAAAAATTGGGCGTGCAAAATTTGGCAACAATGCAAAATGTTATGTTTGGCGTAAAAGCAACACAGCTGAACACCCTGAACACACCATCCCCACTGTCAAACATGGTGGTGGCAGCATCATGGTTTGGGCCTGCTTTTCTTCTGCAAGGACAGGGAAGATGGTTAAAATTGATGGGAAGATGGATGGAGCCAAATACAGGACCATTCTGGAAGAAAACCTGATGGAGTCTGCAAAAGACCTGAGACTGGGACGGAGATTTGTCTTCCAACAAGACAATGATCCAAAACATAAAGCAAAATCTACAATGGAATGGTTCAAAAATAAACATATCCAGGTGTTAGAATGGCCAAGTCAAAGTCCAGACCTGAATCCAATCGAGAATCTGTGGAAAGAACTGAAAACTGCTGTTCACAAATGCTCTCCATCCAACCTCACTGAGCTTGAGCTGTTTTGCAAGGAGGAATGGGAAACAATGTCAGTCTCTCGATGTACAAAACTGATAGAGACATACCCCAAGCGACTTACAGCTGTAATCGCAGCAAAAGGTGGCACTACAAAGTATTAACTTAAGGGGGCTGAATAATTTTGCACGCCCAATTTTTCAGTTTTTGATTTGTTAAAAAAGTTTGAAATATCCAATAAATGTCGTTCCACTTCATGATTGTGTCCCACTTGTTGTTGATTCTTCACAAAAAAATACAGTTTTATATCTTTAGGTTTGAAGCCTGAAATGTGGCAAAAGGTCGCAAAGTTCAAGGGGGCCGAATACTTTCGCAAGGCACTGTAGCTCCCTAACCCTGTTTCCCAATCGGCTGTGTATGTGTGTCATCCACCAATTACATACAATCATCCTCCCAAACAAGTTCAAGTGAACGTCAACAACAGGGCTTTCTGTGACACAAACCAAAGAATCCCTGTAGGGAGAACCCTATAAAAATATCACCTCGCTATACCAACAACCACCACCCCCAGCGAATTGTACCTTCCCAGCCCTGGGTGTGATTTGTGTTTGTTATCATTGTGGACAAAGGGACTGTAAAGCCTGTCTCATGTTTGATGAGTCTCATATTCACACACACCTGCCGTGCAAAAACAAACAGGGCTGGGGATTCAGGAGAATGTCATTATTTAGGAATCTAATCTGTATTTTTTATATAAATGGAATCTTATTGAAGGATCCAGACATTTTTCACTTGGTTTGGAGAAACTTACCTCACCAGCGAATTCACTTCCTGAGCCTCACTCTGGAGTTCCCGGGTATCAAAAAACATTAACAAAGAATCCAAAAACATCCAAATGCATCCTTTTACAAACAGCAAAGCTCTCAGTATAGTGATGCAGGTCTTCAGATGTTGTACACGTGAAGTTGTGTCATTCTCACTTCTTCCTGGATGTTTTTGGAGTCTTTGTTCATGTTTTTTGAACGCCCTGGATCCCTAGAATAAGGTTCAGGAAGTTCATCGGAATTGAAATGGCAAAAAAAAAAGTGTTTGGACAGATTAGGTTCCTAAATAATGAAATATTGAAATTGGGAGCTGGGTGTTGTTGAGGAAAGGTAGCTCTAGTGACATCTGAGGTAATCTGGCTGGTAGCATGGCACGCCCCCACACTGGTGAGTCATGGGAGAGGCACGCATAAAGTCAGGAGTGAAAAGGAGATACTCCTAAATAATGAAATATTGAAATTGGGAGCTGGGTGTTGTTGAGGAAAGGTAGCTCTAGTGACATCTAAGGTAATCTGGCTGGTAGCATGGCACGCCCCCACACTGGTGAGTCATGGGAGAGGCACGCATAAAGTCAGGAGTGAAAAGGAGATACTCTGGCCTGCCTTCCAACTATGTCTGAGTGGGCAGGTGGTATAGGACTATGCTGAGTATAGCATGCCAATTGAAGTTATAAATTTAAATTAAATTCATAAATAAAGTTTGCACTTGTTGTCTATCGGAATTTCGATTTTCCTGTTTTTATTTTCGTTCATATTTTTCCTGAATAGAATTTACATTTACCCCAACCCTGAATGACTGGATATTATTAGTCACTCTAAGCCAGAGACAGTATGTCTTCATTCTGAGATTCCACAGGCCTTATCAGGAGTCTCAATCGAAGCTGTTAGGCAACAATCCTAGATTAACACGCTCAAAGACTGCCAACTGTTTTCGCCCTGTTAACAGAATATCACAGTAAGAAAATGGTACAGGCCTAGAAATAATATACACAGTGTGTATGTTTGATTGAAAAAAAAATAAAACCATTATTTTAAATTGGATTAATTCAAAGAACCATTCTCTAACACACACGTCTTCACATTTACACCTGATTGCTGTCCAATGTCTATAAACCTTTCATTCTAATCATTTTACCGACTGACATCAATGGAAGTAATTTGGTCCTAAGGCTCTACTCTGATTCTGGAGTGGCGGTGGCTTTGCCCTTTCAAGCGTCTCCCAATCTGCATTCTTTGTGTTTGTGTAACGCACGGCAATGCAACCATAAGCTATAATTAACAAGAGACATCTGCATTACGGAACACGTCTGTTGGAGGCTTGGTGCTTACAGTGAATTCAGAAACTATTCAGTTAATTTCCCTTTTTCCACATTTTGTCACGTTACAGCCTATTTCTCTAATGGATTAAGGACATCAATCTACACACAATACCGCATAATGACAAAGCGAAAAAAGAGAAATACCTTATTTACATAAGAATTCAGACCCTTTGCTATAAGACTCAAAATTGAGCTCAGGTGCATCCTGTTTCCATTGATCATCCTTGAGATGTTTCTACAACTTGAGTGGAGTCCACCTGTAGTAAATTAAATTGATTGGACATGATTTGGAAAGGCACACTGCCTATATAAGGTCCCACAGTTGACAGTGTATGCCAGAGCAAATACCAAGCCATAGGGTCGAAGGAATTGTCCGTAAAGCTCAGAGACAAGATTGTGTCGAGGCACAGATCTGGGGAAGGGTACCAAACATTTCTGCAGCGTTGAAGGTCCCCAAGAACACAGTGGCCTCCATCATTCTTAAGTGGAAGAAGTTAGGAACCTCCAAGACTCTTCCTAGGGCTGGATGCCCGGGCCAAACTGAGCAATCGGGGGAGAAGGGCCTTGGTCAGGGAGGTGAACAAGAACCCAGTGGTCACTCTGAAAGAGCTCCAGAGTTCCTCTGTGGAGATGGAAGAACCTTTCAGAAGGACAACCATCTCTGCAGCACTCCACCAATCAGGCCTTTCTGATAGTGGCCAAATGGAAGCCACTCCTCAGTAAAAGGCACTTGGAGTTTGCCAAAAGACACCTAAAGGACTCTCAGACCATGATAAACTATTTTCTCTGGTCTGATGAAACCATCCCTACAGTGAAGCATGTTGGTCGAAGCATCATGCTGTTGGGATGTTTTTCAGCGGCAGAGACTGGAAGACTTGTCAGGATTGAGGGAAGATGAATGGAGCAAAGTACAGAGAGATCCTTGATGAAACTCTGCTCCAGAGCGCTCAGGACCTCAGACCTCAGGTTCACGTTCCAACAGGACAACGACCCTAAGCACACAGCAAAGACAATGCAGGAGAGTATTCAGGACAAGTCTCTGAATGTCCTTGAGTGGCCAAGCCAGAGCTCGGACTTGAACCCGATCGAACATCTCTGGAGAGACCTGAAAATAGCTGTGCAGCGACGCTCCCCATCCAACCTGACAGAGCTTGAGAGGATCTGCAGAAAAGAATGGGAGAAACTCCCCAAATACAGGTGTGTCAACCTTGTAGTGACATACCCAAGAAGACTCGAGGCTGTAATTGCTGCCAAAGGTGCTTTAACAAAGTACTGAGTAAAGGGTCTGAATACTTATATAAATGTGATCTTTCAGTTTTTTATTGTTTTATACATTTGCAAACATTTCTAAAACCTGTTTTTGCTTTGTCATTATGGGGTATTGTGTGTAGCTTGATGAGGGGGAAAAAGCTATTTAGAATAGGGATGTAACGTAACAAAATGTGGCAAAAGTCAAGGGGTCTGAATACTTTGCGAACGCATTGAATATCCACCCAGGAAGGGTAGGACTAGAGAGAGAACAGAGAAAATGTCAAATTAAATGTTTGGTTTATTGACTGAGGGCTGTCTATCAGTCAGTTTGGGCCATTGTGAGTGTGAGTGGCTGGACAGGAGAGGAGAGAGGGTTGGTTGGATGGATGGCTCTCAGAGGGTCAGCCCCAAAGCCCTGACCCCAGGAGGATTTGATGCCATTTTCCCACGCAGGGAGCCGACCTGAGAGGAGCTTGTTAACAACATCTGCCCCAGTTCAGAAAGATTAACCCCCACCACATTGCCCCAACCCCCACACCTCCGTACACATACACACACAGACTGACACACACAAACACACTCCTCTGCTGGCTGTCAGTCTTGCCGGACCCACACGAGTGTCACCACTCCAGACAGGCCTGCCCCAAGCTGGACATACAGGGCGCTCCAGGCCAGGCCAGCTGAGATCAGAGGGAAGGGCCTCCTGGAGATCCCAGCCATAGCAGATCAATGCCAATACATCCTAAGTCTGCTTCTGAACTGGAATGGAGCCTGATAGACAGACTAAGTCTAACATCTCATTTGAGTTTCTGTCTCACTGCAACTGTCACCTACACTATATGGCACAAATCAGTCTTAACCCATTTTCCATGTTGGATGACGCACGTAGTGACTGTTTGAAGAGTAAGAGCTTGATTTAAGTATGTAAAAGTGTGTTCATTTTTGGAACGAGGTGTGTCCTGATATAGACTTGCTGAGCAGGTTCAGGCCACATAGTAGGCGTGTGATGTCACCAACATCAGTCAGTGGGCCTGTCACAGACTTTAAGAATTACTTTTCCATTTATGACATTGATGTAGATGGAACCCTCTAAAACACCTACTCATATTCCCTCACAACACCTAGTTAACATACTAGGACGCCCATATAAGTGTGTCATGACTTGTCACAACTGAATGAAAAGACAACAGGAAAAACTGATAGAAATTCAAATTTGACACTGAAGCTCTGTAATACAAAAATGTAATACATGTACGTAAGTGGAAGAGAATAAAAAAATGCCCAGAAAAAAAATGATATCAAGCATGACGACACACACACAAACAGTTAAACACGCATTAACAAAACCGGCACAAGCACCACACAGCAGCAAATAGAATCCTCTGGGAATCCGCTGAATCCGTGTTCTACAGGGTATAATTAGGTTCGTTTTGGAGAGGGGGGTTAAACAAACAGGCCCAGTGAGGTCATAGGCAGATGGAAGTGGGGATATGCCCGCACTTGCTGAGTGTGCAGAGTGCTCCACATGACAGGCCCTGAGAGAGGCCCTGTGGGCGATCAGCGGGCAGGGGGGTGTGGGGGGGCTGACGGTGGCCAACAGCACACCAACAATGTTCTCACTGCCAGGACATTCACACCCAATCAATAGATCAGGGTTTGGCTACTTACTGTACTGTTTACGGTTTTCCAAGATCTCATTTCAGAACTAAATCAGGATTAGCCATGTTATAAGTGTCCTTGGGGGAAACAATACGGATAAAAGTTTGGCTACTTGGCTACATGTACTGTATACGGTTTTCAAAGAACTCAGATGGGAAAACAATGCATTACACCCAAATGCACCAGAAAAACTTTGATAACTCTTACATCAAATGCAGCAGTAGAACTTTGATAACTCTTGCATCATGTTTCCTGTTGGGCCTTGCTATCCAAATGGAAAAGTACCATAGAACTGAACCCTCCCCGGTTATCAAACAAACTATGAGGGCTGGAAGCCGCTCCGCTTGGGGATCACATACCAACTGACTGATCTAGCACATTTTGACAGATGGCACAGAACCACCATTCTCTCTGACTCCGGCTCAGTGCAAACACCTCTGACATGGCCGACCGGGGAGGGAAAAGCTGCTTAATTGCAAAAAAATTACTTGGAGAGGGTGATTAGCTGACGGGCGGCCGCTGGCGCACTAGAGTGATTTAAGACCCTTTCAGTGAATGCAGGGAGGTCTGGATAATCTTTCCCTCCACAAAGGTGTGTGGGGCTAATCCAGGCCGCTTTGCTGAGCTGTGGATCAAATCCCACAGGGAGTGTGGGAAGGCCAGCGGGACAGCCAACGCTCCAGCCATCTTGGTGTCCAGGGTGGCCTATCCCAGGGTGCTTTGCACCAGTATAGACCTGCCTGCTTGCTCCATACCTCTGCTGTAAGGGTGTTGGACAGAAGGAGTGTACTGGAATCTCAAGAAACATGGTCTCAGATTGTTGTGTGTGTGTGTGTGTGTGTGTGTGTGTGTGTGTGTGTGTGTGTGTGTGTGTGTGTGTGTGTGTGTGTGTGTGTGTGTGTGTGTGTGTGTGTGTGTTATAAAGAGTAAGGAATTACATCGAAATGGACTCAATCCCTTCTTTAAGTATCTTACTTCCTAACAGCAGCAATAACTAAGCAGAAACCTGAAAGAAACCTTTTCTGTGTATGAGTCGGTTTCATATTCAAGCGTTTCATTCAGTTTGTCAAGTCACATTCAAAACAAGGATGACTAATTAAATTACATAATATTTAAATGATTTAATCTAATACTTTTCAGCTTTTTAATATTCTGACAAAAAAAGATTATAAAAATAATTGTGTCTGGAAATTCATTATTTCAAAAAGCTTAATGAAGATTATACTTTGTCAATAAAATGTGTAGACCTATGAATTCCTACATGAATGGTATGTTTGCTTGTTAAGTCATTTATTCTAAACTTATTGACTAATATATGCATATTCACACTCCTTATCCAACCAATTGAACATGTTGGTGATAAACCGTGTGCAACAAAGGAATGGGTTTACAGGTATAGGCCTATATCCACATTTGTATCTGCTACTATTGTAGGGGAGAGTGGGGTAAGTTGAGCCAAAGGGGTAAATTGAGCCCCCCTTGTTTCTTGGAAACCATACAGGAAGTTAATCATGTGACCAAATATTTAGGAAGAAGTCATCATTTTATGAAGTCTGAAGGAAGAAACCACATGGAAAAAGTTGGTAAGAAACTAAAGTTAAACTATTGATTAAAGCGGTCCAATAGGCCTAGAAGTAAGAAGTCAAATCCGGGAGAGAGTAAATTAAACAATTTCCCTAAGTATGGAAAAATGTCAGTAATAACTTGGAATGGTTAGGCATACTTTTTATAGGCCCATTATCTTTTACATTGAGATATTTAAAAGGTGCAGCGTTGTTTTCCTACGTCCCAACAAAATTGTACAAGTCAGTAGGCTAGGCATTGATACCCCTGATTTAGGAATAGGCCTACATATTCATGGAGTCAAAAATGTACTCCGCAACCAAAATTCATTAAAATAGGCCTGTATTTAGATAATTGGAAGAGATTAAGCTAGTCATTAAATTTAACAGAATTATCCAAAATATTGGGCTACACGCTACTTTAGACCTAGATTTCACATTGAGTACAGTAGGCCTATTTGAGGAAAACTTGAGTCATAGACTGCATTCATCCAGCATGTTTGAGTTTATTAGTCACACTTCGTTACACCCATCTTCTAAGATAAATCACTCGCTGTTCAATGTTATGCTCATTTCATTCTGTGAGGCGGCATCTCCGAGGACACCTGACAGATTTCACCCATCAAACTCACGTCATATCCCCTATAGACAAGTACAACACAGGTGGCTCATTCCCCCACACAATCACCAAAAAAACATAGGAGTCTGTAATCTTGTTTCATACAAATTTATTCATCATTTAAAGAATAGAGGATGGTCTTAAAGTAGAAACGTCAGTTTTAAATAAAACCTCTTGGCCCATGATATGGGTTAACCTGACACTGTCAAAACATCACAGAAAGGGAAATTGTCACAAAACAAAAAAAATGGAACATGACGTAGGCCTACAGAGGGTTCACAAGCTTAAAAAACAACGTACTATAAATAAACTTGCGCTTGCGACCCGCACAGTCTTACATTTCATTAAAACCTAGGTCATAAAGAAAAAGACTACAAAGATTGACACAGCCGACACAAACGGACATTCTACAAATTAAGTGTAAACATTTATGATCCAACTCTCCATCCAGCTTTTCTGAAATACAATGGCGTCTTCATGAGGCCATATGCCTTTTTCATAGAGAAAAAAAATGGCATTAAAATATAGAAGTCCATTTCTCCTACAGAATTTGATTGCGTATACTCATGATAAAAGACTCTTTGCAATGCAATTTACTCTGGTGGGCTCAACATTCAACTTCAGTCCAGGATATGTAAGTTTTAAAAATGCTTTTAACATGGACAACTCATTGAGATAAAAAATACAATTTCATTGTTTTAAACAAAACTACTGAACGTCGACTCTTTTTAGCAATCAAAATGTTCAAGTATCCGAAGTACTTAAGTTTAGTCATTTTTTCAAATGTGGGTTAGGGGTAGCGTTCCGTTCACGCCAGTCCCCGCGGTCTGATAGTGCGGATGTACACTGTGTAACCGACTGGTCTGAAGGGAAGAGTGATCCGCGCCGTCTCCCCCCGGAGGCAGGTACATGCTGATCATATCCCTCAGATCCCCCAAACACGCTCGCTGGGAGTGGGAGGTAATTGCCGGTGGAGGTGAGCTCGGCTCGGTCTTGCACACGGATGCCATGGAGCCCAAGCCCATGGCGTTGGAGGTCTGCTGCGTGTATGCTGGGGACATGCTGTACGTGGACGCTGCGTTCATGTAGGTCTGCGCCGAGGACATCATGGGGTACTGGAGCCCTGCCATCTCATACCGGTGCATCTGCTGGATCTGAGGGCTGTTCATGCTGTGATGCGGAGGGTAGGCCAACTGGTCCTGCATGAGGGAGTACGCACTGTTTGTCCAGCCATTCATGTGTGCATAACTGTCCATCCGCTGTCCCACCGAGACGCCGTTGTTAACAGCGTTGGCACCTGGCGCTAGAAGTCCTCCTGGCAAAGAATACTTGTCTTTCTTGAGCAGGGTTTTGGTCTTCCTGCGGGGACGGTATTTGTAATCCGGATGCTCCTTCATGTGCATGGCGCGCAGACGCTTGGCCTCGTCGATGAAGGGTCTCTTCTCTGCGTCGGTCAAAAGTTTCCAGTCTGCACCGAGCCGCTTGCTGATCTCAGAGTTGTGCATTTTAGGGTTCTCTTGTGCCATCTTTCTCCGCTGTCCACGGGACCACACCATGAAAGCGTTCATAGGCCTTTTCACCCGGTCCTGGTCGTTGGCACTGTTGTTCTTGTTGCCCGCAGCGGAGCCCGAATTGGACTGCGGGAGCGGGCTCTTGATCTCGGTTTCCATCATGTTATACATTCAAACGGCTTTTAAATGTAAACTCTCAGGCGCGGAAAATGTATAACAAAATGCCCTCAGACTAAAAGAGAGGTAGAAATAGTACTGACCACCAGTCTCATGTGAGGAAAAAAAGTTGTCAAAAGAAGCTTAGGTATTGCTAGTTTGCCAGGTGCTTCCAATGTCTCACTTCTCGTCAGCAAGCTCTGTTCACCACGGCTCTAAAACAGAACTCTGCAAACTTGTCCGCCAACCTCAGCTGTTATTAGTGCCTGGGCCATGTGATTTGGATTGACAGTGTAACAATGAGTGGCTCTCGACCAATCACAGCGCTCTGTTTTGGGCTGAGTTGGAGAGAGATATATTCAACTTTATACATAAAGAACACGTTATAAGGCAGTTAAATTATATTTTAGTTCATCTAAGTAATTAAAGCGTACTCTAAATGTATATCTGTATTTTGACATGTTAAAATGTAGGTTACATGCATGAAACGTTGTAGAATATGTCTGAATCCGGAGTGAAACAAAAGGAATCTTAGCCTGTAACGTTTTAAAATAAAACGAATAGATTTGATGGAACGGATCTCCTCGACAATTTAAATTGATCATCAAATATATTAGCCTAATAGTTCAATATATAGGTTGGAGTTTGTAAATGGTATAGACTTGTAAGTGCTTTACAATTTTACACGTAACACTTGCGTATAAAACTATTATAAATGAATTCTGGCAAACCCTGTCTATATATAGAGCAAGTGCGCCAGGCGTAATTTCTTAATTTGTAAACGGTCTTGGTAAAGAAAAAGGTGGAAATCAAATAATCCCATTCAAGTGGCGACATGGAGGCGGGGTTCCAAAAGGCCTAAATGAGTGCAAGGCAAATATCGAGGCAGAAAAGTGGTATTCTCTCCCTTCATTCATGAATTCTCTCACGTCCTTTAAATATCAAGATAATACTATTGTCCTGGACTGGCATCTATAGGATTTGAGGTTATCGTGCTCCCTCATACGGAAGGGTTTGTGTCAATACCATTTCAATTACAGCCAATTCCAGACGCCAATCTGTTATAAAAAAGGCCTATTGAAAATTTGTCTGATTATCATTTTCAAAGTGGAGATTTGTCATGAATTTAATTAGAATTAATTGATTAAATTGTTAATATGTTGACAAATTCTGATTAATCAAAAAAGCATCAACTTGAACATTTTGGAAATATAAATGTGGGTTAATTGGAATACACTTCAAATGTGCGTAATTGCCACAAAAAAACTGGATTAAAATGTCAGTTTACCGTGTCCGTTTATATTTGCAAGTGCTACTTCACTTGCTATTTCTCCACTAGTTTTGGTTTATCTCAGTAGCAAGTTCTAAAAACAGCCAAAATTGGGACTGGCACACCGGTGAAAGACAAAACCATGATACATCAACGACCTCTTGTGGAGAGAGGACTGCCTACAGCTCGAACAAAGTACCTCCTCGAAAAGTTTATTTTGAATGGTTGATGGGCTCTGAGAAAATTAATATTCCGATTTTCCTTGTCGTAAAATTCGACAGCTCGAGTGCGTAAAACGTTTTCGCTCTGTAGCGCTAATAGTTATTAAAATGGTCACCGCGTATAGTCACTGATTTACATGTGTTGCTTTACAAACGACCCGAAACACCGCTCCTGTTGAGCAGTTTAAACCGATATGACATTCTCTTGCAGCCCTCAGGCAAACTTTACACCTGCTAATGACTACAAGCCTTCGCCAGTCGAAAACGTCCTCAATTAACACCTCCGCCACTCAATATTGAGTACCACAGATCTGTGAGCAATCTAGGGTTTCAAATATTCATGAAAATGAATTCTCCACACTAAAGACTTCACGATTTCACCTAAAGAAGTTCAAAATCTCAATTTGCATCTAACATATTGGAGTTGTGTAAGCATATGTATGCTTATGAATTGGATTTCAAAATCGAAAACATTAAATATTGTAACCTTTTTTCAACAATTATTATCAAGGCTTGAAAATACACAGGCCTGACATTAAATAATATATCCATAGGCCTACCACATAATAACAACTTGATCTAATACCTTTGACGATGGCGAACATTGAAAATGTGTCTATAGGGGATAATGAATGGAATCCACATTTAAATCAAGTCCGTCAGAGAAAGAGTACATTTAATTTAGTTGAAGACAAAATAAATGAATAGCCATAGAAACGCAGTTCTACACTTGCTATCCAGCTCATAGATCAAAATATTGATTTGCCTCGACGTTAAATCAATTGAGAGCAGACATCACCCCGCGCATTTCAGTGAAAAGCTGTGTTGATTGGTCCGCCATTAACAGAGCACAGGACATGTCGCTGAACCTCTGTGCTTGAGTTAACCGATCTAATTCTCAGAAACCAATCATTTGTTTATCTGGGAAGATTCAAAAACGGATCCGCTTGTAATCGTTTTATGGACATCGACCAGACAGCGGGAAAAGAAAATCTCGGGGCTCAGTAAGGAGGACCTATGATGTGTACCGAATTTCCTAATTAAGGACAGTGGATGGCGAGGAGAACCACCAGCAAAGCCTGGCAGTGTTCGGCCTCAGCGAGTTCCATGACCCTCAGGCCCCAGAGCGTCACGGCTTTCAGAATCACACTGTTGAACATTCACAAATGTATTCCAAATACTTTCAAGTATATAGAGTAATGTGCAACGAGCATGCAAACAATAGTAGCCATATCTGATAGTTTATTTCTGAACAGGACCTTCATTTTAATTTGATTAACTTGTCATGCATCACCAATAGATGCAGCAATTGAGTGGCAAATAAAAAAAAGCCTATTTTATAAAAGTGTCTTCAATATAGTATATCATCCAAGACACACACAGGTATTTTCTGTGAAATATCCAACTAAAGCCTCGTTCGATAACCTGCCCCAGCACCAACAGAAGCCCTGTTATCAACAATTGGCCAATAGCTCCCATTCATTGACAAGAACAGGCCAACCAAGCCTGTTTTTTTTTAATAGTCCAATGTATACAAAAATATATTTTTAAATTAAATGTATTGGGTAAAAGCATATTCTCCAGATGGTGAATTCAGGATAAAACACTATAGCCTACACTAATACATTTGCAACCCTTCATGTTGTATAATCTCTATTCCAGTGATTATCTGAATCTGGTTAATGAGCAGTAAATAAACAATATCAAAATGGCAGAAAGCCCCGCTATCGCATATCCGCACAATATGATAAGGGGGTAGATATACTAAATAGTATATAATGAACAACGCTATTTGCGCAGGGCTTTAGGCTAATTCAAATTCATTCTACTTCGGTCTAATTGACACAAAAGCTGCATTAATTCCAAAATTGAAAGGAGACGCAGTTCCCTATGCAAGCTTAGCGTAACTGACTGAATAAAGCTTTTGGTCAGAGAAATTGAGTTCAGGACGGACAATGTGCTGGCGCGGAGCTGCAAGGCGCATGAAAAACATAATATCCCCACTGAAATAAATATATTAGACGTGGCCGTTTATGCGTTTATCATTTTTAAATAAAGACTTTTGGCTGATTTAAACCCCCCAAATTGAATAGAGAGGTGTATCTGTGGTATTTAACTAGCCTTATTAATATCACTGTAAATAAATCATTGTGGTGGTTTTAGGTGCTGGCTGTAAGGGTTTGTTGCTTGGCATACAATGAAAGAGAAAATAACTGTGTTCTAAATGTGAAACTGATTCGCCAGTTCTCTATTTAATCCATAAGGGAAAACTCTACATTTGGCCTGGGAAAATATGGATATCCCCTCAAACGGACTATAAACCATTGCATTAGATGTCCATTTAAACCCCACGGCCTCTGGAATCAATAACTTTTTTTTGTTTCAGCTCAGTGACTGCGGACAAGGCCTTTGAGAAACAGTAATTAATAAAGAATGGGTTTTCAATTACAACCACAATAGAGACTGTCTCATTAAGATTTGCATGATTTTTGGACCAGGAATGCAAATGAAGATGCAATTTACGTGCGGTCTGCTGTTCCCATTGTGCCAGTGTGAACGGCTGCGTCCTAAAATAATATGGATGGGTCACTTCAAGGAAGGGCAGTACAGTGGATTATTACCCTCGTTTATTGTAAAAGTCATAACATTAGAACGAAGTCATTCTCCTGTAGATGTTTAATGTTATTAACCGCATGCGTTGCTGCATATAGGCTATATTTTCATGTGTTTGATGTCTGGATGTAATGCAGGGTCATTTTAGCTTCTAATCACATTTCACCAGACATTACATATCGTGCCTATTGCATTGACAAAATGACCACAACTTTGAATCCCCCAAATTAAAGATTTCTGCAAAGTTAAATAACCAGGATACACACTCCGTATGTCTATGAATAAAACTAAAGGGCTTACATTATTGTTCATTAATTTATAACTGAATGTTAATTTACATTTAGCCGGCTCAGTATTCCAATTTCTATATTTTTGTACAGTATGTTTTCAGTCTGCTGTCTGTAGACCCTTTTAAAAATGGCATAATGTGCCATACATAATGTGCCATGCATAATAGTCGATGGAACACCAAAGGTTATCACAAACTGTGTGCAGACAATATTCTTCAATTGTGCGTATAATTATTTTTATTTATTTTTTACTAACGAGCAACAGCATCACTGCAGCAGACGAGAATTACTGTCTGTTTATTAATCCTAATGATATCACATCAGTTTGCATAATGTGCGCGGCAACTCCTACGTCACTGTTGTAGCCAAGCATATCAAGCAGTAGCCGACAGTGAGCAGCCGTGATTAATTTGTGCACGGTTCATTTAGCTGGCATCTTTAAGCATTTATCTGTCACATTAGCAACATTTCGAAAAACAGTCTATGTCAAGGATTGTATGCCATCTATAAATACATATTTGGGAAATATGTGAGGGTCAATTTCCAAAAGAAAACAAAAGACTGTTCTCTCTCTCTAAAACAATATAATGCCCAAATTTTGTTAACACATTGCAGAGAACAGACAGATCGAACAACTCCTCAACATTTGGTCATTCCATAGGCTAAAGATACAAGAGATGCCTGTATGTAAAGTATCACTGCTCCCAATGCATCACATAGTGTGTGTAAATGAGGGCTGGGGGAAGTGGGTTTCATGACTAAACAAGCTGTGTGATTGTGAACCAGAGGAGGAGAGGCAGTGTCTGACTGTTAGAGCATCATGTCATTGAAAGCCATGTCCATGACCCAGTCAGTCATTAGATGGAGGGACTGTCCGTGACACCTTCAAAAATAAACAAAACCAACACTCAGAACATTACTAACTTCCCCTTTTCACAGAGGGCCAATGACCTTTAGTGGCGTTTCATATGTCTGTTGGAGCTAATGGAGAGAGGTGCATTTTTTTCCACTGCTGCAGAAGAGTCACTTGTTGTGTTTTCATTGCACCGGTGAGGCTCAGCTCTGAGGCATTATATTATGTCCAAATTGCACCTTGGGTAGTGGGTACGGCCCAGTACATCACTGGGTCCAAGCTTCCTGCCATCCAGGACCTCTAGAGGAAAGGAAGACTCCAGCCACCCTAGACTGTTCTCTGCTACTGCACGGCAAGTGGTACCGGAGCGTCAAATCTAGGTACAAGAGGCTTCTTCTACCCCCGAGCCATAAGCCTGCTGAACAGCTAATCAAATGGCTACCTGGACTATTTGCATTGACCCCCCCCCCCCCTTTTTTTTTACACTGCTGCTATTCGCTGTTTATTATCTATGCATAGTCACTTTACCCCTACCTACATGAACATATTACCCAAATTACCTCAACTAACCTGTACCCCCTGTATATAGCCTCGTTATTATTTTATTGTTGCCCTTTTATTTTTTTAAATTTTAGTTTATTTAGTAAATCGTTTTCTTAACTGCATTGTTGGTTAAGGGCTTGGAAGTAAGCGTTTCACGGTAAGCTCTACACCTGTTGTATTCGGCGCATGTGACAAATAAAATGTGATTTGATTTTGTTGGGGCCCCTGGAATGTAACCCTCTCAATTGAGCTGGGACGCAAAGACAACATGCAACATGTTATGTCCCTCCTGTAGCGGTCTGTGAGGAATGCCTGAAATGGAGGCTTGTTTTTTTCCCCAGCAGCCCAAGCATGTCTTTGCTCATTGTGTTCCAATGTGAGCAGGGCCGGGCCACGGCTGCTGACACACACAGTCCCTGGTGTAATCTCTTTAACCCACCACTGTCATCAGCAGACAAGGCGTGACCACCCAGCACTCTCTCTGCTCCATCTCAATTAGCCAATAGAGTGTCCTGAGGCTAGCCACTTCTGGGTTTATGTGTCTTATTCGTGGCTGCATACATAAATACATTTTCTCAGGCACACCCACAGACTCACTTACTCACCTATACATGTGTGACACGCACGCACACCTGCACTGAGGAGCTACAACTCACTTCACCTTTGAGCTTCAACTCTCAGGTCTAAATGGACTGTAGCAATAGCTTCTTCCTCTCCGGAAAAGGTTATTTCAAATGAATATCCTGAACACTAAAGTGTAATGGGTTGTTTACTTGTGTTTTAGAATAAATAACACACTTAATGTGTGACTAAGTTGAATAGACTGAGTTTAGGAAATCATTTAGTAATTCCTGAAGGACTCCTTAAAGGTCCAATGCAGCTGTTTTTACCTCAATATCATTTCCGGGTAACAATTAAGTACCTTACTGTTAAATGTTTAAAAAGGGTCCAAAACTAAAATGGCCTCTTAGCAAAGGGACATTTCTCAAGCAATAATTTTGCTAGAACTGCCTGGGAGTGGTTTGTGTGGGGAGGGGGTAACTGAAAATGAGCTTTTATTGGGAAAGAGGTTTGGAACTCTCCTTCTTATTGGTCTGTTAACTAATTTACCGCATGGTGATGTCACCATAGAAGGCAAAACACCATCCCACCAAAACAGGCTAAAATTTCAGGCAGTCTTTTCACACATATCTTAAACTAAAAGGGCATTATTATAATTTTCACAATTTCACAGCCTTATTCCAACCTCATAGTGTGGAAATATATATAAAACATAGGTAATCACGTTTTTGACTGCACTGGGCCTTTAAGTAAAATATGCATTTCATATAAGGGTTATTAACCAATGAAACTCAAAGTTATAATTAACATATGTCACACAAAAAGGGCATTAGAGAAGAAGCATTTAAAATGAACATACCATTTCTTTTTTCTCCCTGGAGGTCATTTTAAAACAATAATCCCTTACTTTTAGTATGGATGATTTAAAAAACAGCCATAAGAACACATTTGGTATATGGTGCATTAAATGAAGAATTACCCTGCATTATAAGATCACGACCATTGAAAGCTAATTTCGATTAAGTTTTAATTAAGCAGAACTTTTCTATAAATATGCTCATTGCTTCTGAGCTAGTGAGTCAAGCCAGGGGTTCTAACAACCCATTGTTTTAGAATGAGGACCTAACATGACTACTTCCATGTTTGTTCAGAGCAGATTCTGTAGTTGACAATTTCCTCAATTGAAAAAAAAACCTTTAGATTATAATCTGTTGTAATCTCTGTCATCTCAATTGACCCTATGGGCAAATCATATCCAGTCATCTCTTCTCTGGACGAACTGTAGCCCTGTATCTGTGGTGGTCTATTAGTCTTGTGGAGGCCTTCACTATATGTGTAATGTGGCGAATACTATGCAGTCAGCACAAAAGATGTGTGCTGAGACGGAGGGGTAAGTATAGTCAGAGCCATAGAGAGTGTATATGACTCTGGGTAAGGTATGCTTAATGTCATTGTTCTAACCTAGGCTGCTGGCTTTATAACACAATACCCTGTCTGTCTGCAGCCTGATGATGCCTCCTTGTTTAGTGATGTTGCCACCTGTAAAACACATTTTATGAACCACCTCTGTCTACTCTGCATTATCGTTTTAAAGACTCTTATTGCCTGCTTCATGGTTAATTACAGCACTCATTATTTCCCATGTATCTTTTGAATCATTGGCATGTTCTACAGTTCTCCCAAAACAATAGAAACTTTCTCCTTTATTGTTTCGGAGAAAGTGCTGAATCGTCACTTTCTTGCTTCGCATCATGCCCCAGCACGTGGCTGCTTTTTGTTTTAGCCATAATTGAGATACCACTAATCTAGACCATTTAAAAAAAAAAGAAACAGTCTCTTTGTCAAGCCTTCATTAGTTTAAGATAATATTGTGAGAATGCAAAATTAATTTGCAGAGTGTATCTTTAATTAATTAAATAACCCCAATGTTGTAATATGATTAATACCATGAAGTTGTTATCTGTATTTTCCCCCAAAATAAATGTGGAATAGGAATACCTTGTGCATTAATTGCAGAAATGGATGCTTTTACAGTAGCCAAAGGTGGCTGGGGTAATTACAAAATGTAATTTAACAAATCTTTAAGAGAGAAACAAACACGAATAAATTGATATATTAATCATTAGCGTCATTTTGCCTAATCTATGCATAATTTGGGTGAAAATGACAAATCTCTGTTGCACGCCAAGCATTTGATAATGGAGATAGTGACCATACATTTAGTCTCAGTCATGGTCTCATTAAAAAAGGGCACAATTTAATTAAGAGTTAGCCATCGCCCTCCAAATACATTAATTACCTTGAGCGTGACGAGATGATTTTGGGGGATTACTGATGATTTCATTACAGCCATTGTTCTGTGCGGAGCCCAAAGTAAGGTGTGGAAGTGGGCGTGTTGACAAGATAATGGATGGGCTGGCCTCAGAAGAGGGTGCTGCTGGTGGTCACCTTGTCTGTGGTAAGGAGGCATGAGCTTAGCTCAATTTGAGAGGTGAAACAGAGGATTGTGCTCCCTGCTGGACCTCCAGAGGTAGCAACATATCAACTCACGACTTAACCAGGGTCTATTTAAGCAATAAAGCCAGAGGCATTGTGCTACATGGCCAATATACCACGGCTAAGGGCTGTTCTTATGCACGATGCAACGCAGAGTGACTGGATGGAGCCCTTAGCTGTGCTATATTGGCCATATACCACAAACCCCCAAGGTGCCTTATTGCTGTTATAACTAGTTACCAACACAATTAGAACAGTAAACAAATAATTTTGCGTCATACCGTGATATATTTAAACAATAATGCTCGAGGGCTTGTGGTATATGGCCAATATACCCGGGCTAAGGGCTGTTCTTAAGCACGACACAATGTGGAGTGCCTGGATACAGCCCTTAGCCATGGTATATTGGCCATACAGTGCATTCGGGGACTATTCAGATTTAGGTTACAGTCTTATTTTAAAATTGATTAAAATGTTTGCTTTTCCCTCATCAATGTATGCACAATACCCCATAATCACAAAGCAAAAACTGTTTTTTTCGAATTTTTGCAAATGTATTAAAAATAAAAAACTGAAATGTGACATTTACATAAGTATTCAGACCCTTTACGCAGTACTTTGTTGAAGCACCTTTGACAGCGATTTACAGCCTCAAGCTATTTTCAGGTCTCTCCAGAGATGTTCGATCGTGGTTCAAGTCCCGGGCTCTGGCTGGGCCACTCAAGGACATTCAGAGACTTGTCCCAAAGCCACTCCTGCTTTGTCTTGGCTGTGTGCTTAGGGTCGTTGTCCTGTTGGAAGGTGAACCTGAGGTCTGAGGTCCTGAGCGCTCTGGAGCAGTTTCATCAAGGATCTCTCTGTACTTTGCTCATTTCATCTTTGCCATCAACCTGACTAGTCTCCCAGTCCTTGCCGCTGAAAAACATCCCCACAGCATGATGCTGCCACCACCATGCTTCACCATAGGGATGGTGATCGGTTTCCTCCAAACGTGACGCTTGTCATTCAGGCCAAATCGTTCAATCGTGGTTTTATCAGACCAGATAATCTTGTTTCTCATGGTCTGAGAGTCTTTAGGTGCCTTTTGGCAAACTCCAAGCAGGCTGTCATGTGCCTTTTACAGCGGAGTGGCTTCCATCTGGCCACTCTACCATAAAGGCTGCAGAGATGGTTGTCCTTCTGGAAGGTTCTACCATCTCCACAGAGGAACTCTAGAGCTATGTCAGTGTGACCATTGGGTTCTTGGTCATCTCCCCTGATTGCTCAGTTAGGCCAGGCGGCCAGCTCTATGAAGAGACTTGGTGGTTCCAAATTTCTTCAATTTAAGAATGATGGAGGCCACTGTGTTCTTGGGGACCTTCAATGCTGCAGAAATGTTTTAGTACCCTTCCCCAGATCTGTGCCTCGACACAATCCTTTCTTTGAGCTCTACGGACAATTCCATCGACCTCATGGCTTGGTTTTTGCTTTGACATACACTGTCAACTATGGAACCTTATATAGACAGGTGTGTGCCTTTCCAAATCATGTCCAATCAATTGAATTTACCATAGGTGGACTCCAATCAAGTTGTAGAAACATCAAGGATGATCAACTTAACAGGATGCACCTGATGGCAACTTCTAATCTCATAGCAAAGGGTCTGAATACTTAAGTAAATCAGGTAATCATTTTTACAAATTTTCATAAATTTGCAAAATTGTCTGAACACCTGTTTTCACTTTGTCATAATGGTATATTGTGTGTAGATTAGTGAGGATTTTCATTTATTTAATCCATTTTAGAATAATAATGTAGTGTAACAAAATGTGGAAAAAGTCAAGGGGTCTGAATACTTTCCTAAGGTGCTGTATATAACAAACCCCAAGGTGCCTTATTGCTATTATAAACTGGTTACCAATGTAATTAGAACGGTAAAAATAAATGTTTTGTCATACCCGTGGTATATGGTCTACTATACAATGGCTGTCAGCCAGTCAGCATTCAGGGCTCGAACCACCCAGTTTATCATGTCTGATATACCACAGCTTTAAGCCAATCAGCATCCAGGACCCAAACTACAGAGTTTATAAAAACATTTGGTAACATGTACAACACAAGCAATAGCACATGAACGTGTGCATAGTCTACACCACAGGAGGTTGGTGGCACCTTAATTGGGGAGCGCGGGCTCGTGGTAATGGCCGGAGTGGAATAGGTGGACTAGTATCAAATACATCAAACATGGGTTCATCAAACATGGTTTCAACAACATGGTTTCCATGTGTATGATGCGATTCCATTCGCGCCGTTCCAGATATTATTATGAGCTGTCCTCCCCTCAGCAGCCTCCTGTGGTCTACATATGCAGAAAACATCATCTGGAATGAGGACAAATGTTTTGAGGTGGTTTCAACATGGAACCTATATTAGAAAATACAGCTACCTCCTCAAAAAGACACTTCCCACCACACAAGCATTAAATCAGAACTGACACCATTCTGGAAAATAAACAGACAGTATGGCATCACACTTACAGGACATTAGGTTGTGAACATTACTGACCGAGGGTAATATGCTTTTAGCAGTACTAACAATATAGGAATAGACTTAATAATGTATCTATGGTCCAGTCATGGAAGCTTTAATACTGATGGTTTGTCATGGTGCAGGTTGTGGCCTGTGTATACACTACGTTCAGAGAGCCGGTGCCTTTCACTTGTACAGGGGATCATTTTTTAAAACATTTATTTTATTTTTTCTTTAACCTTTATTTAACGAGGTAAGTCAGTTAAGAAGAAATTCTTATTTACAATGACGGCCAACCCTGACCAAACCCCAACCCGGACGATGCTGGGAAAATTGTGCGCCGCCCTATGGGACTCCCAATCACGGCCGGTTGTGATACAGCCTGGAATCAAACCAGGGTCTGTAGTGACGCTTCTAGCACTGAGATGCAGTGCCTTAGACAACTGCACCACCCGGGAGCCCGAAAATTAAATGAAGGGGATCTCAGTCAGAATGACACACACAGTTGAAGTCAGAAGTTTACATACACTTAGGTTGGAGTCATTAAAACTTGTTTTTCAACCACTCCACACCTTTCTTGTTAACGAACTATAGTTTTGGCAAGTCGGTTAGGACATCTACTTTGTTCATGACAAGACATTTTTCCAACAATTGTTTACAGACAGATTATTTCACTTATAATTCACTGTATCACAATTCCGGTGGGTCAGAAGTTTACATACACTAAGTTGACTGTGCCTTTTAAACAGCTTGGAAAATTCCAGAAAATGGCTGTCATGGCTTTAGAAGCTTCTGATAGGCTAATGGACATCATTTGAGTCAATTGGAGGTGTACCTGTGGATGCATTTCAAGGCCTACCTTCACACTCAGTGCCTCTTTGCTTGACATCATGGGAAAATCAAAAGAAATCAGCCAACGCCTCAGAATTTTTTTTTTTAGACCTCCACAAGTCTGGTTCATCCTTGGTAGCAATTTCCAAATGCCTGAAGGTACCACGTTCATCAGTACAAACAACAGGAAGCAAGTATAAACACCATGGGACCACGCAGCCGTCATACCGCTCAGGAAGGAGACACATTCTGTCTCCAAGAGATGAACGTACTTTGGTGCAAAAAGTGCAAATCAATCCCAGAACAACAGCAAAGGACCTTGTGAAGATGCTGGAGGAAACAAGTACAAAAGTATCTATATCCACAGTAAAACGAGTCCTATATCGACATAACATGAAAGGCCGCTCAGCAAGGAAGAAACCACTGCTCCAAAACCGGCATAAATAAGCCAGACTACGGTTTGGGGACAAAGATGGTACTTTTTGGAGAAATGTCCTCTGGTCTGATGAAACAAAAATAGAACTGTTTGGCCATAATGACCATCGTTATGTTTGGAGGAAAAAGGGTGAGGCTTGCAAGCCAAAGAACACCACCCCAACCGTGAAGCACGGGGTGGCAGCATCATGTTGTGGATAGAGGGAGGAAAATTATGTGGAGGAAATTCCTCCCATCATGAGGGAGGAAAATTACGTGGATATATTGAAGTAACATCTCAAGACATCAGTCAGGAAGTTAAAGCTTGGTCGCAAATGGGTCTTCCAAATGGACAATGACCCCAAGTATACTTCAAAAGTTGTGGCAAAATGGCTTAAGGACAACAAAGTCAAGGTATTGGAGTGGCCATCATAAAGCCCTGACCTCAGTCCTATAGAAGATTTGTGGGCAGAACTGTAAAAGCGTGTACGAGCAAGGAGGCCTACAATCCTGACTCAGTTACACCAGGTCTGTCAGGAGGAATGGGCCGAAATTCACCCAACTTATTGTGGGAAGCTTGTGGAAGGCTACCTGAAACGTTTGGCCCAAGTTAAACAATTTAAAGGCAATGCTACCAAATACTAACTGAGTGTATGTAAACTTCTGACCCACTGGGAATGTGATGAATGAAATAGAAGCTGAAATAAATCATTCTCTACTATTATTCTGACATTTCACTTTCTTAAAATAAAGTAGTGATCGATCCTAACTGACCTAAAACAGGGAATTTGTACTAGGATTAAAGGAATTGTGAAAAACTGAGTTTAAATGTATTTGGCTAAGGTGTATGCAAACCTCCGACTTCAACTGTACTTTGCGCATACGACAGTGCTGACTTGAATCATAGTGCCCGCACGCAAGTGTCCCACAACAGGGGTGAGATGAGGACAGCTCAATGCCCCGGAGACTGACATGTTAATGGCAGATACACGCTGCTGCTCCAGTGGAGAGGAGATGTCTCACCGACTCACTGCACTCCTCACTGACAGCAACGCAATGACACTTAGCTACCGCCAACTGGAGCGCTCTCACTTTTATATTTTATTTCTTTCACTCACTCACTCACTCACTCACTCACTCAAAACACGGACGCACGTGCTTGTACAAACACACGATCAGCAGCATAAACGCACAAAGGTATTCAGGCGTATGAAGGGAATAGTAAATCATGCCATGCATTACATAAACTGTTACGAGGGTTGTCTTTGAGGTGGTTTTGAAGTTCCATTTAGAGTCCTCTAAAAGTGGTACCGATTGAATCCATGTGAGCTAGGCTAACGGAATTTGTGTATGAATACAATTCAGTACATTGCAGTCAGCAAGCTGTATTGTGTCTGTATTTGTATTTACATATCACCAACTTGCCATTAGTTTGAGCTCTGATCTAAAGCAACACACCTGCTCTGAAAGCCATACTTTTCACATTACCTCTTCTGTTGGCCGTGTCCACCATGTGGCTTGAATTTTTGCCCTACAATTTTTACCAACTTTGTCACTCAATAGACACACAATACACAATGATGGCATCAGGACCAACAGATAATACCTTTACAGAGAATTAGATATCTGTAGTCATCTGATATTTTTTGCCAGACAGGACGTGACAATGTTTCCATGATTTATCGTACAGTAAATGCATTCCTACTCGATGAGTAGGAATGTGAGGATTTGCAAATAAAAACATTGTGAAACATGAAGGCCAAAAACGTGTTGCCCTTAGCTTTTCTGCCACCTCGGAACTACATAGAGCTATAGAGAACCGAACTCAGAGAACAGAACGAAGCGACACACACCAGCTCTCTCTACACCACCCTCCCACTTCCCTCCCTCACAACTCCCAACCACCACTAGCTCACGCACAGACACTCACCCAGCTCTGACTGGCCCCCGGGGCTCCTGCTCGCCGATCCCTGTGTGAGGTGTCACACCTTCAGGGGCTCCCAGACGACAGGGCCAGAGGCAGGGGGAGGGGAACCTGGGATGAGGATGGGTTCGCAGAGAGGACTGACGAGGGGGTGGCTTTCCCAGCTCCACGCAGACCCCAGCGGCTGGGCTGAGACAGGGACTAGAGGGACGGCTGCTCCTGCCTCCCTGATCCTGCCTGCAGCAGAGAGAGAGAGAGAGAGAGCCAGGCAGGCGCCAGTGGTGTTGCGGTGCATGCCGCAGCCAAGCCCTCCCTGCTCTGGGACCCATCTCATTCAGCCAAGATTGCTTCATACAAAAGTTGACAATACACCAGTGAAAGCCATTGTTGATATTCAACATTTTTTAAATAGCTGAGCAGAATGGACAACATGGCAGGCCGTAAAACTTGGAAAGGGAAACTGACCTGGAGCTTCCCGGTTTGAAAAGGGCTGCCTTGGAGTGGGAGAAAGGAGAGGGTTTCTGTGGGAAAAGGGAGCGCTGGTGTGAAAAGAGCACAAAAACAAAATGTCTCCGATCCCAGGAGAATGGACTACAATGCTCGTTGTGTGGCCGTGAATGGACAATACCCTTACTGGGTCAAAAGCATATTAGTATTCAACAGATTGTATTAAGAGAAACAATGCAATCCAGTGCTATTAGATCCACTGTAATACTGGATAATGCATTTCTGGATTTCTAAGACATACTCATGTCATCTGAGCAGGTTAACTAAGTACAAATACATTAGTGATCATCTGAGTTCAAACTATAAAAACCATTTGGGGACAGAAACGGAATTTACAGCAATGCCATTAGAGGCTGATCTAGCCCTAATGTCCATTGAGATAGTGACAGTCAGGGCCATCCATCCACTTC
This sequence comes from Oncorhynchus mykiss, assembly GCF_057628025.1. Taxonomy (NCBI): domain Eukaryota; kingdom Metazoa; phylum Chordata; class Actinopteri; order Salmoniformes; family Salmonidae; genus Oncorhynchus; species Oncorhynchus mykiss. Next base: position 10,611,438 of record NC_143035.1, read on the forward strand.
TAGGATGTTGTTCTGATGATCCTGTGTGACACGTGCTGACAGCTAATGATGTTCTGTTTCCAGTCTTTGTCACTGTGACAACCCTGCAGATTGATATAGACATTTAAGAAGCCTTTAACCTCCCATCTCTCAGAGCATGAGCGCCCAATGGGGCTTTGGACTAATATGCTAGCAATCGATAAGGCAGTCAGTGTAATGTTTGATTGTGTGTTTCTGTGTGTATGTCTGTGTTGGTGTGTGTGGGTCCGTCTGTGTGTGCGTGCGTGTGTTGGTGTATGTGTGTCTGTGTTTGTGTGTATGACTGTGTGTGTGTGTGTGTGTGTGTGTGTGTGTGTGTGTGTGCGTGCGTGAGTTGGTGTGTGTGTGTGTCTGACTGTGTGTGTGTGTGTGTGTGTGTGTAGAGAGGTAGGCTGTGTGTGTGTGTTGGGGGTGAGGGGAGGCTCATAGCCTTGAGCCTTGTCCCAGTGTTAAGTTTCATCTTCCCCGTATCTCTAGGTTGGAGTGAAGTGTGAGAGGAGGACACTCAAAGCTCCCAGTCTACCTGGGATTAATGAAGATTACAATGACCTTAAAGGAAACCACTTTACTTCCTGTGACCCCTCCCTTTCCCTGTGTGCTTTATATAGCCAATACAACACAAACCTACAACATGGCCACAAGTATGTGGACACCCCTTCAAATGAGTGGATTTGGCTATTTCAGCCACACCCGTTGCTGACAGGTGTATACAATCAAGCACACAACCATGCAACCTCTATAGAGAAACATTGGCAGTAGAATGGCCTTACTGAAGAGCTGTCAACGTGGCACCGTCATAGGATGCCAGCTTTCCAACAAGTCAGTTCGTCAAATTTCTGCCCTGCTAGAGCTGCCTTGGTCAACTGTAAGTGCTGTTATTGTGAAGTGGAAATGTCTAGGAGCAACAACAGCTTAGCCACAAAGTGGTAGGCCACACAAGCTCAGAGAATGGGACCGCTGAGTGCTGAAGCGCGTAGCATCTGTCCTCCGTTACAACACTCACTATCGAGTTCCATACTGACTCTGGAAACTTCCGCACAAGAACTGTTCGTCGGGAGCTTCATGAAATGGTTTTCCATGGCCGAGCAGCCTCACACAAGCCTAATATCAACATGCACAATGCCAAGTGTCGGCTATAGTGGTGTAAAGCTCACCGCCATTGGACTCTGGAGCAGTGGAAATGCGTTCTCTAGAGTGATGAATCACACTTCACTATCTGGCAGTCCGACAGCAAATCTGGGTTTGGCGAATGACAGGAGAACGCTACCTGCCCCAATGGTTGGTGCCAACTGTAAAGTTTGGTGGATGATAAATAATGGTCTAGGGCTGTCTTTCATGGTTCGGGCTAGGCCTTAGTTCCAGTGGAGTGAAATCTTAGCATACAATGACATTCGAGTATTCTGTACTTCCAACTTTGTGGCAACAGTTTGGGGAAGGCCCTTTCCTGTTTCAGCATGACAATGCTCCCGTGCACAAAGCGATGTCTATACAAAAATGGTCTGTCAAGATCGGTGTGGAAGACCTTGACTGGCCTGCACAGAGCCCTGACCTCAACCACATTGAACACCTTTGAGATGATAGGAACGCTGACTGTGAGCCAGGCTTAATCACCCAACATCAGTGCCCAACCTCACTAATGCTCTTGTGGCTGAATGAAAGAAAGTCCCTGCAGCAATGTTTCAACATCTAGTGAAAGCCTTCCCATCTAGTGGAAAGCCCCGCCTCCAACACTCTACTCAACAAACTGGATGCAGTCTATCACAGTGCCATCCGTTTTGTCACCAAAGCCCCATACATTACCCACCATTGCGACCTGTACGCTCTCGTTGGTTGGCCCTCGCTTCATACTCGTCGCCAAATCCACTGGCTACAGGTTATCTACAAGTCTCTGCAAGGTAAAGCCCCGCCTTATCTCAGCTCACTGGTCACCATAGCAGAACCCACTCGTAGCACGCGCTCCAGCAGGTATATCTCACTGGTCACCCTCAAAGCCAATTCCTCCTTTGGTCGTCTTTCCTTCCAGTTCTCTGCTGCCCATGACTGGAACGAATTGCAAAAATCTCTGAAGCTGGAGACTCACATCTTCCTCACTAGCTTTAAGCACCAGCTGTCAGAGCAGCTTACAGATCCCTGCACCTGTACATAGCCCATCTGTAAACAGCCCATCTATCTACCTACCTCATCCCCATACTGGTATTTATTTATTTATTTTGCTCCTTTGCACCCCAGTATCTCTACCTGCACATTCATCATCTGCCAATCTACCATTCCAGTGTTTAATTGCTATATTGTAATTACTTCGCCACCATGACCTATTGTAATTACTTCGCCACCATGACCTATTTATTTCCTTAACTTACCTCATTTTCACTCACTGTATATAGACTTTTTGTTGTCTTTTGTTCTACTGTATTATTGACTGTATGTTTTGATTATTCCATGTGTAACACTGCTATGCTTTATCTTGGCCAGGTCGCATTCGCAAATGAGAACTTGTTCTCAACTAGCCTACCTGGTTAAATAGAGGTCAAATAAAAAAAAAAAAATTAAAAAGTGTGGAGGCTGTTATAGCAGCAAAGGGTGTACCAACTCCATATTAATGCCCATGATTTTGGAATGAGATGTTTGGAATAAGATGTTTTTAGTCCTCCCCAACATAGTCCCCAATGCAATACACTAAATATGAAATACAGGTGTCCACATACTTTTGGTGATGTAGTGTATATATATATATATATATATATATATATATATATATATATATATATATATATATATATATACATATATATATATATGTATTTAGTGTGTGTGTGTGTGTGTGTGTGTGTACTGAGGGGGCTTTATCAACAACATGGAACAGGACCAGTCGTGGCCCATTGACATTAGAGAAGGTGATGTGGAGATTATAATTATACTGATCAGGGAGAAATTACAGCTCTTAGAGGAGAGGCTGGGCCCATATAATCTTACAGGTGTGTCAGTGCCCAGCCGGTAGAGCGAGAGAGAGAGAGAGAGAGAGAGAGAGAGAGAGAGAGAGAGAGAGAGAGAGAGAGAGAGAAAGCAAGGCAAACAACCTGCGGTGTCTTTACTGGAAGTTCCACATCAGTGACACCATCACATACTATTAGATGCCATAAAGCTCTCATTTTACTCTAGCATTACACCCCTTCCCCGCCTCCCCACTGCCGCCCTCCCGCCTCCCCACTGCCCCCCTCCCTCTCCTGCTGGGCTGGATGGCGGAGCCTGGTGGGAAAACGACATTCAATCCGCCGCCGCCTCATTCAGGCCAAATTGGCAAATGACAGCTCTCCGCCTCTAGGATTTAGGGAAGTGAAAGGTACCACTGCCACCGTCCGCCTAAGCCATGGGGAACAGGGGAGCTGATGGTGGGGGCGGTACGTTTGAGGGGTGAGGCGGGGGGGCTGGAACTCCCCTGTCTCTTCCCCATGTCTGTTCCCTAGTTCTGGTGTGCACGTAGAGAGAAGAGAAAAGGGGACCAGAATGCCTGCTCATCAGATCTTCCCTGTGACTGCAGGTAAAAAGCTTACACACCAACCAGCCCCACTATCTGAGCTTACACACTGCTGATAGAAAAGCCCTTGGCCTTACAGCAGACCAGAGCAGGGGAGGACAGAGAGAGTTATTCTTAAAATAAACACACGCTTACACAGCACAGACCTGTGTGGCCAGCTTTTCTTTAAGGACCGGAGAAATTTGCCCTTTCATGGCTGTAGTTTGGAGGGGATATGAGTTCCTGGGTATTTAAAACAAAATCTTAACCCTCAGCTAACAATGAAGACAAGAAGGCAGGCAAGAAAGCGTAGCACACGCGCACTTTGCACACACGTGCTAACAAAAGGAGGCCTTTTCCTTCACATTGGAGCATTTTGCCGTGACACACAGAGACAGAGACAGAACATATTGTGTTGGACACTGACTGTCCCCTGTCTGAATGGTACTCTTACTGCTAATGAAGTGCTAATGGCAGTCCCCCTGCAGAGAATACTAATTAATGTTGCTGGGTGAGTACTGAATGTACTCCACCATGTCCTAATGAGCAGAGGCAGGAGGCAGGTTTGTCTTCACCATGTTCCAGGTGGGTAAAGAAGGAGGTCCATGTTGGGGTTTGGGGAGTGTTGGGTAAAGATGGGGCGGGGTGGGGGGGACTGTAGGTGTCGTGGGGGCCAGCACAGTGAAGCCTCAGCCAACCGGTGACGACGCTGTATCTGATGGGAAAATATAGGACAAGGCCGGCCTTTAGATAATGAACGCAGCAACATACAGGTCTGTAGCTCCGTAACGTCACAAAGACTACCGCCTGGTACAAGATACTAACATGCTTACCGGCAGTAAATTGCTACACTTCACCTACTACAATATTGCTTTTCTCAAGGACATTTGGTTTTGTAAAGGTCCAAAACCTTTTCCTTATGTGTTAAATAAAAGCACTCACAACCTTATCGCCTCGTAAACAAATACCTTGACACCTTGTAAACAAACTGGAAACGTGTGCATATTTGAACAATGTTCATGCACCTTCAAAATAAATATAGATATTGCACATTGCATTTATTCTAAACCAATGAAATTGCTTCCTGGAAACGACTGACATCTCATAGAAAAGGACTTCAGTGTGATATAGTGTCTACCTTTCTAAGCATATACACACCAGGGAAAAATAAATATATACATAACATATTTGGAGGCAGACAGCGTGTAGGGGAATCAGATTCAAAGTGTTAAAGAATGAGTGAGTGCGCAAGTGCGTGAGTGTGTGTAAACATAGATTGGGGACGGTATTGGAATTACCTGAGTGAGATAATGGCAGGGCATTAAATTAACTTTCATTCATTAAATGCAACACATTTAGGTAATCTTGTCCCCCAAAAACATGCCGATGGCGTGAAAGGCCTCCCTCTCGCTATCAGGAGCCTCTGGTCCCCCACACTGATGCAGCTGGCAAGGCGCTACCGTCGACTGTCGAAACGCAGCACCAGATCTAGTTATAAAATAATTGAATTTTCATATCAGAGGGGACCAGAGTCTCTGCAGACAATAGGAGTGCTGAGTCCTCTCTGATATTGGCTCAGGCCCTTTGCCACGCACATGAAATCAGTATGTTAATGTTCCGGGATTTTCTTTTTTTAAGGGCACTTGTGCTCTCTGCAATGTACTACCGATGTGGTTTCAAAAAATTGCAACTATTGATAAGTAGGCTGCCAGCAACCCCTGGACCCCCCCCCCCCTCCGCCATGTGTAACTCCCCACCTCCTCTCAACCAAGCAAGACTCCAGACGTCCTCACACCCCCACCCTACACCATTATTAAAATTGTAATTTATTTTTCTAAATCAGAATGACAGCTTGCTTTCTTTTCACTGCAGCAAGTGGTGAATCATGGAGCTTTAATTACTTTCATAACTTTGCTGACCCTGTGAGAGCGCAACTCCAGTGGAAAAAATGGGCCCTCCAACAAAGGACTTCCACAGCCACAGACACCTATGTTAATTTAAAATGTGAGAATTTATCAAACTCTGGATTTTATACGATTTTGTTAACATTTCACCTCCTACCTTTCTTACACTCCCTACAACTTCCCTACTTGCAGCTTCCCTGTGACCACAATCTTATGACCCACCTCCTGAAGGGAATGGGTGCACAGAGGAGAACTAAATAAACTCACTGCGATAGTGTGAGTGAGTGAGAGAGAGGGAGAGAGAGAGAGTCCACGTGTGTGCGTATGTGTGTTTGCCCTCTTGTGTATTTAAGTGCATGCCTGTGTGGGTAAAGGCATCAGAGTCCATCCAGAGTTCAGGAGCTGGCCAGAGGTCATCATGGTGGTAGGCCCTTAGTTGCCCCCTCATATCCAGGCCACGAGCCCCACACCAAGCTGACAGACAAAGCAGGATCCCACAGCAGGCTGACAGACAGAGCAGGATCCCACAGCAGGCTGACAGACAAACCAGGATCCCACAGCAGGCTGACAGACAAACCAGGATCCCACAGCAGGCTGACAGACAAACCAGGATCCCACAGCAGGCTGACAGACAGAGCAGGATTCCACAGCAGGCTGACAGACAGAGCAGGATTCCACAGCAGGCTGACAGAAGAGCAGGATCTGGGAACCCAAAGAGATCAACAGGGATGAATGCTGCAGTGGATCACTTCACAAACCTTTGGTCCACAGGGACCAGGGTCAGGCTGACAGACAGAGGAAGCAATTAAGAGTCGTATCCATCAGCTTCCACTTCTGACCAGGAGTAAAGCCAGGATCTGACTTACTTTGATGCTTCTAAAGCGGACTGTAAAGCTGTCTCAAAAACGATACACTGCCCAATGCCAAAGAAGACATTGATCGTCTCTTTCGCTGAGTTTCAAGATTAACACAAATAAATACTTTTTTTAAGCGACGGCACTTTATCATTTCATGCAGGGATCTTTGTTGATTCCTGTAGATGTTCTTCTTGTTCACCGGCAGAGTCAGACTCCTATTGGTTCACATGCTGCCTGCCACCTGTCTAATTAAAGTTGCTAATATGGTGTAATCCCTACTATCTCTCTCCCCTTCTCACTGGTGCATCTCTGTTTTGGCTCCAGCGCTGGTGAGAACCAAGGGTAGGCAGGCGGGATTGCTCTTTGGCTGATAATTGAATGAGTGATTATCCCTCCCATTAATAGACAATGACACAGATAGCGCTGCCATATGTCCGGAATATTAATGGGTGGCTGCAGTGGCCCAGATAAGACAAGGCGCCATACCGTTGCTATAATAGGGGTTAAAACTATTTGCCAGGAGTGCCACAGCCCCCTCTCGCCCACCCGCCCACTCAGCAAGCAAGCCCGTCCGTCGTCTCCCCTGTCTGTCTGCCTCCCTCTTGCTATGCTAATCCCTGGTCCCCACTAACTAGGCCTCAACCACCCCCCACAGCCTGCCCTTGTGCTTGGGCCTGACCTTGCTGCTCCCGGGGCTATGAACACCATTGTGTTGTGGAGCTCATTGAAGGCCACTCTGAGAGGCATGATGACATGCTGATGACACGAAGCAGCCTGTGTTTGGTATTTATGGGATTTTACATTTTAAAACAGGAGAGAAGATGGAGGGGTGGTGGGGGGGGTCTGGTTGTTGCTGAATATCTGCCTCTGTTCTTTTCGGGTCCAATTAAGTTTTGTGTCTACACAATGTTAGTGATGAAAGAGTGGAAGTACCTAACCATACCAAGTAAATAAAATAAGTAAATAGATATCACCCTTGGCTTATGATTTTCCTCTCTAATTCAGTTTCCACACGAATGCACAAATCGCTTGCCTTTTCCAGTGAATTTAGCCTGTGTTTTTCCCTACCAAATGTTATGATCAGTGAGAGAAAGAGTTATCTGGGGCAGTCTAGGCCCTCAGTGCCTCACAGAGCCATCATGGATAACCTCCGAGCTACTCACGCCAAAACTCACCATTTCCCAAAAGGCTGGAGAGCAGGTGATCATTTAGGGCACAGCTCTACATGAATCACCATGCCAATCAATATCTAACATCTATTAGCATTTGAAAGCAATATTTCCTCTTTTTACCTTGCAACATTTGTGCTTAATGCTGTGAAGTACCTTATCATAGGTTTGACAGCAAAAGAAAGGCCGGTTCCCATGGAGACTGTGAAAGCCATTGGTTTCCTTTTCAGCTGGATAATGAACTTCTCTCCTCTTTATGTCACTCTTCCCCTCAGCTCTCAGCCTCTCCAGTTAAATTCAAATCCGTGCGTCCTTGAAATCTTGAATTTCTTCCAAATAGTTCTTCCAAACAAGAACACAGACAGAGAGAGAGAGAGCGAGAGAGAGAGAGAGAGAGAGAGAGAGAGAGAGAGAGAGAGAGAGAGAGAGAGAGAGAGAGATTTGAAACCCCACAAATACCATAGGCCTGTTATATGGGATATTGATAAAAATCCTAGAAATCTAAACATAAACTCATGTTAATTTACTTAAGACTAATATTCCAAAAACAATTTTTGGTTAGAAAATACATTAAATAAAACTAAAAAGGGTAGATAGCCTCCACTGTTCATTGTATGCTTTCTAGTAGGCTAACAAATAACCATATTAGGCAAAACACCGACCTCCAAGACTGACCTTTGTTCAGCAATGCACCCGTTTTCTTATCTTCTCCAACACTCATGGCTTGTATAATTTTTCTGCCAAACTCACCATGCACCAAATTATAAGAACATTGGTTGTAATTGATAAACATTAAACGTTTATAATTCCAAAATTATTAAACAAAACAAAAAACAATGGTGAAATTATTCAACAAATGTTGTCAACGATTTGGAGGGCATGGGCAAGCACTACCTCAATTCTGCTGTTTTGGCGCCTCTTTTTTCAGGCGGTCTCCTGATTTGCCCGTCTCATAGGAGATTAATTCAAATGGGCCTAACTGTACATTCTAATTTCTAGAGCACAGACATGATATTCGCAATTTGCCAAATAAAATATTTCTTAGGCCTCCTGCGGCTTCTTCCTTGATACCCTGTCTGTGAGACAACTTTTTTTCCTGACCATTCGAAACATATTTAAAATGCAACTGAAGCAAAAACAAACAACTTCTCTAGTCGAAAACGGTCTATGTGGTATCGATATGAGTCAGAAACATTTATTCTAGTGTCAGAATGAACGACAAAATGTAAATATGATCATGTTGGTCACACAGTCAGCATCGATTTGCGAGAATATAGGAATATAGTAACAGTTTTCATTGAGTTGGGTTTATTTCAATCCTGCCCACATAGCCAACATTGTATCAACGAACGAGGCGGCTCAGCTAATATTGAAACGTTTTTAATCAACTAGACTGCTCGGAGAATATTCATATTGCAACATAGTAGCCAACGCGGAGGCGGCCCGCGAACGTTTTCCCCCTGGCCAGCATGGCTCTGTCTGATGTCATTGTGTTGCCTATTGTGTTGCCTACGCTGCATCTGGGTGCTCATTATATACAACAAAACAGCCCTACATCCACACTATAGTTAAATAACTTAGCAATATTTAATGACGTTTTGCCAGCAAGATTGGCCTGTTACAATATAGCATTTTAATTCGAGAGGATGAACAAGCAAGACTGATAGAGTGAGAGGTGGAAATGCATTATACCAGAGGCAGGTAAGCTACAGGTAGAGATGAAGGCAGAGGATGAGAATTTGTCGTGGATGTTTATTTTTGACAGCTATATCGAACCACTAACACAGGACCGGTAAAGGCCCAGTGTACTTCTTTTGTGATTTTTTTTTCTTCCACAAAAGAAAGAAATATATATATAGTACGAGTCAAAAGTTTGACACACCTACTCAAGGTTTTTCTTTATTTGACGAATTTCTACATTGTAGAATAATAGTGAAAACAGTAAAACTATGAAATAACACATATAGAATCATGTGGTAACCAAAAAATATGTCGCCTGGTAGGGCAACTGCTCAGCATCTGACCATAAGGCGCTACAGAGGGTAGTGCTTACGGCCCAGTACATCACTGGGGCCAAGCTTCCTGACATACAGGTCCTATATACTAGGCGGTGTCAGAGGAAGGCCCAAAAAATGGTCAAAGACTCCAGTCACCTAAGTCAGACTGTTCTCTCTGATACAGCACGGCAAACAGTACCGGACAGCCAGGTCACCCTGGTCATCCGGACTATTTACATTAGCCCCACTATCCAAAGTCAAACCAACTTTGGAAATTTGCAAAGGAGTTGGCTAGTTTGCTAGCTAGCCTAGGCTACTTCCAAACCCAAGATCTGGTTAGACTGTTTAAATGTATTTAACTGTGTACTGTTTTGGCAGACTGAATGAACTAAAACTTCCCACATGTAAACACACACATAATGACACCCATCACACCTCCAAGACCCAAATCTCGTTTTCAGTCGCATTTCCTAATAAGGAGGCTTGAAACCAAGCCTAAATCAGTCAATTCAGACCTCCTTTAATTTGGACGCTACCATTGTCATTGAGGGTGGGGGTGGAGCCTATGGTAGATTCCCTTTTTTATAGCCTCCATAGGCCTAAAATGTGAACCTGTTATTAGTAATATATTCTTATTTAAATAAAACATATGCCCCTTTCTATTGAAATATACGTTCCCGCTTCTTCTGTGGACATCTCCACTGTTGGTCTCATTTGTCAAATTCCTTCCAGGCAATTGATCCAGTCATTGGGGGCAGGAGTGGTGTCACACTTGTTCCTCATCCCTAGCAGACACAGCTGATTAAACTAATTGCGTTCTAAACTGAAGATCATGACTAGTCAGGTGTGTTAACTGGAGCTAGGGAAAATGTGTGGCGCCAATCAGGCTCCCGAGGACAGGAGTTTCCCACCCCTGACGTAGATCGTGAGAGGTTATAATCTCACACGACGAGAGTGGGAGAGACTCCACAAACGTTGGGTAACAAAATTACATTGTTCCTCGGCCCCCAAAAAATCTGGAAAATATAATTTGCTTCGCCCGCAGAACTCAATTCAGTGCAGAATGCGTCTCTTTCCTTTCACACTTGATATAGTACACTACTCAGTCCTCAGAGTAACTTCAAGAAATTAGTAGAAACGTATTATCCATTGGGTCTTTTTTAATTTTTTTATTACATAGACTGGTGTCTACAATATTGTGACCCTGAGTATTCAGCACAGATGTTCTTCACCTGCGCAGAGCCATGTCCTTGGAGCAGCGGCGCCTTTCATGAGGCGAGCGCGATGTGTGTGGATCAACGACAGAGGTTGGGAGGAGGGGAGGGGTCGCACGGATCCCTCTTTTTCTAATGGTGTAATTAATGTATGAAGAGTAATACATAGATTACAGTACAATATAGAGTTAAATACAGCGATATGTATCATGCATTACTTTGAAACACTGCATGCATTGTCAAAAATAACTTTTGATTACCCCCCAAAAAACGTGGGGAAAAATGAAAACATTCAGGAAAAAACTGACAATTTGTAATCGTTCCTGTGTTTATTTAAGGAATATACATTTTCCATTATTTTGAAGAAAATATATGAAATAGGCTGCTGATAAGTTAGTATTTATGAAACTCATCAAGCTTTTAAAACGCATAACCCCATATCCTGAATAATAGCCGAGATGTTTAGGGATGATTATAAACATTCAATAACTGAACAGATGTTTTATTACTCTATTACAATATGTTTACCTTAATACTCTGAAAGTTGTAGGCTTTCAATGCATAGTTGCCATATGCATGTGGTATGCTCAATATAATATTTACATAAGACCTATTTACATATATAAAAATATGCAATTTGCAAATTACAAAAGTTATTTTATAAGTCCACTGCATTTATAAGTCAAACAGCATTCATAAATGTCAGAGAACTTATGGCATTAATAAATGTTCTCATTACTGAGGTCTGAAAGGAACAACAATATTTTACCCAAATGTTACCCTATATCAAGAGACAATATGTTCCCATATATTTACCGAATAGAGGTTTCAAAAAATAATGTTTGTATTTAGCTTATTTTTATACCAAGTTCTAGCATTAAAATATTGTCTGCTGTAAATGAATTGCTGAGACTAGGCTACTTAAACTTGCTTTATGATAAACATTATGCTTTTATTACACCTTCTGCAGTGAGCTATACAATGCCTGTTTACTTGCCTGTCTATATTATACCAATGAAAATGTATAAATTCATAATGTTTAGCTATTATAGAAAATATTGAGGCCCTTCGTATAGTAAATGTCTATAACAATTAAATTGACTTGGTACTGACTTCACTGAAAAAAATATAGTCGAAGAAACTCCTTGCCAAACTTCCCCTCTTTTATTTTGGGTTGAGATTATTTTCAACTCAACATCACTCGTAACAATCTCAACCTATATCTCAATAAACGCGATAAGCCCATAGGTAATTAACTGATATAGTTTCACATGATGCCCATGATTTAGTAAAGAAACCGATGGGGCCACCTACTGGCCAAGCTGAGAACATCCTACATGAGATGACTGAATCTTCTGTAAAGATGTGCAGTGGTATATACTATTGGTAATTATATTGTATATGGTTGGTTTATACAACGTTATATATCCTAACAACAGAGTACAGTCGTGGCCAAAAGTTTTGAGAATGACACAAATATTAATTTCCAAAGTTTGCTGCCTCAGTGTCTTTAGATATTTTTGTCAGATGTTACTATGGAATACTGAAGTATAATTACAAGCATTTCATAAGTGTCAAAGGCTTTTATTGACAATTACCTGAAGTTGATGTAAAGAGTCAATATTTGCAGTGTTGACCCTTCTTTTTCAAGACCTCTGCAATCCGCCCTGGCATGCTGTGAATTAACTTCTGGGCCACATCCTGACTGATGGCAGCCCATTCTTGCACAATCAATGCACGGAGTTTGACAGAATTTGTGGGGTTTTGTTTGTCCACCCGCCTCTTGAGGATTGACCACAAGTTCTCAATGGGATTAAGGTCTGGGGAGTTTCCTGACCATGGACCAAAAATATCGATGTTTTGTTACCCGAGCCACTTAGATATCACTTTTGCCTTATGGAAAGGTGCTCCATCATGCTGGAAAAGGCATTGTTCATCACCAAACTGTTCCTGGATGGTTGGGAGAAGTTGCTCTCAGAGAATGTGTTGGTACCATTGTTTATTCATGGCTGTGTTCTTGGGCAAAATTGTGAGTGAGCCCACTCCCATGGCTGAGAAGCAACCCCACACATGAATAGTCTCAGGATGCTTTACTGTTGGCATGACACAGAACTGATGGTAGCGCTCACCTTGTCTACTCTGGACAAGCTTTTTTCCGCATGCCCCAAACAATCGGAAAGGGGATTCATCAGAGAAAATGACTTTACCCCAGTCCTCAGCAGTCCATTCCCTGTACCTTTTGCAGAATATCAGTCTGTCCCTGATGTTTTTCCTGGAGAGAAGTGGTGTCTTTGCTGCCCTTCTTGACACCAGGCCATCTTCCAAAAGTCTTTGCCTCACTGTGCGTGCAGATACACTCACACCTGCCTGCTGCCATTCCTGAACAAGCTCTGTACTGGTGGTGCCCCGATCCCGCAGCTGAATCAACTTTAGGAGACGGTCCTGGCGCTTGCTGGACTTTCTTGGGTGCCCTGAAGCCTCTTCACAACAATTGAACCGCTCTCCTTGAAGTTCTTGATGATCTGATAAATGGTTGATTTAGGTGCAATCTGCCTGGCAGCAATATCCTTGCCTGTGAAGCCCTTTTTGTGCACAGCAATGATGATGGCACGTGTTTCCTTGCAAGTAACCATGGTTGACAGAGGAACAACAATGATTCCAAGCACCACCCTCCTTTTGAAGCTTCCAGTCTGTTATTCGAACTCAATCAGCATGACAGAGTGATCTGCAGCCTTGTCCTCATCAACACTCACACCTGTGTTAACAATAGAATCACTGACATGATGTCAGCTGGTCCTTTTGTGACAGGGCTGAAATGCAGTGGAAATGTTTTTTTGGGGGGATTCAGTTAATTTGCATGGCAAAGAGGGACTTTGCAATTAATTGCAATTCATCTGATGACTCTTCATAATATTCTGGAGTATATGCAAATTGCCATCATACAAACTGAGGCAGCAGACTTTGTGAAAATTAATTTTTGTGTCATTCTCAAAACCTTTGGCCATGACTGTACATTTTTCTGTTGGGCCTAAGACTTATGTGACAAATTATTTTGTATATGAAAAGTCGAATGACTTTGAAATGAAATGTTTTTTTTTTTATGGATAGGTACATCAGTACTAAACATCTACATTTAAGCCTAGATATGATTTGTATTCCATTTTAGATACTTAGAGGCACCAATGCACACCACTAATCGGCTTTGTCACAGTCAGCCCACAGAGTGGCGCTAGTGCTCATGGGATTCCAAATCTGACCAGACTACAAATCTTCAGATACATATCCATGGGAATCATATTCTTCCTGGGGCTTGCTATTACATCAGTGTACGGCTTTAGCAGCTAGCTGGTCTTGAGCATAACATCTGTATTTAAATATGCCCTTTAATGCACCCTTGTTTGAAAGGAGAGCAGAGGTATGAAGGGAGCGGGGAATGCAAGACAACTAAATCATTGCAAAACACTGAATTGCAGACAATTAGTTGAACATTAGTTTGACTAGTTTATGACAATGGACAACCAATAACTGAAGGCGTACAACAAACAATGCATAAGTAAATGTAATTGCTAAAATATACATAAGTATCAAAACTAAAAGTGGAAATGATTTCTAGTTCCTTATATTAAGCTAACCAGACGGCACCTTTTTCTTGCTTTTTTTCATTATATACTGATAGCCAGGGGCACACTCCAACAGTCAGACATCATTTACAAACGAAGCATGCGTTTTTAGTAAGTCTGCCAGATCAGAGGCAATATGGATTACCAGGAATGTTCTCTTGATAAGTGTGTGAATTTGACCATTTTCCTGTCCTGCTAAGCATTCAAAATATAACAAGTACTTTTGGGTGTCAGGGAAAATGTATGGAGTAAAAAGTACATTATTTACTTTAGGAATGTAATGATGTAAAAGTTGTCATTGACAACAACTAACAATGCTCTACAGAAATATGGAGAATACACCTGCTGTGTACTGTGACTATTTTAACACCATCTCTTGCTTTATGGAGAGTTGGTCTTCCCCTATTTCAGATGTCAATATCAGTTTGTTCATGGATGATTACGATGGATAATCAATATGGAGCCTTGGCTGGAAAGTGGAAACACAAGATCTTTTCCATGGGGTGTTGGTGGGGCCAGCTTGGTTTTCTTGGCACGGACCAGGGAAGGAAAAACCCAAACAGTCCAGTACCGTGACCAGCTCACTTCCTGCTCTTGTTTCTCCATCCGTCCTGTCCTCCCACTTCCTCAGGTCTCCTCACTTTCACCCATGTCTGATTCATGGAGGACCTACATCCGATAACGCCTCGTGTTTGGATGAGACACGCAACCAACCATTACTTTCCCACACTCTCCCTCTATCATAACCCCATTCAAGTCTGCAAGACACTGCAGCATGAAGGAGTTCAATTCGATATACGCACACAACTTAGATTTTGATTAATCAACCAATGTCACGGATAAATAAAATTATAACCAAATGACAGTAAGCAAATGTGGATTTATAAAAATAGATTTAATGGCATTATATTGTTATAAACCTATTGAACCATGTGCCTTCCTATCATACCTTGAACCTGAGTTATAATGCCTTTTATAAACACGACCAGTAGCTTTAATATGAAGTACAGCAGTATAGTACTTCAAATACCCTTAGGAATGAACCTCTGACCTGCAATCTGCTTTACAGAGACATGTGCTTTCACATGGAAAGTAAGGCAGTCTTTCTGAGAGCAACAACAACCAAAACTAATGCGGAAAAAGACCATGTTGGGTCAAGTAATGAATCCAAATTGGGTAATGCAGGAAAATCTCCTCTTTATCCAAAGTGTGGATTGTTGGATGGAGTTGATACTCCAGCCTACACACCCATTCAGTCCCTCCCCTGGTTTCCTCACAGCAGAGACAGACAGAGAGACAGCTGTGGGGACTGTGCTGAAGGACACAAACAGCTGGGAGAGGACTAGTGCTTTAGCTACCACACATTTTTTGGATAACACACACTGTTTCTGTTGAACTGTTTCAGCTTGCATCAACCTTTGAGTTTTTTTGATTATTGTAACGTCACCTCCACTCTGACTGGAAGTGTCACGTTCGTCGTAAGGATCGGACCAAGGCGCAGCGTGAGTAGAGTTCCACATAATTTTAATACATCGAAACTCACTGAACCTACCTACCTACCTACCTACCTACCTACCTACCTACCTACCTACCTACCTACCTACCTACCTACCTACCTACCTACCTACCTACCTAAATGTGCAGCTACTGATGTGCACTAAGGCAACCAAACATAGACAAGATCCCACAACACAAATGAGGAAAATGGCTACCTAAATATGATCCTCAATCAGAGACAACGATAAACAGCTGTCTCTGATTGGGAACCATATCAGGCCAACATAGACATACAAAAAACCCTAGACATACAAAAACCCTAGACATACTCAACTAGAGTACCCACCCTAGTCACACCCTGACCTAACCAAAATATATAGAAAAACAGAGATAACTAAGGTCAGGGCGTGACAGGAAGACATTTTTACCAGCCAAACTCCTTGGATCATATTTAAAAAATGTTATAGGAAGAGATGCTTTTGATGATCACAGTAACTCACCGATAATCCATAATAATCCAATCTGTTATACCCATCCACAGAGCCTCTCTCTGAGTATGTGCTACCATAATAACACAAATCTGAACAAACAGATTACAGATTACATACATTTCCTCCTGCTCTTCAGAGTCCTGTAGCTACTGTGCATAACAGGCTTTGCATAACAGTCTGTGGTAATATTTTTATTTGATTTATTTATTTAACCTTTAATTAACTAGGCAAGCCAGTTAAGATTTTATTCTGTGAGACTACAGTCTGGCTCAGACAGAGGCACATAAACTGTTTTGTTCCCCTGGTTGAAAGGATTTGAACTCTTGTCTTACAAGCACAGCAACCGGCAGAATTAAATGAATAGACAAGTATTCAGAGTAGGAAGAGACTGTACAGTACATGTATAAAACAGACTTGGCTTTTACATTTTTGCAGAAACTCTTATCCAGAGCAACTTATCGTAGCAATTAGGGTTAAGTGCCTTGCTCAACAGATTTTTCACCTAGTCGGCTCGGGGATTTGAACCAGCAACCTTTCAGTTACTCTTATCCACTAGGCTACCTGCCATAGCTTCTTACTAACAAGGGGGAATGTAGATGTCTCACGGTACCACATACTTCCAACACTGTTTTAAAGTGTTAGTGGTGATAAGGAGACTGCGGTGTAAATAAATTTAAAATACTACTTAAGTCGTTTTTTGGGGGTATCTGTACTTTACTATTTATATTTTTGACAACTTTTACTTCCTAAAGAAAATAACGTACTTTTTACTCTATACATTTTCCCTGACACCCAAAAGTACTCATTACATTTTGAATGCTTAGCAGGACAGGGAAATGGTCCAATTCACGCACTTATCAAGAGAACATCCCTGGTCATCCCTACTGCCTCTGATCTGACGGACTCACTAAACACACATAAATAAAAAAGCAAGAAAAAGATGTCGTCTGGTTTGCTTAATATGAGGAATTGGAAATAATGTATAGTTTTACTTTTACTTTTGATACTTAAGTATTTTTAAAACCAAATGCTTTTAGACTTTTACTCAAGTAGTATTTTACTGGGTGACTTTCGTTTTTACTTCACTCAAGTATGGTAATTGGGTACTTTTTCACCACTGTTTTCTGAACTCAACCGTACTCCTACTTCTTCATTCTCTTTAACATGACATTGACCGAACAGCCTTATAGGAACTGAATTTCTCACTCAGGTCTGAGCTCTGGCAAGAGGCCCCTTCGTTCACCCTGGACAGTAGTCATCCTGTGTCTGAAATGACAGAACAGCATCCAAAGAAAGTGCAGCTGTGTAGTGGTCAGCCTAGGACTATTAACTGTTTCCTTCCTGTTTATATTATGGAGGTTAGGCATATCTATATGATGCTCCATAGTTTTCCATATGTATAACCCACTATCTCATAGGTTCAACGCTGGCTTTAGGCTCTGGGTTCTTATAGACCAGCGCAATCTCATGGTTCTTTTTGGGGCGCTTTTTCAGGCAGGCAGCAGAGAGGCTGGTGGTTGTCGGTCTATTTCCAGTGAGAGCTTTGACCAGCTTAGAGCGGTAGTGATCCCCAGCCAGGAAATACAGGAGGGGATCAATACAACTGTTCACACTGGCCAGAGGCCTGGTGATCTTATAGGCAAAGTTGACGATGTTCAGGAATTCACATTTGGCATTCAGTACACGGTAGGTATAGTACAGGGTGCGTGTGATATGGAAGGGTACAAAACACACGGCGAACACCACCAGCACCACCACAATTAGCTTGATGGACTTGGTGCGGGAGGGTGAGTTCTGCTGGCTGGACGAGAGCCCCCGTCTGGGCCGACACAGAGCCAGTGCCATCAGACAGTAGCAGACCATGATAACCATGAAGGGGACGCCGAACAGCAGGACCATGACCGCAGAGCTGTAGTCCACATACTCCTCAAACTGCTCGGGATTGGTCGTATCGTGACACATCGTGTCGTTGTCCCTCTGGCTAGTGGTGACAAAGATGAGGTTGGGCACCAGACACGCCGTGACAGCAGCCCACACCATTCCACACACGGTGTGGGCATGGCGTGGCTTCACCATGGTCAGGGCCTTGATGGGGTGGCAGATGCCCAGGTAGCGGTGGACGCTGATGCAGGTGAGGAAGAGGATGCTGCTGTAGAGGTTGGCATAAAACAAGAAGCGGACGATCTTGCAGGCGGCCACGCCGAAGGGCCAGTGGCTGCGGTTAGCGTAGTAGTAGATGAGGGTGGGCAGGGAGAGAACGTACAGGAAGTCTGAGAGGGCCAGGTGGAACATGTAGACGGTGCTGGTGTTCCACGGGCGCATCTTGGTCAGGAACATCCACAGAGCCACAGAGTTCAGCACCAGACCCAGAACACACACCAGGCTATAGGAAACAGGCAGTAGGATGTACTTAAACTCCTCATCAAAGCGACAGGTCTCGTTGAAATAACCAGCACTCAGAAGAATGGACAGGTTCTGCACAAGGTGGCTGTTAATGGCTGAGTCCATCTTCTGTCTCTTCAGCAGAGAGCTAATCCTTGGATTGTAATATCTGTGGAGACATTGGATACATTTAGAATCGACATGGCATCACTCTGAAAATGACAGTTTCACCAATAATATATATTTATCTATATAGTATGAATTCTAATTTTGAAGCAGTCCCTGATTCAATTTTTTCCGGAAAGAAAAATATTAACAGCATGTTGTGTTAGAAATACAAATGTCTTGTTGACATATTTGAAGAATGAACTGAAGTTCAACATGCTCATAAAAGTTTACTGCACTGCATATAGCCAGGGCCGGCTCCAGGCATAAGCAATATAAGCAATAGCCTTATTTTCGCAACTTGTTGAGAGTTAGAATAATAGAATAGACCAGGTGCAAGTTCGAATTTTGGTTGTGCATTAGCAGTTTTTCTCTTGTTTTGTCAGTCACTGACTGTCACTCAATTAGCCATGTCAGCTAAGAATTTGGTATGTTAGTATGTTAGTCTGCCAGTTATCTAAACGTGTTGTAATCATGGCTGAATACTAACCGGGCACGCAGGGCACATTGATTGTGTTAGTCACTCTCGCTCAGATATCTTTAAATTCGTTTTAAACGGCAAAAACACTTCACCCCACCTCATGGCAAGATGGGTCATTTGATAATTTTATGTGTAGAACTGCATGAAATACATTTTCAAATGTACATTTTTCTCTCAGCTGTCAAAAGGGTTCCACTAAAAGATTAGGCCCGTTTGGTGTGCCACCCCAACCGAAAAGGCTAGAGACTGTTCTGCTCTGCCTAACCTAAAAAAAATAGTTTTAATTTCCTACAAAGCCTATCCTGAAATTAACCCCAAATATCGATCTATAACCATAAACTGAGAACATTGGTATTGTATCTAAATCTGTAATTCAAATGGTTCGGCGGAAGATTACAGAGAAATGCGCGCATGATTTAAAAAAATATATTTTAAAAACTGACGAGGATGCGCACTTCTAGACCTGGCAAAGCAATGTGACTCGTCGTAATAATTATAATATAGCTAATAACCTAACATAAGGGTTAACTTCAACGTTGAACTGAGATGTACAACTTACCCACCGTAGATACAAAATTGACTTGCCGAGACGGACTTGATTTGTGACCGCTGCTCTCAGCGCAGTGAGTGCACTATCTCTGCAAACGGCTTGGATAGAAATGGGATTTGCATGCGTCTGACTGATTGTCTGGTCTAAAGGAAATATGCCAGGTTCTTGTCATCCTTCCCCCTGAAATACAACTCCGATATTACTGAGGCAAGTTATTCGTTTTAAACCTGATATTCAATCAATATTTTAGCACGATAATAACACTGATTTCAAATAGTGCTCAATATGAACTTTTTGATTACTTCTAGTTTGTGCCTTTTGAAGTGATGTATCATAATTCTCACAATATTGCTTCATGTACACAGAGTGTACAAAACATTAAGAACACCTGCTCTTTCCATTAAATAGACTGACCAGGTGAATCCAGGTGAAATCTGTCATCCCGTATTGATGTCACTTGTTAAATCCACTTCAATCAGTGCAGATGAAGGGGAGAAGACAGATTGAAAAAAAATTGTTTCAACCCTTACGACAATTGAGACATGGATTGTGCGTGTGTGACATTCAGAGGGTGAATGGGAAAGACAAAATATTTAAGTGCCTTTGAACGGGGTATGGAAGTAGGTGCCAGGAGCACCGGTTTGTGTCAAGAACTGCAACACTGCTGGGTTTTTCACGCTCAACAGTTTCTCGTGTGTATCAAGAATGATCCACCACCCAAGGGACATCCAGACAACTTGACACAACTGTGGGAAGCATTGGAGTCAACATGGGCCAACATTCCTGTAGAACTCTTTCGACGCCTTGTAGAGTCCATGCCCTGACGAATTGAGGCTGTTCTGAGGGCAAAAGTGGGTGCAACTCAATATTAGGAAGGTGTCCTTTATGTTTTGTACACTCAGTGTATTTGCAGGAATTAGTGATTTCTCAAAAATAAATTATTCACATTTAACCCCAACCACAAATATCATATCAAGTAGAAAAACACAAACACACAGCGTATGGAGCCGTTTCGGGGACCAAATTGGGAAGTGAAATCGATGAGATGTGTTGACACTCCGTGCATGTCTGACCTCCTAAGTCTGCAACTTCCTTTCAATTGAAGAGGAATCAACCCTAACAATTTCATGAGAACTGGCACATAACCAAAAGCGCCGAAATCTTTTGACTCAACACCGTCGGCGACCCACTGTGTATGAAATTGGAAACAATCTGTAATAAATCAAAGTGGAACTAACATGAACTGCGATTAGCTGTATAACGACCTACAGTAGGGCCTACTGCACTAGCCTACTAATTGACCAGGGCAGCTGTATCAATACGCAGAGTAATGCAAGACTTTTATACCATTCCTGTGAAGCTCAGGTGATAGCCCATGGCCCTTGCAACACTAGTGTTGTGGGTTCTATTCCCACAGGGCACCAAGAAAATATACAGTGCCTTGCGAAAGTATTCGGCCCCCTTGAACTTTGCGACCTTTTGCCACATTTCAGGCTTCAAACATAAAGAAATAAAACTGTATTTTTTTGTGAAGAATCAACAACAAGTGGGACACAATCATGAAGTGGAACAACATTTATTGGATATTTCAAACTTTTTTAACAAATCAAAAACTGAAAAATTGGGCGTGCAAAATTATTCAGCCCCCTTAAGTTAATACTTTGTAGCGCCACCTTTTGCTGCGATTACAGCTGTAAGTCGCTTGGGGTATGTCTCTATCAGTTTTGCACATCGAGAGACTGACATTTTTTCCCATTCCTCCTTGCAAAACAGCTCGAGCTCAGTGAGGTTGGATGGAGAGCATTTGTGAACAGCAGTTTTCAGTTCTTTCCACAGATTCTCGATTGGATTCAGGTCTGGACTTTGACTTGGCCATTCTAACACCTGGATATGTTTATTTTTGAACCATTCCATTGTAGATTTTGCTTTATGTTTTGGATCATTGTCTTGTTGGAAGACAAATCTCCGTCCCAGTCTCAGGTCTTTTGCAGACTCCATCAGGTTTTCTTCCAGAATGGTCCTGTATTTGGCTCCATCCATCTTCCCATCATGTTTAACCATCTTCCCTGTCCTTGCTGAAGAAAAGCAGGCCCAAACCATGATGCTGCCACCACCATGTTTGACAGTGGGGATGGTGTGTTCAGGGTGTTCAGCTGTGTTGCTTTTACGCCAAACATAACGTTTTGCATTGTTGCCAAAAAGTTCAATTTTGGTTTCATCTGACCAGAGCACCTTCTTCCACATGTTTGGTGTGTCTCCCAGGTGGCTTGTGGCAAACTTTAAACAACAATTTTTATGGATATCTTTAAGAAATGGCTTTCTTCTTGCCACTCTTCCATAAAGGCCAGATTTGTGCAATATACGACTGATTGTTGTCCTATGGACAGAGTCTCCCACCTCAGCTGTAGATCTCTGCAGTTCATCCAGAGTGATCATGGGCCTCTTGGCTGCATCTCTGATCAGTCTTCTCCTTGTATGAGCTGAAAGTTTAGAGGGACGGCCAGGTCTTGGTAGATTTGCAGTGGTCTGATACTCCTTCCATTTCAATATTATCGCTTGCACAGTGCTCCTTGGGATGTTTAAAGCTTGGGAAATCTTTTTGTATCCAAATCCGGCTTTAAACTTCTTCACAACAGTATCTCGGACCTGCCTGGTGTGTTCCTTGTTCTTCATGATGCTCTCTGCGCTTTTAACGGACCTCTGAGACTATCACAGTGCAAGTGCATTTATACGGAGACTTGATTACACACAGGTGGATTGTATTTATCATCATTAGTCATTTAGATCAACATTGGATCATTCAGAGATCCTCACTGAACTTCTGGAGAGAGTTTGCTGCACTGAAAGTAAAGGGGCTGAATAATTTTGCACGCCCAATTTTTCAGTTTTTGATTTGTTAAAAAAGTTTGAAATATCCAATAAATGTCGTTCCACTTCATGATTGTGTCCCACTTATGGTTGATTCTTCACAAAAAATACAGTTTTATATCTTTATGTTTGAAGCCTGAAATGTGTCAAAAGGTCGCAAAGTTCAAGGGGGCCGAATACTTTCGCAAGGCACTGTATGCACTCACTACTGTAAGTTGCTCTGGATAAGAGCATTTGCTAAATGGCAGAAATGTAAATAGCCTTTGTTTATGTATTTGATTTTCCAAATGAGTGTTAAGGTTAATATACCGTGAAAGTGATTAATCAGACTGTATTCTACCAAAAAGTATGCTACTGTTTCTCTTCAACTGTCCTGCTTGTCATCATTCTCATGTTACTCTACTGCCAGCCAAGCCTGATATCGGTGGGTCATAGCTACAACTTTAAGGTTAATATTTAGACAGTTCTGTAAATGGTTGTCGCAAAGTAGCACATTTATACAGCGGTTGATCCTGGCATGACAGGAGAAATCTACTAATGACTCTGGCCGCCTTTCCACGTCATCGTCATAATTTGCCGGAAATGTGAGTGATAAAATGATAAAACATGATCATAAAGAAATAAATGTGGGCAGGATGAGCATTAAGCTAATGTTGACAGAGATGCATAGTCCAGGTGTTATCTATCTGGGAATGTCAGTTTTCACGTGACTCCAAACAGAACGGTCAGAAACTACAATATTTATGCTTTTAGTTCCATATAGCATGCATCAGATCTGGGCGCGAATTCACAAAGCATCTCAGAGTAGGAGTGCTGATCTAGGATCAGCTTTGCCTTTTAGATCACAATGAATAAGATTACATGGACAGGGGGGACCTGATCTTAAATCAGCGCTCCTACTCTGAGACGGACCTGATTCCTGTACTGTAGCTTGTGGTATGTAGACTGTGTGTGTACGAGCCCATGGGTGTGGCCCTGTTGGGATTGTAGATTTGAATATCTATGGCTCAAGAATTCAAATGCAGCATACTGTTACACTTTCTGTATTTTGACTGTTCTACATCTTGAAAACTTGATCGCTGACAAAACATTTTGGGACTGTATCAAAAGTGGAGTAATTAAACAAATACCAAAGGCTTTTGAATGGAATTTTCCTTTACCCTTGCAGATGCCCTTGTTAAAACAACATAACTTTCACGTGTGAACGATTGCTATTGAGGATTTATACTGTAAGTGACTATTTAGGGTAATTGTGCTTCTTTGGTTCTTCAAACAAATACGGCTCATTGCAGTATCATGGTGTCATGGTGCTAATTACTATGCTTTTCTTCTGTCCGGGCCGGCAGTTCTACTGCTCATATCCGGGGGTCAGTGCAGCCCCTCTTCTCCCTTCCCTTTAAACCCTGAGCCCTGACTCATGGAGAAGTCAGAAACCCACTCAGTACCAATCAAAGGACAGGCTGACTTGCTTTATATGACTTTCACAGACAGAAAGTCAGTGTATTGTATTTTTTAAAAATGATCAAATCCAATACCATCTGTAGTAGACTACTAGGGTGATGAGTTAGCATCAGATGAGCACTCATACAGATAATATCAATGATATTCCTCTGCTGATGACACCCAGCTATATGTGAAAACCAGTGGAGGCTCCTCAGAGAAGGAAGGGGAGGACCATCCCCCTCTGTGATAAAAAAAAAAGAAAAATAGGAAAATATTTTTAACAGTTATCCTTTTTAGATACATCTATACCAAATATACATATTCACGTCACCAAATACAGCGCATTCGGAAAGTATTCATACCCGTTCCCTTTTTCAACATTCTGTTATGTTACAGGCCTATTATAAAATCTACACTACACAAAATTTGCCATAAGGACAAAGCGAAAACACGTTTTTATAAATGTTTGAAATGTATTAAAAATCCAAATCAGAAATACCTTATTTACATTAGTATTTAAACCCTTTGCTATGAGACTCAAAATTGAGCTCAGGTGCATCCTGTTTCCATTGATCATCCTTGAGATGTTTCTACAACTGGATTGGAGACCACCAGTGTTAAATTACATTTATTGGGCATGATTTGGAAAGGCACACACATGTTTATATAAGGTCCCACAGTTGACAGTGCATGTCAGAGCAAAAGCAAAGCCATGAGGTCAAATAAATTGTCCGTAGAGCACCGAGACAGGATTGTGTCGAGGCACAGATCTGGGGAAGGGTAACAAAACATTTCTGCAGCATTGAAGGTCCCCAAGAACACAGTGGCCTCCATCATTCTTAAATGGGAGAAGTTTGGACCAACCAAGTCTCTTCCTAGAGCTGGCTGCCCGGCTAAACTGAGCAATCGGGGAAGAAGGGTCTTGGTCAGGGCCATAGCACTCCACCAATCAGGCCTTTATGGTAGATTGGCCAGACGGAAGCCACTCCTCAGTAAAAGGCACATGACAGCCCGCTGATGTTTTGAACACTGAAGTCCACAAGCGAAGGGAAAAGGTGAGAGGAGGAGAGCATATGGATGCGAGAAGGAATTATACAACGATCAAGGGATCATGCTGTTTCTATGTGGCTTCTATGAAAGTGAACTGTGTTTGCATGTGATCAGGGGTGTATTCATCCCGCCGATTCTGTTGAAAAACGTTTCATAAACGGAAGCAAACAGAACAAAACGGGGATAAACATAACCTGAATGTGTCCAATAGAAACTCATTTGAAACTAAAAGTACTAATGATTACACCCTAGATCAGCTAGATGCGGGCAAAAGTGTGCAAGGCGGTATTGAATGTGCCAATGTCTGTCACCTTGACTACAAAATGTGTCTCGACCTGTGCACCTATGTTGAAAAACGTTCATTCATAGGCTAGGTTGTAGCAACCTCACGAAGTGTACAGGGAAAACTAGAGTATCATGTAGTAGCCTAAACTTATCAATGTTACATTGAGCTGGGTGAATGTAATATAAATGACAGTCACCCAATATGCTGTAATAGAAATAAGGCCATGCCCATAATAAAAAATATATAAAAAATGTGTATCGTCCTCCCTCATCTTAAACAACCCTGATCGCCACTGGTGAAAACTGCCCCAAGTCTCTCTGCTGCCTGTGCTCGTCGAAACACCTGCCTTAAGGAGATAAGAGCTTGGATGAAGAAAAACTCCCTTCAACTTAATAGCCGCAAAACCGAGGCTCTACCCCTCACAGGTCCATTGTATCATTTCAAATCCAAAGTGCTGGAGTACAGAGCCAAAACAACAAAATATGTGTCACTGTCACAACAATTTTGACGCTCACTGTAGACGTGTTCCTTGTTGTGTTTGTAGCGGCAGCTCTGCTTTTTGTTGTTTGTCCCTTTGTTCTTTGTTTCAGGTACCCTGTCTACTTGTGGCCTTATTTCGTGTTTTTTAATTGTATTTATCTTAACGCACTCACTGTGCATTATACATTCAGGGTATTATTATTATGGCTTGGCTGAGGATCCAACTTTTCCCAGACATTTATTTTCTAACGTTAATGGTCCCCAAGCTGTGTTAATTCTCTCCTTATCTGCTCTCCGTGCTCTACTTTTAGAGAACTCATGTGAATGGTGCTTGTTTAATAAAGATAGATGAAAGATGAATCAACATCTGAAAGATCCCATGAGGATAGTACTCTACATGAAATAATACAGTAGCATTGCGTTACTGTAAGACAACAAACACCACCCCATTTTCCTCTCATGTGGCTGAAACTCAACAGGTCATTCCGCTAGGCAAAACAAAAAAGGTCGGCTCTGTAGGCTACTACGAAACCACACTGTATAGTATAACTAAAGAAGATCTAAGCGTATATCCCAATGAAACTGATTTGAGATCAAATAGTTGGTATGCAGACGCTGCATGGACGTTTCACCAGTAAAATGCTGCCAGTCGTGAATTATCATTCACACCTGGCAGCGAGAAATGTGAAGGAAGGAGACCAGAAAAATATGTACCTAACGTAGAGGTAGAGAAACACATGCACTCAGGAAAAAAAGGTCAGGGAAAAGTCAGCTCCGCAGTCACAGCCTTATTACTATTAGTAGTAGCAGTTGGATTAGAATGATTTGAAAGGAATCACAGACACACTGTCATCTTGTTCCTGGCTTTAAACTAACCTACTGTAGTGGACAAAGGCTGTTGGGTTTATAGAGGAGCAGACAGGATCACTATGTTGACGTTCTGCTAAAAGTCCCAGAATCCCCTGAGGATGTCCTGTGATGACATCATGAGAGTTCCACCGGAGCCAGTCTGACCGGGGGTCTTATCACCCTGGCCATCACCCCGCCGCAGTGTCTGAGTCCAGGAGGGGAGACCAGTACACATTTGCCTCTACGGTCAGCCAGGGGGTCACTGACACATACCTGCTGTCAGGGGATACAGAGGGATGTGTTGGCTCATTTTTGAATGACTAACTTGTACGTATGCACCACCACAGGACGCAAACACACAGGCCGATAATATCAACAGATTTCTCCGAATCTCACATGGACACGCGTCCTCCACTCTTGCCTGTGTTAGAACGAGTAGAACTTACATGGCCAGCGCAGACAGGAAATGGTTCTGGGTTCCGAAGTTACATCAGACCCACATTCAGCTCGTAGTTATAGAACATTTGCTGTAAGGACAAATGCCTTTTATTTTCCCATAATGACTGTCGCTCCATGGGTACACTTTACATTGGAATTTACATAAGAGTAAAAGTATTTCTCCTGTTCAAACATGCAGGCCTTGATAACATCCACTGAGCTATCGTGTGTGGTACTGACATTGACATTCATTATGTAAAAGACCCAAATCATGTCAGGGGAACAAGTGAGTACAGCACAGAGACAGAGTAGTGTGGTTTTTGTGGGTGTAACTGGCAATATAGTGTGAAACCAGACACAGGAAGTTTTGGGGAAGATATCCAACAAAGGCTTCAAGAAAAAATAACAATGAGCAAAGATAATAACTAAACCTGTTATAATTTAGCAAATTAAGCAAATTATGACAGCTATTCAATTGAATTTCTGTCGTTTCTATAAAGATTGCAATATCATTGTGTTTATATGCTGTATCTAGGTATACCATTTTAGGTTGATGGTTATATCAAGGCATGGTCGAAGTGTTTTTCCGCTATTGTATTTTTGTGCCAGCAAGGCCTGCACCATTAAGAGTGTGGCTAGTTTATAGTTTTATATGAAGACAAAACAAACATAATTCCAGAGTACAGTCTGGGATATGAATCTCCTTTGGATTATATGGTCCCAAATGTCCTAATAAATATATAGAGTTTATTTCATAATGTTGACACAACATTGTTTTATTCACGTGGTGTCCCATTTGGTTGAAAAAATTGAACATCACCTGTATGTAATACTTCATGACCTTAATTCAACAACCTTCAGCAAATAAAGTAGTTAAACTTCTATGATCCACAGTTAAATGTATATCTAAAACTCAGATGATGACCAAAGTACACTGGCAAAGAACCACAGGCGTCAAGCACAAGTTTTACGCCCTCAATCTTCCCACAGTAGCAGTGTCTAAGAACCCACATATGTCAACAGTTAGTTTTATACAATAACGTTTTAAAAAGGCAGTAAAAAAAATGCTAAGTTCACAGAAGCATTGATTAAGTGACTGTGATGTTCATGTTAAATGGGTGGGTGCCACTTTATTATCTTGTGAGCGCACGAGAGTTATGGGATAAGGGAGAGAATAGAGAAACATGTACAATGTAATAGTAAGAATGTAAATAAACGAGCCCAGGGTTCGCATTTTCCTCCCACCAGATTCCCCTCTTATCACTAACAGCTACACCACAGTGACAAGATAATAATACCATCGGACAGTAAACAGAAAGCGAGGCCTTATCATTAACTTTCCAGGCCATGTTCAAATGTGTGCCGGTAAATATGTACAGCTGTACATTTCATCCTCCATGGCCCTTATTGAGTGATTTTACAAGCTCTGTGCTGTTCTTTATAAACGGCAGAGCAGTGGAAAGGGCAGGGGAGGAGGTGATGCGTGTGAATGCTCAGTAAACACTCTCGTCTGGTGACTGCTGGGGAGACATAAAATCAATATTTAGCTATGTGGATCTACAATTGGATATAAAAAATGTTTGACCATTTTAAGGTGGACACATGAATGGAAACGGATATGAGATGAGGATTTCATGGGACAGGCACCATGTCTGTGTGTGTGCTTACTAGAAACTATTTTTTACTGTATATAAAAGGACGTGAGTGGAAGAGATGACGAGTTGTCCATTAAGGGCAGGCATCTGTCGCCGACGTCCATTGGGTTCAGTTTGAGAACTCAAACAAAGTGAGTAGGTCTATAGTGAATCCCAGATCCTGGGTAGGTTCTCCAGGATCCTCCGGCGATGCGACGGGTTCGACACTCCGGCTGCACGCAGGTCCTCCTCTGTGATGCCACTGTGGAGAGAGCAAAGGTCATTTCGGGAACCAAACCACCGAGAACAAATCAGGTTCCATCCACCGTTATTTCTCCTCTCACCTGAAGTAGTCCAGGTCGTCCCAGCCGTTGAGGCTGAGTCCCAGAGTGTACTTCTGTAGACCCAGGGTGCTGAGTAGTTCTCGCACCGTCTCTGGAGCTCCATAGAGGACCTGTATCAAACACCAAAACAAATGTCTAGTCAAAAAACGGAATGATAAAGCCTTAGGTCTGGGCCAATTACTAGGCACCTACAATCTAAGATAGATTCCCTCAATCTCACACAAATGATCAAGGAACCTACCAGGTACAACCCCAAATCCGTAAACACGGGCACCCTCATAGATATCATCCTGACCAACCTGCCCTCCAAATATACCTCTGCTGTCTTCAACCAGGATCTCAGCGATCACTGCCTCATTGCCTGCGTCTGTAATGGGCCCGCGGTCAAACAACCACCCCTCATCACTGTCAAACGCTCCCTAAAACACTGCAGCGAGCGGGCCTATCTAATCGACCTGGCACGGGTATGCTGGAAGGATATTGACCTCATCCCGTCAGTAGAGGATGCCTGGTTATTCTTTCAAAGTGCTTTCCTCACCATCTTAAATAAGCATGCCCCATTCAAAAAATGTAGAACTAAGAACAGATATAGCCCTTGTTTCACTCCAGACATGACTGACCTTGACCAGCACAAAAACATCCTGTGGTGTACTGCATTAGCATCGAATAGCCCCCGCGATATGCAACTTTTCAGGGAAGTTAGGAACCAATATACACAGTCAGTTAGGAAAGCAAAGGCTAGCTTTTTCAAACAGAAATTTGCATCCTGTAGCACAAATTCCAAAAAGTTTTGGGACACTGTAAAGTCCATGGAGAATAAGAGCACCTCCTCCCATCTGCCCACTGAACTGAGGCTAGGAAACACTGTCACCACCGATAAATCCACGATAATTGAGAATCTCAATAAGCATTTTTCTAAAGCTGGCTATGCTTTCCACCTGGCTACCCCTACCCCGGCCAACAGCTCCACACCCCCCGCAGCAACTTACCCAAGCCCCCCCCTCGCTTCTCCTTCAACCAAATCCAGATAGCTGATGTTCTGAAAGAGCTACAACATCTGGACCCCTACAAATCAGCTGGGCTAAACAATCTGGGCCCTCTCTTTCTAAGATTATCTGCCACAATTGTTGCAACCCCTATTACTAGCACGTTCAACCTCTCTTTCGTATCGTCCGAGATCCCTAAAGATTGGAAAGCTGCCACTGTCATCCCCCTCTTCAAAGGGGGAGACACTCTAGACCGAAACTGATATAGACCTCTATCCATGCTGCCCTGCCTTTCTAAAGTCTTCGAAAGCCAAGTCAACAAACAGATCACCGACCATTTTGAAACCCATCATATCTTCTCCGCTATGCAGTCTGGTTTCCAAGCTGGTCATGGGTGCACCTCAGCCACGCTCAAGGTCCTAAACGATATCGTAACCGCCATAGATAAAAGACAGTACTGTGCAGCTGTCTTCATCGACCTGGCCAAGGCTTTCGACTCTGTCAATCACTGCATTCATATCGGCAGACTCAACAGCCTTGGTTTCTCAAATGACTGCCTCGCCTGGTTCACCAACAACTTCTCAGATAGAGTTCAGTGTGTCAAATCGGAGGGCCTGTTGTCCGGACCTCTGGCAGTCACTATGGGGGTGCCACAGGGTTAAATTCTCTGGCCGACTCCTTTCTCTGTATACATCAATGATGTCGCTCTTGCTGCTGGTGATTCTCTGACCCAGTTGTACGCAAATGACACCATTCTGTATACTTCTGGTCCATCTTTGGACACTGTGTTAACAAACCTCCAGACGAGCTTCAATGCCATACAGCACTCCTTCCGTGGCCTCCAACTGCTCTTAAATGCTAGTAAAACTAAATGTATACTTTTATACCGATCGCTGCCTGCACCATCACTACTCTGGACGGTTCTGACTTAGAATATGTGGACAACTACAAATACCTAGGTGTCTGGTTAGACTGTAAACTCTCCTTCCAGACTCACATTAAGCATCTTCGAATCCGAAATTAAATCCAGAATTGGCTTCTTATTTCGCACCAAAGCCTCCTTCACTCATGCTGCTAAACCCTCATAAAACTGACTATCCTACCGATTCTTGACTTCGGCGATGTAATTTACAAAATAGCCTCCAACACTCTACTCACCAATTTATATGTAGTCTATCACCAAAGCCTTCCATTTCAATATTATCGCTTGCACAGTGCTCCTTGGGATGTTTAAAGCTTGGGAAATCTTTTTGTATCCAAATCCGGCTTGAAACTTCTTCACAACAGTATCTCGGACCTGCCTGGTGTGTTCCTTGTTCTTCATGATGCTCTCTGCGCTTTTAACGGACCTCTGAGACTATCACAGTGCAGGTGCATTTATACGGAGACTTGATTACACACAGGTGGATTGTATTTATCATCATTAGTCATTTAGGTCAACATTGGATCATTCAGAGATCCTTACTGAACTTCTGGAGAGAGTTTGCTGCACTGAAAGTAAAGGGGCTGAATAATTTTGCACGCCCAATTTTTCAGTTTTTGATTTGTTAAAAAAGTTTGAAATATCCAATAAATGTCGTTCCACTTCATGATTGTGTCCCACTTGTTGTTGATTCTTCACAAAAAAATACAGTTTTATATCTTTATGATTGAAGCCTGAAATGTGGCAAAAGGTCGCAAAGTTCAAGGGGGCCGAATACTTTCGCAAGGCACTGTATCCCTCACTAACTTAAAGCATCAGCTGTCAGAGCAACTTACGATCACAGCACCTGTACACAGCCCATCTGTAACTAGCCCACCCAACTACCTCATCCCCATATTGTTATTTATTTTTGCTCTTTTGCACCCCAGTATCTCTACTTGCACATCAGCATCTGCACATCTATCACTCCAGTGTTAATGCTAAATTGTAATTATTTCGCCACTATGGCCTATGTATTGCCTTATACACAGTCAGTTAGGAAACACACACTGTATATTTGCACACACTGTATATATTTGCACACACTGTATATAGATTTAAATTTTTTCTATTGTGTTATTGACTGTACGTTTGTTTATCCCATGCGTAACTCTGTGTTGTTTTTGTCACACTGCTTTGCTTTATCTTGGCCAGGTCGCAGTTGTAAATAAGAACTTGTTCTCAACTGGCCTACCTAGTTAAATAAAGGTGAGATAAAATATAAAATAAACATTTTAGATCTACCCACCTCTTTCTCCCAGCAGTATCCTCTTTCTGCAGCTATGGCCAGGTCATTCCTCTGGGTCGGTCTCTGGCATGGGGTAGATGGAGCCTCAAGGTCCAATGGGAAGAAGTCTACCTCACTGAGTGACTTGGCTATCTGCAGGGCTGTGAGGGAGTGGTCCCCAAGGGGTCCAACTGGCTGCTCTACTACCCACGGTGCTGAGGCCTGGGTGTGGGGTACACAGGTGGACACATATGGGTAGAAGGCTGGGAGTTTTCTGCTCCGTACAGGGATGGCTTGTTCCTGTTGGTGCACCCTAGGCTGTTCTCTCCTGGGGGTCTCTCTGATGATGGCGGAGTGGTTCATGTACATGTTCCTCAGGTTCTTGGCAGGCAGGATGGAGTCCTGGACAACATTGTTTTTGCTTGGTCGTGGTTGTATGGGTTGTTCATGATAGTGAGAGGTGGGGCTTGGGGCTGGGGGGATTGGCAATGGGTCCTTTGCTGGGAAGAGCTGATAGGAGGAGTTAGTCTGGGGTGGATGATGGTCATTGGTGGAAGGATAGTGGGGCAGGATCCCTGGAATCTCGATTTCAGTGAAGTCAGACCTGCGAGGGGACTTCCTGTCACAGCCACGCCCCCTGAAGAGTTTGGGTAACTGCAGCGCGGAGTCGCCGGCCCAGACCACCTGAGGGTCCCTGCGAGGGGGTGGAGACTCCTCTACTCTTCCCAGGACAGACACACCTTCAAATATGAAGTATGCAGGGTTTGTGTAACTGCTAGGGGCCGGCTTGGGTGGAGACGGTGAGGATCTGAAATGTGTGGACAGATAATAATGAAAGTAGGCTAAATGACAAACCATACTATAAACTCCCATCACTAATTATATCTCGGAATCATATGCTGACAATGTATGTTGGCTAGTTTTACAATGAGTGGCTTGAAAAACACCAAAAAGATCCTCACCGGCTGATAGGTGCCCGAGTGGGCGGAGGAGACAAGCATCCCCTCACCAGACCCTTCTCATCCTTCTCAAAGCAGAACCATTCTGAAAAAGACAAAACAGATGTTTATTGGACACCATCTAACTAATGTCTTCTCCATATGTCCTGTGTTGTCTGGGGTAAAGGTTGCCCGTGGCGTGTGGTGGCAGTGTTTATGTGTGTTGTCATGGCAATGCATAATGCCTGACCTATAGGGCAAATGGCACCCACTCACACTGTGTGTCTTTTGAATGTCTCAGGATGCATCTGGTCAGGGTCAGTCAGCGAGGAGCCAAAAGAGGAAGCCATGGCAGAGACCACAGAGAGAGAAAGCCAAGCCTTGGATCAATCAGGAACCAAATAGAGGAAGCAATGAGAGATACACAGGAGAACCAGAGGGCATATTGACTGTTGCAACAGAAGCCCAGCGGGAAGTGATAGTGTGAGCAGAGGAAGGAGAGGAGAGCAGTGATGAGGTTGGTGGGAGGGCAGCCAGGCGAACCCACCGTAGATCTTCTCCCGTGTTCCTCGCCGGTCCTTGGGCACATGGACCCTGACCCGCCCACGTATGGAGCCCATCTCCTCACCCCGGTGGGTCAGAAATGTCTCAAACTGCTCTGCCGCGCCGATAAGGGAGCGCAGTGCCACACAGCACTCACCTACAAAGTCAACAGTAGGATCAACAATGGAGTGGACACTGATCCCGGCCTAGACACTGATCTCTGGTCAGTTTAGCTTTTTTCTATCCTAATAGTTAAGATTTGAAGACTGTACACTGATCTTTGATCTGTGCCTAAAATACACTTTAAAAACCTAAACATCTCAATGACTACGGTCAAATGGCATTGATTGACTAAGTGACTGATGAGAGGGGAAATAGTGAATGGTGGTGGTTACGAACAGGAAGGGAAGGAGTAATGACCAACCGTATGACTCAAACCCGTCACATGACTTGACAGACAGCAGGAGGTGCTGATCCTGAAGGTACTCCATGTCTGAGACGATCGGGAGAAGCTATGATATGTAGACACACACACACAAACAGGTTAGCTATGAGTCTTTGGTATGAGTTTGCTCATCTAGCTCCAGATTGATGTATTTACCTTGGGCAGCTGCTTGGGGGACCAGCCCAGTTTGAGGAAGCCAGGCACGTCACAGCTCTGTGAGTCATTCTCTACGGAACGGCGGATCTCTGCTCAAAACAGATATCGACTTAAATTATTCATCACATAAGTCACAGAGTTTGTTATATAACTTTAGATGAACTAGGTGAGAAAGGGTTAAGGACAAAGCACCTTCAAGGCAGGATGAGTGAAACTCAATGAAGAACTTGGCTTTGCTGGCTGTCTTCACAATGGCCTCAACACCTTCCAACTCCATCCAGGCCCTCTCCATGCTCGAGTTTGGGTCTGTTTTGTAGTGCAAAGAAATCGAGGCTCACAAGCAAGTATCACAGTTATATTATACAACGTATATTAATCAAAATTCTTATGTCAAAATAACCACAATCACCTGTTTTGGAAATGAACTGTGACGTCACCCCTACATGGAATGTGGCAAAAACAGGCGAGTGGTCGCTGGTGAAGATGTCATCTGTACAACCTGGAGGCAGAGAGATCTCAGTCGTAATGATACAACCGTGTCCATTATCCTTATTCTGTTAACTGTACCATCATACAAGCATTCTTATGTCACTAATGATCACTTCAGCACTCTATGCTATTCAACCTTTTCGTCAAAACCTGCGGCACAGACTAAACTAATGATCCTCTAATGGCTATGACGGACTATGCTGTATGGTATGCTGTATGGTATGCTGTATGGTGAGTATTTGCTGAAGGAGGTCAAAAGCAGTGCCCTGGAGTCAGGGCCACAGTGAGGAAGTGACTGCTCGTCTGAGGACCACAGACCAGAGGACGTAGGAGTTGCCAATCATACCTTAAACAGGGACTCTCGCATTTTA
Source organism: Oncorhynchus mykiss (assembly GCF_057628025.1). Taxonomy (NCBI): domain Eukaryota; kingdom Metazoa; phylum Chordata; class Actinopteri; order Salmoniformes; family Salmonidae; genus Oncorhynchus; species Oncorhynchus mykiss. Next base: position 10,646,806 of record NC_143035.1, read on the forward strand.
CAGGAAAACAATCAAAGAAATGGCCACAAAATATCTAATTTAGGAACGCCACGAGAAATAATACTATCATATCCAATTGGCTGTGCCTGAATGCTAAACTACAAAGCTGTTAGAGTGCCTTCGGAAAGAATTCAGGCCCCTAGACTTTTTCCACATTTTGTTATGGTTACAGCCTTATTTTAAAATGTATTAAGTTGTTTTTTCCCCTCATGTACACACAACACCCCATAATTACAAAGCAAAAACAGGATTTTAGAAATGTTTGCTAATTTATTAAAAATAAAAACGGAAATATAACATTTACCTAAGTATTCAGACCATTTACTCAGTACTTTGTTGAAGCACCTTTGGCAGTGATTACAGCCTCGAGTCTTTTGGGTATGACGCTACAAGCTTGGCACACCTGTATTTGGGGAGTTTCTCCCATTCTTCTCTGCAGATCCTCTCAAGCTCTGTCAGGTTGGATGGGGAGCGTTGCTGCACAGCAATTTTCAGGTCTCTCCAGAGATGTTCGATTGAGGTCAAATCCATTATCTTTAAAGACAAGGTCCTGAAAAAGGGATGTTTCTTTTTTTGCTGAGTTTATGTTCTAAACCAGGGATGGGCAACTAGTTGCCCACAGCCCCCCTTTTGGAGGCCTGTGGCCCAATAATAATAATAACAAAAATACTATTTTTGTTGGAACTCAATCGGGGTCTCAACTTTCTGTTGAGCGTTGGAATAATAGAATCCACAGTGTGCAACTTAGAAATTTGGGTGTGCTACTGCAGCGCCAGCTGTGCAATCAGAGTCCTGGGTTCGCGCCCAGGCTCTGTCGTAACCGGCCGCGACCGGGAGGTCCGTGGGGCGACGCACAATTGGCCTAGCGTCGCCCGGGTTAGGGAGGGCTTGGTCGGTAGGGGTGTCCTTGTCTCATCGCGCACCAGCGACTCCTGTGGCGGGCTGGGCGCAGTGTACGCTAGCCAAGGTGGCCAGGTGCACGGTGTTTCCTCCGGCGCATTGGTGCGGCTGGCTTCCGGGTTGGATGTGCGCTGTGTTAAAGAAGCAGCGGCTTGGTTGGTTGTGTATCGGAGGACGCATGACTTTCAACCTTCGTCTCTCCCGAGCCCGTACGGGAGTTGTAGCGATGAGACAAGATAGTAGCTACTACACAATTGGATACTACGAAATTGGGGAGAAAAAGGGGTAAATTATTTTTTTTTTGGGTGTGCATCAGCAGTCACTCAATTAGCACGTCAGCATTTTTTTTAAAGGTTTGGTAAGTTAGTCTCGCGGCCAGCTATCTAAACTTGTAGTAAGCATGGTCTAATTACCGACCGGGGTGGGGCCCATTGATCATCAGTTATCACATAAAAAACTGCAAACATTTGCCTGCACCCTGTGGCAAAATGAGTAGAATTGCAGGAAATTCACCTTCAAATGTAAATATCGGTCATGGCTGTCATGAGTGGGGCCGCTAAAATGTTTTCTCACAAGGGGATGGGGTTGGGGGGGGTACGCAGACCCATGAGCCACTGCGGCCCCTCATGATGAGTTCCGTTTTTTTGTGGCCCCCAGCCCCATCAAAATCATCCATGTCGTAAAACCTAAACCCACCATAGGAGTTGCAGGTGATATGTGTCTCTGAGTAAGACTTCCACAGAATCCGGTCACACCATGATGGCACATTGACACGCACCTGTAGACACAGAATAGAAGAATGGCTATATTTATTGTGTGTTTGTGTTCGGTGCGGACACATTGAACATAGAATTGATTTAGAAAAATGGTATTATATAATGTAGGGAACACTGCATTCCAATCATACAAGCCATTTCACTCTGTGAGGTAGTTTTAGTAGTCGTGATGACAGCTGCCGTCAAAGCACCTGTGACCCCAATAGAGACTGATTGGGTTACACATACAGTAAATCTAGTCGTGAGCTATACTTCTTTGTGTAGAATGTTTAGGGGGGCAGGTTACACTAGTTGCAAAAGGTAACGTTCCCAAAATAGCAAATTCCCTTATTTGCTGACTGCTTTCACAAGGCTCACAGTGATGCTTTGTGTGGATTATTTATCACTTACTGCTTGAATGTAATTCAGACAACACACTGATTTGGACACAATGTAGCTTTGAGAGGTTGTGTCCGAGAGTGTCACAAGGAGATAGACTCACGCCAGAGGTCTTGTACTTCTGCCACAGGTAACTGTCCCTGGACCCCCTCTCGTACCGATAGGTGGGCGGAAACGCAATCTTCTCTTCCTCTTAACCAGGACAAAGTGAGAGAAAGGGAGAGAGAATGGGTAGATTCAGCGACAAAAGCAAGGAAGAGGAGAAATTATTGACAAGAATAAATAACACAGGTATTTTCACCCGCACAGGAACACACAGTTGGACATGACGTCAGTAGGATGCTACTCACTGAAATTGAGGAAGGCCTTCCTCTTGTGTCGTTCTTGCGTCAGCTGGTCAGCACACATGAGCTCATCAAACTCCCGCTTGGAAACATGTTTCAGAATGTCCTGTAAAGCAATAGCGATTCAGTATGAGAGAATTCAAGGTACCGCTCTGGATCTATGGAGATTCTTGATTTCGGGTTAAACTACATTTGATCTATTTGCTGGGGAACAACGAAACAGAGAGCGGAGAGCAGACAGGGTTTGTCTGACCTGTACGTCCAGATCTAGTCTGTAGTTGAGGTCTCCACACCAGAAGAGATGTGTGAAGCGCAGGCTGACGTCAAAGGCACTGAGTTGCCGGTCACCCAGGGACAACAGTCTGAGGATGTCCGCACAGTTCTGGTTCCTCCTGACAGGACCACAAGCACAGGGAGTGACAACATCAACTCACACACATAGACATGCTGCGTACATACATTGGAAACGTATACACTCTACAGCCCTGGCATGTCCTTATATAGAACGGACACAGTGGACATCAATCTGATGATAGTTGTGTTGAACATTATCCGCCTTATCTCAGTTCACTGGTCACGATGGCAACATCCACCCGTAGCACGCGCTCCAGCAGGTGTATCTCACTGATCTCACTGATCTTCCCTAAAGCCAACACCTCATTTGGCCGCCTTTCGTTCCAGTTCTCTGCTGCCAGTGACTGGAACGAACTGCAAAAAGCGCTGAAGTTATCATAGCCTATCGGTAAATAGCCCACCCAATTTTACCTACCTCTTCCCCATACTGTTTATATTTATTTACTTTTCTGCTCTTTTGCACACCAATATCTCTACCTGTACATGACCACCTGATCATTTATCACTCCAGTGTTAATCTGCAAAATTGTAATTATTCGCCTACCTCCTCATGCCTTTTGCACACAATGTATATAGACTCTTTTTTTTCCTACTGTGTTATTGACTTGTTAATTGTTTACTCCATGTGTAACTCTGTGTTGTCTGTTCACACTGCTATGCTTTATCTTGGCCAGGTCACAGTTGCAAATGAGAACTTGTTCTCAACTAGCCTAACTGGTTAAATAAAGGTGAAATAAAATAAAATAAAAATTATCTGTCAACTAACACCCCTCCTGTGGTATACACCCAAGATGTGTATACCACAAGAGGCTGGTGGTACCTTAATTTGGGAGGACGGACTGGAGCGGAATTAGCGGAATGGTATCAAATGCATCAAACACATAGTTTGATGCAAATTGCTCCGTTCCGGCCATTATTATGAGCCATCCTCCCCTCAGTAGCCTCCACTGGTGTATACAATATGTACATACCTGACTACTTTCTCACTGCCAGAGGTCAGATGGCAGTTAACAAATCCAAAAGAAGTACTGTTGAAGAGTAAGGAAACCCCAACAGCACCTTTATTTCCTGGAAACAAACAGATTTGACATTTAAAGGTTAACCTCATTTTGTTGATAAAACACAACATCTCGTTCCTGTTGATCATGCTCTGATATCATAGATCAGGGGTGTAAAACTCATTCCACGGAGGGCCGAGTGTCTGCAGGTTTTTGTTTTTTTCCTTCCAATTAAGACCTAGACAACCACGTGAGGGGTGTTATGTACTAATTAGCAACTTTAATTCATCAATCAAGTACAAGGGAGGAGCAAAAACCCGTAGGTCCCCCGTGGAATGAGTTTGACACGTGTCTTTGGCTGTAGGCTATGCCAAAGATACAGGATGTGTCCGTGGAGGCTGCTGACTGGAGGACGGCTCATAATAATGCCTGGAATAGAGTCAATGGAATGGTATCAAACATGTGGTTTCCTTGACATTCTATTGACTCCCGTCCATCCATTACTATGAGCCGTCCTCCCCTCAGCAGTCTCCACTGGTATGTATGTGTATACTACGCATTCATTTCTGAGACGAGGAGGCGGGTGTGGTGTTATGGGTAGCCGACCCATAGACCACCCAAAGTAGGGGCCTGGTATCATACCCAGTGTGTTCCCCAGGCCAGTCTTCACACTGGCTGTGTTTACATGGCTGATGCGACTCTCGTGCTCCGGCTTCACGAACACTGCCAGCCTCATGTTCCACAGTGACTGTACTGCCACCTGCAGGACACATAACCACAGAACACTATAACAGAGCAATCAAGACATCGGCCTACAGTACTGCTGATTGAAAAAAGCTAAAGTAATGATAACATATATGTCTTGATTTCTCATGGAAGTATCATAATCATAGACATAAGCAATTGTTTTTAGACATTTTATTGCGAGGCTAACTCCAGTGAGTATCAGGTAAATGAATGAGCAATAAACCTTAAGATGCTCTAGACTTCCAGTTTATACCAACGATCTATATATACACTAGATGACTAACAGGGGAAGCTGTTTTGAAGCCACCGCGCCCCCATCTTGGCACTCCACTGTTGTAAAATTTTTTTGGGGAAGCTATAGAAATGCATAGTTTTTGCCGCGTTTATTCCATTACAGACACATTAATGCAAACCTTTTCATTATATGTGAGCTAAACATACAAATAAAAAGTGTAAAATATATACAATTATTTTCCTTAAAGCATACTTTTTGAAAGTCTGAATGTTACTGTCCCCACTACAACAACAAAATACTGAAATCAATGTCATTTTGTCCTTAAAACATTTAATTGAAATACTGTAGAATTCCATTCATTATTATGGAGAACCCTCTCTACTAGGGAGTGCCAATATGGCCCACTGGTGGTTTCAAATCCTCTCATTGGCCAATACATAGCATCCGTAATCCGGGGTTTATATAAGTCATTGGTTTATGCACCCTTTTTTATTACCTCTTTGTGCAAATACAAAGAGCATGTAAAGTCACTGTCACAGAGAGATAAACAGCTATCATTGCTTCAGGATGAATGGTAAAATAAAAAGTGCATCAGAACAGATATCCTATAAGGTGAGCAAGGACATAATGACATAATGCAAACACATGACAATCAGAGACACCGAAAGCTGGGAGAAAGGGCCAATAAGGTATAGGGACAGAAAGAAAGAGACAGATGGAAAGATGGCGAAAGAGCGGCACATACAGTAGAGGTGGAGGAAAACAGGGACATAGCGATGGAGAAAAAGAAGCAGAGAGAGATGGAGAAAGAGGACTGGGGGACAACAGATGGAAATGAGCTGTTTGCTAAATCTGGTGCAACAATTTCCTTTCTCCGTGTTCTAAAACGTGTGTTTTTGTTGTACATTGTCTGTGTCCCAAATTTGTTTTGACATAAATGGAGGACAATAGAGGAAAAAGTGATGCTCACCTGTTTGTACTCTATATGAGTGTAGCTGTGTAGGGTAGCCTTGACGTGCTCGGTCCACTCCTTCTCCCCCTGAGAGTTCTCCTGGGTACCCAGGGCGTAGATGTCGTGAGGCAGCAGAGCTGTGGACTCATCTGGGGTTCGCCCCAGACCACAGCACGTCACCCAGGACTGCAGACTGCGAGGGGGAGGGGAGCCACCTGGACACACAGCCAATAAGATCATTAGTGAGGGTCCTACTCAGTATAGGCCACTATCTAGTGCTTCAAATATAAAAAACAGTGTTTCTAATAAGAAAATGGTGGCTTTCCAGTGTAATAACCCTGTAATAACCGTAGCCATACCAGGAAAAGTACTGATGTCAGACAGTGACAACGGAAGACATATTACTCTAGGACAGTGAGGTTCTACTGATGTCGTAGTTACCCATATTCCAGCTGCCCACAAACACAGAGATGACATCAGGTTCACTCAGATGGGAGTGTCTGGTCTTCATCAGCTGTAGCAGCTGGCAGAACGCCTCCCGTTTCTGGAGGGAAGAGAGAGTGTTCTCAGTCAATACAATGGAATCCAATGGGTGGCAACATACACAGACGAATGTAGACCTGTATGTACCCTTGCACTCTCAAACATGAGCTCTCGTGGGGTGTTGTGATGACTGTCCACTACCATGCGCAGCTTGGCTGGACTGCTCTGGAACTTGACTAGCTGCAGAACTGACACGTGCGCACGCAAGGGAAAAGAGGGGAATCGTTAGGATCATTGAACACTTCTTCATCGAACTCGGTCAAGTAATGTCAGATGTTGATGTTATTCTCTTACTCCGGTCGTGTGAGACTGTCTCCGCTCCGAATGACCCGGCCTTCCTGTCAAACAGCAGCACTCCTGTGTCCAAGTCCACTGACACGGTCTGTCTGCCGTAACGCACCATCTTAATCTAGACACACACGCAAAGATGATACAAGATATACAATACTGTACCACAAAAATGATCAAAATATGACTAAACAGCTGGTATGCCCCCCTAAAAGTATGACGTGCCCTTTGTCTCTCTCTGTCACCTGAAAGGAGTGGACAGGTATGGGCCTGGCATTGTTCTTGGCTACAGGGACTAGTGCTGGAGCAGGGACTGGGGCTGGAGAAGGGGCTGGAGCTGGAGCATGGGCAGGAGCAGGGGATGGAGCAGGGACTGGGGCTGGAGCAGAGACTGGGACTGGAGCTGGGGCAGGAGCAGGGACTGGAGCTGAGACAGGGGCGGGTTCACGGAGAGGGGCAGGCTGCACAGCCAGGTTGTGATTGGTCACAGCATCTTGAAGAGCTTTCAGCACCTGCACAGTAAGAGCATAGAGAGCTTTAGACTGGAAAGTAAATTAATATCAGACTGGTTTGCATTGGGGAGGGGGGGGGGGACAGTGTGTGTGTGTGTATGTATGTGGGTACAAACCCTCTTCTCCAGGGAGGACAGCAGGCTGACCAGGGCAGAGATTTTACACAGCAGGCTGTCCAACTCCATGTCTGGACCTCTACCCATATTCTAAAAGGAGGGACAGTAATATTAAGTATTAAGTAGCTGTGTGCTATGTGAAATACAGGTCTAAATATAGAATTGTACCCCATGAATGGAACATATTTAGAGGTGTTTTATTTTCAACTTTTTTAACAGTGATGCGCTGTGAAAGTTAGTTTTCTCAATTAGTGCACTAGAGGGCGCAGCAGATCAGATTTCCATTCATTTTCTGTCTTCTTTGTTTGTGGGTCCATTGTGGACCATAGTAGAGTAGACGGGGTAAGACAGACAGGGTAGGACCTCCGAGTCCGTACTGGAGTTGCAGCAACGAGACAAGACTGTAACTACCAATTGGATGCCACGAAATTGGGGAGAAAACAGGGTTAAAAAAAGGACAGACAGAACGGGTAGGACAGACAGGGTATATCACAGATGGGATGTACCTGTGACTTGGTGGAGGTTAAAGGGCAGGTGGGATGGTCAAACACTTTGGCCAGCGTCTCCAAACTGGACATGGTCAGATCAATCTCACTGTGGATCAGACAATCAGTTTCATTTTCTCCCTGTGATAACTAACAAATCCATCACATCACAAACACTAAATGACATACAGCACTAACTGTAGTAGCAGTAGCAAAATGCTGAAACCCACCTGTTGAGTCCCTGGCATGCTGTGCCCAGGGTGTGGTGTAGATGGAGTAGGCCTTTTGCTCCTCTACGCAGACCCTCCACATCCAGAGGCAGCTCACTGCACAGATACTCACTGAGCAGCCCAACCACCTCACCTGCCATGCTGTGAAACCACAGTAAAAAAAATCTACATTTTATGTGGTTTATCCATCATTTTTACCAGAAAGAGAAAATAAAACTAACGGAATGGAATGTTAGTGTAAAAAAATTAATAATTCAACACACTCTTGAAAAGAAACAAAGTTTATCATGAGTGTTCGCAAACGTAAGCCTGGTTGAAAGCAGCACTTTCAAGGAAGGGAAAGGGGATACCTAGATGCCACAGGAAAATACTACAGTGCTAAAGTACCCCAAATAGCCCCAGACCAATAGTGCACATTTTTCCCTATTTATGTGTGGAACTGGAAGTATATCTGCATTCTCCTGATGTGTGATTGGTGTTAGGGTGTGTGTACCTGGGTGTGTTGAGCTCCTGCAGCCTGTGGAGGAAGAGGAGATGGGGGGATGGGGTGACTGGGGTGACTGGGGGTCCTTCTGGGGGAGATGTACTGACTGAGACTGGGGCTGGGCTGGGACTCCACACCAGCCCTGGCTTCTCATCATCACCTGAGCTCTCCTCACCAGGCTCTGTGTCCCTCCCCACAGGGTACAGCAGGGGGATGACCAGACCCTTATGAGGGTGCTGGTACCCCAACACCAGGTCCCCCAGTGTACGGAAACAGTTCACCTGCACCCCTTGAGATGTCTGTGGGGAAACACACATACAGCATAGAGAGAATTATAATATAAATAGACATTCACAGACATAGCGATTTGCTCAAACATGTAAGAATGAACATACACGGGCTGTGGTTATACATACATGGGCTGTGGTTATACATACATGGGCTGTGGTTATACATACATGGGCTGTGGTTATACATACATGGGCTGTGGTTATACATACATGGGCTGTGGTTACCCAGAAAGGTCAAAAATACCATAAACACATGATACAGAACCTACACAACACAAGTTGATCTTCATGAGAGTGTCCTTAATGTACAGGAGAGATGTACAAATTCCCTGAACTGATGCCACAATGAGCTGCAAACCGTCCATCAAGATAATGTTTATAAACTGTTTCTCTAAAGTTCCTAAAGCTTGGAAGACCGCACAAATGTCTCAAATCCACATGAACCTGTTCAGGATACGCATGTGTTGTTCGAACAGTGTCCACCAAAACAAAATGGACCTGGATATATTCAGGGGGATCCCTTGGAGTAGAGGTGCGGTCTCTTGGGCCCTGGAGGTGCCAAACAGAAGCTACAACCACTCACCTCTGTTTGCATAGCCAGAACAAGAACCACATCAAACACTCATTGCCAAGCAGGCTGCAGAAACCACTGCTAATCAGCCACAGGACAGGAGATGATGTCACAAACCTACCCCCCCAAATTCTGGTCACTGGCAAGGTTGGCTGCCATGAGTCACAGTGTTCCAGCAGTTTACTAGCCGACCTCTGTGTTCTGAGCCGGTCTACCGTACACACGCACAAACGCTGCCCGCTATAAACAACACTCCAACAGCCAGCTGTCTCAGATACGTACAGTAAACATGGAGGGGAAACACATATTCAACAGCCATCGACAAACGCATTAAGTGCCAGTCACACACACACACACACCGCGGGCATAGACATATTAGATGCCACGGACACACTCTCAGACACAGGACCCAAAGGGCGCACACAGCAACACTGCAAACTAAAAGCCCCTTTCCTGTACGTCTTATTTTAGAAACGTTTGTTTTCATTGTGTGGTTTGAAAAACCATTTTTGGCAGACATTACCTGCCCCAGTTGCCAGGGACTCCTCTAATGGTTTATGCATTTTTTCGAGGAACTCTTGAGAAGTAATTACAAAGAAAATACAGACTAAACGACTCAGGGAGACAAAAACAGCCTGTCTTTTAGCTCAAAATATCCCTTCTATAAAATAGCCCCCTCAGAAAAACAAGAAAGCAACCACGCAATCCCTATGTGGTAATGTTTTTTAATAGCAAAGCCAGTGAGACAATCTGCTTATTGGGGATTTTACTGACTTCCGTGGAAAACAAGCGAGGCAGCGATACAGTACATGGAGCGCAGCCCTCATCTGAAAAGAACGTTTACAATGGTGTTTTCAAATCAAAGACTCATTAAATGACTGTCTCTATGAGACAATTGTTATTGAGCTGGTTTTGCACCAGATATGGTAAAGGAATGCACAGGCTGGTTTGCGGGCTGCCTCAAATGTTTTTTGTTACTGTGTTTTTTTCCTCATTCCTGATAATTAGGACCAGGAGCTGTGGCTCTTGAAAGGAGTCGTCCCCTATAGTCACTATCTAAAACACACCCATACAACCGCCACACACAAACTAATCCGAACCATCCCTATCCCCCACCCAACTAACCCTCAACACACACATCCTTGTCCACGGCACATTCACACACAAAGCACAAACAGACCCATCCTCCTTAGAGCACTGGTCAATGAGTGGGTAGGTCAGGAATCTGTGAGACACACACGCAATTTCTCCTCCGTGCAATTGTCATTCTCCAAGCATGCAGCCGCATGGCAGAGATGCCATTCAAACAAAAAGGCCTAAGGCAGAATGAGCCTAGTATATGAACACAAGACACTTCCTGTTTCCCTTACAACATACAACAACACAACTCTTTTGTAACGATAACAACTACAGTATTGTACAGTCCATTCTTTCTCGAAAGTGGTTGCTACAAGAGGATAATATCATGCTTGCACATGTAGGATATGCTACAGTATTAGCCTAGTTACTGTCAGGATTAGGTCATGTGTGTGTATGTGAGGCGGGGGGGGGGTTGGAAAGTTAAACTGATGATGGTCACTCACCTGTACAGCCAACAGGCCGTCTGCATCAGGAAGAATACGATAAGTGTGAACGTGCCGTTGGTACCTGAAAAGGGGAAAATAACATTTACAAATGTACTGTATATCCCAAGACAGCACTATACATAACTATACCACTGTCATGGGCAGAAATAAACATTAAAAGGCAAAACACGCTTTAAAGTAACAATGAAATAAGGATGAGCAGATGTGCTGCCCTTGTTAAAGATAAACAAGACGCTAATTTGTTGATGGTGTGACTCAGTTCGATGGTTATTTTAGCAGCTTCATGGTCCACTGCACAGCGTGGGATTACATGACTACTACCGGGCAATTCCATGGAAACGGAACTGCGCTGAGAAGCAGATTTTTCACTTAAAATGTATTCCAAACAAAAACCATTGATTTCAAAGTTAAACAAACCATACAACTCCATGCACAATGACTGCTTTTAACAATTTACACAGAACAGTTTACAGAAACATTTACTGGAAGAACTGTGCATATGCAAAGTTTAGTGAAATTTTTTCGGTAAAATCACCCTCTGTTTTTCATGTGACCATGTTTTTCATGGTTAAAAGATGTCTACCGAAAGAATTTGGAAGTTAGCTATGCCATGACACCTTGACTCTGAACAAAATCTATTTTGGTTATTGAGCCACAGTAAGTGGATTTACACCCGGTAACGGGATTGCGGTAACAGAATTCTTTCATGGGTCCCTGATCTGTACTACACAGAAATGCATAATTATAGATATAAATGTAATTCTCTTCATGGCGTTGTATCCTAAATAGGTACACACAGGTATTAATATGCAAAATCCTCCTTTGCATATTTGGTTATTATTCTACACACTGGCTATTATTTGAATGAGCTCCTCCACTTAGCAAGACCAAATCTGAACCAATCATATGCATCTATGTTTCACAAGTTTTGACATCAAAGTACAGCACAGTAGAGCTCAGTAGAGTACAATATAGTGTACTCAACTCGTACTGTACTGAACTCTACTCTATACTAATCTACTGTACTGAGCTATATTCTACTCAATTTTTTAAAACTTTACCGTACTGTAATGCGCTCTCCAAACTTGTGAGAAATAGACGTCTACGATTGGTTCAATTGTTCGGTCTGGTCCAAATCTTAACCAATCAGACACGTTTATTTCAGTCAAATCATGGCCCGTCCGGAACAGACCAAAAATCAACATCTGTGGACATTGAAATTAAAGCCGGTCCAGGCCGTACCAAAAAAATGGCATATGTGGACATTGAAATCAAGGCCAGGGTGGACTGACCAGTTTTCAACAATTCTTCAACATCCATGAAAGAAAGAGAGGGCGCTCATGGGTAGGTGTTGGTAGGCAGGGGCACAGAAAGGAGTCAACCTGTGCCTAGTACATGCCCCTTTGCCCTTCCACTCACCATGTGCCATTTTGGGGGGGTGGTATAGATATTTTTTTGTATTAAGTTTTGTTATTGTTGTTCTAAACCCATTGCCCGCATGTTCGTCATGACGTCTTCAAGTTTGCTACCTAAGGGATAGATCGAAATTTACTGTATTACATTAATTGTAGCGGCCCTGTGTTTATAAACATGTATATCTACTTGGCTTTTGTGGCACAAAAATAAACTCAGCAAAAAAAAGAAACGTCCTCTCACTGTCAATTGTGTTTATTTGTGTAAATATTTGTATGAACATAACAAGATTCAACAACTGAGACATAAACTGAACAAGTTCCACAGACATGTAACAAACAGAAATTGAATAATGTGTCCCTGAACAAAGAGGGGGTCAAAATCAAAAGTAACAGTCAATATCTGGTGTGGCCACCAGCTGCATTAAGTACTGCAGTGCATCTCCTCCTCATGGACTGCACCAGATTTGCCAGTTCTTGCTGTGAGATGTTACCCCACTCTTTCACCAAGGCACCTGCAAGTTCCCGGACATTTCTGGGGGGAATGGCCCTAGCCCTCACCCTCCGATCCAACAGGTCCCAGACGTGCTCAATGGGATTGAGATCCGGGCTCTTCGCTGGTCATAGCAGAACACTGACATTCCTGTCTTGCAGGAATCACGCACAGAACGAGCAGTATGGCTGGTGGCATTGTCATGCTGGAGGGTCATGTCAGGATGAGCCTGCAAGAAGGGTACCACATGAGGGAGGAGGATATCTTCCCTGTAATGCCTGTAATGACAACAAGCTCAGTCTGATGATGCTGTGACACACAGACCCAGACCATGATGGACCCTCCACCTTCAAATAGATCCCGCTCCAGAGTACAGGCCTCGGTGTAACGCTCATTCCTTCAACGATAAACGTAAATCCGACCATCACCTTTGGTGAGACAAAACCACGACTCGTCAGTGAAGAGCACTTCTTGCCAGTCGTGTCTGGTCCAGCGACGGTGGGTTTGTGCCCATAGGCGTATCTGCAGTCCTCATGCCTCCATGCAGCATGCCTAAGGCACGTTCACGCAGATGAGCAGGGACCCTGAGAATATTTATTTTGGTGTTTTTACAGAATCAGTAGAAAGGCCTCTTTAGTGTCCTAAGTTTTCATAACTGTGACCTTAATTGCCTACCGTCTGTAAGCTGTTAGTGTCTTAACGACCGTTCCACAGGTGCATGTTTATTAATTGTTTATGGTTCATTGAACAAGCATGGGAAACAGTGTTTAAACCTTTTATAAAGATCTGTGAAATGATTTGGAATTTTTACAAATTATCTTTGAAAGACAGGGTCCTGAAAAAGGGACGTTTCTGTTTTTGCTTTGTTTACTTAGACAAAAATACATATATACACAATTTATTTTCCTTCCTTTTTCTTGAGTGGGCAGCCTGATGAAAGCCAGTCAATTTTTAAATCACCCAGAAAATATACCTCTGTTGATATCACATACGTTATCGAGCATTTCACACATGTTAGCCAGATACTGACTAGCACTTGGTGGTCCAAAGCTGCTTCCCACCAGAATGGGCTTTAGGTGAGGCAGATGAACCTGTAGCCATCTTACTTCAACAGTATTTAACATTGTCACACTGGTATAACTGTTCAGGAGACAGGCGCAGGAATGCGTAATAGTAAAAAAAAAGAATTAGACCCAAATTTCTACCAAACAAAGACGTATACAAAACACAGGGTTGAGACCCAAACAAAAGAGCGAGGAGTACCTCAAATAAATACACAAGCGCACAATGAGCGTGTGCGTAATGACAGTTCCGGAGGGATCCGTGACAAACATGAGATCCTCTCTAAGCCTTACAGAAATGTGTATCTGAATAGAAAACGGCCACACCTCCACCTTTGGCATTTGGGTCTTTTCTGTAGATCTTATAACCATGTATTGCTACCACTGTATCAGCAAATGTATTATCTAAGTGAGTTTCAGAGATTGTCAGAATATGAATGTCATCTGTTACTAGCAAATTATTGATTTCATGAACCTTGTTTCTTAACCTACATATGTTAACGTTGGCTATTTTTTGCACTTTTCTGGGATGCTTAATTGTTTTTATGGCTTTACTGGGAGGTTTAGATTTTGTGTCACTGGACTACACACAATACCCCATAATGTCAAAGTGGATAGTATGATTTTCACATTTTTTACAAATTACTAAAAAATGAAAAGGTGAAATGTCTTGAGTAAATACGTAAGTATTCAACCCCTTTGTTATGGCAAGCCTAAATAAGTTCTGGAGTAAAAATGTCCTTCACAACTCACATAATAAGTTGCATGGACTCACTCTGTGTGATGTAATAGTGTTAAACATGATTTTTGAATGACCACCTCATCTCTGTACCCCACATATACAATTATCTGTAAGGTCCCTTAGTTGAGCAGTGAATTTCAAACACAGATTCAACAACGAAGACCAGGGAGGTTTTCCAATGCCTCGCAAAGAAAGGCACCTATTGATCAGCAAGCCCGCCCCCTTTTCCCCATGTCAATCATGTCTTTAGGAGGCACTGTAACCAGCTTGCTCACAAATTGTGATGAGTTAGTATGTTGTTGCAGAAATAAATAGACCTGGGGGAGGGGTTGTCCAGACACATTAGCTTTGACCATCAGATAACAGAAAGTGAAAGAAAACGGTTATCAACATGACAGTGGAAGGGAGGAAGAAATTCTGTTGCAGATTTTTCAGAAATTCTGTTGCCAATTCATTAACATAATTGATATTGGTAAAAACTAATTGATATGTCTACCTTTACTGGTTACTTCTGTGAACTTTCATTATTCTCCCTCCACATAAAAAATATATTTAAAATATGTGGGTTTTTGGTAACAGAATTTCAAGGCACAAGGCAATGTTTCTTCAATTTACAGATTACAGAAAATGTTTTCCTAACCTAAATATAAGTGTTGATATTAGTTGGCAGGGGTTTTTACTTCAGCATTATTGTGTTTAGATGTATTTTCTAATACCTTTTAAGACTTATTCTGATAGATGTTTTCTCAGACTCCTTTTCCATCTGTTTGACAAGGAATTAAAGCCTATGCTTATTCCATATTCTAAGGATGGAAAAGTCTTGTAAAATGTATATATGCCTTAATTAAAAATAAAAAAAAACTCTTAATTAGTTTTCTTTTGCCACCCATTTTGACATGATCCCATTAATGTCACATGTTGGTGCTCATAAAGAACCTACCCACACATCTCACGTTTTTACACACCACGATTTACACAACCTACACAAACTAGCCAGAGGAGTGTGACTCATCTGGACCGCATGTGGGCTTCATGTTCGATAATAATCACTTGGTAGCAAAACCATACCATTAGTCTGTGTCAAGTATCCAATAGATGGCTAACTTTTATCTCTACTTTATCTCTCAACACAGTACAGTAAATGCCTGTAACCCCCCCTGTTGAAAAGACACCAGTTGAAAGCCCCCTGCTGAAAGCATGGCCTTGTGATGCCTGGTAGAGAATCACAGGTATCATTCATCTAGAATGAATTCATATTTCCCTGTAATGACGTTAGAGAATAATGTAAAGAAACAGCAGACCTGTATTGATGTGGAGATTAGATTAGTGTACACTAGGCCTATATACAACATAGAGAGGAGGAAGAGGTACAGAGACAGAGGGACAGAAAAAACACGGAATAGAAAACAACAGCAAAAGAGAGGGAAAAGAGAATGAGGAAAGAGAGAATGAGACAGCTAAGCGGGAGAGAGAATGAGACAGCTAAGAGGGAGGGGGGGCAGAATGAGCAGCAGTGGGGCTCAGCTTTCAGGAATGTGTCTGGCTCGGGCCGCTGTGCACAGAGAGCTGTGTGGTCACTGTAGCTCCCGCCCTCTTCCAGGGGCCCCAGGGAAGACTGAATGGAGGGGGGAGGAGAGGAGAGTGGGGGACCGGGAGCCCTAAGCCAGGGTTACACGGACACTGGCCAGGCTTGGTTGGGCTGTATCGGGACTGGGCAACCTGAGTGTTCAGGAGCTATAGACTTCCAGCAGCCCTGTGAGCCACAGCCTTCTCCCTGCCCAGTGTCCCAGGTCAGAGTGACAATGATAAAGATGACAGAGAGACAGGCTGCTGAATCTATTTACAATGCAGAAATTGAGACACGCTATAGCACTTGTGAATGTGAGGTTAGTTCCCTTTCCACTGACTGTGAGCATCACTGAGTTGATATTGACCATACACACTCAGAGATGGAAAGGAATGTTATGCGTGCGTGCATGTGTGTGTGTCTGTGTGTGTGTGTGTGTGTGTGTGTGTGTGTGTGTGTGTGTGTGTGTGTGTGTGCGAGCGTGTGTGTGTGTGTGTGTGTGTGTGTGTGTGTGTGTGGTGGAAGGCTACTCACAGCAGACAGAGGGCGTAGGCTCCAGGCACAGACTCACTGTCCCTGACCAGGAAGCTGCCGTCCCTCCCAGCCCGGGCCAGCAAGTCCTCCGCATGCACGCGGCTGATGTCGCGGTGGTACCACGCCACCGCCATGACAACCGACGCTGTTGTTGTCCACCTGTCAGTCAGTGGAGTGTCTGTCCGTCCCACGGGGTAATCCACAACAAGGTGTACGGTCAGAGATGACACACACACAGTCTGTCCCACACCTGTGTCATGGCACCACGAGACCCTCCAGTCAGGAGCTCTCGTTGTTCAGTCCTTTTGAGTGTTCACGGCTTCTCCAGCATCCTCGTCCTCATTAGTAAGGTCGACACAGGACAACAACAATAGTCCTCCTCATTTAAGACAGGCACGCCTTCCAGGGTCCTACTGGGTTACACATCCTGTTGCATTTGAGGATTGTTGTCGTTGTAGAGTCAGAGTCAATATCCCTCCCACAGATTTCTCTGTGTCCAGATTCCAGAACTACAGTTGCTGAACTCAGGCCCACCTTGCAGTTAGTTCCCCCACAGAGAACAACTGTCTCAGTGTCTGTGTGCAGGTTGCTGCCAGCCGGATGTTCCTCTCAGGTAGACAGACAGCTGGATGTTCCTCTCAGGCAGACAGACAGAGACAGAGAGAAAGAGAGAGAAAGAGAGGGGGAGCAATGATGCATATAGCCAACCACCCCTGGGGGTAGTGCCTGCAGCCTCACCCCAAAGACCGACAATGCTGCTGTCCCCTCAATAAAAGCCCTGCATGCAAACAACACAGGAAAGAAGAACCAAGAGAAGTCAGTCAGCCATACAAACAAACCCTGCTGCACAGCTTGCTGTGGTGGATAGATATCAGACAATTCAAATGATTTTCCAGTTGTTTTGCCATATAAGGGAAAGGGCAAACACCCTGCAGAAAGTTCAGCTGATGGTTGCAGTTCTCTCCAGATTCCACAGTCTCTCTCTTCCTCTTTGTTGTCAGACGTAGATTACAGAGGGTGGGTCGGGGGTGTTGGTGGGGGGTGTCAAGGGTCCCTGGTCGGTCCCGTGCAGAGAGTGTGTTGGGAGTGTCCTGTCCCCCTGGCGTGGTGTGTTCCGTATCTCCCTAGAGTGTCGTCAGAAGAGGAGGTGAAGGGGGGCTAGAGGATGAGAGGACTAGTCCTGTTAAAGCACAACACAACGCGGGGCAGCACAGACAGAGGAAGTGACTCCCCGCTCCAGATGTGAGTAAGAAGGAAAAGCGAGGGCAGAGAAAAAAACTGACGCAGCAGCAGAAAGAATTCCTGCGAGGGGCTTCACTTCATCACTGGTGTGTGAAACCAACGCTGCCAGCAGACTCTTCCTTTCTCTGGCCCACCCCACGCTCCATCCTCCTCCCCTCCTTCTCCTCCTTTTCCCTGAAATCCCAAACACAAAACACAGCCGCGCCGTGCACACTCAGGTGGGAGGCTTGGCACAGCCTCTGTCTGTCTCACTCCTGCGTTCTTGTCCTCTTTTCCAGCCTTTTTTCCACTGTGCTGGCTAGCTTATTCCCCTCTCTCTTTCTCCGTTCCCCGCCCTTTTCTTTTGTTACTCTCCCTAACATCCCTTTCTCTCTCTCCTTGCTCTCCTTGCCTTCTCTCCCTCCTTTCTCTCCCTGCTTTCTCTCCCTCCTTTCTCTCCCTCCTTTCTCTCCCTGCTTTCTCTCTCTCCTTTCTCTCCCTTTTTTCTCCACCTTCCTTTCTCTCCCTCCTTTCTCTCCCTCCTTTTTCTCTCTTTTGTCTCCACCTTCCTTTCTCTCCCTCCTTTATCTCTTCTTTCTATCCCTCCTTTCTCTCTCTCCTTTATCTATCTCCTTTCTCTCCCTCCTTTCTATCCCTCCTTTCTCCCCCTCCTTCCTATCCCTCCTTTCTCTCTCTCCTTTCTCTCCCTCCTTTCTATCCCTCCTTTCTCCCCCTCCTTTCTATCCCTTCGTTCTCTCCCTGCTTTCTCTCCCTCCTTTCTCTCCCTGCTTTCTCTCTCTCCTTTCTCTCCCTTTTTCTCCACCTTCCTTTCTCTCCCTCCTTTCTCTCTCTCCTTTCTCTCCCTTTTTTCTCCACCTTCCTTTCTCTCCCTCCTTTCTCTCCCTCCTTTCTCTTTCTTTTCTCTCCACCTTCCTTTCTCTCCCTCCTTTATCTCTTCTTTCTATCCCTCCTTTCTCTCTCTCCTTTCTCTATCTCCTTTCTCTCCCTCCTTTCTATCCCTCCTTTCTCCCCCTCCTTTCTATCCCTCCTTTCTCTCTCTCCTTTCTCTCCCTCCTTTCTATCCCTCCTTTCTCCCCCTCCTTTCTATCCCTCCTTTCTCTCCCTCCTTTCTCTCCCTCCTTTCTATCCCTCCTTTCTCCCCCTCCTTTCTATCCCTCCTTTCTCTCCCTGCTTTCTCTCCCTCCTTTCTCTCCCTCCTTTCTCTCTCTCCTTTCTCTCCCTTTTTTCTCCACCTTCCTTTCTCTCCCTCCTTTCTCTCTCTCCTTTCTCTCCCTTTTTTCTCCACCTTCCTTTCTTTCCCTCCTTTCTCTCCCTCCTTTCTCTTTCTTTTTTCTCCACCTTCCTTTCTCTCCCTCCTTTATCTCTTCTTTCTATCCCTCCTTTCTCTCTCTCCTTTCTCTATCTCCTTTCTCTCCCTCCTTTCTATCCCTCCTTTCTCCCCCTCCTTTCTATCCCTCCTTTCTCTCTCTCCTTTCTCTCCCTCCTTTCTATCCCTCCTTTCTCCCCCTCCTTTCTATCCCTCCTTTCTCTCCCTCCTTTCTCTCCCTCCTTTCTATCCCTCCTTTCTCCCCCTCCTTTCTGTCCCTCCTTTCTCTCCCAGCAGAAAAGCAGCCTCCAAATGGATATGGAGGCTTATTTTTGGCATGCAAACAACGCCCCTCTTCCTCCTCTTCTTCCCCTCCTCTCTTCACCCAGTGGGTGGAACTGCGTTTGTGGGCAGCTGTTTGGCTCCAGCTTTGCTGTGCTGCCTCTTACAACTCAGCAGAAATCCATTGCCCACCACCCCCACCACACAAACCCATAACATACACAAACAAGCTGACGTCAGTACAAGCCCATTCCATTACCCGCCCTCTCAACTCCTCTGTTTATTACAGGCCTAATCCCATCTCACGACTTTCCAAAGGCCACAAACCAGTCATTGTTGTTGCTCCCTGTAGCTTTTTCTTATAGGAGGTCAGTGACTGCTGACTCACCCATCCCAAACCCTCACCCACCCCCAAATCTAAAACCTTACTGCTGTCCCTGAGGTAGTCTGTTCTTACAGCTATGTTGTGTTTCTCAACAGATAATAAGTGGGTCAGAAGAGGGTACACAGCAAACATGGCCCCGTTTGGGTATTTGGTGGGCAAGGTAGATAGGGGCTAGCCCGCAGCAATCCCACACCAGCCCAGTGTCGTTCCAGTTTAAGTGTTCTGTTGTGTGATGTCAACATAAAGGTTTATCTTGTACACAGTCTGCAAAAAGGCTTAGATAAGTGCATGTGACATATGAGAACGTTTTAAGTTAAGGGCAGCCTACATGGTCCAGTGTTTTAACCTGCATTGGGCCAACATCGTACCAATGTGGGCAGCCTACATGGTCCAGTGTTTTAACCCGCATTGGGCCAACATCGTGCCAATGTGGGCAGCCTACATGGTCCAGTGTTTTAACCTGCATTGGGCCAACATCGTGCCAATGTGGGCAGCCTACATGGTCCAGTGTTTTAACCCGCATTGGGCCAACATTGTGCCAATGTGGGCAGCCTACATGGTCCAGTGTTTTAACCCGCATTGGGCCAACATCGTGCCAATGTGGGCAGCCTACATGGTCCAGTGTTTTAACCCGCATTGGGCCAACATCGTACCAATGTGGGCAGCCTACATGGTCCAGTGTTTTAACCCGCATTGGGCCAACATCGTACCAATGTGGGCAGCCTACATGGTCCAGTGTTTTAACCTGCATTGGGCCAACATCGTACCAATGTGGGCAGCCTACATGGTCCAGTGTTTTAATCTGCATTGGGCCAACATCGTACCAATGTGGGCAGCCTACATGGTCCAGTGTTTTAACCTGCATTGGGCCAACATCGTACCAATGTGGGCAGCATACATGGTCCAGTGTTTTAACCCGCATTGGGCCAACATCGTACCAATGTGGGCAGCCTACATGGTCCAGTGTTTTAACCCGCATTGGGCCAACATCGTACCAATGTGGGCTGCCTACATGGTCCAGTGTTTTAATTTGCATTGGGCCAACATCGTACCAATGTGGGTAGGCTACATGGGTCCAGTGTTTTAACCTGCATTAGGCCAACATCGTGCCAATGTGGGTAGGCTACATGGGTCCAGTGTTTTAACCCGCATCAGGCCCACCTCGTGCCAATGTGGACATGTTTGCTGGGTAGTGATTTAGCACACAGACTCCTGTCATCCCTATGGCCCTTGCAGACTCTGTACTGCCTCCTTCTATACTGCAGGTATAGTGAGGAGATATTTGCTTAGAATCATATGTATATTGTATAATATTGTTTAATAATAATTGATCATACAGTTTAAATTTGGGACAGGCCAGGTTTTGTTTTGTGCTCATTTTTGCTAACAATTTCACTCACATTTGGAGTTGGGTTCAGCACATCATTAGCATTTTGTATGTGGTCATTTAAATTGGTGTAAAAAATAAAGGTTCATTCCCGAACACACAGACAGCATGCTCTGCTTCTGTCTTATTATAACCCTGGGCTCATCCCATTACTGTTGCTGTCCATTCAATTACCAGGGATGCTATGTTTATGCAAGCGCTGAATTACACAGAAATATCTGACAGAAAACCTTCCCTTTCTGGTAACTTAGTTATCTGCTTTCACTTATCTGCTGTCTCTCAGTTCTACACTGATGGAGGGAACCTAGCTATCTCAAGGCAGCTGTCTACATAACAAAATAGAGGCATCAGACTTTTTTTTGCCCTGTCACTTCTCCAACCCTGGTATTCTTCATCTTTAATCTGATCATTTAGCGACACCGTATAGCACATAGCTAATACCTGCCTGCCCATAGAAATATGGTCAATGATGGCGTGATGGGTGGAATGCCAGCTATTTTGAGTATACCCATGCCAGGAAGTAAATCGTTTCTATGTGCCTGCCCATCACCACTGAGAAACCATGGGAGGTCACGAACATATGAACATCATGGCTGATTAAGTTACTTACTTTAGTTGGGTGACTATACAGTGTATCAATATAGCGTATAGGTCAATATACAGTCACCACAGAGCGCTGCACCACAACTGTTTGAACTGGTCATTTTTTAGATGATAACATTTTCTAAAATCACATATTTCTGCTTCAGCCAGACACGTTAGTCTCCTTTCATATCGATGTCCATCTCCCCCTCAGTGTCTCTGACTCTCCACGTCACTTGGTGTGGCTTTTATAACCCTGCATGGTGCAGTACTGGTGTGTTATAACTGGTACCGGTTTCGCCACTGGTCTGGGACAATGATTAAGTTATTTATTGTGTATCTATATATAGTTTCAGCCACATGGGGGCTAAATGGGAGAGAGCTTAGCTGTAAGGGGATTAGATGAAGACATAAGCTATTTTGTGATCTCATCCTTCAGCTGAAACTGTCAGATGAACACCCAGGAAAGTAATTGAATAACAAAGGAAGAGGCCTGGAAATAGATGGAATTTATTAACCCTGGACAAAGCTTATATTTGTTTTACCGTAATCACGCGACATACATCTTTTGTCACATGCTAAAAATAGGAGAAATGAATGAAATACATATTGATTGAATTGATTGGTGTAATGCTTACTTACAATGCAAAGTATGGACCATACAGTACCAAAAGCACATGGCGATTTCATCCCAGTCCACCCATTGACTGTTCTTAGATTCACAGTGTCTAAAAGCAGGGCTAAGCCCAGTTAAACCCAGTGTAAATGTGTGAAGAGAAGTGATTTGCTATACACTTATAGCATCTTAGGCTTTCCTTGAGGAGTGGAGAATCAGGTTGCCAGAAGAGCAAGGCATAAGAGGCTTACTGATAAGACACATCTAATGATTGCACACAGACACTGTTGTCCTGGCTTCTCATGTGACCTCATGAGTCCAAACAATGTATCTGATCGATAAAGAAGTCACACACTGGATAGGATATCAATATCTGGAATTGCCCATCTTGCTTTATTGTCATGGGACGCAAGGAACATTTGCTTTAACCTTTCATTACAGATATTGTTTATCAGGGATCTTTAGAACTGACACGAGGGACTGAGTATAATCCCAAAAAACTATTGTAGAATAGCAAGGATTTCACCAACTTCTTTGAATGGACAGGACATGTGATGTGCCCATTTGAAATACATGAATCTGTCACCTGTATAGAGCTCGCCAACTTGTAGTCCTAAAAACCAGAAATGAGTTACCTCTGGTTCATTCAGCCACTCCTATGGGGGAAATGAATCAATGAAAGAATAGGGTTTTGGAATAAGCGCCGAAAATAAGGTCTGAGGTAAACACAAGCTTAGGAGATCTTATACCTTTTGTTCTATGAGATAATATCAGTTAACATGAACTTTATGAATTATGAAGCCTTTATGTGCTTTTTCTGATTACATAAATGCTTTAAAATTCATAAAAAGTGACTAACTGATTAAGATTATCTCAGAACAAAACGTATAAGATCTCCTAAGCCTGTGTTTACCACAGACTTTCTTTTCAGAGTTTATTCAAAACCCCTACAAAAACTCCATTCATTTCGCTATAGGCTTGAATGAACTATAGCGGAGTTAGTGGCTACAGTAATATGCCATTACAATTGCTCTCTATTGGCAATTGATGTGCTGTAGTATGTTTACAATGGCAGCCTCGGTCAGGTCTAGACAGTGTACTCGGACCAGCTCATTTCATGCAGATTTGAACCTGTTTACATTGCACTATCCAATTTAATATATGCATTAGCAAAATCTCCTACAATAGCTTTACTACTTGCCACTTACGGAGTGAACTTCAGAAGAAAACGGGAGGTTTAGCATGTATAACAGTGTGTCTATGTACATGAAGTTGTCTTGAATTTGTTAGGACAGCCATTGGATACAGGGGAGAGGACAGAGGCAGAAGTGGCATGTGTTCATCTGACCTCAACTCAGATTAGGGGACCAGTACATTGTTATGTTAATCTCCTCTCCCAGTGATTAGCTACACTGGTTTAGATTTATACACTGGTTTAGATGTATACACTGCTTTAGATGTATACACTGGTTTAGATGTATACACTGGTTTAGATTTATACACTGGTTTAGATGTATACACTGCTTTAGATGTATACACTGGTTTAAATGTATACACTGGTTTAGATTTATACACTGGTTTAGATTTATACACTGGTTTAGATGTATACACTGGTTTAGATGTATAGACTGGATTAAATGTATACACTGGTGTAGATGTATAGACTGGTTTAAATGTATACACTGGTTTAGATGTATAGACTGGTTTAAATGTATACACTGGTTTAGATGTATAGACTGGTTTAAATGTATACACTGGTTTAAATGTATACACTGGTTTAGATGTATACACTGGTTTAGATGTATAGACTGGTTTAAATGTATACACTGGTTTAGATGTATAGACTGGTTTAAATGTATACACTGGTTTAAATGTATACACTGGTTTAGATGTATACACTGGTTTAGATGTATAGACTGGTTTAAATGTATACACTGGTTTAAATGTATACACTGGTTTAAATGTATACACTGGTTTAGATGTATACACTGGTTTAGATGTATACACTGGTTTAGATGTATACACTGGTTTAAATGTATACACTGGTGTAGATGTATACACTGGTTTAGATGTATACACTGGTTTAGATGTATACACTGGTTTAAATGTATACACTGGTGTAGATGTATACACTGGTTTAGATGTATACACTGGTTTAGATGTATACACTGGTTTAGATGTATACACTGGTTTAAATGTATACACTGGTGTAGATGTATACACTGGTTTAGATGTATACACTGGTTTAGATGTATACACTGGTTTAGATGTATACACTGGTTTAAATGTATACACTGGTTTAGATGTATACACTGGTTTAAATGTATACACTGGTGTAGATGTATACACTGGTTTAAATGTATACACTGGTTTAGATGTATACACTGGTTTAAATGTATACACTGGTTTAGATTTATATTATGGTATCAACATTAGTCAAAAATATATCATTCCTAAAACAGTATTCACTTTACCACAGACCTGACCAATAAACACTGAGATACAGGAATGAGGAAGTGTTGGTTCCTTTTAGGTAGCGTACACAGAGCAGATGTTCATTGTTCCGCCACATTATATTTACATTTGACATTCTTGTCATTTAGCATCTTTGATCAGTAGAGCAATACGGTGTACTATCAGAATGACTATAAGGCAGACGTTACAATAAGATAGAATCCTCCTTATATGGATAGCCGTATAAGCTACACTAGAGTCATACTCAAATCATAATAACCTAATCATGCTCACTGCAGACACAGTGGAACCCAAAATGAACTTTTTTAGAGGAATAAGCTTCATTGTTTGTGTTGTGTAAACGGAACACCTGAATGAAACTAAAGATGTGCCTGCTGCTTTCTCTGCTGCAGTGCACATTGCCACATCATCTTTCCTGGAGTACCAGGTGTCTTTCAAGGAAGTGTACAGTGCATGTAAATAGAATCATTCTATTTTTATGCAACAGTGATGTGTGTAGTAGCAGAAGAGGTAGTGAGGCCACTGAGGAGGAGTACAGGAGACAGGTATTAACGTTCCCAGTTACCCTTGGTTAACCCTCGGCCGGCCTTCTCTTGAACATCTCATGATCTGGTGATGTAATCTGGTCGGCGCCTCTGCCTGGGTACGCTTAAAGGAGATCCCACTCTTTCTGACGCATGAATGGCAGCAGGCAGGGCCGTGCCACGGTGCCAGCAGAGGGATCGCTCAAGATCCACTGCGAAATTAGATGTCCCTCCAGGTAAGCAGGACGTCAGGAGATGATGTCAAAATGGCCACTAGGGGCAACAGTGAGAGCTATTAACATTTGTATTTGTATTTATTATGGATCCCCATTAGCTGCTGCCAAAGTAGCAGCTACTCTTCCTGGGGTCCAGCAAAATGTAGGCAGTTTATACCATTTTAAAAACATTACAATACATTCACAACACACTGTGTGCCCTCAGGCCCCTACTCCACCACTACCACATATCTACAGTACTAAATCCATGTGCATGTATAGTGCGTATGTTATCGTGTGTGTGTGTGTGTGTCAATATTTGTGTTGTTTCACAGTCCCCGCTGTTCCATAAGGTGTTTTTTTGTATCGGTTTTTTAAATCTAATTTTACTGCTTGCATCAGTTACTTGATGTGGAATAGAGTTCCATGTAGTCACGGCTCTATGTAGTACTGTGTGCCTCCCATAGTCTGTTCTGGACTTGGGGACTGTGAAGAGACCTCTTGTGGCATGTCTTGTGGGGTATGCATTGGTGTCCAAGCTGTGTGCCAGTAGTTTAGACAGACAGCTCCGTACATTCAACATGTCAATACCTCTCTTAAATAAAAGTAGTGATTAAGTCAATCTCTCCTCCACTTTCAGCCAGGAGAGATTGACATGCATATTATTAATATTAGCTCTCTGTGTACATCCAAGGGCTAGCCCGCTTGCCCTGTTCTGAGACAATTGCACATTTCCACAAGTCCTTTTTTGTGGACTGAACAGTAGTCAAGGTGCCACAAAACTAGGGCCTGTAGGACCTGCCTTGTTGATAGTGTTGTTAAGAAGACAGAGCATTGCTTTATTACAGACAGACTTCTCCCCATCTTAGCTACTACTGCATCAATATGTTTTGATCAGGACAGTTTAAAATCTAGGGTTACTCCAAGCAGTTTAGTCATCTCAACTTGCTCAATTTCCACATGATTTATTACAAGATTTAGTTGAGGTTTAGGGTTTAGTGAGTGTTTTGCTCCAAATAAAATGCTTTAGGTTTTAGAAATATTTATGGCTAACTTATTCCTTTCCACCCACTCTGAAACTAACTGCAGCTCTTTGTTGAGTGTTGCAGTCATTTCAGTCACTGCAGTAGCTGACGTGTATAGTGTAGAGTCATCCGCATACATAGACACTCTGGCTTTACTCAAAGTCAAGGGGCCTAAACAGCTACCCTGGGGAATTCCTGATTCTAACTGGATTATATTTGAGTTCTGTTAGACTAGTAACTCTTTATCCACATTATAGCAGGGGGTGTAAAGCCATAACACATACGTTTTTCCAACAGCAGACTATGATCTATAATGTCAAAAGCTGCACTGAAGTCTAACAAGACAGTCCCCACAATCATGTTATCATCAATTTCAATCATGCCAATCATCAGTGATTGTTGATTGCTTGTTGATTGCTTGTTGAGTGTCCTTCCCTATAAGCATACTGAAATTCTGTTGTCAATCACGGTACTCCATTCTGTTTGTTTATGTTTTATCTGTCGGCCCCAGCCGCACTCAGGCTCTGTGTGTAGTTAATCCGACCCTCTCTGCCTAGTCAACGCCATTTTACCTGCTGTTGTTGTGCTAGCTGATTAGCTGTTGTTGTCTCACCTACTGTTTTAGCTAGCTCTCCCAATCAACACCTGTGATTACTGTATGCCTCGCTGTATGTCTCTCTCAAATGTCAATATGCCTAGTATACTGTTGTTCAGGTTAGTTATCATTGTTTTAGTTTACAATGGAGCCCCTAGTTCCACTATTCATACCCCTGATACCTCCTTTGTCCCACCTCCCACACATGCGGTGAGCTCACCCATTACAGCCAGCATGTCCAGAGATACAACCTCTCTTATCATCATCATGCATGTCAACATCAGAAGCCTCCTCCCTAAGTTTGTTTTACTCACTGCTTTAGCACACTCTGCTAACCCTGATGTCCTTGCCGTGTCTGAATCCTGGCTCAGGAAGGTCACCAAAAATTCTGAGATTTCCATACCCAACTATAACATTTTCCGTCAAGATAGAACTGCCAAAGGGGGAGGAGTTGCATTCTACTGCAGAGATAGCCTGCAAAGTAATGTCATACTTTCCAGGTCCATACCCAAACAGTTCGAACTACTAATTAAAAAAATTACTCTCTCCAGAAATAAGTCTCTCACTGTTGCCGCCTGCTACCGACCCCCCTCAGCTCCCAGCTGTGCCCTGGACACCATTTGTGAATTGATCGCCCCCCATCTAGCTTCAGAGTTTGTTCTGTTAGGTGACCTAAACTGGGATATGCTTAACACCCCGGCAGTCCTACAATCTAAGCTAGATGCCCTCAATCTCACACAAATCATCAAGGAACCCACCAGGTACAACCCTAAATCTGTAAACAAGGGCACCCTCATAGACGTCATCCTGACCAACTGGCCCTCCAAATACACCTCTGCTGTCTTCAACCAGGATCTCAGCGATCACTGCCTCATTGCCTGTATCCGCTACGGATCCGCAGTCAAACGACCACCCCTCATCACTGTCAAACGCTCCCTAAAACACTTCTGTGAGCAGGCCTTTCTAATCGACCTCATCCTGGAAGGATATTGACCTCATCCCGTCAGTTGAGGATGCCTGGTCATTCTTTAAAAGTAACTTCCTCACCATTTTAGATAAGCATGCTCCGTTCAAAAAATGCAGAACTAAGAACAGATATAGCCCTTGTTTCACTCCAGACCTGACTGCCCTCGACCAGCACAAAAACATCCTGTGGCGGACTGCAATAGCATCGAATAGTCCCCCCGATATGCAACTGTTCAGGGAAGTCAGGAACCAATACACACAGTCAGCCAGCTTCTTCAGGCAGAAATTTGCATCCTGTAGCTCTAACTCCAAAAAGTTCTGGGACACTGTGAAGTCCATGGTGAACAAGAGCACCTCCTCCCAGCTGCCCATTGCACTGAGGCTAGGTAACACGGCCACCACCGATAAATCCATGATTATCGAAAACTTCAACAAGCATTTCTCAACGGCTGGCCATGCCTTCCTCCTGGCTACTCCAACCTCGGCCAACAGCCCCCCCCCCCCCCCCCCCGCAGCTACTCGCCCAAGCCTCTCCAGGTTCTCCTTTACCCAAATCCAGATAGCAGATGTTCTGAAAGAGCTGCAAAACCTGGACCTGTACAAATCAGCTGGTTTTGACAATCTGGACCCTCTGTTTCTGAAACTATCCGCCGCCATTGTCGCAACCCCTATTACCAGCCTGTTCAACCTCTCTTTCATATCGTCTGAGATCCCCAAGGACTGGAAAGCTGCCGCGGTCATCCCCCTCTTCAAAGGGGGAGACACCCTGGACCCAAACTGTTACAGACCTATATCCATCCTGCCCTGCCTATCTAAGGTCTTCGAAAGCCAAGTCAACAAACAGGTCACTGACCATCTCGAATCCCACCGTACCTTCTCCGCTGTGCAATCTGGTTTCCGAGCCGGTCACAGGTGCACCTCAGCCACGCTCAAGGTACTAAACGATATCATAACCGGCATCGATAAAAGACAGTACTGTGCAGCCGTCTTCATCAACCTTGCCAAGGCTTTCGACTCTGTCAATCACCATATTCTTATCGGCAGACTCAGTAGCCTCAGTTTTTCTGATGACTGCCTTGCCTGGTTCACCAACTACTTTGCAGACAGAGTTCAGTGTGTCAAATCGGAGGGCATGCTGTCCGGTCCTCTGGCAGTCTCTATGGAGGTGCCACAGGGTTCAATTCTCGGGCCGACTCTTTTCTCTGTATATATCAATGATGTTGCTCTTGCTGCGGGCGATTCCCTGATCCACCTCTACGCAGACGACACCATTCTGTATACTTCCGGCCCGTCCTTGGACACTGTGCTATCTAACCTCCAAACGAGCTTCAATGCCATACAACACTCCTTCCATGGCCTCCAACTGCTCTTAAACGCTAGTAAAACCAAATGCATGCGTTTCAACCGTTGGCTGCCTGCACCCGCACGCCCGACTAGTATCACCACCCTGGATGGTTCCGACCTAGAATATGTGGACATCTATAAGTACCTAGGTGTCTGGCTGGACTGTAAACTCTCCTTCCAGACTCATATCAAACATCTCCAATCTAAAATCAAATCTAGAGTCGGCTTTCTATTCCGCAACAAAGACTCCTTCACTCACACTGCCAAACTTACCCTAGTAAAACTGACTATCCTACCGATCCTCGATTTCGGCGATGTCATCTACAAAATAGCTTCCAACACTCTACTCAGCAAACTGGATGCAGTTTATCACAGTGCCATCCGTTTTGTTACTAAAGCACCTTATACCACCCACCACTGCGACCTGTATGCTCTATTCGGCTGGCCCTCGCTACATATTCGTCGCCAGACCCACTGGCTCCAGGTCATCTACAAGTCCATGCTAGGTAAAGCTCCGCCTTATCTCAGTTCACTGGTCACGATGGCAACACCCACCTGTAGCACGCGCTCCAGCAGGTGTATCTCACTGATCATCCCTAAAGCCAACACCTCATTTGGCCGCCTTTCGTTCCAGTTCTCTGCTGCCTGTGACTGGAACGAATTGCAAAAATCGCTGAAGTTGGAGACTTTTATCTCCCTCACCAATTTCAAACATCTGCCATCTGAGCAGCTAACCGATCGCTGCAGCTGTACATAGTCTATCGGTAAATAGCCCACCCAATTTTACCTACCCCATCCCCATACTGTTTTTATTTATTTACTTTTCTGCTCTTTTGCACACCAATATCTCTACCTGTACATGACCATCTGATCATTTATCACTCCAGTGTTAATCTGCAAAATTGTAATTATTTGCCTACCTCCTCATGCCTTTTGCACACAATGTATATAGACTCTTTTTTTTCTACTATGTTATTGACTTGTTAATTGTTTACTCCATGTGTAACTCTGTGTTGTTGTCTGTTCACACTGCTATGCTTTATCTTGGCCAGGTCGCAGTTGCAAATGAGAACTTGTTCTCAACTAGCCTACCTGGTTAAATAAAGGTGAAATAAAAAATAAAATAAAAATATTGTAAAATAGCATTGTATCTGGTCAAACACAATTTTTTCCAGAAGTTTACTAAGGGTTGGTAGCATGCTGTTTGGTTGGCTATTTGAGCCAGTAAAGGGGGCTTTACTATTCTTGGGTAGAGGAATGACTTCAGCTTCCCTCCAGGCCTGAGGGCACACACTTTCTAGTAGGCTTAAATTGAAGATATAGCAAATAGGAGTGGCAATATCGTCTGCTACTATCCTCAGTAATTTTCCATCCAGATTGTCAGTCCCCAGTAGCTTGTCATTGTTGCTTGGGTTTTATTAGGGCGTTGTGGATGTGAATGGTAAATATGTGTAAGCCACACGCTCCAGCTCCGAGGGTTGCGTGTTCAATCCCAGTGCAAGGTGTTGGTTTTCTTTGAACCCTATCCCAAACCTGAACCCTTAACCATTCAGTTCGCCGTGGAGTTGATTGACGTTTAGGGACAAGGGTTTGGACGTCTGATTCTGCAGAGAGACTGTGAGAGCTTGTTGAGGCCAGATATCATTCAATCTAGCTACCTGAGTGTCACCATCTGTCTTGTGTGAATTTGGACAGAGATTGCTATTACAGACTGTGCATTTAAGTGGAAATGACAACCAATAAAAGGAAAGATCATAAAAGTAGGGGTCTCCACATAATAGTGGAAAGGATATCAGTACTGCTTTAAACCCTATCTGACAACCATTGTATCACTGATGTCAACCATTATATCAATGGTGTCAAACATGTAAGAATACAATAGAGATGTTCATGTTGACCTACCTACACCATCAAGAGTCAGAGGGATCATTTGGAGAGACCCCATAATCTCCTTGTCACGTTGAGTGCTGCACCATTGGAGTCAACAGATCAATTCACATTTCGCTGTGCCAGCCATCTGCACAAGACTTGGGCTGAACAACCATCTGTCATCCTGGCAACAACACAAACCAAAACACAAGCCCTAATACCACTTTACACCATGTCTAACCCATACAAGAGGGACATTTTTATTTATTATTACTGTCTTAATAAACAAACACATTAACGTAACGTATCATACATCTGCCCACATTCTTGATGCATTGTTAACTTTTATATGATAATATATGTTCAAAGCTTTACTTCTTATTAGGTTAAACAAAACCAGACTGAACAAAAGTCCACCTTTTGGTGGAATAAACAGACCATCCACTTGAGAGAACATTGTTCCTGGTTGGCTTTACCAGCTAATCAGAAATAGCAATCCAGACCGTGCTGTTTCTTAGTTCCCCTTTGAAACACTGGTGAGCCATTTCTTTGTGGAGACAGGACTGTGCACAATGAAAGAGTTAAGTAACATAACCACATTAAAGAGTTAAGTAACATAACCACATTAAAGAGTTAAGTAACATAACTACATTAAAGAGTTAAGTAACATAACCACATTAAAGAGTTAAGTAACATAACCACATTAAAGAGTTTTATTAACATAACCACATTAAAGAGTTAAGTAACATAACCACATTAAAGAGTTTTATTAACATAACCACATTAAAGAGTTAAGAAACATAACCACATGAGAGAGTTAAGTAACATAACCACATGAAAGAGTTTTAATGACATAACCACATGAAAGAGTTAAGTAACATAACCACATTAAAGAGTTAAGTAACATAACCACATTAAAGAGTTTTATTAACATAACCACATTAAAGAGTTTTATTAACATAACCACATTAAATAGTTTTATTAACATAACCACATTAAAGAGTTAAGTAACATAACCACATTAAAGAGTTAAGTAACATAACTACATTAAAGAGTTTTATTAACATAACCACATTAAAGAGTTTTATTAACATAACCACATTAAAGAGTTAAGTAACATAACCACATGAGAGAGTTTTATTAACATAACCACATTAAAGAGTTAAGAAACATAACCACATTAAAGAGTTTTATTAACATAACCACATTAAAGAGTTAAGAAACATAACTACATTAAAGAGTTAAGTAACATAACCACATTAAAGAGTTAAGTAACATAACCACATTAAAGAGTTAAGTAACATAACCACATTAAAGAGTTAAGAAACATAACTACATTAAAGAGTTAAGTAACATAACCACATTAAAGAGTTAAGTAACATAACCACATTAAAGAGTTAAGTAACATAACCACATGAGAGAGTTAAGTAACATAACCACATTAAAGAGTTAAGTAACATAACCACATTAAAAAGTTAAGTAACATAACCACATGAGAGAGTTAAGTAACATAACCACATGAGAGAGTTAAGTAACATAACCACATGAGAGAGTTAAGTAACATAACCACATGAGAGAGTTAAGAAACATAACCACATGAGAGAGTTAAGAAACATAACCACATGAGAGAGTTTTATTAACATAACCAAATTAAAGAGTTAAGTAACATAACCACATTAAAGAGTTTTATTAACATAACCACATTAAAGAGTTAAGTAACATAACCACATTAAAGAGTTTTATTAACATAACCACATTAAAGAGTTTTATTAACATAACCACATTAAAGAGTTTTATTAACATAACCACATTAAAGAGTTTTATTAACATAACCACATTAAAGAGTTTTATTAACATAACCACATTAAAGAGTTTTATTAACATAACCACATTAAAGAGTTAAGTAACATAACCACATGAGAGAGTTAAGAAACATAACCACATTAAAGAGTTAAGTAACATAACCACATTAAGAGTTAAGTAACATAACTACATTAAAGAGTTAAGTAACATAACCACATTAAAGAGTTAAGTAACATAACCACATGAGAGAGTTAAGAAACATAACCACATTAAAGAGTTAAGTAACATAACCACATTAAAGAGTTAAGTAACATAACTACATTAAAGAGTTAAGTAACATAACTACATTAAAGAGTTAAGTAACAACCACATTAAAGAGTTTTATTAACATAACCACATTAAAGAGTTAAGTAACATAACCACATTAAAGAGTTTTATTAACATAACCACATTAAAGAGTTAAGTAACATAACCACATTAAAGAGTTTTATTAACATAACCACATTAAAGAGTTAAGTAACAACCACATTAAAGAGTTTTATTAACATAACCACATTAAAGAGTTAAGTAACATAACCACATTAAAGAGTTTTATTAACATAACCACATTAAAGAGTTAAGTAACATAACCACATGAGAGAGTTAAGAAACATAACCACATGAGAGAGTTAAGAAACATAACCACATTAAAGAGTTGTATTAACATAACCACATTAAAGAGTTAAGTAACATAACCACATTAAAGAGTTTTATTAACATAACCACATTAAAGAGTTAAGTAACATAACCACATTAAAGAGTTAAGAAACATAACCACATGAGAGAGTTTTATTAACATAACCAAATTAAAGAGTTAAGTAACATAACCACATTAAAGAGTTTTATTAACATAACCACATTAAAGAGTTAAGTAACATAACCACATTAAAGAGTTTTATTAACATAACCACATTAAAGAGTTTTATTAACATAACCACATTAAAGAGTTTTATTAACATAACCACATTAAAGAGTTAAGTAACATAACCACATTAAAGAGTTTTATTAACATAACCACATTAAAGAGTTTTATTAACATAACCACATTAAAGAGTTTTATTAACATAACCACATTAAAGAGTTAAGTAAAATAACCACATTAAAGAGTTTTATTAACATAAACACATTAAAGAGTTAAGTAACATAACCACATTAAAGAGTTTTATTAATATAACCACATTAAATAGTTTTATTAACATAACCACATTAAAGAGTTAAGTAACATAACCACATTAAAGAGTTTTATTAACATAACCACATTAAAGAGTTAAGTAACATAACCACATTAAAGAGTTAAGTAACATAACCACATTAAAGAGTTTTATTAACATAACCACATTAAAGAGTTAAGTAACATAACCACATTAAAGAGTTTTATTAACATAACCACATTAAAGAGTTAAGTAACATAACCACATTAAAGAGTTTTATTAACATAACCACATTAAAGAGTTAAGTAACATAACCACATTAAAGAGTTAAGTAACATAACCACATTAAAGAGTTTTATTAACATAACCACATTAAAGAGTTAAGTAACATAACTACATTAAAGAGTTAAGAAACATAACTACATTAAAGAGTTAAGAAACATAACTACATTAAAGAGTTAAGTAACATAACCACATTAAAGAGTTAACTAACATAACCACATTAAAGAGTTAACTAACATAACCACATTAAAGAGTTAAGTAACATAACTACATTAAAGAGTTAAGAAACATAACTACATTAAAGAGTTAAGTAACATAACCACATTAAAGAGTTAACTAACATAACCACATTAAAGAGTTAAGTAACATAACCACATTAAAGAGTTAAGTAACATAACTACATTAAAGAGTTAAGTAACATAACCACATTAAAGAGTTAAGTAACAACCACATTAAAGAGTTTTATTAACATAACCACATTAAAGAGTTAAGTAACATAACCACATTAAAGAGTTTTATTAACATAACCACATTAAAGAGTTAAGTAACATAACCACATGAGAGAGTTAAGAAACATAACCACATGAGAGAGTTAAGAAACATAACCACATTAAAGAGTTGTATTAACATAACCACATTAAAGAGTTAAGTAACATAACCACATTAAAGAGTTTTATTAACATAACCACATTAAAGAGTTAAGTAACATAACCACATTAAAGAGTTAAGAAACATAACCACATGAGAGAGTTTTATTAACATAACCAAATTAAAGACTTAAGTAACATAACCACATTAAAGAGTTTCATTAACATAACCACATTAAAGAGTTAAGTAACATAACCACATTAAAGAGTTATATTAACATAACCACATTAAAGAGTTTTATTAACATAACCACATTAAAGAGTTTTATTAACATAACCAAATTAAAGAGTTTTATTAACATAACCACATTAAAGAGTTTTATTAACATAACCACATTAAAGAGTTTTATTAACATAAACACATTAAAGAGTTAAGTAACATAACCACATTAAAGAGTTTTATTAATATAACCACATTAAATAGTTTTATTAACATAACCACATTAAAGAGTTAAGTAACATAACCACATTAAAGAGTTTTATTAACATAACCACATTAAAGAGTTAAGTAACATAACCACATTAAAGAGTTAAGTAACATAACCACATTAAAGAGTTTTATTAACATAACCACATTAAAGAGTTAAGTAACATAACCACATTAAAGAGTTTTATTAACATAACCACATTAAAGAGTTAAGTAACATAACCACATTAAAGAGTTAAGTAACATAACCACATTAAAGAGTTTTATTAACATAACCACATTAAAGAGTTAAGAAACATAACCACATTAAAGAGTTAAGTAACATAACCACATTAAAGAGTTAAGTAACATAACTACATTAAAGAGTTAAGAAACATAACTACATTAAAGAGTTAAGTAACATAACCACATTAAAGAGTTAACTAACATAACCACATTAAAGAGTTAACTAACATAACCACATTAAAGAGTTAAGTAACATAACTACATTAAAGAGTTAAGAAACATAACTACATTAAAGAGTTAAGTAACATAACCACATTAAAGAGTTAACTAACATAACCACATTAAAGAGTTAACTAACATAACCACATTAAAGAGTTAAGTAACATAACTACATTAAAGAGTTAAGAAACATAACTACATTAAAGAGTTAAGTAACATAACCACATTAAAGAGTTAACTAACATAACCACATTAAAGAGTTAAGTAACATAACCACATTAAAGAGTTAAGAAACATAACTACATTAAAGAGTTAAGTAACATAACCACATTAAAGAGTTAAGAAACATAACTACATTAAAGAGTTAAGTAACATAACCACATTAAAGAGTTAAGTAACATAACCACATTAAAGAGTTAAGTAACATAACCACATGAGAGAGTTAAGAAACATAACCACATTAAAGAGAAAGAAACATAACTACATTAAAGAGTTAAGTAACATAACCACATTAAAGAGTTAAGAAACATAACTACATTAAAGAGTTTTATTACATAACCACATTAAAGAGTTAAGTAACATAACCACATGAGAGAGTTAAGAAACATAACCACATTAAAGAGTTAAGTAACATAACCACATTAAAGAGTTAAGTAACATAACCACATTAAAGAGTTAAGTAACATAACCACATTAAAGAGTTAAGTAACATAACCACATTAAAGAGTTAACTAACATAACCACATTAAAGAGTTAAGTAACATAACCACATTAAAGAGTTAAGTAACATAACCACATTAAAGAGTTAAGTAACATAACCACATTAAAGAGTTAAGAAACATAACTACATTAAAGAGTTAAGTAACATAACCACATTAAAGAGTTAAGTAACATAACCACATGAGAGAGTTAAGAAACATAACCACATTAAAGAGTTAAGTAACATAACCACATTAAAGAGTTAAGAAACATAGCTACATTAAAGAGTTAAGTAACATAACCACATTAAAGAGTTAAGTAACATAACCACATGAGAGAGTTAAGAAACATAACCACATTAAAGAGTTAAGTAACATAACCACATGAGAGAGTTAAGAAACATAACCACATTAAAGAGTTAAGAAACATAACTACATTAAAGAGTTAAGTAACATAACCACATTAAAAAGTTAAGTAACATAACCACATTAAAGAGTTAAGTAACATAACCACATTAAAGAGTTAAGTAACATAACCACATTAAAGAGTTAAGTAACATAACTACATTAAAGAGTTTAATTAACATAACCACATTAAAGAGTTAAGTAACATAACCACATTAAAGAGTTTTATTAACATAACCACATTAAAGAGTTAAGTAACATAACCACATGAGAGAGTTAAGAAACATAACCACATGAGAGAGTTAAGAAACATAACCACATTAAATAGTTTTATTAACATAACCACATTAAAGAGTTAAGTAACATAACCACATTAAAGAGTTAAGTAACATAACTACATTAAAGAGTTTTATTAACATAACCACATTAAAGAGTTAAGTAACATAACCACATTAAAGAGTTAAGAAACATAACTACATTAAAGAGTTAAGTAACATAACCACATTAAAGAGTTAAGTAACATAACCACATGAGAGAGTTAAGAAACATAACCACATTAAAGAGTTAAGTAACATAACCACATTAAAGAGTTAAGTAACATAACCACATTAAAGAGTTAAGAAACATAACCACATGAGAGAGTTAAGAAACATAACCACATTAAAGAGTTAAGTAACATAACCACATTAAAGAGTTAAGTAACATAACCACATTAAAGAGTTTTATTAACATAACCACGTTAAAGAGTTTTATTAACATAACCACATTAAAGAGTTAAGTAACATAACCACATTAAAGAGTTAAGTAACATAACCACATTAAAGAGTTAAGTAACATAACCACATTAAAGAGTTAAGTAACATAACCACATTAAAGAGTTAAGTAACATAACCACATGAGAGAGTTAAGAAACATAACCACATTAAAGAGTTAAGTAACATAACCACATTAAAGAGTTAAGAAACATAGCTACATTAAAGAGTTAAGTAACATAACCACATTAAAGAGTTAAGTAACATAACCACATGAGAGAGTTAAGAAACATAACCACATTAAAGAGTTAAGTAACATAACCACATGAGAGAGTTAAGAAACATAACCACATTAAAGAGTTAAGAAACATAACTACATTAAAGAGTTAAGTAACATAACCACATTAAAAAGTTAAGTAACATAACCACATTAAAGAGTTAAGTAACATAACCACATTAAAGAGTTAAGTAACATAACCACATTAAAGAGTTAAGTAACATAACTACATTAAAGAGTTTTATTAACATAACCACATTAAAGAGTTAAGTAACATAACCACATTAAAGAGTTTTATTAACATAACCACATTAAAGAGTTAAGTAACATAACCACATGAGAGAGTTAAGAAACATAACCACATGAGAGAGTTAAGAAACATAACCACATTAAAGAGTTTTATTAATATAACCACATTAAAGAGTTAAGTAACATAACCACATTAAAGAGTTAAGTAACATAACTACATTAAAGAGTTTTATTAACATAACCACATTAAAGAGTTAAGTAACATAACCACATTAAAGAGTTAAGAAACATAACTACATTAAAGAGTTAAGTAACATAACCACATTAAAGAGTTAAGTAACATAACCACATGAGAGAGTTAAGAAACATAACCACATTAAAGAGTTAAGTAACATAACCACATTAAAGAGTTAAGTAACATAACCACATTAAAGAGTTAAGAAACATAACCACATGAGAGAGTTAAGAAACATAACCACATTAAAGAGTTAAGTAACATAACCACATTAAAGAGTTAAGTAACATAATCACATTAAAGAGTTTTATTAACATAACCACGTTAAAGAGTTTCATTAACATAACCACATTAAAGAGTTAAGTAACATAACCACATTAAAGAGTTAAGTAACATAACCACATTAAAGAGTTAAGTAACATAACCACATTAAAGAGTTAAGTAACATAACCACATTAAAGAGTTAAGTAACATAACCACATTAAAGAGTTAAGAAACATAACTACATTAAAGAGTTAAGTAACATAACCACATTAAAGAGTTAAGTAACATAACCACATGAGAGAGTTAAGAAACATAACCACATTAAAGAGTTAAGTAACATAACCACATTAAAGAGTTAAGAAACATAACTACATTAAAGAGTTAAGTAACATAACCACATTAAAGAGTTAAGTAACATAACCACATGAGAGAGTTAAGAAACATAACCACATTAAAGAGTTAAGTAACATAACCACATGAGAGAGCTAAGAAACATAACCACATTAAAGAGTTAAGAAACATAACTACATTAAAGAGTTAAGTAACATAACCACATTAAAGAGTTAAGTAACATAACCACATTAAAGAGTTAAGTAACATAACCACATTAAAGAGTTAAGTAACATAACCACATTAAAGAGTTAAGTAACATAACTACATTAAAGAGTTTTATTAACATAACCACATTAAAGAGTTAAGTAACATAACCACATTAAAGAGTTTTATTAACATAACCACATTAAAGAGTTAAGTAACATAACCACATGAGAGAGTTAAGAAACATAACCACATGAGAGAGTTAAGAAACATAACCACATTAAAGAGTTTTATTAACATAACCACATTAAAGAGTTAAGTAACATAACCACATGAGAGAGTTAAGAAACATAACCACATTAAAGAGTTAAGTAACATAACCACATTAAAGAGTTAAGTAACATAACCACATTAAAGAGTTTTATTAACATAACCACGTTAAAGAGTTTTATTAACATAACCACATTAAAGAGTTAAGTAACATAACCACATTAAAGAGTTAAGTAACATAACCACATTAAAGAGTTAAGTAACATAACCACATTAAAGAGTTAAGTAACATAACCACATTAAAGAGTTAAGTAACATAACCACATTAAAGAGTTAAGAAACATAACTACATTAAAGAGTTAAGTAACATAACCACATTAAAGAGTTAAGTAACATAACCACATGAGAGAGTTAAGAAACATAACCACATTAAAGAGTTAAGTAACATAACCACATTAAAGAGTTAAGTAACATAACCACATTAAAGAGTTAAGTAACATAACCACATTAAAGAGTTAAGTAACATAACCACATTAAAGAGTTAAGTAACATAACCACATTAAAGAGTTAAGTAACATAACCACATTAAAGAGTTAAGTAACATAACTACATTAAAGAGTTTTATTAACATAACCACATTAAAGAGTTAAGTAACATAACCACATTAAAGAGTTTTATTAACATAACCACATTAAAGAGTTAAGTAACATAACCACATGAGAGAGTTAAGAAACATAACCACATGAGAGAGTTAAGAAACATAACCACATTAAAGAGTTTTATTAACATAACCACATTAAAGAGTTAAGTAACATAACCACATGAGAGAGTTAAGAAACATAACCACATTAAAGAGTTAAGTAACATAAACACATTAAAGAGTTAAGTAACATAACCACATTAAAGAGTTTTATTAACATAACCACGTTAAAGAGTTTTATTAACATAACCACATTAAAGAGTTAAGTAACATAACCACATTAAAGAGTTAAGTAACATAACCACATTAAAGAGTTT
The DNA here is from genome assembly GCF_057628025.1 of Oncorhynchus mykiss. Taxonomy (NCBI): domain Eukaryota; kingdom Metazoa; phylum Chordata; class Actinopteri; order Salmoniformes; family Salmonidae; genus Oncorhynchus; species Oncorhynchus mykiss. The sequence continues at coordinate 10,687,714 of NC_143035.1, forward strand.
TATTAACATAACCACATTAAAGAGTTAAGTAACATAACCACATGAGAGAGTTAAGAAACATAACCACATGAGAGAGTTAAGAAACATAACCACATTAAAGAGTTTTATTAACATAACCACATTAAAGAGTTAAGTAACATAACCACATGAGAGAGTTAAGAAACATAACCACATTAAAGAGTTAAGTAACATAACCACATTAAAGAGTTAAGTAACATAACCACATTAAAGAGTTTTATTAACATAACCACGTTAAAGAGTTTTATTAACATAACCACATTAAAGAGTTAAGTAACATAACCACATTAAAGAGTTAAGTAACATAACCACATTAAAGAGTTAAGTAACATAACCACATTAAAGAGTTAAGTAACATAACCACATTAAAGAGTTAAGTAACATAACCACATTAAAGAGTTAAGAAACATAACTACATTAAAGAGTTAAGTAACATAACCACATTAAAGAGTTAAGTAACATAACCACATGAGAGAGTTAAGAAACATAACCACATTAAAGAGTTAAGTAACATAACCACATTAAAGAGTTAAGTAACATAACCACATTAAAGAGTTAAGTAACATAACCACATTAAAGAGTTAAGTAACATAACCACATTAAAGAGTTAAGAAACATAACCACATGAGAGAGTTAAGAAACATAACCACATTAAAGAGTTAAGTAACATAACCACATTAAAGAGTTAAGTAACATAACCACATTAAAGAGTTTTATTAACATAACCACATTAAAGAGTTAAGTAACATAACCACATTAAAGAGTTAAGTAACATAACCACATTAAATAGTTAAGTAACATAACCACATTAAAGAGTTAAGAAACATAACTACATTAAAGAGTTAAGTAACATAACCACATTAAAGAGTTAAGTAACAACCACTTGAGAGAATTAAGAAACATAACCACATTAAAGAGTTAAGTAACATAACCACATTAAATAGTTAAGTAACATAACCACATTAAAGAGTTAAGAAACATAACTACATTAAAGAGTTAAGTAACATAACCACATTAAAGAGTTAAGTAACAACCACTTGAGAGAATTAAGAAACATAACCACATTAAAGAGTTAAGTAACATAACCACATGAGAGAGTTAAGAAACATAACCACATTAAAGAGTTAAGAAACATAACTACATTAAAGAGTTAAGTAACACAACCACATTAAAGAGTTAAGTAACATAACCACATTAAAGAGTTAAGTAGCATAACCACATTAAAGAGTTAAGTAACATAACCACATTAAAGAGTTAAGTAACATAACCACATGAGAGAGTTAAGAAACATAACCACATTAAAGAGTTAAGTAACATAACCACATTAAAGAGTTAAGTAACATAACCACATTAAAGAGTTAAGAAACATAACCACATGAGAGAGTTAAGAAACATAACCACATTAAAGAGTTAAGTAACATAACCACATTAAAGAGTTAAGTAACATAACCACATTAAAGAGTTTTATTAACATAACCACATTAAAGAGTTAAGTAACATAACCACATTAAAGAGTTAAGTAACATAACCACATTAAAGAGTTAAGAAACATAACCACATGAGAGAGTTAAGAAACATAACCACATTAAAGAGTTAAGTAACATAACCACATTAAAGAGTTAAGTAACATAACCACATTAAAGAGTTAAGTAACATAACCACATGAGAGAGTTAAGAAACATAACCACATTAAAGAGTTAAGTAACATAACCACATGAGAGAGTTAAGAAACATAACCACATTAAAGAGTTAAGAAACATAACTACATTAAAGAGTTAAGTAACATAACCACATTAAAGAGTTAAGTAACATAACCACATTAAAGAGTTAAGTAACATAACCACATTAAAGAGTTAAGTAACATAACTACATTAAAGAGTTAAGTAACATAACCACATTAAAGAGTTAAGTAACATAACCACATTAAAGAGTTAAGTAACATAACCACATTAAAGAGTTAAGTAACATAACCACATTAAAGAGTTAAGTAACATAACTACATTAAAGAGTTTTATTAACATAACCACATTAAAGAGTTAAGTAACATAACCACATTAAAGTGTTTTATTAACATAACCACATTAAAGAGTTAAGTAACATAACCACATTAAAGAGTTAAGTAACATAACCACATGAGAGAGTTAAGAAACATAACCACATGAGAGAGTTAAGAAACATAACCACATTAAAGAGTTTTATTAACATAACCACATTAAAGAGTTAAGTAACATAACCACATTAAAGAGTTAAGTAACATAACCACATGAGAGAGTTAAGAAACATAACCACATTAAAGAGTTAAGTAACATAACCACATGAGAGAGTTAAGAAACATAACCACATTAAAGAGTTTTATTAACATAACCACATTAAAGAGTTTTATTAACATAACCAAATTAAAGAGTTAAGTAACATAACCACATTAAAGAGTTTTATTAACATAACCACATTAAAGAGTTTTATTAACATAACCACATTAAAGAGTTAAGTAACATAACCACATTAAATAGTTAAGTAACATAACTACATTAAAGAGTTAAGTAACATAACCACATTAAAGAGTTAAGAAACATAACCACATTAAAGAGTTAAGAAACATAACTACATTAAAGAGTTAAGTAACATAGCCACATTAAAGAGTTAAGTAACATAACCACATGAGAGAGTTAAGAAACATAACCACATTAAAGAGTTAAGTAACATAACCACATTAAAGAGTTAAGTAGCATAACCACATTAAAGAGTTTTATTAACATAACCACATTAAATAGTTTTATTAACATAACCACATTAAAGAGTTAAGTAACATAACCACATTAAAGAGTTTTATTAACATAACCACATTAAAGAGTTAAGTAACATAACCACATTAAAGAGTTAAGTAACATAACCACATTAAAGAGTTTTATTAACATAACCACATTAAAGAGTTAAGTAACATAACCACATTAAAGAGTTTTATTAACATAACCACATTAAAGAGTTAAGAAACATAACCACATTAAAGAGTTAAGTAACATAACCACATTAAAGAGTTAAGTAACATAACTACATTAAAGAGTTAAGAAACATAACTACATTAAAGAGTTAAGTAACATAACCACATTAAAGAGTTAACTAACATAACCACATTAAAGAGTTAACTAACATAACCACATTAAAGAGTTAAGTAACATAACTACATTAAAGAGTTAAGAAACATAACTACATTAAAGAGTTAAGTAACACAACCACATTAAAGAGTTAACTAACATAACCACATTAAAGAGTTAAGAAACATAACTACATTAAAGGGTTAAGTAACATAACCACATTAAAGAGTTAAGTAACATAACCACATTAAAGAGTTAAGTAACATAACCACATGAGAGAGTTAAGAAACATAACCACATTAAAGAGTTTTATTAACATAACCACATTAAAGAGTTAAGAAACATAACCACATTAAAGAGTTAAGTAACATAACCACATTAAAGAGTTAAGTAACATAACCACATTAAAGAGTTAAGAAACATAACTACATTAAAGAGTTTTATTAACATAACCACATTAAAGAGTTAAGTAACATAACCACATTAAAGAGTTAAGTAACATAACCACATTAAAGAGTTAAGTAACATAACCACATTAAAGAGTTAAGTAACATAACCACATTAAAGAGTTAAGTAACATAACCACATTAAAGAGTTAAGTAACATAACTACATTAAAGAGTTCTATTAACATAACCACATTAAAGAGTTAAGTAACATAACCACATTAAAGAGTTTTATTAACATAACCACATTAAAGAGTTAAGTAACATAACCACATTAAAGAGTTAAGTAACATAACCACATTAAAGAGTTAAGTATCATAACCACATTAAAGAGTTTTATTAACATAACCACATTAAAGAGTTAAGTAACATAACCACATGAGAGAGTTAAGAAACATAACCACATTAAAGAGTTAAGAAACATAACTACATTAAAGAGTTAAGTAACATAACCACATTAAAGAGTTAAGTAACATAACCACATTAAAGAGTTAAGTAACATAACCACATTAAAGAGTTAAGTAACATAACCACATTAAAGAGTTAAGTAACATAACCACATTAAAGAGTTTTATTAACATAACCACATTAAAGAGTTAAGTAACATAACCACATTAAAGAGTTTTATTAACATAACCACATTAAAGAGTTAAGTAACATAACCACATTAAAGAGTTAAGTAACATAACCACATGAGAGAGTTAAGAAACATAACCACATGAGAGAGTTAAGAAACATAACCACATTAAAGAGTTTTATTAACATAACCACATTAAAGAGTTAAGTAACATAACCACATTAAAGAGTTAAGTAACATAACCACATGAGAGAGTTAAGAAACATAACCACATTAAAGAGTTAAGTAACATAACCACATTAAAGAGTTAAGTAACATAACCACATTAAAGAGTTAAGTATCATAACCACATTAAAGAGTTTTATTAACATAACCACATTAAAGAGTTAAGTAACATAACCACATTAAAGAGTTAAGTAACATAACCACATGAGAGAGTTAAGAAACATAACCACATGAGAGAGTTAAGAAACATAACCACATTAAAGAGTTTTATTAACATAACCACATTAAAGAGTTTTATTAACATAACCACATTAAAGAGTTAAGTAACATAACCACATTAAAGAGTTTTATTAACATAACCACATTAAAGAATTTTATTAACATAACCACATTAAAGAGTTAAGTAACATAACCACATTAAAGAGTTTTATTAACATAACCACATTTTAGAGTTTTATTAACATAACCACATTAAAGAGTTTTATTAACATAACCACATTAAAGAGTTAAGTAACATAACCACATTAAAGAGTTTTATTAACATAAACACATTAAAGAGTTAAGTAACATAACCACATTAAAGAGTTTTATTAACATAACCACATTAAAGAGTTAAGTAACATAACAACATTAAAGAGTTAAGTAACATAACTACATTAAAGAGTTAAGTAACATAACCACATTAAAGAGTTAAGAAACATAACCACATTAAAGAGTTAAGAAACATAACTACATTAAAGAGTTAAGTAACATAACCACATTAAAGAGTTAAGTAACATAACCACATGAGAGAGTTAAGAAACATAACCACATTAAAGAGTTAAGTAACATAACCACATTAAAGAGTTAAGTAACATAACCACATTAAAGAGTTTTATTAACATAACCACATTAAATAGTTTTATTAACATAACCACATTAAAGAGTTAAGTAACATAACCACATTAAAGAGTTTTATTAACATAACCACATTAAAGAGTTAAGTAACATAACCACATTAAAGAGTTAAGTAAAATAACCACATTAAAGAGTTTTATTAACATAACCACATTAAAGAGTTAAGTAACATAACCACATTAAAGAGTTTTATTAACATAACCACATTAAAGAGTTAAGAAACATAACCACATTAAAGAGTTAAGTAACATAACCACATTAAAGAGTTAAGTAACATAACTACATTAAAGAGTTAAGAAACATAACTACATTAAAGAGTTAAGTAACATAACCACATTAAAGAGTTAACTAACATAACCACATTAAAGAGTTAACTAACATAACCACATTAAAGAGTTAAGTAACATAACTACATTAAAGAGTTAAGAAACATAACTACATTAAAGAGTTAAGTAACATAACCACATTAAAGAGTTAAGTAACATAACCACATGAGAGAGTTAAGAAACATAACCACATTAAAGAGTTTTATTAACATAACCACATTAAAGAGTTAAGAAACATAACCACATTAAAGAGTTAAGTAACATAACCACATTAAAGAGTTAAGTAACATAACCACATTAAAGAGTTAAGAAACATAACTACATTAAAGAGTTTTATTAACATAACCACATTAAAGAGTTAAGTAACATAACCACATTAAAGAGTTAAGTAACATAACCACATTAAAGAGTTTTATTAACATAACCACGTTAAATAGTTTTATTAACATAACCACATTAAAGAGTTAAGTAACATAACCACATTAAAGAGTTAAGTAACATAACCACATTAAAGAGTTTTATTAACATAACCACATTAAAGAGTTAAGTAACATAACCACATGAGAGAGTTAAGAAACATAACCACATGAGAGAGTTAAGAAACATAACCACATTAAAGAGTTTTATTAACATAACCACATTAAAGAGTTAAGTAACATAACCACATGAGAGAGTTAAGAAACATAACCACATTAAAGAGTTAAGTAACATAACCACATTAAAGAGTTAAGTAACATAACCACATTAAAGAGTTTTATTAACATAACCACGTTAAAGAGTTTTATTAACATAACCACATTAAAGAGTTAAGTAACATAACCACATTAAAGAGTTAAGTAACATAACCACATTAAAGAGTTAAGTAACATAACCACATTAAAGAGTTAAGTAACATAACCACATTAAAGAGTTAAGTAACATAACCACATTAAAGAGTTAAGAAACATAACTACATTAAAGAGTTAAGTAACATAACCACATTAAAGAGTTAAGTAACATAACCACATGAGAGAGTTAAGAAACATAACCACATTAAAGAGTTAAGTAACATAACCACATTAAAGAGTTAAGTAACATAACCACATTAAAGAGTTAAGTAACATAACCACATTAAAGAGTTAAGTAACATAACCACATTAAAGAGTTAAGAAACATAACCACATGAGAGAGTTAAGAAACATAACCACATTAAAGAGTTAAGTAACATAACCACATTAAAGAGTTAAGTAACATAACCACATTAAAGAGTTTTATTAACATAACCACATTAAAGAGTTAAGTAACATAACCACATTAAAGAGTTAAGTAACATAACCACATTAAAGAGTTAAGTAACATAACCACATTAAAGAGTTAAGAAACATAACTACATTAAAGAGTTAAGTAACATAACCACATTAAAGAGTTAAGTAACAACCACTTGAGAGAATTAAGAAACATAACCACATTAAAGAGTTAAGTAACATAACCACATGAGAGAGTTAAGAAACATAACCACATTAAAGAGTTAAGAAACATAACTACATTAAAGAGTTAAGTAACATAACCACATTAAAGAGTTAAGTAACATAACCACATTAAAGAGTTAAGTAGCATAACCACATTAAAGAGTTAAGTAACATAACCACATTAAAGAGTTAAGTAACATAACCACATGAGAGAGTTAAGAAACATAACCACATTAAAGAGTTAAGTAACATAACCACATTAAAGAGTTAAGTAACATAACCACATTAAAGAGTTAAGAAACATAACCACATGAGAGAGTTAAGAAACATAACCACATTAAAGAGTTAAGTAACATAACCACATTAAAGAGTTAAGTAACATAACCACATTAAAGAGTTTTATTAACATAACCACATTAAAGAGTTAAGTAACATAACCACATTAAAGAGTTAAGTAACATAACCACATTAAAGAGTTAAGAAACATAACCACATGAGAGAGTTAAGAAACATAACCACATTAAAGAGTTAAGTAACATAACCACATTAAAGAGTTAAGTAACATAACCACATTAAAGAGTTAAGTAACATAACCACATGAGAGAGTTAAGAAACATAACCACATTAAAGAGTTAAGTAACATAACCACATGAGAGAGTTAAGAAACATAACCACATTAAAGAGTTAAGAAACATAACTACATTAAAGAGTTAAGTAACATAACCACATTAAAGAGTTAAGTAACATAACCACATTAAAGAGTTAAGTAACATAACCACATTAAAGAGTTAAGTAACATAACTACATTAAAGAGTTAAGTAACATAACCACATTAAAGAGTTAAGTAACATAACCACATTAAAGAGTTAAGTAACATAACCACATTAAAGAGTTAAGTAACATAACCACATTAAAGAGTTAAGTAACATAACTACATTAAAGAGTTTTATTAACATAACCACATTAAAGAGTTAAGTAACATAACCACATTAAAGTGTTTTATTAACATAACCACATTAAAGAGTTAAGTAACATAACCACATTAAAGAGTTAAGTAACATAACCACATGAGAGAGTTAAGAAACATAACCACATGAGAGAGTTAAGAAACATAACCACATTAAAGAGTTTTATTAACATAACCACATTAAAGAGTTAAGTAACATAACCACATTAAAGAGTTAAGTAACATAACCACATGAGAGAGTTAAGAAACATAACCACATTAAAGAGTTAAGTAACATAACCACATGAGAGAGTTAAGAAACATAACCACATTAAAGAGTTTTATTAACATAACCACATTAAAGAGTTTTATTAACATAACCACATTAAAGAGTTAAGTAACATAACCACATTAAAGAGTTTTATTAACATAACCACATTAAAGAGTTTTATTAACATAACCACATTAAAGAGTTAAGTAACATAACCACATTAAATAGTTAAGTAACATAACTACATTAAAGAGTTAAGTAACATAACCACATTAAAGAGTTAAGAAACATAACCACATTAAAGAGTTAAGAAACATAACTACATTAAAGAGTTAAGTAACATAGCCACATTAAAGAGTTAAGTAACATAACCACATGAGAGAGTTAAGAAACATAACCACATTAAAGAGTTAAGTAACATAACCACATTAAAGAGTTAAGTAGCATAACCACATTAAAGAGTTTTATTAACATAACCACATTAAATAGTTTTATTAACATAACCACATTAAAGAGTTAAGTAACATAACCACATTAAAGAGTTTTATTAACATAACCACATTAAAGAGTTAAGTAACATAACCACATTAAAGAGTTAAGTAACATAACCACATTAAAGAGTTTTATTAACATAACCACATTAAAGAGTTAAGTAACATAACCACATTAAAGAGTTTTATTAACATAACCACATTAAAGAGTTAAGAAACATAACCACATTAAAGAGTTAAGTAACATAACCACATTAAAGAGTTAAGTAACATAACTACATTAAAGAGTTAAGAAACATAACTACATTAAAGAGTTAAGTAACATAACCACATTAAAGAGTTAACTAACATAACCACATTAAAGAGTTAACTAACATAACCACATTAAAGAGTTAAGTAACATAACTACATTAAAGAGTTAAGAAACATAACTACATTAAAGAGTTAAGTAACATAACCACATTAAAGAGTTAACTAACATAACCACATTAAAGAGTTAAGAAACATAACTACATTAAAGGGTTAAGTAACATAACCACATTAAAGAGTTAAGTAACATAACCACATTAAAGAGTTAAGTAACATAACCACATGAGAGAGTTAAGAAACATAACCACATTAAAGAGTTTTATTAACATAACCACATTAAAGAGTTAAGAAACATAACCACATTAAAGAGTTAAGTAATATAACCACATTAAAGAGTTAAGTAACATAACCACATTAAAGAGTTAAGAAACATAACTACATTAAAGAGTTTTATTAACATAACCACATTAAAGAGTTAAGTAACATAACCACATTAAAGAGTTAAGTAACATAACCACATTAAAGAGTTAAGTAACATAACCACATTAAAGAGTTAAGTAACATAACCACATTAAAGAGTTAAGTAACATAACCACATTAAAGAGTTAAGTAACATAACTACATTAAAGAGTTCTATTAACATAACCACATTAAAGAGTTAAGTAACATAACCACATTAAAGAGTTTTATTAACATAACCACATTAAAGAGTTAAGTAACATAACCACATTAAAGAGTTAAGTAACATAACCACATTAAAGAGTTAAGTATCATAACCACATTAAAGAGTTTTATTAACATAACCACATTAAAGAGTTAAGTAACATAACCACATGAGAGAGTTAAGAAACATAACCACATTAAAGAGTTAAGAAACATAACTACATTAAAGAGTTAAGTAACATAACCACATTAAAGAGTTAAGTAACATAACCACATTAAAGAGTTAAGTAACATAACCACATTAAAGAGTTAAGTAACATAACCACATTAAAGAGTTAAGTAACATAACTACATTAAAGAGTTTTATTAACATAACCACATTAAAGAGTTAAGTAACATAACCACATTAAAGAGTTTTATTAACATAACCACATTAAAGAGTTAAGTAACATAACCACATTAAAGAGTTAAGTAACATAACCACATGAGAGAGTTAAGAAACATAACCACATGAGAGAGTTAAGAAACATAACCACATTAAAGAGTTTTATTAACATAACCACATTAAAGAGTTAAGTAACATAACCACATTAAAGAGTTAAGTAACATAACCACATGAGAGAGTTAAGAAACATAACCACATTAAAGAGTTAAGTAACATAACCACATTAAAGAGTTAAGTAACATAACCACATTAAAGAGTTAAGTATCATAACCACATTAAAGAGTTTTATTAACATAACCACATTAAAGAGTTAAGTAACATAACCACATTAAAGAGTTAAGTAACATAACCACATGAGAGAGTTAAGAAACATAACCACATGAGAGAGTTAAGAAACATAACCACATTAAAGAGTTTTATTAACATAACCACATTAAAGAGTTTTATTAACATAACCACATTAAAGAGTTAAGTAACATAACCACATTAAAGAGTTTTATTAACATAACCACATTAAAGAATTTTATTAACATAACCACATTAAAGAGTTAAGTAACATAACCACATTAAAGAGTTTTATTAACATAACCACATTTTAGAGTTTTATTAACATAACCACATTAAAGAGTTTTATTAACATAACCACATTAAAGAGTTAAGTAACATAACCACATTAAAGAGTTTTATTAACATAAACACATTAAAGAGTTAAGTAACATAACCACATTAAAGAGTTTTATTAACATAACCACATTAAAGAGTTAAGTAACATAACCACATTAAAGAGTTAAGTAACATAACTACATTAAAGAGTTAAGTAACATAACCACATTAAAGAGTTAAGAAACATAACCACATTAAAAAGTTAAGAAACATAACTACATTAAAGAGTTAAGTAACATAACCACATTAAAGAGTTAAGTAACATAACCACATGAGAGAGTTAAGAAACATAACCACATTAAAGAGTTAAGTAACATAACCACATTAAAGAGTTAAGTAACATAACCACATTAAAGAGTTTTATTAACATAACCACATTAAATAGTTTTATTAACATAACCACATTAAAGAGTTAAGTAACATAACCACATTAAAGAGTTAAGTAACATAACCACATTAAAGAGTTAAGTAAAATAACCACATTAAAGAGTTTTATTAACATAACCACATTAAAGAGTTAAGTAACATAACCACATTAAAGAGTTTTATTAACATAACCACATTAAAGAGTTAAGAAACATAACCACATTAAAGAGTTAAGTAACATAACCACATTAAAGAGTTAAGTAACATAACTACATTAAAGAGTTAAGAAACATAACTACATTAAAGAGTTAAGTAACATAACCACATTAAAGAGTTAAGTAACATAACCACATTAAAGAGTTAAGTAACATAACTACATTAAAGAGTTCTATTAACATAACCACATTAAAGAGTTAAGTAACATAACCACATTAAAGAGTTTTATTAACATAACCACATTAAAGAGTTAAGTAACATAACCACATTAAAGAGTTAAGTAACATAACCACATTAAAGAGTTAAGTATCATAACCACATTAAAGAGTTTTATTAACATAACCACATTAAAGAGTTAAGTAACATAACCACATGAGAGAGTTAAGAAACATAACCACATTAAAGAGTTAAGAAACATAACTACATTAAAGAGTTAAGTAACATAACCACATTAAAGAGTTAAGTAACATAACCACATTAAAGAGTTAAGTAACATAACCACATTAAAGAGTTAAGTAACATAACCACATTAAAGAGTTAAGTAACATAACCACATTAAAGAGTTTTATTAACATAACCACATTAAAGAGTTAAGTAACATAACCACATTAAAGAGTTTTATTAACATAACCACATTAAAGAGTTAAGTAACATAACCACATTAAAGAGTTAAGTAACATAACCACATGAGAGAGTTAAGAAACATAACCACATGAGAGAGTTAAGAAACATAACCACATTAAAGAGTTTTATTAACATAACCACATTAAAGAGTTAAGTAACATAACCACATTAAAGAGTTAAGTAACATAACCACATGAGAGAGTTAAGAAACATAACCACATTAAAGAGTTAAGTAACATAACCACATTAAAGAGTTAAGTAACATAACCACATTAAAGAGTTAAGTATCATAACCACATTAAAGAGTTTTATTAACATAACCACATTAAAGAGTTAAGTAACATAACCACATTAAAGAGTTAAGTAACATAACCACATGAGAGAGTTAAGAAACATAACCACATGAGAGAGTTAAGAAACATAACCACATTAAAGAGTTTTATTAACATAACCACATTAAAGAGTTTTATTAACATAACCACATTAAAGAGTTAAGTAACATAACCACATTAAAGAGTTTTATTAACATAACCACATTAAAGAATTTTATTAACATAACCACATTAAAGAGTTAAGTAACATAACCACATTAAAGAGTTTTATTAACATAACCACATTTTAGAGTTTTATTAACATAACCACATTAAAGAGTTTTATTAACATAACCACATTAAAGAGTTAAGTAACATAACCACATTAAAGAGTTTTATTAACATAAACACATTAAAGAGTTAAGTAACATAACCACATTAAAGAGTTTTATTAACATAACCACATTAAAGAGTTAAGTAACATAACAACATTAAAGAGTTAAGTAACATAACTACATTACAGAGTTAAGTAACATAACCACATTAAAGAGTTAAGAAACATAACCACATTAAAGAGTTAAGAAACATAACTACATTAAAGAGTTAAGTAACATAACCACATTAAAGAGTTAAGTAACATAACCACATGAGAGAGTTAAGAAACATAACCACATTAAAGAGTTAAGTAACATAACCACATTAAAGAGTTAAGTAACATAACCACATTAAAGAGTTTTATTAACATAACCACATTAAATAGTTTTATTAACATAACCACATTAAAGAGTTAAGTAACATAACCACATTAAAGAGTTTTATTAACATAACCACATTAAAGAGTTAAGTAACATAACCACATTAAAGAGTTAAGTAAAATAACCACATTAAAGAGTTTTATTAACATAACCACATTAAAGAGTTAAGTAACATAACCACATTAAAGAGTTTTATTAACATAACCACATTAAAGAGTTAAGAAACATAACCACATTAAAGAGTTAAGTAACATAACCACATTAAAGAGTTAAGTAACATAACTACATTAAAGAGTTAAGAAACATAACTACATTAAAGAGTTAAGTAACATAACCACATTAAAGAGTTAACTAACATAACCACATTAAAGAGTTAACTAACATAACCACATTAAAGAGTTAAGTAACATAACTACATTAAAGAGTTAAGAAACATAACTACATTAAAGAGTTAAGTAACATAACCACATTAAAGAGTTAAGTAACATAACCACATGAGAGAGTTAAGAAACATAACCACATTAAAGAGTTTTATTAACATAACCACATTAAAGAGTTAAGAAACATAACCACATTAAAGAGTTAAGTAACATAACCACATTAAAGAGTTAAGTAACATAACCACATTAAAGAGTTAAGAAACATAACTACATTAAAGAGTTTTATTAACATAACCACATTAAAGAGTTAAGTAACATAACCACATTAAAGAGTTAAGTAACATAACCACATTAAAGAGTTTTATTAACATAACCACGTTAAATAGTTTTATTAACATAACCACATTAAAGAGTTAAGTAACATAACCACATTAAAGAGTTAAGTAACATAACCACATTAAAGAGTTTTATTAACATAACCACATTAAAGAGTTAAGTAACATAACCACATGAGAGAGTTAAGAAACATAACCACATGAGAGAGTTAAGAAACATAACCACATTAAAGAGTTTTATTAACATAACCACATTAAAGAGTTAAGTAACATAACCACATGAGAGAGTTAAGAAACATAACCACATTAAAGAGTTAAGTAACATAACCACATTAAAGAGTTAAGTAACATAACCACATTAAAGAGTTTTATTAACATAACCACGTTAAAGAGTTTTATTAACATAACCACATTAAAGAGTTAAGTAACATAACCACATTAAAGAGTTAAGTAACATAACCACATTAAAGAGTTAAGTAACATAACCACATTAAAGAGTTAAGTAACATAACCACATTAAAGAGTTAAGTAACATAACCACATTAAAGAGTTAAGAAACATAACTACATTAAAGAGTTAAGTAACATAACCACATTAAAGAGTTAAGTAACATAACCACATGAGAGAGTTAAGAAACATAACCACATTAAAGAGTTAAGTAACATAACCACATTAAAGAGTTAAGTAACATAACCACATTAAAGAGTTAAGTAACATAACCACATTAAAGAGTTAAGTAACATAACCACATTAAAGAGTTAAGAAACATAACCACATGAGAGAGTTAAGAAACATAACCACATTAAAGAGTTAAGTAACATAACCACATTAAAGAGTTAAGTAACATAACCACATTAAAGAGTTTTATTAACATAACCACATTAAAGAGTTAAGTAACATAACCACATTAAAGAGTTAAGTAACATAACCACATTAAAGAGTTAAGTAACATAACCACATTAAAGAGTTAAGAAACATAACTACATTAAAGAGTTAAGTAACATAACCACATTAAAGAGTTAAGTAACAACCACTTGAGAGAATTAAGAAACATAACCACATTAAAGAGTTAAGTAACATAACCACATGAGAGAGTTAAGAAACATAACCACATTAAAGAGTTAAGAAACATAACTACATTAAAGAGTTAAGTAACATAACCACATTAAAGAGTTAAGTAACATAACCACATTAAAGAGTTAAGTAGCATAACCACATTAAAGAGTTAAGTAACATAACCACATTAAAGAGTTAAGTAACATAACCACATGAGAGAGTTAAGAAACATAACCACATTAAAGAGTTAAGTAACATAACCACATTAAAGAGTTAAGTAACATAACCACATTAAAGAGTTAAGAAACATAACCACATGAGAGAGTTAAGAAACATAACCACATTAAAGAGTTAAGTAACATAACCACATTAAAGAGTTAAGTAACATAACCACATTAAAGAGTTTTATTAACATAACCACATTAAAGAGTTAAGTAACATAACCACATTAAAGAGTTAAGTAACATAACCACATTAAAGAGTTAAGAAACATAACCACATGAGAGAGTTAAGAAACATAACCACATTAAAGAGTTAAGTAACATAACCACATTAAAGAGTTAAGTAACATAACCACATTAAAGAGTTAAGTAACATAACCACATGAGAGAGTTAAGAAACATAACCACATTAAAGAGTTAAGTAACATAACCACATGAGAGAGTTAAGAAACATAACCACATTAAAGAGTTAAGAAACATAACTACATTAAAGAGTTAAGTAACATAACCACATTAAAGAGTTAAGTAACATAACCACATTAAAGAGTTAAGTAACATAACCACATTAAAGAGTTAAGTAACATAACTACATTAAAGAGTTAAGTAACATAACCACATTAAAGAGTTAAGTAACATAACCACATTAAAGAGTTAAGTAACATAACCACATTAAAGAGTTAAGTAACATAACCACATTAAAGAGTTAAGTAACATAACTACATTAAAGAGTTTTATTAACATAACCACATTAAAGAGTTAAGTAACATAACCACATTAAAGTGTTTTATTAACATAACCACATTAAAGAGTTAAGTAACATAACCACATTAAAGAGTTAAGTAACATAACCACATGAGAGAGTTAAGAAACATAACCACATGAGAGAGTTAAGAAACATAACCACATTAAAGAGTTTTATTAACATAACCACATTAAAGAGTTAAGTAACATAACCACATTAAAGAGTTAAGTAACATAACCACATGAGAGAGTTAAGAAACATAACCACATTAAAGAGTTAAGTAACATAACCACATGAGAGAGTTAAGAAACATAACCACATTAAAGAGTTTTATTAACATAACCACATTAAAGAGTTTTATTAACATAACCACATTAAAGAGTTAAGTAACATAACCACATTAAAGAGTTTTATTAACATAACCACATTAAAGAGTTTTATTAACATAACCACATTAAAGAGTTAAGTAACATAACCACATTAAATAGTTAAGTAACATAACTACATTAAAGAGTTAAGTAACATAACCACATTAAAGAGTTAAGAAACATAACCACATTAAAGAGTTAAGAAACATAACTACATTAAAGAGTTAAGTAACATAGCCACATTAAAGAGTTAAGTAACATAACCACATGAGAGAGTTAAGAAACATAACCACATTAAAGAGTTAAGTAACATAACCACATTAAAGAGTTAAGTAGCATAACCACATTAAAGAGTTTTATTAACATAACCACATTAAATAGTTTTATTAACATAACCACATTAAAGAGTTAAGTAACATAACCACATTAAAGAGTTTTATTAACATAACCACATTAAAGAGTTAAGTAACATAACCACATTAAAGAGTTAAGTAACATAACCACATTAAAGAGTTTTATTAACATAACCACATTAAAGAGTTAAGTAACATAACCACATTAAAGAGTTTTATTAACATAACCACATTAAAGAGTTAAGAAACATAACCACATTAAAGAGTTAAGTAACATAACCACATTAAAGAGTTAAGTAACATAACTACATTAAAGAGTTAAGAAACATAACTACATTAAAGAGTTAAGTAACATAACCACATTAAAGAGTTAACTAACATAACCACATTAAAGAGTTAACTAACATAACCACATTAAAGAGTTAAGTAACATAACTACATTAAAGAGTTAAGAAACATAACTACATTAAAGAGTTAAGTAACATAACCACATTAAAGAGTTAACTAACATAACCACATTAAAGAGTTAAGAAACATAACTACATTAAAGGGTTAAGTAACATAACCACATTAAAGAGTTAAGTAACATAACCACATTAAAGAGTTAAGTAACATAACCACATGAGAGAGTTAAGAAACATAACCACATTAAAGAGTTTTATTAACATAACCACATTAAAGAGTTAAGAAACATAACCACATTAAAGAGTTAAGTAACATAACCACATTAAAGAGTTAAGTAACATAACCACATTAAAGAGTTAAGAAACATAACTACATTAAAGAGTTTTATTAACATAACCACATTAAAGAGTTAAGTAACATAACCACATTAAAGAGTTAAGTAACATAACCACATTAAAGAGTTAAGTAACATAACCACATTAAAGAGTTAAGTAACATAACCACATTAAAGAGTTAAGTAACATAACCACATTAAAGAGTTAAGTAACATAACTACATTAAAGAGTTCTATTAACATAACCACATTAAAGAGTTAAGTAACATAACCACATTAAAGAGTTTTATTAACATAACCACATTAAAGAGTTAAGTAACATAACCACATTAAAGAGTTAAGTAACATAACCACATTAAAGAGTTAAGTATCATAACCACATTAAAGAGTTTTATTAACATAACCACATTAAAGAGTTAAGTAACATAACCACATGAGAGAGTTAAGAAACATAACCACATTAAAGAGTTAAGAAACATAACTACATTAAAGAGTTAAGTAACATAACCACATTAAAGAGTTAAGTAACATAACCACATTAAAGAGTTAAGTAACATAACCACATTAAAGAGTTAAGTAACATAACCACATTAAAGAGTTAAGTAACATAACTACATTAAAGAGTTTTATTAACATAACCACATTAAAGAGTTAAGTAACATAACCACATTAAAGAGTTTTATTAACATAACCACATTAAAGAGTTAAGTAACATAACCACATTAAAGAGTTAAGTAACATAACCACATGAGAGAGTTAAGAAACATAACCACATGAGAGAGTTAAGAAACATAACCACATTAAAGAGTTTTATTAACATAACCACATTAAAGAGTTAAGTAACATAACCACATTAAAGAGTTAAGTAACATAACCACATGAGAGAGTTAAGAAACATAACCACATTAAAGAGTTAAGTAACATAACCACATTAAAGAGTTAAGTAACATAACCACATTAAAGAGTTAAGTATCATAACCACATTAAAGAGTTTTATTAACATAACCACATTAAAGAGTTAAGTAACATAACCACATTAAAGAGTTAAGTAACATAACCACATGAGAGAGTTAAGAAACATAACCACATGAGAGAGTTAAGAAACATAACCACATTAAAGAGTTTTATTAACATAACCACATTAAAGAGTTTTATTAACATAACCACATTAAAGAGTTAAGTAACATAACCACATTAAAGAGTTTTATTAACATAACCACATTAAAGAATTTTATTAACATAACCACATTAAAGAGTTAAGTAACATAACCACATTAAAGAGTTTTATTAACATAACCACATTTTAGAGTTTTATTAACATAACCACATTAAAGAGTTTTATTAACATAACCACATTAAAGAGTTAAGTAACATAACCACATTAAAGAGTTTTATTAACATAAACACATTAAAGAGTTAAGTAACATAACCACATTAAAGAGTTTTATTAACATAACCACATTAAAGAGTTAAGTAACATAACCACATTAAAGAGTTAAGTAACATAACTACATTAAAGAGTTAAGTAACATAACCACATTAAAGAGTTAAGAAACATAACCACATTAAAAAGTTAAGAAACATAACTACATTAAAGAGTTAAGTAACATAACCACATTAAAGAGTTAAGTAACATAACCACATGAGAGAGTTAAGAAACATAACCACATTAAAGAGTTAAGTAACATAACCACATTAAAGAGTTAAGTAACATAACCACATTAAAGAGTTTTATTAACATAACCACATTAAATAGTTTTATTAACATAACCACATTAAAGAGTTAAGTAACATAACCACATTAAAGAGTTTTATTAACATAACCACATTAAAGAGTTAAGTAACATAACCACATTAAAGAGTTAAGTAAAATAACCACATTAAAGAGTTTTATTAACATAACCACATTAAAGAGTTAAGTAACATAACCACATTAAAGAGTTTTATTAACATAACCACATTAAAGAGTTAAGAAACATAACCACATTAAAGAGTTAAGTAACATAACCACATTAAAGAGTTAAGTAACATAACTACATTAAAGAGTTAAGAAACATAACTACATTAAAGAGTTAAGTAACATAACCACATTAAAGAGTTAACTAACATAACCACATTAAAGAGTTAACTAACATAACCACATTAAAGAGTTAAGTAACATAACTACATTAAAGAGTTAAGAAACATAACTACATTAAAGAGTTAAGTAACATAACCACATTAAAGAGTTAAGTAACATAACCACATGAGAGAGTTAAGAAACATAACCACATTAAAGAGTTTTATTAACATAACCACATTAAAGAGTTAAGAAACATAACCACATTAAAGAGTTAAGTAACATAACCACATTAAAGAGTTAAGTAACATAACCACATTAAAGAGTTAAGAAACATAACTACATTAAAGAGTTTTATTAACATAACCACATTAAAGAGTTAAGTAACATAACCACATTAAAGAGTTAAGTAACATAACCACATTAAAGAGTTAAGTAACATAACCACATTAAAGAGTTAAGTAACATAACCACATTAAAGAGTTAAGTAACATAACCACATTAAAGAGTTAAGTAACATAACTACATTAAAGAGTTTTATTAACATAACCACATTAAAGAGTTAAGTAACATAACCACATTAAAGAGTTTTATTAACATAACCACATTAAAGAGTTAAGTAACATAACCACATTAAAGAGTTAAGTAACATAACCACATGAGAGAGTAAAGAAACATAACCACATGAGAGAGTTAAGAAACATAACCACATTAAAGAGTTTTATTAACATAACCACATTAAAGAGTTAAGTAACATAACCACATTAAAGAGTTAAGAAACATAACCACATTAAAGAGTTAAGAAACATAACTACATTAAAGAGTTAAGTAACATAACCACATTAAAGAGTTAAGTAACATAACCACATGAGAGAGTTAAGAAACATAACCACATTAAAGAGTTAAGTAACATAACCACATTAAAGAGTTAAGTAACATAACCACATTAAAGAGTTTTATTAACATAACCACATTAAATAGTTTTATTAACATAACCACATTAAAGAGTTAAGTAACATAACCACATTAAAGAGTTTTATTAACATAACCACATTAAAGAGTTAAGTAACATAACCACATTAAAGAGTTAAGTAAAATAACCACATTAAAGAGTTTTATTAACATAACCACATTAAAGAGTTAAGTAACATAACCACATTAAAGAGTTTTATTAACATAACCACATTAAAGAGTTAAGAAACATAACCACATTAAAGAGTTAAGTAACATAACCACATTAAAGAGTTAAGTAACATAACTACATTAAAGAGTTAAGAAACATAACTACATTAAAGAGTTAAGTAACATAACCACATTAAAGAGTTAACTAACATAACCACATTAAAGAGTTAACTAACATAACCACATTAAAGAGTTAAGTAACATAACTACATTAAAGAGTTAAGAAACATAACTACATTAAAGAGTTAAGTAACATAACCACATTAAAGAGTTAAGTAACATAACCACATGAGAGAGTTAAGAAACATAACCACATTAAAGAGTTTTATTAACATAACCACATTAAAGAGTTAAGAAACATAACCACATTAAAGAGTTAAGTAACATAACCACATTAAAGAGTTAAGTAACATAACCACATTAAAGAGTTAAGAAACATAACTACATTAAAGAGTTTTATTAACATAACCACATTAAAGAGTTAAGTAACATAACCACATTAAAGAGTTAAGTAACATAACCACATTAAAGAGTTAAGTAACATAACCACATTAAAGAGTTAAGTAACATAACCACATTAAAGAGTTAAGTATCATAACCACATTAAAGAGTTTTATTAACATAACCACATTAAAGAGTTAAGTAACATAACCACATGAGAGAGTTAAGAAACATAACCACATTAAAGAGTTAAGAAACATAACTACATTAAAGAGTTAAGTAACATAACCACATTAAAGAGTTAAGTAACATAACCACATTAAAGAGTTAAGTAACATAACCACATTAAAGAGTTAAGTAACATAACCACATTAAAGAGTTAAGTAACATAACTACATTAAAGAGTTTTATTAACATAACCACATTAAAGAGTTAAGTAACATAACCACATTAAAGAGTTTTATTAACATAACCACATTAAAGAGTTAAGTAACATAACCACATTAAAGAGTTAAGTAACATAACCACATGAGAGAGTTAAGAAACATAACCACATGAGAGAGTTAAGAAACATAACCACATTAAAGAGTTTTATTAACATAACCACATTAAAGAGTTAAGTAACATAACCACATTAAAGAGTTAAGTAACATAACCACATGAGAGAGTTAAGAAACATAACCACATTAAAGAGTTAAGTAACATAACCACATTAAAGAGTTAAGTAACATAACCACATTAAAGAGTTAAGTAACATAACCACATTAAAGAGTTAAGTAACATAACCACATGAGAGAGTTAAGAAACATAACCACATGAGAGAGTTAAGAAACATAACCACATTAAAGAGTTTTATTAACATAACCACATTAAAGAGTTTTATTAACATAACCACATTAAAGAGTTAAGTAACATAACCACATTAAAGAGTTTTATTAACATAACCACATTAAAGAATTTTATTAACATAACCACATTAAAGAGTTAAGTAACATAACCACATTAAAGAGTTTTATTAACATAACCACATTAAAGAGTTTTATTAACATAACCACATTAAAGAGTTAAGTAACATAACCACATTAAAGAGTTTTATTAACATAAACACATTAAAGAGTTAAGTAACATAATCACATTAAAGAGTTTTATTAACATAACCACATTAAAGAGTTAAGTAACATAACCACATTAAAGAGTTAAGTAACATAACTACGTTAAAGAGTTAAGTAACATAACCACATTAAAGAGTTAAGAAACATAACCACATTAAAGAGTTAAGAAACATAACTACATTAAAGAGTTAAGTAACATAACCACATTAAAGAGTTAAGTAACATAACCACATGAGAGAGTTAAGAAACATAACCACATTAAAGAGTTAAGTAACATAACCACATTAAAGAGTTTTATTAACATAACCACATTAAAGAGTTAAGTAACATAACCACATTAAAGAGTTAAGTAACATAACCACATTAAAGAGTTAAGTAACATAACTACATTAAAGAATTTTATTAACATAACCACATTAAAGAGTTAAGTAACATAACCACATTAAAGAGTTTTATTAACATAACCACATTAAAGAGTTAAGTAACATAACCACATGAGAGAGTTAAGAAACATAACCACATGAGAGAGTTAAGAAACATAACCACATTAAATAGTTTTATTAACATAACCACATTAAAGAGTTAAGTAACATAACCACATTAAAGAGTTTTATTAACATAACCACATTAAAGAGTTTTATTAACATAACCACATTAAAGAGTTAAGTAACATAACCACATTAAATAGTTAAGTAACATAACTACATTAAAGAGTTAAGTAACATAACCACATTAAAGAGTTAAGAAACATAACCACATTAAAGAGTTAAGAAACATAACTACATTAAAGAGTTAAGTAACATAGCCACATTAAAGAGTTAAGTAACATAACCACATGAGAGAGTTAAGAAACATAACCACATTAAAGAGTTAAGTAACATAACCACATTAAAGAGTTAAGTAGCATAACCACATTAAAGAGTTTTATTAACATAACCACATTAAATAGTTTTATTAACATAACCACATTAAAGAGTTAAGTAACATAACCACATTAAAGAGTTTTATTAACATAACCACATTAAAGAGTTAAGTAACATAACCACATTAAAGAGTTAAGTAACATAACCACATTAAAGAGTTTTATTAACATAACCACATTAAAGAGTTAAGTAACATAACCACATTAAAGAGTTTTATTAACATAACCACATTAAAGAGTTAAGAAACATAACCACATTAAAGAGTTAAGTAACATAACCACATTAAAGAGTTAAGTAACATAACTACATTAAAGAGTTAAGAAACATAACTACATTAAAGAGTTAAGTAACATAACCACATTAAAGAGTTAACTAACATAACCACATTAAAGAGTTAACTAACATAACCACATTAAAGAGTTAAGTAACATAACTACATTAAAGAGTTAAGAAACATAACTACATTAAAGAGTTAAGTAACATAACCACATTAAAGAGTTAACTAACATAACCACATTAAAGAGTTAAGAAACATAACTACATTAAAGGGTTAAGTAACATAACCACATTAAAGAGTTAAGTAACATAACCACATTAAAGAGTTAAGTAACATAACCACATGAGAGAGTTAAGAAACATAACCACATTAAAGAGTTTTATTAACATAACCACATTAAAGAGTTAAGAAACATAACCACATTAAAGAGTTAAGTAACATAACCACATTAAAGAGTTAAGTAACATAACCACATTAAAGAGTTAAGAAACATAACTACATTAAAGAGTTTTATTAACATAACCACATTAAAGAGTTAAGTAACATAACCACATTAAAGAGTTAAGTAACATAACCACATTAAAGAGTTAAGTAACATAACCACATTAAAGAGTTAAGTAACATAACCACATTAAAGAGTTAAGTAACATAACCACATTAAAGAGTTAAGTAACATAACTACATTAAAGAGTTTTATTAACATAACCACATTAAAGAGTTAAGTAACATAACCACATTAAAGAGTTTTATTAACATAACCACATTAAAGAGTTAAGTAACATAACCACATTAAAGAGTTAAGTAACATAACCACATTAAAGAGTTAAGTATCATAACCACATTAAAGAGTTTTATTAACATAACCACATTAAAGAGTTAAGTAACATAACCACATTAAAGAGTTAAGTAAAATAACCACATTAAAGAGTTTTATTAACATAACCACATTAAAGAGTTAAGTAACATAACCACATTAAAGAGTTTTATTAACATAACCACATTAAAGAGTTAAGTAACATAACCACATTAAAGAGTTAAGTAACATAACAACATGAGAGAGTTAAGAAACATAACCACATGAGAGAGTTAAGAAACATAACCACATTAAAGAGTTTTATTAACATAACCACATTAAAGAGTTAAGTAACATAACCACATTAAAGAGTTAAGTAACATAACCACATGAGAGAGTTAAGAAACATAACCACATTAAAGAGTTAAGTAACATAACCACATTAAAGAGTTAAGTAACATAACCACATTAAAGAGTTAAGTAACATAACCACATTAAAGAGTTAAGTAACATAACCACATGAGAGAGTTAAGAAACATAACCACATGAGAGAGTTAAGAAACATAACCACATTAAAGAGTTTTATTAACATAACCACATTAAAGAGTTTTATTAACATAACCACATTAAAGAGTTAAGTAACATAACCACATTAAAGAGTTTTATTAACATAACCACATTAAAGAATTTTATTAACATAACCACATTAAAGAGTTAAGTAACATAACCACATTAAAGAGTTTTATTAACATAACCACATTAAAGAGTTTTATTAACATAACCACATTAAAGAGTTAAGTAACATAACCACATTAAAGAGTTTTATTAACATAAACACATTAAAGAGTTAAGTAACATAATCACATTAAAGAGTTTTATTAACATAACCACATTAAAGAGTTAAGTAACATAACCACATTAAAGAGTTAAGTAACATAACTACGTTAAAGAGTTAAGTAACATAACCACATTAAAGAGTTAAGAAACATAACCACATTAAAGAGTTAAGAAACATAACTACATTAAAGAGTTAAGTAACATAACCACATTAAAGAGTTAAGTAACATAACCACATGAGAGAGTTAAGAAACATAACCACATTAAAGAGTTAAGTAACATAACCACATTAAAGAGTTTTATTAACATAACCACATTAAAGAGTTAAGTAACATAACCACATTAAAGAGTTAAGTAACATAACCACATTAAAGAGTTAAGTAACATAACTACATTAAAGAATTTTATTAACATAACCACATTAAAGAGTTAAGTAACATAACCACATTAAAGAGTTTTATTAACATAACCACATTAAAGAGTTAAGTAACATAACCACATGAGAGAGTTAAGAAACATAACCACATGAGAGAGTTAAGAAACATAACCACATTAAATAGTTTTATTAACATAACCACATTAAAGAGTTAAGTAACATAACCACATTAAAGAGTTTTATTAACATAACCACATTAAAGAGTTTTATTAACATAACCACATTAAAGAGTTAAGTAACATAACCACATTAAATAGTTAAGTAACATAACTACATTAAAGAGTTAAGTAACATAACCACATTAAAGAGTTAAGAAACATAACCACATTAAAGAGTTAAGAAACATAACTACATTAAAGAGTTAAGTAACATAGCCACATTAAAGAGTTAAGTAACATAACCACATGAGAGAGTTAAGAAACATAACCACATTAAAGAGTTAAGTAACATAACCACATTAAAGAGTTAAGTAGCATAACCACATTAAAGAGTTTTATTAACATAACCACATTAAATAGTTTTATTAACATAACCACATTAAAGAGTTAAGTAACATAACCACATTAAAGAGTTTTATTAACATAACCACATTAAAGAGTTAAGTAACATAACCACATTAAAGAGTTAAGTAACATAACCACATTAAAGAGTTTTATTAACATAACCACATTAAAGAGTTAAGTAACATAACCACATTAAAGAGTTTTATTAACATAACCACATTAAAGAGTTAAGAAACATAACCACATTAAAGAGTTAAGTAACATAACCACATTAAAGAGTTAAGTAACATAACTACATTAAAGAGTTAAGAAACATAACTACATTAAAGAGTTAAGTAACATAACCACATTAAAGAGTTAACTAACATAACCACATTAAAGAGTTAACTAACATAACCACATTAAAGAGTTAAGTAACATAACTACATTAAAGAGTTAAGAAACATAACTACATTAAAGAGTTAAGTAACATAACCACATTAAAGAGTTAACTAACATAACCACATTAAAGAGTTAAGAAACATAACTACATTAAAGGGTTAAGTAACATAACCACATTAAAGAGTTAAGTAACATAACCACATTAAAGAGTTAAGTAACATAACCACATGAGAGAGTTAAGAAACATAACCACATTAAAGAGTTTTATTAACATAACCACATTAAAGAGTTAAGAAACATAACCACATTAAAGAGTTAAGTAACATAACCACATTAAAGAGTTAAGTAACATAACCACATTAAAGAGTTAAGAAACATAACTACATTAAAGAGTTTTATTAACATAACCACATTAAAGAGTTAAGTAACATAACCACATTAAAGAGTTAAGTAACATAACCACATTAAAGAGTTAAGTAACATAACCACATTAAAGAGTTAAGTAACATAACCACATTAAAGAGTTAAGTAACATAACCACATTAAAGAGTTAAGTAACATAACTACATTAAAGAGTTTTATTAACATAACCACATTAAAGAGTTAAGTAACATAACCACATTAAAGAGTTTTATTAACATAACCACATTAAAGAGTTAAGTAACATAACCACATTAAAGAGTTAAGTAACATAACCACATTAAAGAGTTAAGTATCATAACCACATTAAAGAGTTTTATTAACATAACCACATTAAAGAGTTAAGTAACATAACCACATGAGAGAGTTAAGAAACATAACCACATTAAAGAGTTAAGAAACATAACTACATTAAAGAGTTAAGTAACATAACCACATTAAAGAGTTAAGTAACATAACCACATTAAAGAGTTAAGTAACATAACCACATTAAAGAGTTAAGTAACATAACCACATTAAAGAGTTAAGTAACATAACTACATTAAAGAGTTTTATTAACATAACCACATTAAAGAGTTAAGTAACATAACCACATTAAAGAGTTTTATTAACATAACCACATTAAAGAGTTAAGTAACATAACCACATTAAAGAGTTAAGTAACATAACCACATGAGAGAGTTAAGAAACATAACCACATGAGAGAGTTAAGAAACATAACCACATTAAAGAGTTTTATTAACATAACCACATTAAAGAGTTAAGTAACATAACCACATTAAAGAGTTAAGTAACATAACCACATGAGAGAGTTAAGAAACATAACCACATTAAAGAGTTAAGTAACATAACCACATTAAAGAGTTAAGTAACATAACCACATTAAAGAGTTAAGTATCATAACCACATTAAAGAGTTTTATTAACATAACCACATTAAAGAGTTAAGTAACATAACCACATTAAAGAGTTAAGTAACATAACCACATGAGAGAGTTAAGAAACATAACCACATGAGAGAGTTAAGAAACATAACCACATTAAAGAGTTTTATTAACATAACCACATTAAAGAGTTTTATTAACATAACCACATTAAAGAGTTAAGTAACATAACCACATTAAAGAGTTTTATTAACATAACCACATTAAAGAATTTTATTAACATAACCACATTAAAGAGTTAAGTAACATAACCACATTAAAGAGTTTTATTAACATAACCACATTTTAGAGTTTTATTAACATAACCACATTAAAGAGTTTTATTAACATAACCACATTAAAGAGTTAAGTAACATAACCACATTAAAGAGTTAAGAAACATAACCACATTAAAGAGTTAAGAAACATAACTACATTAAAGAGTTAAGTAACATAACCACATTAAAGAGTTAAGTAACATAACCACATGAGAGAGTTAAGAAACATAACCACATTAAAGAGTTAAGTAACATAACCACATTAAAGAGTTAAGTAACATAACCACATTAAAGAGTTTTATTAACATAACCACATTAAATAGTTTTATTAACATAACCACATTAAAGAGTTAAGTAACATAACCACATTAAAGAGTTTTATTAACATAACCACATTAAAGAGTTAAGTAACATAACCACATTAAAGAGTTAAGTAAAATAACCACATTAAAGAGTTTTATTAACATAACCACATTAAAGAGTTAAGTAACATAACCACATTAAAGAGTTTTATTAACATAACCACATTAAAGAGTTAAGAAACATAACCACATTAAAGAGTTAAGTAACATAACCACATTAAAGAGTTAAGTAACATAACTACATTAAAGAGTTAAGAAACATAACTACATTAAAGAGTTAAGTAACATAACCACATTAAAGAGTTAACTAACATAACCACATTAAAGAGTTAACTAACATAACCACATTAAAGAGTTAAGTAACATAACTACATTAAAGAGTTAAGAAACATAACTACATTAAAGAGTTAAGTAACATAACCACATTAAAGAGTTAAGTAACATAACCACATGAGAGAGTTAAGAAACATAACCACATTAAAGAGTTTTATTAACATAACCACATTAAAGAGTTAAGAAACATAACCACATTAAAGAGTTAAGTAACATAACCACATTAAAGAGTTAAGTAACATAACCACATTAAAGAGTTAAGAAACATAACTACATTAAAGAGTTTTATTAACATAACCACATTAAAGAGTTAAGTAACATAACCACATTAAAGAGTTAAGTAACATAACCACATTAAAGAGTTAAGTAACATAACCACATTAAAGAGTTAAGTAACATAACCACATTAAAGAGTTAAGTAACATAACCACATTAAAGAGTTAAGTAACATAACTACATTAAAGAGTTTTATTAACATAACCACATTAAAGAGTTAAGTAACATAACCACATTAAAGAGTTTTATTAACATAACCACATTAAAGAGTTAAGTAACATAACCACATTAAAGAGTTAAGTAACATAACCACATGAGAGAGTAAAGAAACATAACCACATGAGAGAGTTAAGAAACATAACCACATTAAAGAGTTTTATTAACATAACCACATTAAAGAGTTAAGTAACATAACCACATTAAAGAGTTAAGTAACATAACCACATGAGAGAGTTAAGAAACATAACCACATTAAAGAGTTAAGTAACATAACCACATTAAAGAGTTAAGTAACATAACCACATTAAAGAGTTAAGTAACATAACCACATTAAAGAGTTAAGTATCATAACCACATTAAAGAGTTTTATTAACATAACCACATTAAAGAGTTAAGTAACATAACCACATGAGAGAGTTAAGAAACATAACCACATTAAAGAGTTAAGAAACATAACTACATTAAAGAGTTAAGTAACATAACCACATTAAAGAGTTAAGTAACATAACCACATTAAAGAGTTAAGTAACATAACCACATTAAAGAGTTAAGTAACATAACCACATTAAAGAGTTAAGTAACATAACTACATTAAAGAGTTTTATTAACATAACCACATTAAAGAGTTAAGTAACATAACCACATTAAAGAGTTTTATTAACATAACCACATTAAAGAGTTAAGTAACATAACCACATTAAAGAGTTAAGTAACATAACCACATGAGAGAGTTAAGAAACATAACCACATGAGAGAGTTAAGAAACATAACCACATTAAAGAGTTTTATTAACATAACCACATTAAAGAGTTAAGTAACATAACCACATTAAAGAGTTAAGTAACATAACCACATGAGAGAGTTAAGAAACATAACCACATTAAAGAGTTAAGTAACATAACCACATTAAAGAGTTAAGTAACATAACCACATTAAAGAGTTAAGTAACATAACCACATTAAAGAGTTAAGTAACATAACCACATTAAAGAGTTAAGTAACATAACCACATGAGAGAGTTAAGAAACATAACCACATGAGAGAGTTAAGAAACATAACCACATTAAAGAGTTTTATTAACATAACCACATTAAAGAGTTTTATTAACATAACCACATTAAAGAGTTAAGTAACATAACCACATTAAAGAGTTTTATTAACATAACCACATTAAAGAATTTTATTAACATAACCACATTAAAGAGTTAAGTAACATAACCACATTAAAGAGTTTTATTAACATAACCACATTAAAGAGTTTTATTAACATAACCACATTAAAGAGTTAAGTAACATAACCACATTAAAGAGTTTTATTAACATAAACACATTAAAGAGTTAAGTAACATAATCACATTAAAGAGTTTTATTAACATAACCACATTAAAGAGTTAAGTAACATAACCACATTAAAGAGTTAAGTAACATAACTACGTTAAAGAGTTAAGTAACATAACCACATTAAAGAGTTAAGAAACATAACCACATTAAAGAGTTAAGAAACATAACTACATTAAAGAGTTAAGTAACATAACCACATTAAAGAGTTAAGTAACATAACCACATGAGAGAGTTAAGAAACATAACCACATTAAAGAGTTAAGTAACATAACCACATTAAAGAGTTTTATTAACATAACCACATTAAAGAGTTAAGTAACATAACCACATTAAAGAGTTAAGTAACATAACCACATTAAAGAGTTAAGTAACATAACTACATTAAAGAATTTTATTAACATAACCACATTAAAGAGTTAAGTAACATAACCACATTAAAGAGTTTTATTAACATAACCACATTAAAGAGTTAAGTAACATAACCACATGAGAGAGTTAAGAAACATAACCACATGAGAGAGTTAAGAAACATAACCACATTAAATAGTTTTATTAACATAACCACATTAAAGAGTTAAGTAACATAACCACATTAAAGAGTTAAGTAACATAACCACATGAGAGAGTTAAGAAACATAACCACATTAAAGAGTTAAGTAACATAACCACATTAAAGAGTTAAGTAACATAACCACATTAAAGAGTTAAGTAACATAACCACATTAAAGAGTTAAGTATCATAACCACATTAAAGAGTTTTATTAACATAACCACATTAAAGAGTTAAGTAACATAACCACATGAGAGAGTTAAGAAACATAACCACATTAAAGAGTTAAGAAACATAACTACATTAAAGAGTTAAGTAACATAACCACATTAAAGAGTTAAGTAACATAACCACATTAAAGAGTTAAGTAACATAACCACATTAAAGAGTTAAGTAACATAACCACATTAAAGAGTTAAGTAACATAACTACATTAAAGAGTTTTATTAACATAACCACATTAAAGAGTTAAGTAACATAACCACATTAAAGAGTTTTATTAACATAACCACATTAAAGAGTTAAGTAACATAACCACATTAAAGAGTTAAGTAACATAACCACATGAGAGAGTTAAGAAACATAACCACATGAGAGAGTTAAGAAACATAACCACATTAAAGAGTTTTATTAACATAACCACATTAAAGAGTTAAGTAACATAACCACATTAAAGAGTTAAGTAACATAACCACATGAGAGAGTTAAGAAACATAACCACATTAAAGAGTTAAGTAACATAACCACATTAAAGAGTTAAGTAACATAACCACATTAAAGAGTTAAGTAACATAACCACATTAAAGAGTTAAGTATCATAACCACATTAAAGAGTTTTATTAACATAACCACATTAAAGAGTTAAGTAACATAACCACATTAAAGAGTTAAGTAACATAACCACATGAGAGAGTTAAGAAACATAACCACATTAAAGAGTTAAGTAACATAACCACATTAAAGAGTTTTATTAACATAACCACATTAAAGAGTTTTATTAACATAACCACATTAAAGAGTTAAGTAACATAACCACATTAAAGAGTTTTATTAACATAACCACATTAAAGAGTTTTATTAACATAACCACATTAAAGAGTTTTATTAACATAACCACATTAAAGAGTTTTATTAACATAAACACATTAAAGAGTTAAGTAACATAACCACATTAAAGAGTTTTATTAACATAACCACATTAAAGAGTTAAGTAACATAACCACATTAAAGAGTTAAGTAACATAACTACATTAAAGAGTTAAGTAACATAACCACATTAAAGAGTTAAGAAACATAACCACATTAAAGAGTTAAGAAACATAACTACATTAAAGAGTTAAGTAACATAACCACATTAAAGAGTTAAGTAACATAACCACATGAGAGAGTTAAGAAACATAACCACATTAAAGAGTTAAGTAACATAACCACATTAAAGAGTTAAGTAACATAACCACATTAAAGAGTTTTATTAACATAACCACATTAAATAGTTTTATTAACATAACCACATTAAAGAGTTAAGTAACATAGCCACATTAAAGAGTTTTATTAACATAACCACATTAAAGAGTTAAGTAACATAACCACATTAAAGAGTTAAGTAACATAACCACATTAAAGAGTTTTATTAACATAACCACATTAAAGAGTTAAGTAACATAACCACATTAAAGAGTTTTATTAACATAACCACATTAAAGAGTTAAGAAACATAACCACATTAAAGAGTTAAGTAACATAACCACATTAAAGAGTTAAGTAACATAACTACATTAAAGAGTTAAGAAACATAACTACATTAAAGAGTTAAGTAACATAACCACATTAAAGAGTTAACTAACATAACCACATTAAAGAGTTAACTAACATAACCACATTAAAGAGTTAAGTAACATAACTACATTAAAGAGTTAAGTAACATAACCACATTAAAGAGTTAACTAACATAACTACATTAAAGAGTTAAGAAACATAACTACATTAAAGAGTTAAGTAACATAACCACATTAAAGAGTTAACTAACATAACCACATTAAAGAGTTAAGAAACATAACTACATTAAAGGGTTAAGTAACATAACCACATTAAAGAGTTAAGTAACATAACCACATTAAAGAGTTAAGTAACATAACCACATGAGAGAGTTAAGAAACATAACCACATTAAAGAGTTTTATTAACATAACCACATTAAAGAGTTAAGAAACATAACCACATTAAAGAGTTAAGTAACATAACCACATTAAAGAGTTTTATTAACATAACCACATTAAAGAGTTAAGTAACATAACCACATTAAAGAGTTTTATTAACATAACCACATTAAAGAGTTAAGTAACATAACCACATTAAATAGTTAAGTAACATAACCACATGAGAGAGTTAAGAAACATAACCACATTAAAGAGTTAAGAAACATAACTACATTAAAGAGTTAAGTAACATAACCACATTAAAGAGTTAAGAAACATAACTACATTAAAGAGTTAAGTAACATAACCACATTAAAGAGTTAAGTAACATAACCACATGAGAGAGTTAAGAAACATAACCACATTAAAGAGTTAAGAAACATAACTACATTAAAGAGTTAAGTAACATAACCACATTAAAGAGTTAAGAAACATAACTACATTAAAGAGTTAAGTAACATAACCACATTAAAGAGTTAAGAAACATAACCACATTAAAGAGTTTTATTAACATAACTACATTAAAGAGTTAAGAAACATAACCACATTAAAGAGTTTTATTAACATAACCACATTAAAGAGTTAAGAAACATAACCACATTAAAGAGTTAAGTAACATAACCACATTAAAGAGTTAAGAAACATAACCACATTAAAGAGTTTTATTAACATAACCACATTAAAGAGTTTTATTAACATAACCACATTAAAGAGTTAAGTAACATAACCACATTAAAGAGTTTTATTAACATAACCACATTAAAGAGTTAAGTAACATAACTACATTAAATAGTTAAGTAACATAACCACATTAAAGAGTTTTATTAACATAACCACATTAAAGAGTTAAGTAACATAACCACATTAAAGAGTTTTATTAACATAACCACATTAAAGAGTTAAGTAACATAACCACATTAAAGAGTTAAGTAACATAACCACATTAAAGAGTTTTATTAACATAACCACATTAAAGAGTTAAGTAACATAACCACATTAAAGAGTTAAGTAACGTAACTACATTAAAGAGTTTTATTAACATAACCACATTAAAGAGTTAAGTAACATAACCACATTAAAGAGTTTTATTAACATAACCACATTAAAGAGTTAAGTAACATAACCACATTAAAGAGTTAAGTAACGTAACTACATTAAAGAGTTTTATTAACATAACCAAATTAAAGAGTTAAGTAACATAACTACATTAAAGAGTTAAGAAACATATCCACATGAGAGAGTTAAGTAACATAACTACATTAAAGAGTTAAGTAACATAACTACATTAAAGAGTTAAGTAACATAACCACATTAAAGAGTTAAGTAACATAACTACATTAAAGAGTTGTATTAACATAACCACATTAAAGAGTTAAGAAACATAACTACATTAAAGAGTTTTATTAACATAACCACATTAAAGAGTTAAGTAACATAACCACATTAAAGAGTTAAGAAACATAACTACATTAAAGAGTTTTATTAACATAACCACATTAAAGAGTTTTATTAACATAACCACATTAAAGAGTTAAGTAACATAACCACATTAAAGAGTTAAGTAACATAACCACATTAAAGAGTTAAGAAACATAACTACATTAAAGAGTTTTATTAACATAACCACGTTAAAGAGTTAAGTAACATAACCACATTAAAGAGTTAAGAAACATAACCACATTAAAGAGTTTTATTAACATAACCACATTAAAGAGTTAAGTAACATAACCACATTAAAGAGTTTTATTAACATAACCACATTAAAGAGTTAAGAAACATAACCACATGAAAGAGTTTTAGTGACATAACCACATGAAAGAGTTTTAGTGACATAACCACATGAAAGAGTTTTAGTGACATAACCACATGAAAAAGTTAAGTAAGAAAACCCCTATTTGGTACATAATTGTTTACTTAGTGGTTCATGATAAGATCTTAAACAGACACACAGACAGACACAGACAGATAAAGACAGATAAACAGACACAGAAAAACAGACAGGAAGACACAGACACATGGCCTGTTTGCCACAAATACACACACTAGGGGGAAAGACTGGTACCCTTTTGGGCGGTGGCATCGCCAATGGTATTTTTATGCTTCTCTTCTGACTCATAGTGCAAGCCAAAGCACCACGGAGAATACAAGCCCAAAGTGGACTCAGAGAGCACAACTCTCCCACAGAAATGTAGACTGACAAAGGGCAAGACCCTTGTTACAATACATTTCCTGTAATCCAACCAAATGCCCTCTACTCTTCACACCCACTCATTCAACAACACATTACTCAGGAGCTGATCCCTTTAAGTCACCTACTCTGCTTATTTTTAACCCTGTTGTCTCTCCAAAACAGCAGCCAGCTAATGAATTAATAGGATTGGGCCTAAATGTAGTGTCCTATAACGTGCCCGGGGAAGCTGAGGGGAGGGTGGCGAGGTTGAGAGGTCGAGTTATAAGACCGGAGGACGGGAGGTGAAGGAGGCTCACAAACGCTCAGACAAAAGACACAGTCAGGACACTGAGGAGGTGAGTACACTGCAAGCCCCGGCTGACCCTGCTTTACATCCACAGCATAGCCTACTGGGGAAAGATGACATCATGCATGGAGGATTATATCGTGCATGACACCATATCTTGTTTACATCTCAGAGAACTGTATCTGCATTTAAACCTGTATCATAAGTGATCACTATAATGCTGATTTTAGGAATGACTGACTAGAATATATAGATGGGTGTGCAGTGTAGCCTTCACTGCAAGGATGGAAAATAGTTTTCAGTTTGAGCATGCTTTAGCTCTAATCGTGCTCAGGTTAGGGATGCACTAGAACAATAACCTATACTCTTGGGCTGCCTAGGGATGGAATTGTTCCCCTTGCCTTATTGTCATGGGATGGAATGAACATTTTGGCTAAATTTTTCATTGCAGATATACTGTATCTATGTAATGTTTTTAGAACTGACACTAGGCACAGAGTATAATGTTTTATTTATTGTAGACTAGGAAGGATTTGACCAACTTCTACCACCTTTGAAGGGACAGGGCAGGTGATGTGCCCATTTGAAATATATTCATCCATCACCTGTATTGGTAATCATTGTAGTATATTTATATTGGCAGCCTCGGACAGGCTTAGACAGTGTACAGAGTTAAATCGGACCAGCTCAGATTTGAACAGCTTTAGTACTTGCTGATAGGTTAAGGCCACTTATGGAGAACTTCAGACAACCCGGGAGGGTTAGCATCTTGAACCGTGTTTCTATGAAGTTGACTTGAATTTGTTACGACAGCCATTTGGGGGATTAATCTGACCTCAACTCAGATTAGGGGACCAGTGCATCGTTATGTTAATCTCCCCTCCTAGTGATTAGCTACACTGGTTTAGACAAATCAAAGACTAATTTGTTTGTTTTCTACTCCCTTTGTCCAGCTTCACCATATAACTTACTTGCGATCTCAGTTAGGAAAATGTTACAGTGCCTTTTCTGTTGTGTTGAGCTGTACTGTACTTGTTATTGTATTGTAATGCTGTCCCTTATTGGCCATTATTTTTATTTTCTACCTCTACAGACAACCTCATCCAATTCACCACAGACATGGCAAAGTGAGTATCTTTTAAATTTACTCATCAACTAACGATGGCTAATTTATAATAATAATAATTAGGTGGGTGCTTATATTTGTCCAACTTCACACATGTACAAGTTTGTATTAATACGGATGTGCGAATTGGAAATTAGTTTTTTTGCACATCCCAACTCTCCCTGACACCTAACCTATTGCCTAAGGCTATCAGGGCTGTGTGACACCTCTGGGGCTTTATGTTAAGAGGATCCAGATAAATCCTGATTAGGACGGATCATCTCTGGATTAGATCCGGAATAGAGCAGTTTAGAATTAACAGCCCAGAGCCTAGCATACGCAAGTAAATAGGCAAGCGATGCACACTATATTGATGGTTAAACTGATATAAAAATAGGAGAAAAGGAATAGATAGGATTCTATTATTTATATAAAAAAATAATTTAAGAACAAATTCTTATTTACAATGACGGCCTACCCCGGCCAAACGACACTGGGCCAATTGTGCACCGCCCTATGGAACTCCCAATCACATCTGGATGTGATTTAGCCTGGATTCAAACCAGGGACTGTAGTGACGCCTCTTGCACTGAGATGCAGTGCCATAGACCGTTGCGCTACTCAGGGAGACATTATGAGATATCTTTGGAAAACAACATACCTGAGAAAATGAATATGGAAACCAAGTAATTGTCAACAACTCCTCAGTAGTGTTTCTGTTGTAACCAGATCAAAGCAAAGTGTAGGTCAGGTTCCCCTTCAGACAGATCCATGGTTGCATAAGTGTTATGTAAAGTTAGGTGGTTGTACCAGTAATGCCAGCGG
Source organism: Oncorhynchus mykiss (assembly GCF_057628025.1). Lineage (NCBI taxonomy): Eukaryota > Metazoa > Chordata > Actinopteri > Salmoniformes > Salmonidae > Oncorhynchus > Oncorhynchus mykiss. Next base: position 10,725,241 of record NC_143035.1, read on the forward strand.
CTACCATGCCACCCTGGGTCCTAATCCATCCCTAGCCTCAGTGGGAGGAGGGGGGGGGGGGGGGGGGGGTATAGGCCTCATCCTTTAACTGTAGCTGACAACAGGTCAGTTAGAGTAGGTCCCTATGAATTAAGCAACGTACTGGGATGTCCGACCATGACACAGATTTGTTGAATCCAATCTAGAATCTAAACTCCTGACTCTTCCTATCACCCTCCCTCTGTAGAGTCTACAAGAAGACCAGTGGCAACGAATCAGTAAGAACCCACTTTGACATCATCACTGAGGGACACACTGGTCAGGGCCTGCTCTGACGCACTTATCACATAACAGAGCAGGAATCCACAGGCTTTCTCCAACAGAGCCAACCTATATGTATACAGCACTGCGATTCTTCAGGCTCCATCAAGATAACTGAGATTAGGCCTATCCATATGGTGTTGATGTCAGGCAGGAAGTAACCTCTCGCTTTCCTTTTCCCTAGATTGCTCTCTACCTGGGGAAGAGAGACTTTGTGGACCATGTGGAGAGTGTTGACATCGTCGGTGTGTTCTAAAGTTTTCTGAATATCTTTAGGCGTTACTGCCCTTTACAGAGTAGTGTACATGTGAGTGTGTGTGTGTTATATCTACATCTTCTCTTGCAGATGGGGTGATCAAGGTGGACCCCGCTGAACTTGAAGGCAGGAAAGGTAACATTCAGTTGATTTCACTGTATCTATTGAACCCTGAAAACATGCATGAAGTCACATTCAACCAATCGAGGTTCAGTCTTAATACCGAAGCCCTATCTTTCTGCAGTATGGGTGTATCTGGCATGCGCCTTCCGTTATGGTAGTGACGACCTGGATGTGATCGGGCTGTCATTCAGAAAAGACATCTGGGTTAAAAGGATGCAGATCTACCCTGTTGTTGGCACCAATCCAGCCAACACCCCCATGCAGGAGGCCCTCCTGAAGAAATGTGGGGACCAAGGCCATCCCTTCACTTTCACTGTGAGTCTCACTGTGTTGCCTTCCATCTCATCCTTCACATGGCATCACACAATATGTCAGTGCAGAGCTCACTGTTCAGCCACACAAAGTGTGATTACAGTCCACTCTCTTAGACGGTGTTGGAAACCACATCAGAGACTTTGTCACCATGGACATTCTCATTCAGGGAATGCACATACTAGACTGTTGGTTTGTATATATTCACATCTCATCACCTCTTCCTTCCTGTCCATTTCAGATTGATACCAACCTGCCATGCTCAGTCGGCCTTCAGCCCGCACCAGAGGATGCTGGCAAGGTACGTTAGTTTCTCTCTTTCTCTCGCTCTTTCAATCTCTCGTTTTAAACCTTTCATTAAAGACAAATGTTTTCTACCCCTGCAGTCTTGTGGTGTTGACTATGAGGTGAAAGCATACATCGCCAAGGAGGCAGATGACCCTGATGAGAAAATTAGCAAGAAGTATGTATTAGTGGAATGCCACAAATTTCACACAACTGTTCAGTACATGCCATTTGCTGTGGCTAGGAATCAGATTATTGTGTATTCTGATGGTTTTCTCGCTCTCTTCCTCTCTCCTGTCAGGGACACTTGCCGTCTGATCATTCGTAAGATCCAGTTTGCCCCAGGCAAAGTGGGTGCTGGACCAAAGGCTGACATCAGCAAGAACTTCATGATGTCTGACAAGCCAGTCCACCTGGAGGCCTCCATAGAGAAGGAGGTAGGCCTGTAGACTTTTATTCTGTAAGCCTAGGAAAACATTGATTACTGTGCTAGTTTTCTATTGATGGGTCCTTCTGTATGATACCTTTTGATTTGAACATGTTTGCTTTCATTTGGTGACCTTTAGCTCTATTTCCATGGAGACCCAATCCCTGTAAATGTCAAAATCAACAATGAAACCACCAAAGTGGTGAAGAAAATCAAAATTACAGGTGAGTGGTTGTGACGCGAGTTCTCATTGCGTTTGTACATGTGTTTCAAATCTTGATTATGGCTGAAACATCTCTTTCTGACCAGTTGAGCAGACAACAGAGGTGTTGCTTTACCAGTCTGATAAATATTCCAAGACGGTTCTTACTGAGGAATTTGCGTAAGTCAAGAACACATTCATTCCGTTACTACTGCAATCTAGAATTACTAATCCTTATGTCTATTTTACCCCAATACTCAACTCAAACAATAATAAAATATATTTGTATTTTCACTGTTGGTGGATCACAACTTCCTGTTTGTGTGGTCATCCTGTGCAGGGAGGAAATAAAAGGTGAATCCACCCTGGAGAAGACGTTCACGGTGATTCCTCTGCTGTCCAACAACAAAGAGAAGCGTGGTCTGGCCGTGGACGGCAGACTAAAGGATGAGGATACCAACCTGGCTTCCACCACAATGTGAGTCAGTGGGTTCCCCAAGACATAGCTCAACCACACCCTCCTCTCCTTCTGTAGATGATTAAAAAACATTTACTGAATTGAAATGCCTGAGGTAACCCATCCTTGTCCTCCCCTCCCCTCTCCTAGCATCCGTCCTGGCATGGATAAAGGAATGCAGGGAATCATGGTCTCTTACAAAATCAAGGTGAACCTCTTGGTCTCCAGCGGAGGCCTCTTGGGAGGCCTAACAGCCAGGTGAGAACTGGAGTTGATATATGACATGCATGTATATACTGAATAAAAATATAAACGCAACATGGAAAGTATTGGTCCCGTTTCATGAGCTGAAAGAAAATATCCCAGAAATTAACCATATGCATAAAAAGTGTATTTCTGTCAAATGTTGTGCACAAATTTGTTTACATCCCTGTAAGTGAGCATTTTTCATTTGCCAAGATAATCCATCAGCCTGACAGGTGTGGCATATCAAGACGCTGATTAAACAGCATGATCATTACAGAGGCGCATGTTGTGCTGGGTACAATAAAAAGCCACTCTAAAATGTGCAGTTTTGTTACACAAGACAATGCCTCAGATGTCTCCAAGGTTGAGGGAGAGTGCAGTTGGAATGTCCGCCAGAGAATTGAGTTAATTTCTCTACCAATGTTGTTTTAGAGAATTTGGCAGTACGTCCAACCGGCTTTAACAACCACAGACCATGTGTAATCACGCCAGCCCAGGACCTCCATCTGATTTCTTCACCTGCAGGATTGTCTGACACTAGTCACCCGGACAACTGATGAAACTGAGTTTGCACAACCAAAGAATTCCTGCACAAACTGTCAGAAACAGTCTCAGGGAAGCTCATTCACGTGCTCGTCGTCCTCACCAGGGTCTTGACTTGACTGCAGTTCGGCGTTGTAACCGACTTCGGTGGGCAAATGCTCAGCTTCCATTAAGTGTGCTCTTCACCGATGACTCCGAGGCAGGCACTGTAAACGGGCAGATGGCAGACAGCGTGTATGGCATTGTATGGGTGAGCGGTTTGCTGATGTCAACATTGTGAACAAAGTGCCCCATGGTGGCGGTGGGGTTATGGTATGTGCAGGCATAAGTTACGGACAATGAACACAATTGTAATTTGAATGCACGGAGATACTGTGACGAGATCCTGAGGCCCATTGCCTTACCATTCATCCGCCGCCATCACCTCATATTTCAGCGTGATAATGCACGGCCCCATGTCGTAAGGATCTGTACACAATTACTGGACGCTGAAAATGTCCCAGTTCTTCCATGGCCTGCATACTCACCAGAAATGTCACCCACTGAGTATGTTTGGGATGCTCTGGATCGACGTGTACGGCAGCGTGTTCCAGTTCCCCCCCCAATATCCAGCAACTTTGCACAGCGATTGATGAAGAGTAGGACAACATTCCACAGGCCACAATCAACAGCCTGATCAACTCTATGTGAAGGAGATGTGTCGCGCTGCATGAGGCAAATAGTGGTCACAACATACTGGCTGGTTTTCTGATCCACGCCCGTATCCTACCTTTTCTTAAGGTTTCTGTGACCAACTGATCGATATCTTTATTCCCAGTCATGTGAAATCCATAGATTAGGCCTTAATTTATTGTTCAATTGACTGATTTCCTTACATGAACTGTAAGTCAGTAAAATCTTTGAAATCGTTGCGTTTATATTTTTCTTCAGTGTATATACATACTGTGTCAGTGAGGCATTGTTGGACAGATTGTTGCCCACTGACAATGTAAATGTTTGTTTCGCCACAGTGATGTCGGAGTAGAAGTCCCCTTGGTATTGATGTCCCCCAAACCCGCAGATGTGTAAGTACAACTCTACTATGTGGTTTATCAGTGTGACATGGCTGATTAATGTGTGACGATATTCTGGCATGCGTGACTATTTCAGTTTTTTTCCAATGATTCAATATTTTCCAATTGTTTCCATAAGAATTCTGATCCTATGTGTTTGTGCGTTTCTTGAACTACAGCCCAGTGGAGTAAATGCCTCTGTAGTGCAGGTGAGGTCACTCCCAATGTAACATGTTTTAGGCTCGATGTTCACTTCTTCAAGGGATACAAAAGCTATATTTGGCAACAATGGGGGAAGGGTTGACTGTTGCATGGGAAATAAATGTTTTGCGTTGTTGCCCATAGGAGATGCAATCAAGGTATATAATTACACCAGCCTTAGCTCTTAAGTAAAGAAGTGCACAATGTATCCTCTTGCTATGGTAAAGTATTGTGTTGCAAAATGAACACATACTTGGATAAATATGGCAATTAAAGATGATAGCAATTCTACTGCAGCACAGTGCACAAGAGATCACAGTTTGATAGTGGACTCAAACGAAAGAAAAACAATTGAACAGAACAACTACATATTCAAGCAATTCCTTGTCAGATAGCTGATGTGATGTCTGTCCATGTCTCCCCATCTAGAACGGATATCAAATTTGAGTAGATTCCTCAACAGAAGATGCAGAAGGGCAACAAGGAAGAGAAACCGCGACAGACAGCAGATTCAGAAGGCCAACGGACGCCAGAGAAACTAAACACCAATAGGAAAACACAGAACACCCGAGACTATCATAACAATATGCATTCTTTTTACTATCTTCCCACTGGGCACACAATGGTTGAATTAATGTTGTTCCCATGTCATTTCAACAAAATGACTTTGAACCAACGTGAAATGGACGTTCAATTGACGTTTGTGCCCAAACCTTACTTCAACATTAAATCTATTGATAAGGGCACATGCATTCTACACCAATCACACACACTGGGATGTTGTCATATCCCAGTTAGACGAGGGAGCTCAGAATCCCCTTTAACAAAGCACACAACACAACACAATTCATTACTAGCCACTATAGGTCAACATGTAATTTATGTAGTTTTAAATGTTTGCCTTTTACAAGTGAACTCTGCAATAAAGAATATATAATAACTTGTGCAACAAATTCTAAGCTATCTCAAAAGGAACAAACTTGTTTTAGTAGCGTTTGTGTTAAATGGATGGATGGGCAGCGGTATGTTGGGACAAGACTGCAGGAACCTGATTGGCGCACTCTTATGACAACAGAAAAATATTAAAAGATGTTCACCTCCTACTTCCTGTGTCAAGTCTTCATGTGTATCTGCTCACTGTATTCTTCTGTTGGTTCACTGCTTCTTTCCTCTGATGATTAGCAATGCCCCACAGCCATCAGTCTCTCCAAACCTTTCAAAGCAATAAGCTCTTAGATTTTGTCAATCTTAAAATCACCAAAGACTGATAAAGATAAACCAACATTCAACCACACCCCAAAATAATTAAGACCGCATGGCTCTGAAACAAATGACCGATGTAGCAACACCACACAGCCAATACACGCAGAGGACATTCAGGTACAAACTGAAACCAGGTACAAACAGGACTGGGGTGCTTTAAATCTTTTACATGCTCCGTGCTAATTAGGGTCCCCTGGGAAACATGATTGCAAATGATGGTTACTACCGTGTCACACATGGCTAATGCAGTCACGTAGGCCCACAGCCTAATAATTTAGAACATTTAAACCATCACATGACATTTTACAACATTGCTTGCAACAAAGAAAATTGTAAACCTACAATCATGTGGCCCCTACACTTTCTTTTGAAAAATAGCGCCATCACCTGTCCATTACACACACAGAAATAAGAGGTATTGTCCCCTAAGGTACACAAATATCAAAATACACAATGTACCTTCAGAGGTACACATGATCTCACATACAGTTTGGTACCTTTTTAAGGTGCATGTGCAGATAATCTAGTATAATGGTACTTTTTTTTTGTACCCAATACTTTGAATATAAAAGTAAAATCATCACACTTTCAATGTACGGTGAAGGTATATTTCTGTTTCCCTGGGTACAAACATATTTTGTGTACCCACAACTCTTGACGGTACCGATCTGTACCTTTGCTTATCAGAAAAGCAATGTATTGAAGGTACAATGATACATTTTTGCCAACTGAACAGCTTTGTCACTGGGGTGGTACTCTAATCATATTTCCCAGCATGCTCTACTGTAGGTAGACTTTTTAAAATAGTTTTTAATATCTGTTTTGCATGTACATTGATCAATCTTATGCTACACAAAGATAAATAACATCAATTAGTTCGATTTTTTTGCACCCGTCAATGAAATGTCTGTTCCAGTTTTTAAATAGTTTAGGTAGTCTCACAATGTTTCTAACCCTGGCAGTCATTCTAAATGCAGGTTGTGGGTGAACTGTTGGATAGCTTAACTCTGGCTGGATTCCGATAGGAATTACACATCACTTTGCAAGCCAGCATAATGTGTTTTGCAGGTAAAGTTGGATAAGCCAGCATAATGTGTTTTGCAGGTAAAGTTGGATAAGCCAGCATAATGTGTTTTGCAGGTAAAGTTGAATAAACCAGAATAATGTGTTTTGCAGGTAAAGTTGGATAAACCAGAATAATGTGTTTTGCAGGTAAAGTTGGATAAACCAGCATAATGTGTTTTGCAGGTAAAGTTGAATAAACCAGAATAATGTGTTTTGCAGGTAAAGTTGGATAAACCAGAATAATGTGTTTTGCAGGTAAAGTTGGATAAACCAGAATAATGTGTTTTGCAGGTAAAGTTGGATAAACCAGAATAATGTGTTTTGCAGGTAAAGTTGGATAAACCAGCATAATGTGTTTTGCAGGTAAAGTTGAATAAACCAGAATAATGTGTTTTGCAGGTAAAGTTGGATAAACCAGCATAATGTGTTTTGCAGGTAAAGTTGAATAAACCAGCATAATGTGTTTTGCAGGTAAAGTTAAAAATTCACGTAACTTTCCCAGGTGTTCCAGAAAGCCTGTTTGGAAAATGAGGAAATCCAGAATCCTTCAACCAGGATTTCCAGGAATTTGGGAAAAGTTACTGGAATTTTGCAACACCACTTGCAGGCCATGGTGTGGCCTGTAAATCATGAGGTTCAGGCCACTTTATTAGGGTAAAATTAGGCCTCAAAATAAGGCCTTCTGAGATGTTTAATGTATTGTCATAAAGAGTTTCATTTTAATGATAATTTACACCTAGGAACTCACTTGGTGAAGGCCACAGGACTGAACATTTATGTATTCAACAACCATGTCTCTGTCACTAACAAATACAGTCATGGGTGGTAACTCTACAATTCACTCGAAAAGGCAAGGCACACTGGGAAATTATACTGGAGGCGTGGTTTAGTTGGGCCATGGTTTTCAGTTAGTTATTTTTGGCCACCCTAGAGTAGAAGTGTTGTACCAGTTTAAGTGATCTATGTCAGAGGTACCTTTTTGCTACTTTCAATTAACAAATGGCTTTGTCACTGTGGTGGTTCCCAATAATGGCAAAATGTACTTTTTCTAAAAGCACACTTTGAATGTGTGGGGTATACCGTATGTAAGAAAGATACTATCTGAGGTTTGAACTGGGGTAAAATACTAATTTCACGTATGAATCAGCTACGGGAGTGATGGTTACATGCTCCATTTCCTAGAAATCTTGAGATGGAATCGGTTAGGGAAAGCTCAGAAATCGAACCAGACGAAAGTGAGCATGAAGATACCAGCGTTTTCAGGTGTGATGAAGACTTCCGAGCTGCACCCCAATGAGCAGGATAATGCCTCAGTGGGTATAAGATTCTTGGACAAATGGGATCTTTTGGCCGACACATATGTGGAGCCAGGTACTGTTAACGCAGTCAAACTATCCAGAAGTGGACTGGTGTTGATTTTCTGTCTGTCCGCGTCACATGCCTTGGGTCGAAATCTGTCTCGCTTTCCTCTCCGGAGCAGAGCGCCACTGAAAGGACTGATAACTGGAGTGGAGTTGAGTTTCGAGGTGTATCAACTGAAGATGATCTTGCTGTTTCTCAACTGAAGATGATCTTGCTGTTTGGTGCGAAGCAGACCGGTGGCGAGCACGAGACTTAGGAAACCCTGTCTGTCTTTTTAAAATTTGATGCAGAGTTTTTGCCTGATAAAGTCATGTAAAGTATGTCAGTTATCCAGTGAGAGATTTTTATTCCAAGCCCACCCACTATGGTGTTCTAGGTGTCAAGTGCATGGTCAGGTTGCAGAAGTGTGTAGGTGGGAGATTCTGAGATGTTAGAAGTGTGCAGGAGGGCATGGGACAAAGGAGTGTGTAGTTTTGTTGGAAAAAGCTGTGTGATAATTGTGGGGATGTCCATGTTGCTGGGGGATCAGACCTGCCCGGTGCAACAGAGACAGGTTGAGGTTGCCAGGGTTTGAGCAGAGCAGAATGTGTCATATGCTGAAACAGGAAGAACGGAAATCTCAGAAGATGAATTTGATAGTAGCACCAGCAGGTATGTTTTTGGGTGTGAGAGATGTTAGTGCTTTTAAGGGGTTTTGAGAGAAGGGGTTCCATCCTCACAGGTTGTATTGGGCTTTTACAATAAGGTGTGGGAGGAAGGGAAACTGCCTGACAGTTTGAAGCAGGCTGTAGTGGTGCCAATATGGAAACCAGGGAAATTCCCTTCTAATCCTTCCATCAGGCTATAGGCTGATAGCACTGACATCTCATGTATGTAAACTTATGAAAAGAATGATAACATAAAGGCTGACTTACTTCCTGGAGAGCAGAGGCCTAATGTCACCAGATCAAAGCGGGTTCAGGAAAGGCAGGGGAACAATGAACCCTGTACGGTGCCTTGAGTCAGTCATATGGAAGGCACAGGGAAATAAGGAGGTGGTGGTAGACATTTTCTCCACTATAGAGAAGGCATTTGATACTATATGGAAGAAGGCTTACTTATCGAACTGAATATCATGGGGGTAGGAGGAAGAGGATTTTATTTTGGGGCGATTAATACAAGTAAGCGTGGGGAGCTCCATGTCAGAATGTTGTGAGGTAGATAATGGTACCCCCCGGGGAAGTGTCATTAGTTCTTTGTTGTTCTCCATTATGATTGACAATGTATTCTCCCATGTGAGAACACATATTGGAAGGTTATTGTTTGCGGATGATGGGGCGCTGTGAAAGAGAATAATAAATATTCCCCATACAGCTGGGAGAGTTCAAGAAGCGATCAGTGAAGTGGAGCAGTGGTCCCTCGTGTGGGGCTTCAAGTTCTCCATTGAGAAAACACAGACTGTGTTTTTTACTAGGAGGAAGGTTGGCAAGGAAATATGCCTGAAGATGTATAGAAGGAATCTGGAGAGGGTGGGAGTTTTCAGGTTCCTGGGGGTCTGGTTTGACACTCGAATGACATGGGCGGAGCATATTAACAGAGTAGTTGTCAAAGGAAAGAAATATTGAATGTGATGCGTTGCCTTTCAGGAATGGTGTGAGTGGGGGCAGATAGAGTGGAGTTTAAAATTCTATATATGGTGCTGTAAAGGTCATCACTGGACTATGAAAGTGTAGCATATGGATGAGCAGCTCAGACATCTTTGAAAAAAGCTACAGTAGATTTAATCCAGGTTCAAGCCCCACGAATATGTTGTGGAGCTGTCAGGACCTCCCCGGTGGCAGCGCTGCAGATAAAGTTAGGAGAGAAGCCGTTAAAGTTGAGAAGACAACAACTAACATGACATATTGGGTAAATCTTCAAAGACATAGGGTTACACATCCAACAAAAAAGGAGCTCCTAGAGTGCTGGGAACATGAACGAAATCTGAATCCTGAAAAAGTTTTGGGTGGATAGGTAATGGCAGGACGAGAGAAATAGGGCTGTTTGGGAAGGAGTTCAGCCCCTCTGTGGTTCTTCCTGCTACACCACCTTGGTTGCTCCCTCAGACAATGATAGACCTAGGGTTGGTTGAGACGGTAAGAGCTGGTGAAGAAGAAGTACATCCAGTTAATATTGCAAGTGAACATTAAGAACACAGTACAATGCTTTCTTGAATATATTCACAGATGGATCTAAAGACCCTAAAACAGGGAGGACAGGTGCCGCGTTTAGTGTTCCTGAGTTTAAGGTGGCAGGGACAAAAAAAGCAACGTATAATTTACTCTATCTGTTTACACAATGGAGTACCTGGCCACATTCTTGGCTGCAGAGTGATTGAAGGAGGTGAGGCCAGACAGGGTACTCTTCTTCTCTGACTCCTTAAATTAATTTGTGTCTCGGAGCAGACAAGATGTATTGCCTGAGATTTTGCTGTGCTTGCATAGGGTGAGACAGATAGGGGAATTTGTGATTTTCCTCTGGGTATTAGCTCATGTGGGAGTAGAGGGTAATGAGGAGGTGGATGTTATCGCCAAGCAGGCTCTCAAACATCCTAATGTTGAAATGGAATTGTCAATCAGTAAAGCAGAAGCCAAGGGGTTGATAATAACAGTGGTTAAAAACAAATGGCAAGAGTTGTGGAACAAGGAGGGAAAGGGAAGACAACTGAATACTGTAGGAAAAGTGGGAGCAAGGAGGTCCTCAGGTCGAGAGAGAAGGGAGGAAAGTGTAATCACAAGGCTGAGACATGGACACACAAGGCTCAACAGTACATTGAAATTGGTAGGAAATCAGACTGGGAGATGTGATCATTGTCAGGAGGAGATGGAGACAGTGGAAGCAATGTGGGAACCGACATTGAACCGAGCTAAAATGAACTGCTGAGAAAATCTTCAGGGGATGTAGTATTTAATTATGTATTTAATTTCTTAGGGAGATGAGAATAATGGGTAGGATTTTGACATTCCCTGTCTCTGGTTCACACTCCAGTCCAGTTGGTGGCGGTAATGGACTTTAAAGTTGGTTGCCAACCGCCATGCAAAATCCACATAATAAGAAGAAGAAGGTTTTAATGCAAAAATAACAATGGCTGCTGAAGAAGGTGGTTGTAATTCACCAATAACATTAGATGCCGATCTGGAAAGGAAGAGGGAACTGCGATGACACGAAGGCGTAACAATGGCGCTAACTACAGACCTACGTCTCCTGAATACAAGCCAAGTAAAATTACTTATAAATCTACTTTATCGCTTGAGCATCTTGAGGATGTTGGATCCCATCGGTCTGATGGCTGTCTTGAGAATCATGAGATGGAGTCAGGCGGCAGTAATGATTACTCTGAAATTGAGCCTAACCAGGATGAAGACCTACATTACCTGTGGCGACAGGTGTGGTGGTAGAGATTTCCAATGTTCTCCCTGAGAATTCTACCAGAGATGATTTTGAATAGGTAGGAATGAGGTTTTTGGAAAAAGTGGATCCATGCATTTTGGCTGACCAATATGTTGTTTCAAGTTTGGTAAAGGAATAACTGGGAACTGTTACATCCGCCAAAGTTTTGCGAAGAGGAATTGTTTCGATTTTTTTGTGTATCCTCCACCCAGAGGCAGCAGCCGCTTCATGTCACACGTCTCGGGCTTGGCCTGTGTCATGCCTTGCTCTCCGGAGCTGGGCACCGCTCAAAGGCGTGATCAGTGGCGTTAAGTGTAGAGGTGGATAAGATGAGAGAGCATATTTCTGGTGTTTGTGGCACACACCGTTTGGTGAGACGCAGACCTGGTGGAAATGGTGAAATGGATGTTACCCTGTCTGTCTTGTTGAGCTTTGATATGAAGTTCTACCTCTATAAGGTCAGGCTTGGGTATCTGTGACCCATTTCAAGAAGCTAGGCATATGTGACATGTCACTACTTCCCAGGAGAGGCATTTGAACTTATTCACTTTATTTCATGTGCCTTAATAAAAGGTGTATGCCATCTGTAAATACAAATAAAATTGTTAAATTACAAGCCTAGTTGGTTTAGCCACGGACAAAGACAGGAACCATCCCCGCTAACCATGATAGGCTGAGATAATGGATGGGCTGGACATGCTGAGAGATGATTTCGGATTGGTCTGCCATGTAGCACGTTTCTGTCTATGACATGAGCTGGTCAGTATGTGTAGATAATCCTTGCTACAGCAAGGAAAGATGTAACGTTAGCCATGGAGAGCTGCAAAAGTGTTGCTTCTGCTCTCAACATCATTGCTTCCCTGAATTTAGCAGGTGCTATCAGCAAAGATCTGTGTAGTAATATTATTAGCATGTCAGAAAGCCATTTGCATTTCTAGTTATAGCCTGTTAGCTAGCTAGCTAATGTTGAACCTAGTTGGTTAGCTTTAGCTACCTGCAGATTTATAATCCAGCATTTCATGCAAGGTGGCTAGCTATGACAATCCGTTTGTACTGTAGCTATGGGTTGGAATTATGGTTCATTGTCTATCTTGCTAAACAAAAGTGTTACGTTCCCCAGTTTCTGTGTTGTGGGTTTGTGTATTTGTATGTGTGTATTTCAGGAAATGGCTTCCTGGATTCCCCCAAGCAGCTGATTGGTCGGCCCCATTGCAGATTGGCGCTCTGATCCCGCCCTCTCGTTAGGGGATACAGTTGTCGACAATTACAAACTCCTTCTGCAGCTGGATAAAAGCCAGTGTTCCTTTGTTAGAAAAGAGAGCTTCTTGGATGTCTTGTGTTTGTTGTTGTGCAGAGACAGTTTTGTTGGAAATATTTTGTTGCTGCTACTTCTGAGGTATGTGTGTGCCAATAGGACTCTGTGTTTTTCATTATTGAACTTGTTCGCTTTACGTTTGTATTATTCTGTTTAATTTGTTCCCAGGGGGGAAGAGGAAGGCACTTTGGGAGTGCTTAGGCAAGAGGCCTGCGGGCATACATATACCCGTAGTATGTACTCTGTCTATGCACACTAGGTAAGACCTGGGCGGACCAACCCTGTATTTTGGTTAGCGCATCAGGTGGCGTTAAGGTTAGGTGGGGAGGCAGGTAAGCTAGGAGAGAGGACTCTGACTTTTTACTTTCTTTGCTTTGGTTTTGTCCAGCCCTTTCCCCCCACAATTACTGTGTTAAGAAAATAAATGCCCAGTAAACTGTAATATTCTGGCTCTGTCATCCTTACCCACACCTACAATCACATACCTCTTTCACTCTACGGGGAGTTGAGTATAGCAGGGTGTTGCATTCCCTCCAAGAGGCGTGAGTAACAAAAGACTCCACTTCGCCAGAAGTTGAATAGGTGAAGACAAAGCGCTCTCCAGTATGTGTACCAAAACATTCAAGTGCTATTTTCTCAGAAGTGGGATTACAAGTTTATCAACTTTCAAAGCAGAATTACTTTCCCATTGTTCCTCAACTACAGTGTATGATATGCCATTTTTGTAGCTCTGAGTCTCTACTTTTATCCAATGTAAAAACAATTTCACATTTTGATACATAAGACCGACTTGAGGTAGTTGGTCACATATTCGTTATTTGGTGAGGGCATTTGTTCCGAACCTGCTACAATGTTTTAGGTGCCATGGGGATCTGAAGTGCCCTTTACAAAAAAGGCAGGTTGAGATTGCCATAGTTTGAGTGGGGAAAAATGTTTCATATTGCTGAGGCAGTAAGGAGAGTAGAGGATAACTGAAGAATGAGGGTTTTGACTGGGAGCCCCCCGTGAGTAGGCCTGAAGAGACAGATTGAGAGGACGAGTTTCAGTAAGGTGGGATTTCTTGTGTTTATAGCCATGGTGGCCCACTGCATTGACGGAGTGGAAGTCACAGATAGGTAAGGCAGCAGCAGAGAAATAGTTGGGTGTGAGAGATTTTAGTACAGAAGATCTACAGGGAGTTTTGAGGGAGGGCGTCCCATCCTCCCTGGCCAACAGCTTGGTGTAGAATTGTTTAGGGCCAAAGTAGTGGGATGGGGTGGTGGATTTTGGGGATAGTGTATAGGTAAGGTGCAGGGCTAGTTGGTGGTGCAATTTAAACTTTTTTTTACCAGAATGTGCAAGCCGCAATCCGACTAGCGAAAAGCAGCATTAAACAGCACAGCGTCTAGTCTTCCGGAAATTCACACGAAGAAGAACATTGGCTAAACTCCATCGAAGAAGAGTGGGTGTCTCGCTTTCTCTACGGTCTCTGGCTTTACTACCCTGCGACTCTTTCCTATCGAGACAACATAGAAAACAAGCCATATAGCTAGCTGTTTATCTTTTGATAAAGATGTCAACCACGACCGGCGGCGGAGAGTTTGGCAACCCCCTGCGGAAATTTAAGCTCGTATTCTTAGGCGAGCAAAGTGGTAAGTGGAGGAGTAATTTCGGGCATGTTATGTGGTTATTTGTTTTGGGGCGTTTTGGTGAGTACTGCCAGCTGGCATTAGCCTAACAGTACGGTAGCTAGTCAGGCCGAGGCAGAACGATGAGGCTTTAAACAACTCAGACGATGCCTCGTTAGGTTAGCTAGCTAGTAGGTATAATTTAGCCAATGACTATAACACGTAAAGTGAACTTGCTAGCTTTCCAATTTAATCAGGAAAATGTGTTGCTTGAGATGTTGCCCAAGAAGATGCCTACGTATTTAGCTAGCTAGCCAAGTCATGCATACCCTGTAACTAAGTTGTCTAGCTACACTACTAGAACGTTACTGAATTGTCGGTGTCATTCACTAACGTTTGAAGTTACACTTCTGCTGGGTAGTTAGACTTATTTAGCCAACTAGTTACATGAATGTTTTATGTTTACTTGCCAGCTACTGTAGCTTCAGCTTGTGTGGAGTCATATAGCTAACTTTAACAGTTAGGTACTGTTAGCTAGCTAACGTTAACATTGCTAAGCCACGTCTGTCAGCAGAGGGGAGCCTATTAACGCGTTAGCTTGGGTGGAAACGTACTGGCCGCTTACAAACAAGACATGAGGCATATTATTTCCGCAGATAAATCTTCATTTAGATTTGCAGAGACTCAAAACTGTGTTGATTTTTCCAGTCCATTTTAGCTTGCTAGCTGTTTCCTTCATTCATGGCTCCACCCTTGCCAGCTCAGCGCCGTGGGTTCAGTAGTCTATCGATTCGTTTTTAGATTATGTTATCATACAAATAAACAATATGACCGCTTAACGCATGGTCACTGTCAGTATATTCAATTGTTTAATAGCTAAATGTTCATAATAAAGCCACTCTGCATAGGCTACGTTTACTATTCCTCCACAAATTGCAGTTCCACAGATGCTCATGCATAATTTAGCAAATTGACAATTCTATGGTAACTGCATAATTTAGCAATTGACAATTCTATGGTACAGAATAATGCAGAGACTCGGATATTTCACTTTATTGTATGCTAAACAAATAACAATGATTGTAAATTAAACAAACCATACGTCTGTATGCAGAATGACGCCTTAGCACTTTCCACTGAAAATTAAGGGTCAGACGCAGAGACCTCTGACTGCCGATAACGTTAGGTACTTAGAACCTCTGCCCAGAGTGTCGGCAGTTAACTTTTTGTTGTTCACATTGAACAGTTTTTTTTACCAAAGATAGGCAGCAACTGCTTCTCTAATATACATCTCGATCACACTTGTAGAGGTCATGGCGACACTGGCTAGCTGCGCAGAAATAGGTCATCGGGTCTAAGGTCGTCTCGCGCCTAAATGCTCTTGTGCAGGACGTCAATCTCGCGATGTTGCGCCTCTGGGTTTAAAAAAGCTGCGGTTTTACCTCCGTTTTGTTGAAATACTCCAGGCCACATAGTGGCAGTAGTTTGTTTGGCTTGTGCCTGCTGTAGCTAATGTAAGTTAACTAGCCAGCTGTGCTAATGTTATTGCTATTTGGTTAACTAGAATTTGTAGTAAGCCATTGTTGATACTCCAGTCATCTAGTTGTAGCCATCTGGTTAGTAACTAGAAACATTATAATTAAATAAAAATGGATTTGTTTTTGAATGAAGCAGCTGCCAGTTAGCTGGCAAGAGTCTGAGTAGATGGGTTGCTTTGTTTTAGGGCAGTTGTCAACCTTTTCTGATTCAAGATCAGTTTAGGATCTACTGCTCGGATTTTAAAAATATGAGTAAAAAAATGTAAGACTATGCAA
Source organism: Oncorhynchus mykiss (assembly GCF_057628025.1). Classification (NCBI taxonomy): domain Eukaryota; kingdom Metazoa; phylum Chordata; class Actinopteri; order Salmoniformes; family Salmonidae; genus Oncorhynchus; species Oncorhynchus mykiss. The sequence goes on from NC_143035.1 coordinate 10,741,479, forward strand.
CAGTAACCTAAATAAAGACAGTTCTGTAGGAATGAGGTTTGTGTTAAGGGATATTTCAAGTCACTTCAACCACTGAGGTGTGTGGTAATTCCCTGACAACGCACAGTCTGGAGCTGGAGTCTGCTTATAAAACACATCCCAACATTAGTGAATATTTTTTACTATTTGCTATGCTTGGCCTGCTAAGGTTGTTCTTCTCAGACCGTATTATATTTCATAACTCGAGCTTTCATAAAAACATTTGATCAGTTGTATCACTTCCGAGGCACAACTCTGCATAAATAAAAATCATTTGCAAATAATTCGCTTTTTTTATTTTCCTGAACTGATGGTACCTGCATCTGGTCAGTCGAGAGAGGGGGGGAAAAAAGCAGCAGCAGAGGGTCTGCCTCTCACGGTCCCTGCTCTCTCCCTCCCTCTGATAAGACTGACCAGAGAGAGGGAAGTCTTCCACCTAATGGTGACACTCGAGTAGCATTGCATTATTTCTGCCTCATGCACAAATCCATGTTGTTTCTATGACCAGAGTAAGTGAAATAATCCTTGATATTAAAATAAACATGCAGGCCTACCGATACACTTGGCTATTAATTAATTGCAGATGCAGTGCTGGTTGTAGTGGAAGTAGGGAGAAGCCGTTTTGTAAATGTGTTTGCTGTATTCTTTGACAGTCTCTCAATGGTCATGGTTTTAAAAATTAATGAAATCTCACATAGGCTAGTATGAAACTTTGCTGTGGGGTCGTGGATGCTTTAGGCATTGTGATTTGAGCCATCCGATTGGCCAGCGCAGTAGGTGCACTTAATTTAGCTCTCCCAGTCCCCCGAGTAGTCAGTTTATCCCTTCAGACAAATGAAAAGGTTAAAAATGGGAACACTCCCGACCTGGCGCACAGGGCTTCTGAATCAAGTGCACCTAGCGCCAACAGTGCAAGACGAATACAATTTTTTTTAAAAGCATGCAAGGCTTTATCGTTGGCTTTTCTACTGAAATGTTTGTTGATCGACTAGGTTGGTGACCACTGTTGTACTCTTTCATTCAAGGTTTATAAAAATGTTTATTCAATAGAGAATTACATCAGAAAAACAATAGCCCATACCCATGTCTTTACCATATACGGTTCAGATGTTACAGATGATTTACTCTGATAATGTAGCATGATTAGCATGAATAGATTGTCATCGCGGCCATGGTCAAAAATAAGTGCTCAGTAAAACTGTCACGCTCCGCGAGCAGAACGGAGCTAACTTCCAACATCATCTGATAAGCTAGCTAGTGGCTGCAGGTTAGTGTGATAACATGGGCTTTTTCTAAATGAAATCCGCAGACTACAAAACAAAATTGGGCATATATACTGAACTAAAATATAAATGCAAAATGCAACAATTTCAAAGATTTTACTGAGTTACAGTTTATATAAATTAATTAGGCCCTAATCTATAGATTTCACATTTCTGGGAATACAGATATGCATCTGTCACAGATACTTAAAAAAAAAAAAAAGCAGGGGCATGGATCAGAAAACCGGTCAGTATCTGGTGTGACCACCATTTGCCTCATGCAGTGTGACACATCACCTTTGCATATATTTGATTGTGGCTTGTGGAATATTGTCCCACTCCTGTTCAATGGTGGTGCGAAGTTGTTGGATATTGGTGGGAACCGGAACACGCTGTCATACATGTCGATCCAGAGCATCCCAAACATGCCCAAAGGGTGACATGTCTGAGTATGCAGGCCATGGAAGAACTGGTACATTTTCATCTTCCAGGAATTGTGTACAAATCCTTGCGACATGGGGCCATGCATTATCACGCTGAAACATGAGGCGATGGCGGCGGGTGAATGGTACGACAATGGGCCTTGGTATCTCTGTCCATTCAAATTGCCATTGATAAAATGCAATTGTGTTGGTTGTCCGTAGCTTATGCCTGCCCATTCCATAACCCCACCACCACTATGGGGTACTCTTCACAATGTTGACATCAGCAAACCGCTCGTCCATACGACACCATACACGTGGTCTGTGGTTGTGAGGCTGGTTGGACGTACTGCCAAATTCTCTAAAACAACGTTGGAGGCGGCTTATGGTAGAGAAATTAACATTAAAATTCACTAGCAACAGCTCTGGTAGGACATTCCTGCACTCAGCATGCCATTTGCGCACTCCCTCAAAACTTGAGGCGTTGTGTGAAAAAACTGCCCATTTTAGAGTGGCCTTTAATTGTCCCCAGCACAATGTGTACCTGTGTAAGGATCATACTGTTTAATCAGCTTCTTGATATGACAAACCTGTCAGGTGTATGGGTTATCTTGGCAAAGGAAAAATGCTCACTAACAGGGATGTTAACAAATTTTGTGCACTACATTTTTGAGAAATAAGCTTTTTGTGTGTATGGAAAATTTCTGGGATATTTTATTTTAGCTCATGAAACTGGGGAACAACACTCTACATGTTGTGTTTTATATTTTTCTTAAGTGTATATATTTATAAAGCTAACAGACTGAATGTCAATGTCTACCCTCCCTGAAAGCAATCTGTTGCAGTTTTCATGGTGTATTTTGGAATATTTCCCTTTAAATCGCCATTGATATGGCCTCTCAATTTAGATTGATCACCAATGAAAGCCAAGAATCTGGAGATGAAAATGACAAGGGTATGAAGTTGATTTTGATTGGTCCAAAGCATGGAAATGCCTCCCAACACCGACAATGGAAGAGATACAACCAAGAGCTGCGTGGTCTAAACTTGAATCGGTCACCTCAAACTAGTTGATCAATATTGTTAAGTACAAGCATATTAAGGTTATATTGTAGAGAATAATCCAATGAATAACGGTAGGTGATTTATGATGAGTGCGAAGTAGGGCTGACCCCATTTAGTCGATTGCTTTAGTTTAGCGGTCGCAAATATATATGTCAAGCCTTATGAGACACCTGTCTCATTTGCACCTGTCTCAGTGGACAGTCTAAGAAGAATGGGAGTGTGGCTCTCCAGATGACACTCCCTCCTGTGGATTGGCGCGCATTCATTGTTTCATAACTTCATTATGTAAATTGTTTGCCCTTTGAGTGTTTATCAATACCCCATTACATATCACCTGTAGTACATTTACCATTAGTCCCCATCAAACAAACATTGCAGATTAGAAATAATTTACAGTAATTTCTGTTAATGCATTCAATATATTATTAGTCTTATTGTTCTCATTGTCGGAGTGGACAAGTTGTTTGCAAGGCTCAACCTATGCAACACTGAGAAACAAGTTTTATTTAATTCAAGTTTTTTTTCATTTTTTCATTGTATTTTGTTTGGAGAGCTCCTGTCAATGTTGTGTAAGGCTGTGCACCTGATTACGCATAGAAGTTGCCCTAGGCTACCTGGTCTATGTGCAAATATGCCCATTTGAGGATGTCTGCAAGTATTTCTGATCATCTTAACTCACTACCACTAAAGCTATGGAGCTTCTCAAAGTAATTTTTTCTTCACCTCAAACAGCAAGTCAACAAAGTCTGTTTTCTGACTGCGAGGCGCTACAGAAGGTAGTGTGTACGGCTCAGCACATCACTGGTGCCAAGCTTCCTGCCATCCAGGACCTCTATACCAGGCATTGTCAGAGGAAGGCCCTAAAAGTTGCCAAAGGCTCCAGCCACCCTAGTCATAGACTGTTCTCTGCTACCGCACGGCAAGCGGTACCAGAGCGCCAGGTCTAGGTCCAAAAGGCTCCTTAACAGCTTCTACCCCCATAAGCTATAAGACTGTTGAACAGTTAATCAAATGGCTACCCGGACGCTGCTGCTACTCGCAGTTTATTATCTATGCATAGTCACTTTACCCCTATCTACATGTACATATTACCTCGACTAACCTGTACCCCCACACATTGACTTGGTACTAGTACCCCCTGTATATTGCCTCATTATTGTTATTTTCTTTTTACTTTCGTTTATTTAGTACATCTTTTCGTAACTCTTATTTTTAAGCATTTCACTGTCAGGTCAACAACACCTGTTGTATTCGGCGCATGTGACAAATACAATTGGATTTGGTTTTACATCCATTGAGAATGACAATAGTTCCTCAATGCATTTTGAAAAATCTTTCCAGCTCTCCCTCTTTTGATAACTGCTGAGCCTTGGCGTGGAAGGGAAACATTTTATGCTCTGATCCAGTGGAAACAACATAAAATACCTGATTACTTCTTATCCCGTGTGCAAATACTGTCTGTCCAGAGTGAAACTCTGAGGGCCCAGAATAGTTTATATACCTATAACAGCTTTTTGAGGATGAGCGGAAGTAAACACTGGAACCCCAAAGAACTTCTGGTGTGTTTGTAAACGACAGCTCTTCCATTACGCTTGTAAACGGCTAGCTAGCTAACTTAGTGTAGTTTTCTCAAGGTTAAAATTAGCATTTTGACCATAGTATTTGTGGGTTGGATGGTCCTTACGGCCGGGATCAAATCTAGTTTAGAAAATTAGTTTCTTGATTTCCCAAAGAAGCATCCCAGTGGGCTGCATTGCCTGCATGGATAGGAACGTTAGCAGCAGCAGGTGGGGGCGGCGCCAGGATGTGTAGCACACTGGTGAGTTTTTATCAAGTTAACCATCTATTCTAGGTAGCTAACTAGCTGATGTTACATGTATAAATAGAATAGACAGCCATCCAATATTAATTTGTGACACAAACGTTAGCTTGATCTGCTAAAAACAACAGTGTTCACTACCTCGCTTGGCTAGTCCCAAAGAGAGAACTATGACAATAGAAAAACACAATTGCAATGAAATTTTAAATGTTATCACTGGTATAATTTCCTAACTTCAGATACAGAGACCTGCAAAAGCTGCTAAACCCTGTTTGCTGATGAAAGTCCCAAGTGCTGGAGAGACTGAAGGGTTTGTCTCCAATAGGTTATACATATGCTATTGGTTTACTCATTAGAATTGGTTGTAGGACTAAAAATAAAATACTGTTTATAATTGACAATACATAGACGTAGAACATGCATGGCCAACCTTGCTGCTAGAGATCTAGCTACTGGGTGTGCAGGTTTCTGTTCCAGCCTTGACATTCTGCTGATTTATTTGAATTTGACACTGTTCATTTTACTATTCAATCATGTCTTGTTTTGGAGTAAGATGGCTGTCTATACCCAATAACCACTTATATAGGTGATCTTTTTATGATATAAAATAGTGTTTCATTGAATTAAGTATAGTGTATTTTTTTAAATTTTTTCGTTGAACATTCCCTGTTTGTCTGTTGTATTTGGTTGTCACTCGCTCTCATTTTGTCTGATATTACAGATGTGAAGCTGATGTCCTTGATCATTAGTGTGGGTGTAACAATCCCTGCATGACTGACCTAGGATGCAACCCCATCCATAAACTCAAATCCGCATCCATTATCCTACAAAAACTATGATCTTGGTTGGGCTTCCTGGGGGTGGGTGACATCACACAATGTCTACTAGGTACTACTGAGCGATTTAGTTTCAATTTAATTTTTTACACTAAATGCATTATGTGAGTTGAATGCTGTAACACGGTATAAAAAAAATAAAAAAGTCCCATGATGGTAGTGACTGCCTGTTACTGCTTATCATTTTAACATTTGATTACTTTATTTCATTTCAAGTCATCTCATCTCTATAGAGTTGCTGCTTATGCTGTCTGACTATCAACTATTTTGTAGTTCTTCGAAGTAAATAAGGCCTACTTTTATGACTGCTGAATACCAACTATCAGTCACCTAGATCAGAGTTTCCCAAACTCGGTCCTGGGGCCTCCCCTTGGTGCACGTTTTTGCTTTTGCCCCAGCACAACAGAGCTGATTCAAATTATCAAAGTTATTTGAATCAGCTGTGTAGTGCTGGGGCAAAAACCAAAACGAGTTTGGGAAACCCAGACTTTGATCATGTATTTTCAGGTAGAGGGAAGCAACTGCTACGCGCTATCACTCAGGATCGCACATTCTTCTCTCTTCCACAGTAGTCCTAAAAGAAACACAGGCCGGAAAAGTAGATGCGCAATGGATTATGGTCATTGTAGTTTGTTTAGCGCATACAACGTGGTAATTATGTAGAATATTGGCCAGTCGGAACAGATAACTCCCCACAACATGACACAGTTCAGGCTGGATCTGATTTTATCTCTGGAGAAACTGCTATGTGCGCATTGAGCTCACCCAAAAAAGAACATGGTCAATTATCTGTTCAATTATTTGAATTCCAACAGTTGTTCTGTTAATAATGGGATATGTAGGAGGGTGAGCCGGTCAAGGATCGATTCAGACAAGGTGGTCTATTGTATGACAAGTGACAGTTTTTAATTATGAGTAAAGATATCTGGTACAACGTATACGGGCCATTTCATTCGGTTCTTAAGGAACCAGCAGAAAAAGAAGCGCAGATAACAGAGTGCACATGTCTCATATACAGAACAGAAAGTAGGTTGATTCTAGAAGATCGGGTCTTCGGGTTGGTTCAGGCTGAGGTGTAGTCTTCTTGGATTGGCCCTGTTGGGCCGTCCGTCATCCCTCTGAGTCTTGTTCTTTGTCACACAATGTTCAGCTAAAAAGGAGATTAGGTGTGTGCGCTGTCCTCAGTCACACAATGTTCGGCTAGAAAGGAGATTAGGTGTGTGCGCTGGTTTCTGCAAGTCAAGGCTGTCTCTTCCTCCCAATGTGTGGGTGTATGTCTTATCTGTGTGTCCTCGGCAGTTAGTGTGTGTAATGTGTGTGTGCTGTGTGTGTGGGTGTGGGAGCTATCCTGTATGGGACCTAACATGTTTTACTGTGAAAATACGTTGTCTCAGTTATAGCAATGTAATAGCAGTAGGCTGGTCACCTGCATAAGAAATAGCACTTCCTTACAAATCCCTCTCTTCACGTCTCCCCAGAGACGTGACACAACCTAACTAGATCCAGACACAAAAAGAAAACTTTTCCCAGAAGGAAAAGTTTTGTGATTCCCTCTCTTCACATCTCCTAAGAGATGTGACATAAACTAGGCTAACAATTACAAAGTTGAAAATACCTTCATGTTCTCCATTCGATCCCACTATGTACTAGATTGGCTACCAGCCACCTAGGAACTTGCAACCCTCATGTCAAAAGAGAACAACAACTCATTGAAAAACAGAACAAAAGAAAATGATGTGAAATTTAAGCCCCCCTTTTTGACACCCACTAGGGTGTCACTCATTATCCCTTATTTCAGCAGTCATAGCATTTCATGAAAATAAAAACAAAACCTAGTAGGCACTCTCAACCTCATCCTCAAATTCGGGCAGGTCATTAGCAAGCAGAGGAAACATCTGGGAAAGGGGGGAAGGGTCAATAGCTCTAGAGATAACCCTAGTGGTGAGGGAACGGATACATGGAATGCAACAGCATCCACAGAGAACCAAAATGGCCGCGAACACCGAAATGGAGACCAAATTGGAGGAGACCAGGGTTTTATATTTACCAAAGGCACTCATCCAGGAGTCCCACATTGAGGTATCAATCCCAGAATGAGATTTCATTTTACCATTAAGAGTCCTCAAACCTTCTAGGGCTACGGTCAAGCTACCATCGGAGGCTGTGTTATTAGGGATGAAAATACAACACTGTTCACCAAACATAGTGCAAGCTCCACCTTTCTCTGCCAGTAGCATATCCACTGCAATGCGATTCTGGAATGTATTCTATCCACATTTTTATTAACAGTGCACCACCAACAAATGGAGGACTCAAACCCAGCTGCCACCTGATCCACCAACTTGTACTCGTCAGGAACTCCCCTTGGGACTCCAATGGCGTCTATGTACGTCGGATCACCACTAGATGGGGTGGTGGCACGCCTGGAACGTCCCCTCCAATATTCAGGGTTCACCCTCTGGACCCTAAGGATGAGGTCTCCAGCCTCTGTAGGGTAGATAGAAACAGGCAAAAGGAGAGTAACAAGTGCACAGCTTCCAGTAGTATTGGAGGGTAATTTATCAAACAGGACAGTGTTGCCACACCACCACCTCACATCTGCTCTGGATATTGGACTGAAACTCCCAACAATGTTGATTGTATCCAGACACCAATTCCCAGGAACCTGTCCCACATTAGTACCGCCTCCCGTCATTTTGACACAGGTGAAATGTGCCCTGGCAACCTTGTTGGAAAACAATGGTTTCCTAGCAGTAGATTTAGTCATGGGATAGACAGCATCCCAGGCAGAGCAATTACAACTGGGGTTATCCGTAGTCATTAATGGGATTAAACATGTTAGAGTCACATCTGTAACAGACTTCTTAAAACACGGTATGATGCAAGCAGCACAACACATCAATAATAAAAATACAAGAATTAGGGTCAGAAATCCAGTAACCACCATACCAGTGTACTTACCAAACCAGGCTCCCAACCAAAAGAACAGTCCAGACTCCTCCACCCCCGCCATGGTCCTCATCTCAGCAGATAGTGCACCAAGCCCATTAAAGGCCTTAGCTATACCACCATCTGGAGTGGTGTTATTAGGAATATACGTGCAACATTGTTCACCGAACATCTTGCAGACTGTCTGGCAACCCTAGATGTGGCCTCAAGCTGTTCAGACAGACCAGTGAGTGCATCACGGGGGTAATTCACAAAACGCTGTTGATTATAGTAGATATAACTGATCCATGCAGTCTGTCTAGCATCCACTATGGCTGGACCTATAATAGGTAGTAAGTGCCAGAGTCCATCATTCCTACCCAAGGCCTGAAACTCATGAGGAACCCCCACTGGCACTCCCAACAGGTTAGTGTGTATGTCAACTACATCCTCTGTCCGTGGAGCACTACATCTATGTCTCCCATGGGATGGAATGTTTTCAGGTCCCCTGGATACAGAACCCAACAGCTGTTCAGAAGTAACATCAACAATGGTCAGTGGAATTATCAAACTGGTCAGAGCACACGTACCTTGCCAGTCTCCTCTAAGAATGGGTCTCAGTACTCTTTTGGGTCCACATATTCACCACACATCAGCCAGACCACTAGTTTGGTTTAGGCCTGTAACTGGCCAAGTGGCATAAATGGTTATGTTACTGCTGCAATCAGCTTCAGGCAATCTCCCATAGTCCATGCCACTACCTGTACCCGTGATGCAACTGTAATTGCCCCCATATGCCTTAACACCCCAAGGGGCCCGATGAGGAGGTACTGTAGGAAACACAAGGCTCAAAGAGGAACAGAGGGTTGAATTGGGCTGAACCTGGTAAAAACCTCTCAGAATACACAACCACCCCTCTCCTTCTCCTATAGCAAATGGGTGTGTAGCCAGAACAAGTCTAGCATGACTACAAATAGTGCAGTCCTTTCTTCTCAGGGTTTTAGCTGTGTACCTCATATAAGACAGCCACAAATTGTCCCTACCATCAAAACCAGTCTCAGTGCCTAATTGATCAATAGCTGTGTAGTCTCTATCATTAATTACCTGAATGGGATTTTTTAACACAGTGGTGGTAGGTGGCAGGTTCGGTCCAGGGGTGGTAGAGGAGTGTGTCTGGCCCTGGTTCGTCTGGGACCTCTGGTTTTGGCAGCTCCCTAATAGAAAACACACCCATCGTGTCTGTCCCGGTCCTTTGTAATCCGATGGTGTAAGTGCCTGCATCAGAGAGCTTAATAGTTTTGATGGTTAGTAGGATTTCATCACCTTTACAAAGTTCAACAGTGCTCCCAGGTTTTCCCCATATGATGGAAAACCTATCCACCTTTGTGGGATCCCCTATGCTATAAGAATACCCTCTTCTCCAATCCTAGAATTGTCTTAAGTTGGTTATCATGTAATCCCCATATGGACACCCTCCCCCATTACACAGGTACACTGACACTCCTGTAAAGTCCCACCCTCTCCCAGAGAACACATCACTAGCAAGAGCCAGACACATCTTCACTTCTATGAACAAAAACAGGGGTGACAGGACAGGGAGGGTTACTTCATTCGAGAGATGGCCCCCGGAATCCTGTTAATTCCAGTTCTCCTCTCGAACACTGTTTATTGTTCGACAGTGTCATGTGTCCTACCCTCCCCCGTGCGATATGAATCCGGGTAGCTCTTTCAGCTAGCTGTCACCAGGAGTCCTTGTATGGTCCCCCCAACAAGCCTCTGGGACTGGATTGAGTGACTTCACCTGTAGTTCACCTGTAATGCATAAAATCCTGGACATACAGGCTTGGTTAACAAACAGTTTCTCATATGTTTTATCTGATTATATCTTTAGTTTCTTATCCAGTTCGCCCCATCCTATCCTAGACCACAATTTACCCATCCCCCTTTTGATACCTGGCTCTGCCCAGGTAACAACCTTACCTACTCTAAATAATGACTTAGGTAAGATTAGTATATTATCCTTCTGTTCTGACATTATCATGTAGGAGCGCCCCTTTCATTTTCCACATGTCCAATTATCCCTTTTGTCTCCACTCAGTAACTGTTATCTACACATTCTGTTATCTTTGCTCGTCCTGGCTCCCTTTTAAAACTTATCCTCTCTGCTCTCCAACCTTCAAGGTCTCTGCAGTGCAGGGGAGGGCTCTTCTGTCTGCCTTTTCCCCTTATCTGTCTGTAGCTCGTTTTCTCATGTTTCCAAATTTGAACTAAATGTCTCACTGTTTGGCTTTATCTAAACTCATGGATTTTTTTTTTTTAGAAAAACATGTCTATGGTGGCACTTTCTAAAGTCCTTATATAGGTTAATTAAACCCCACTATAATTAATTTACCTTAAAAAATAAAAACAAAAACAAACCGTATTACCCATGACCACAAATTAAATATTCAAATGGCACCCCCTATATACAGGTGTTAAAACCAAACACAAATATCTCAATTTCTTCCCTGCCCTGTTTGCTCAAAATATGTCCCAAATACTTAACATGAGTCTACCATAAATAAAACTTATCCTAGCTAAATTTTCACACCACGTTCATCAGAGAAAATATAATGACACTATAATGTAAATTTCACTGCCTTTTTGTATTAAATTACCTTAATATCAGTATTACAAATTACCCTAGATTCTCCATCCAAATTGCTTTCCAATGAGGCTGATCAGACCACAAAGGAAAGTTACAATGGAGGTCATAAGTCATACCACCTTCCCTGTGTTTGATTACCAATTTCAAACCAGTTGTAACTTTAGTTAGCGTCAACCTGCTCCGCCACAGGAGTGCCATCTGATGCACTGTCCAGCTAGACCAGTCAGGACCAGTCTCTGCCACTAAATTCTTCCACGTCCATTTATTATACCCCCCTTCTGTCATGTACCACACTGATCTAGACCAACTGATTGCATGAGTACCATAACCGCCACCTGGGCTTCCAATAACACCCCAGGTAAGTATAACAGTGGTAGTAGCGTTAGGCGGGATACACAGAGTAGCTGACCTAATCAATTCTGCAGTACACTCAAAGTCATTATTCTGAACTTGACGTTTAGACAGAACATGCGTATCCGAGAATATTGAAGCATTGGTGATGTTTAGCTGGGTAGTCTGTTCCTGGTCAGTGATTATACGCTGGGCTGCCCATATCATTACTCCCAATGTCAAAACAACATTGACTATAATTAGGACAAACAATGGGCCAGAACAACCCAGTCTTTCCCATGGTCTCCTAGCCCTTCTAGCCCATGGTGCTACTCTAGTGTCCCTATCATCTGAGGATGGGAGTCTCCTCCACATGATCAGACGGGAGGGATGTCAGAATTTGAATTCGAATTGGATGTGAGTAAATCACTTCTTACTTCAGCCAGAGTTCTGGCAGGGGTTGGGGCTGGTGTACAATGTGTCAGGTGGTGCCAAGGTGCGCCTAATTTACCTTTGACCTGGACTGAGTGTGAAGTAACCTCCTTCACTTCGTACGGTCCAGTCCACCTGGGATCAGCCCACTTTCTCTTGTGGACCTTGATCCTTACCCAGTCCCCAACTTTTACCCTTGGTTGTTCCGGGACGTCAGTCAGCTCCCTCTCTGCGACACGGTGTATCTGTTTGGAGAGAGCTGCAGACAATTCCGTCAATTTCTTCACATAGTCAGACATCCCTATTTGGTGCACATCAAGAGGGGGCATATGACCTCCCTCTCTTGGTGGCCCTGGCATTACTCTACCTGTCATTATTTCATGGGGTGAAAGATGTGTCCCTGCACCTGGTGAGGACCTCATGGCCATCAGTGCCAGGGGCAGGGCTTCCACCCAGGTCAATTTAGTTCCTGCACATACTTTAGCTATTTTAGCTTTCAGATTTTGATTACAGCGTTCCACAAGGCCCTGCGATTGCGGCCTATACACAGAGCCAAACTTGTGTGTAATGCCAAACCTCTCCTCCACCTGTCTTAGGTGCTGATTTGACGTGTTTTTTTTTAGAAATATTTTGTACACTCTTTGGATATACTTAGCCCGTCACTGGCTCGTGCCAGTGATGTATTCTTAGGAGACACTATTACTCGTACTCTGTCTTAACTCAGAGCCTCTCCGTCATATATCCAGAATTTTAAACAATAATGTTTTAATGATTAAACACGAGCCCCTAATTCAGGAAATGATTATCAACATAAACTATGTTTTAACAATTTGGATAATAGATTTTTTTTTTTTTTTTTGAATTTAGGAAATACTTTGCTCACAATAATTTTAAATAATGGTAATAATATCAGGGACTTGTGAAACGCCGTTTACATTTAGTCTATAGTCAACACACAAATATTATTACATGGACATAGTTTTAAACACAATTGTTCAATTAGAACATCTTATTCTATGACATCACACATTAGTACATTTATCACATTCATTCTGGCCACAACACAAAGCGGACTTTTCAGTCCAACATATCTTAATCATACATTAATCTATTGTAGACACCTCACCGGACACTACCAGCTATTGGATTTTAACCTCACCGGACACTACCGGCTATTGGTTCTATCTAAAACACTAATTGGATTTATCTTTTGCAGATGAATGATCGAATCATACTCAGATGTTAATGATAAAACTGATCACGCCCTTTTTCAGACGCCCGAACGAATATCACTTATACATAGAATATAATCCTGGTCACATCAATACTCAATAATAGACCACCTTACCAGACACAGCTGGACCGGTCACTAGCCGGACTATCGGTGAAAATCTATCCTAGACTATATTATTTATTCCTTACTGGTGTCTGCCACCAGACCGTTCACAGCCGGACTATCAGAATATTCTATTAATATTAGGTCTACTACTAAATATCCCTTACCGGTGTCTGCCACCGGACCGTTCTCATGCCGGACTATCAGAATATTCTAACTACTACTCATCCCTTACCGGTGTCTGCCACCGGACCGTTCTCATGCCGGACTATCGGGATATTCTAATTACCACATATGTTTACTTCACTGTCAATTTCAAGTCCATTATTTATGTAAAATTTACACAAAAATTCTTACCCACACTCGGTACTACTGATCGTAATTTGGTATGACTATTCGACAATATGCAAAGTTTGATAAAACAGGTTTTGCTTACCTTATTTTGTGGTCGACCAGAGATCAGTTTCCCGAGTTGAGCAGAATTGTTGTCCACCCCCGAATGGTTTTCACCTGTCCTCCGGGAACCGTCCTTTCACCAACTCGCCCCCTCACACCCACATCAACCACTCTGGACTGGGTCGTTAGTAAACCATCCCTCTGCTACCAAGTTTCTGTTAATAATGGGATATGTAGGAGGGTGAGCCGGTCAAGGATCGATTCAGACAAGGTGGTCTATTGTATGACAAGTGACAGTTTAATTATGAGTAAAGATATCTGGTACAACGTATACGGGCCATTTCATTCGGTTCTTAAGGAACCAGCAGAAAAAGAAGCGCAGATAACAGAGTGCACATGTCTCATATACAGAACAGAAAGTAGGTTGATTCTAGAAGATCGGGTCTTCGGGTTGGTTCAGGCTGAGGTGTAGTCTTCTTGGATTGGCCCTGTTGGGCCGTCCGTCATCCCTCTGAGTCTTGTTCTTTGTCACACAATGTTCAGCTAAAAAGGAGATTAGGTGTGTGCGCTGTCCTCAGTCACACAATGTTCGGCTAGAAAGGAGATTAGGTGTGTGCGCTGGTTTCTGCAAGTCAAGGCTGTCTCTTCCTCCCAATGTGTGGGTGTATGTCTTATCTGTGTGTCCTCGGCAGTTAGTGTGTGTAATGTGTGTGTGCTGTGTGTGTGGGTGTGGGAGCTATCCTGTATGGGACCTAACATGTTTTACTGTGAAAATACGTTGTCTCAGTTATAGCAATGTAATAGCAGTAGGCTGGTCACCTGCATAAGAAATAGCACTTCCTTACAGTTCAAAAAATAACTTTCAGTTAGTTTAATCGCTCAGCACTACTACTAGGCTTTGTTTGATTTTATATCTTCCTTGATTACTCACATCCTATCTCTGCAACTAGTGGAGGAGAAGGTACAAGGTCCCTCCTCTCTGACCACCTTCTCCAATGGGTTTTTGAGGAAGGATTAATTAAGAGCCTAGCAGTCACCTGTCAACTAGCTCACGTGCTACACAATCACCCCTCTGCTACACTCACTGACCTCTTTCTCTGCATCAACCTCAGCAGCCAGCAGTGGTGCCAACTTAGCGACTTTGTCGCTATTTTTAGCAAGTATTCAGACCCCTTGAGTGAAACATTTTCTAAAAATTGACTTGCGACAAATCTAGCGACTTTTTCTGATGTTATTGGAGACTTTTGGAGAGACTGACGTGAAAGCACTATAGTTCTTACTCTTCTCAATGAGCAGCTGTTGCTGCCGTGGGCCCCACCCCTGTCCCAAAGCACTCACAGGTAGGCCAGTCCTCGCGCTGCAGTCAGAGCAAATGTTCACCCCTTAGTTGTCCATACTGCAAATGAATCGCGCATGAGGGAAGCCACCACTGGCCGATCCAGCCCTGGCTTACATTCAGGGCGGGATGTAAATGTAAAATGTTCTTTGTCTAAAATAAATCATTGCACAAAAATAAATCACTGCATTTGACTCACACAGCCTCAGTCACTTACTCACCTTGTCCACTGTGTGTGTGCCTCTCTGTGACATAAGCTAAACATCTAGCTGGCTAGCTCATCATGTCTCAGTCTAAACTGCACACTCAAAAATACAGAAAGGAGTTGGAATCAAACCCTGAATTCAAAGGCTGGTTGAAGCCGTTTATTGGAGGTGATACACGGGCATACTACCTGTATTGTAAGGCTGATTTCTACGCCAAACTTAGTGATGTAAAAAAACACATGACAACTCAAAAACATACTCAAAAGGCAAAGCCTTATAACAGCTCCACCCAAAACAAGCTGCCATTTATGGTAAAAAGTGGCATTAGCTATCACTGAACACTGTTCCATGCTGGCATGTGATCACATTGGAGAAGCATGTAGAGCTGCCTTCTCAGACTCCACTGCTGCTACCCTCTTCAAAAGATTAATGGTGTTCTAGCACCATACTTTCTGAAAAAGTTGGTCGCAGATGTGGGTGACCAGCGTTTCAGCCTCCTCCTCAATGAGTCCACAGATGTAAGTGTTTCTAAGTACCTGGGGGTTGTGATAAGATAGTGACACCAAGCAGACAATTGTATCAACATTTCTTGGGCTTGTTGAGTTGGTGTTGTGGCTTTCCTCGAAGTGTTGTCTTAAAGAGAATCTCTGGGATTAACAATGGGGTCTATAAAGTGCTGAAGGAGGAGTATGCAGCTCAGGGGTTTGAACTTGCAACCTTCTGGTTACTAGTCCAACACTCTAACCACTAGGCTACCCTGCTGCCCCAGCTTGCTCGTTTGTAGTTCTAAACATATATTTAGGGTGTTTTTTTTTTTACTCACTTTTTGTCTCTCCCATAACGTTTATTCCTCTCTCCTACAGCATCCATCACAATTACAAGCACATGGTAAATTATGCAAATTAGGAGATGACGACATTTAGCGTCTTCTAGCGACTTTTAGGACAGCCAATAGCTACTTTTCTTACTGAGGAGTTGGCAACACTGGCAGCCAGCAAAGGAGACTGAACTGTGTCAATCTAGCACCCACATAATTGATTGTGTCTATTTAATTCTGCTACATTGAGTCAGATCACACAAATACACGTTTTGAAGTTTCAACCAATTTTTTAAACTCAGAGTCCTTGTGCAAAGAGAATTTACGTTTTGACATTTATTTAGTAGTTCCCTCTAATTGACATGCGTTTCCCCTACATTCTATAGCAGTGAGTGAACGCCCTATGTGTTGCGATGCTAACGTTATTTTAGTTAGAACAATTCTGACGTGGTGGATTACACTGGGAAAAGTGCATTTTTGTTATATACTTCTGTTGGTTTCACGTATCGGTTTGTGCTCTCTGATTGGCTCAAAGTCCAGTTCTCGGCCACTGACGAGCCTTGCGATTCTACAAGTAGAAGCGGCTGGTTCGTCGGTACACACCAGCGGCGTCTTTTGTTCTTGCAAGAAAAGGAACGGCCTCCTACTTTGCTAAGTAACTAGTCAGATTTCTTGGTGTGCCTGCACCATTACAAAGAACATTGCTGTTGTTAGTAGACTTTGCATCTGCGCTGTTCTTTAAGTAAACATGTTTTTGTAAAAATGTTTGTGGAAATTGTCATAAGTCGTCATTGTGCGTAGTTGTATGGTTTATTTAACTTTGCAATCATTGGTTTTTGTTTGATGTACATTTTTTATGTGAAAAATCAGTCTCTGTATCATTCTGTTACTGTGGAATTGCCTAAATGTCAAAATGTAAACTAAATGCTCTCTGCTCTGCATGTCTGTCTTTACAGTGGGGAAGACATCACTTATCACCAGGTTTATGTATGACAGCTTTGACAATACCTATCAGGTACATTACCTCATCTCAAGTACAGTACTGGTTATTTATTGCATGTAAACTAATGCGTAATACTATTTATTCTAAGCTCTTTTGGTTCTTTTGCTTGGGGGAAATGTTCTGTTTTTCTAACCTGATAGTAGCTTGCATAAAATCTGCTACAAAGCTGAAAAAGAATAAGGACACAAGGCCATCCCTTTTCTGCTTTTTGTTGAATGTAGTATGGTCATGTGATGTTTGAGAATATTTTTTTTTTGTCTTGCAGGCTACAATTGGCATAGACTTTTTATCGAAAACGATGTACCTGGAAGATCGTACGGTAAGTACCACTTTTGTTTCTATGTCATTGCATCACTTGGAGCCTTTCATTTGAAACCATTTCACGTGTCCCTTGAGTTTGTGCCCATGCATAAACATTGTATATCCCTCTACATGCCACTGTCAAAAATGGGCTTAGGTAGTCAGCTTTTTATCTCATCCCAACTAGACTGCTTGTTTAGTATGGACGTTGAGGAACTATAATTTGCAGTTTAATTATAATTTTTCATGTAGCCAATCAAGTTTTCTTTCCTGCCATGATTCTGTTTTTAGTTCCATCATCATTATAAGTTATTATTTTTTTTTCCCTCTGTCCACCCCTCCCCTCCATCCCCATGGCTGGGTTTTGAACTGTGTCCGCTCCTCGGTTTGTTGCGCGGTTGGCCACAGATTCGTCTCCAGCTGTGGGATACGGCCGGGCAGGAGCGGTTCCGCAGCCTCATCCCCAGCTACATCAGAGACTCAGCCGCTGCTGTGGTGGTTTATGACATAGCAAGTAGGTATCAAGTCCCTGCCCTTCTCTCAGTGGATGGAAGGGGAGAACAGGGCAAACAGTATTTCCACAGCTTGGCAACGTCACTGGACTGTAGCAATGAGTTGAACCAGACTTGCTTGTGGTCAGTGAGGAACCAGATCAGGAAATAGGTTATTGGCGCTTCAGGGCTTCCTTTCCCTGCAAATTCTATGCTACTCTAAAGTGAGTAGATGTTGTAGATGACTTTGTTAGTGCAATGTTTCCTCTACGTTTTTCCCAATAGGTGCAAATAGGCCTATAGAGGGGGATGATGGAACTCTCAAGCTCAGTACATCCAGTGGTGGTTGTGGAAATGTTGTCCCAAAAGGGGCTTTTCTAAGGAATAGGGAGAAGGCTAGCAGAGGTTACCAGCAATGTTTGGTTGACTTTAATTGCACCAAAAGCATTGATTTGGAACATTTGCCATCCGTAATAGGTCACTAAAAAGGATCAACATTGGGAACAGGTCATCTGCTAGCTGCATGGGGAAAGCGTTTCCTATTCCAGGATGCATGATCATTTTTCACCTCTGCTGCCTTGCTGTTCTCTTGCAACTCTTTTTATGTCAATCCTCTTCTTCATTTTCCCCTTTCCGTCTGTCCCGTTTCTCCTCCTCCTCCATCCCAATCCCCAGGTCCGGCTTCAGCTCTGGGACACTGCTGGACAGGAGCGTTTCCGTAGCCTCATTCCCAGCTACATCCGCGACTCCACCATTGCTGTGGTGGTTTATGACATCACCAGTGAGTCAGAGCCTCCAGGCCTAGTTAGAGCTGTGCCCTCATCACTGTAGGGGTTGTGGGCCACTGGGACATTACATTGGGAAGGAGGTTGTCCTCTTCTATAACACAATAGCAAATCACAACAGCTTTCAGTGTATGAGTAGTGTTAACTATGTAGGGACTTTAATGATGTAGGGACTTTAATGATGCAACTTCATGAGGATTAGGGAGTTTTCCCTTGTATTAACAGTGGCGTGGGGACTAATTCCTTTCTGTGCTTAAACTTAACTTACTGTTTACTTTTGCTTACTAACACCTGGCTACTCTACTGAAATCAACTGTACTTCCAATGAAGAGGAACGACTGTTCTGATTTGCAAATGTGTCTAACTTTATTAATAACCCTTTCACTGCAGAGTTCATACCTCACACGATATTTAAAGTGGTCATGCTCATTTTGTATGCGTTCCAAGTTGATAATTTTCTTCCCCTCAGATCTCAATTCCTTCCAGCAAACCTCAAAGTGGATTGATGACGTCAGAACAGAGAGAGGAAGTGATGTTATTATCATGCTTGTGGGAAACAAAACAGACTTGGCTGATAAAAGGTACATTGTGTGTGTGGCGAGCGTAGTTGGTGTGGTGGTAAACAGTAATGTGGTCCCTGAACTAAATGTCGACATATTTTGACAACCGTTGTATGTGTAAAGCCTTTGTCAAAGCCTGGTTCCTCCCTCGTCCCGTGAATGTATATACATTTTCATATGTTTTCTGATTTTGATCTGTTGAACTCCATGCTGGAGTTACTCCATTTCTGATATGTAACTTTCAAAATACAGAAATCATCCCTGTAATATGCATCATACAGGGATGATTTCTGTTTTTTGAAAGTGACATATCTTGAAACTTGAGTGCTGACAAGCAAAAATTTTTTGGACTATGTCAACAATTGACTAATGAAACAAATACCAAAATATAATTTTGGGGTGGAGTTTTTCTTTTTTGTTTTTGTCAAATTTTAAGTTGTATTTATTTTTTTTATTTTTTTGTTCCCTCTCCCCGGTGTCTCCCCATGTCACTTTGATTTGGTGTCCACTCCCAACCCACTGCCACCACCCTCCCCTCCTGTCCCTCCCCCTGGGACCATGGCAGACAAGTTTCTGTTGAGGCTGCAGAGAGGAAAGCTCGTGAACTCAATGTGATGTACATAGAGACCAGTGCCAAGGCTGGGTATAACGTCAAACAGGTGGGTGTCAGCTACCACCAGCAGGTGTACAAACAGCCTCCAGAACTGCTCATTATGCTCTGCCTTAGGAATCATAATTTGTGATGTACCAGGTGGATTAGAGGTTTAATGTGGAACGAGTGATTGTACGGTTTGTGTCAAGCTGTTTGCTCTTCTCAGCAAAGCTGCTTCCTCTCCTATCCCTTTGTTCCTCAGAGATGGGACCAAACTTACCTCTTTCTAACCAAAAACTGTAATCTCTGAGCTAGTTCTTTTTTTCCTCTCTCTCCATCTCTCCCTTCCCCCTCTGCCTGTCCTCTTTCATGTCTGTCTATCTCTCCGTCCTCTCGGCGGTGGCCTGAGCAGACAGATCACCACTGAAGAGGGCGAGCAGAGAGCTAAGGAACTGAATGTCATGTTCATTGAAACCAGTGCAAAGACTGGCTACAATGTCAAACAGGTAGAGCTTCTGTTCACTCAGGATAGTCCAGCCCAGTCTGCCCTCCTAGTGTCAGCTGCCTCTTTCACAACTTATAGTTTTCCCTCCTCTCTCTCTTCACCTGGCTCCTCAAGACTTGTCCACCTAGTCCTTTCTACATTGTGACCCCCCTCAGTGCTCAAGTCATGTGTCACTGCTTTAGAACGCTTCAGCATCAGTTTTACTGCACTGTCTAGCTCCATGTTGTTGTTGGGTCTTTCTTTTATTTTGCATCGTTTCACAAAATGTCTGCTTCTCACTGTTTGGCATGGAATCATGGACATTTTATGGGCATAAAATATGAACAATTACATGGCAACTTGTGACAAGTTAACAAGAAAATGTTAAATATTCTGTAGGGGCATTTTCTTGCATTGTTTTTAGTGTTATTGAGACATCTTCCAAGATTTTAATATGTAATAAATAACCATATCAGTTTTGTCCAATGCATGTAGCCCTATGTACAAATATATGTTGTATGTTTATTTTAAATGGAAATATAAATATTGAATATTTGGGGGGGTGCGCGCAACTCAATATTAGGAAGGTGTTCCTAATGTTTGGTGTACTGTAGTTCGTCACTGTTATGTGGCCAACTTTACGTTATTGATGCGCTGTGTGGTAGGGCTGTTTTTATCCACGGGTTATTTTCTTGTGGTTCCTCAGCTGTTTCGCCGTGTTGCTGCAGCCCTACCTGGGATGGATAGCACACCAGAGAAGAGCAAAGAGGACAGTATCCTTTCACAAGGGGGTTAGCCCCAAGGCAGAATGGTTTGGAGCAAGTTTGAGCTCAACATGTAAATCAACGCTCAAGAAATGCTTCAGTAGTTAAGTTTCTATCCAATTAACAGAATTTCATGCTCATGTTAAAACATCTGCATTAAGCAGGACGCACGTTAAAACACGTTTTCCCACCAGAGATGTTTCCATCAAATGTACTTGTTGCTGATCAAAGGCTGTGCGTGATGACGTTGTGCACATAAAAATGGTTTTGTCACACAAAATGTTGTTAAATAGTGAATGTGCCCACTCTGGTCTTGGCACGTGCTCTGTAGGCAACAGCTGGCAGATTCAGTTTAGGTATGATGACATTATTATGGATAAAAGAGTAAGATTATTTTTGTCAAACGGCAGCCAAGCTTTGATCATGTCACCAGAATAAGATGCTCAATATTTATTGGAAAGAGCATCAAGGTCATCACCTTGCACTTTCACCACCCTGTGAAGATCATCACTTATTTCAGCTGTAGCCTAATAAACTGCATGCTTTCCCGATTCGTAGTGGGAGGACCACACAACATATCGTCACATGACTCCAAGTTTACTTCAATATGATGGTCATTATATAAATATTTGCTCATAAAAGCGTTTCTACCGCCACTAATTTATTTGACATAGATCCCACCTTGCCTAGCGTAATTTGTTTTGTAGACATTTGGAAAGTTTTTTTTTATAGAAACATTTGCTGTTTGTATCAGGCCTGTCGTGCAATTTTTGTACTTAATTGCATAAAAAGGTTGGATGGAAACATTATAACAGAGAACCAGGTTATCTATTGCATATGGATTTCATTTTGGTTAAATTTGTGGAATGTCATTAAAAAAAATATGAATAATATTTTATATTATTCCTTAACCATCTCTCTCAGTGATCGATATCAAACTGGAGAAGCCACCAGAGATGGCAGTGACGGAGAGCAGCTGCTCCTGCTAGTAAACACCCCCCCACCTGACCTTCCTCCTCTCCACCAACAGCTTGTCTCTCAGTGGCCACTCTCCCCACCCATGGCTCACTGCCATCGACCTGAGAACCTCGAACCCCCCCCCCCCCCCCCCTTCGACTCAGTGACTTTTCAGAGTAACCGTGTGGATGTGATATTACTCTGTATTTAACAGATATTAAACTATATTAAAGGTTAAAAGTCGAACACAGAATAGGTTGAAAGCTGAATATGTTCAGCTTTTCATCCAACTGCATGACATTATATAGGATTGCAGACTGACATAGCTAATTGCTCTTGGGTTATTGCGTTGTTGTGAAGTGATTATTGTTTGAGATTATTTAAGTGACTATTAAAGGGATACGGTCTCAGTCCCTTGGATCTTTGCTTTTATTTCCAATGGCGAGTCTGGAGTGGGTCAACTAGAGTATTCTAGCTCCGTGATAAACAAAGTGATTCACAAGGATTTGATATATTTTGTTCTAAAAAGATTCCCCTCTAAACTATGAATATTATTCCTCTCATTATTTCCTCTCATTGTTGGCTCAAATCAAAGCTATTAATTTAGGCCTAATGGTTTATGGGACCATGAATAAGGGACATTATCAGGACATTTTCAAGGCATGAACAGCCAAAGAACTTCATTTAGGATTACTGTAGTAATCGACTGATGATTTCAATGGCAACTTTTTTTGTTATTTTGGCAGGTCTCCCAAAAATCATGCTGCAGAAAGGATGTATAGCCAATCATTAAGAAAACAAGGATTTGCATTTTTAGAAAAGGGACATGATCCCAAATTCATTGTAGTGGAAAATACTAACCTAAATCTATTGATATACACTTTGAAACGATAAATCTGTCACAGCGACTTACATCAAATAGCCGCACACATGCTAACACATCTTGTGTCTGAGGAGAAGAGGTGTTTTAAAGTTCATATGTGAGCCTATGGAGTGAGCAGGTGTCAAAGCTTTTTACACTCTAAATGGAAACATGTATTGGGCCCATACGATGTCTGCCTACTCACCCTCCAATTGATGTATATTGTTGTCTTGTTTTCGTCACACTATTGCAGGAACGGCGTGCTCATCATGCAGGTTTCATAGATGGTTAAGAAAAAACGATGCCTTGCTTGTTTGTTCACCAACGTTGTGCACTGAATCAAGACCCAACATTGTAAAGATGGAGAGGCCTGCTGACAGTAGTTCTGTAGAGCAGATACAGCTAACGCTTCCTAACACCCTTGCTGTGAAAATAAGTGCAGTGAAGTTCATCTTTAGCGCTATTGCCAGTTTACGACCGTTGGTTTTGTGTTTATTTATTTTGAAACACAAGCAACCGTAAAATTGCCTTGTACACTTAACCAAAATGAGTTGCTCCACCCCTGTCCTTTAACACGTTCTCTCTCACACACACACACACCAACTAAACACAGCCATAAATGTCCCACCACACACCAATGCTTTCGCTGTTACATTTTTACAAAAAAATGTAGATGAGTATTTAATTACGTCGAACCACCGTCTTTACCTTAACAGCTGTTCTATTATCCCTCACTGACTGAGTACTCAACTGAACTGTGTGCTATTCTGAAGTGTCTGTCCATTTGAAATATGTCGTGTTTAGCAACGTTTGTGTGAATAATGTAATATCTGCTGTATAAAAAAGGAGAATTAAAGAACACCGAAAGGTATCACATGAAATAAAGAGATTTCACCAAAGGTGTTCCAAGTTTCTTTCTTTTATGAATATGATTGATTTAGATTATTTGGACAGGCCTACATTTACATGCACGTTATTTTCGAAATTGTAATTTGAAACTGTTCCTACTAGTGAATAATGTCAGATTGTTGAGCAGCACGGTCTTGTTTCAAATACTTCAGTCAATATATATATATTGATTTGTAATGTATATTTGACCTCTTTTTCATCCATTTCTTATTGTATTGCCGGTCAAAGGTTATTAGCCCTAATGAATGGAATGTTGCCTAATCCATAGATGTATGGGCCTAATCATGCAATTCACAGTGCATCAGTGATTGTAACCAACGGGCCAATTTCTGTGCCACCAGGACGGATATTTTTGTTGTTGCATAAGATATTGTGCCATTTCAATACGACACAGCATTTTTGCATAATATATTGTGCATTTACTATACGCCACATGGACTTTTATCGTGACTTCTTTGCCAAACAAACTCCTGCATTTATTACTTGATATAGTTTGTTGAAAGGGGCGTGGCCATGTTGAGAGGGGTGTAAAACTGCAGGTAAAGAACACCCTGCCCTGGATTTTAAGTACGAAACACACAAAGGGTTCTAGATAAGCTGGAAACTGGGTAGGTAAGGAATCTAACACAAAAACCCAGTCCAACTTGATATGCTAATCAGTGAGTAGAAAACCGTATTTATCTCACTGTCACTACTAGAATAGCATTTTGTTAGAGGCAAGAGGGTCGGAGTGGATACACAACATCAATTCAGTGACCTGTAGCATTTCGCTTCTTCTTTTGCTCGTTAGGTAGGCTACCGCTTTTTCATTCATTCATAAAGATTTATTGTTGGATATAAATTATGTCTCGAGTTCTCTCGGGAATTATACCAGACGAGGCAGTCTTTGCAGACTTCAGAAGACAAGCCTTGTCAACGGACAACTGGTACAGCAAATATGACAAGAACGGGATGGAGGTCTGGGTCGAGGTGGCCCCTGTAACATCCCCTCAAGGAAACAAAAACGTCCCAAAAGTTCACAAGATAAAAGTAAGGAAATCTTGGTTTGACTCAACTGTCAATTTGATACACTGTAATGTAAAACTAACAGTATGAAGCCATGGATCAGTCGAGTTGACATTTTTATTTTTAATTTCAGTCAATTTAAACTTTAAATTATAAACAATAATAGGGCATGCTGTATTCCATCACGAATATCATAGTCTGAATAGACATTGCATTATAAGGAAAATATTTTCCTCTCTTTTCTCTTACTTTCCAATTTATCTCAATCTCTAGTCTTTTGACATTTCCATGTCCCTTGGAGACAGCATGACAGTTTTTCTGTTTTCCACCACAACCCTTTTGTTTTCGGGGCAACATTATCACAAGAGCATCTAGGGCGTGTTTCCAACTTTCCATTATCATTGGTTTATCTGGTGTCATATTTTATTACAGTGAGTACGCAACAGATAAGAGCAGATCTAGAGACAGATCTAATTCATGTATTATTTTACTCCAATAATCAATTTACTTTTGCTGTTTGTATTTCAGTGCAGAATGACCATAAAAGATGTGTCGGCCGCCACAATGTACGACGTCCTTCATGATGGACAGTATCGCAGGAAGTGGGACCCCACCATGTTGGAGAGCTTTGACATTGCCCGTCTCTCACCTAATGCCGATATGGGTTACTACTCATGTGAGTTCCTCTAATCTGCTAGAGATACGTGTGCTGTTCCACATTCCTCTCTCTTGTTTTATCTTTTCTCTCAGTGAAAGAACTTGACGGGTCAACTTTACTAATGAGTCACTTTAAACCACAGGTTCAAACATGACATGACCACAGGTGAAAATGTGAAATAAATCTGGTATAAAGTCTCGTATTAAGATTCACTTCACTTTCCCCTTGCTTTAAGGAATCCCTTCCTCCATGGTACCCCTTCACCGAATCTTCAGGAGTTCAGACAAGGCATGAGTGACCTGTTTTTCAGAGTGTATTTAGTCAACACAAGAGTCCAGTTGCTGCCTCTGAATCTTTGGTTACCCTGACATTGAAAGGGGGGGTGGGGGGTGGGGGGTGTTGTAAATGAGAAATCTTTCCTCAAGTTGTTTTAAATTTGTTGTCCTGTTTTTTTTCAGGGCTGTGTCCGAAGCCACTGAAGAACAGAGATGTGGTGACGCTGCGTTCGTGGCAGGTGACGGACGACGAGTATGTGATCATTAACTGCTCAGTCAAACACCCAGTATGTACGCCATGCACCTCCACCTCCTCTGTCTGTAGACTTTGGCTCTTAGCAACCATCCAGTACATACAGCAGTCTGTCTGCAGTTACTAATAGTTACAGAATGTGATATCAGTGTACATATACGAGGACAATTAGCTGACGTTGAGCCATAGGAATGGTAGAGCCGAGACTCATTGCAATAAAAGCATAATTTATTATTATTCATCCACATTTAAACCACCTCATCATGTATAAAGTGTTTCTCACTCAATATTTGCCTGGAACAGTATGGACGCAGCATATGACAGGGTTGTTACATGAATGTGTTTCTTGTCATTCACATGGCTTCAGAGTATGCAAGTGATAACGTCTCAGTTGATTTGGTTATTTCTTGACAGAAATATCCTCCCAAAAAGGACCTTGTGAGAGCCATCTCCCTCCTGACTGGCTACCTAGTGAAGGCCTTAGGACCCAATAGCTGCTCCTTTACCTACCTCTCACAGGCTGACCCCAAAGGTGAGACCCACCTTCGACTGACCTGTTTCAAATCCTATGCTTCAGTTGTCTTCTCTTTGCTGAAAGAGATTTGATACAGAGTATGTTACATTACAGGTACCAAGAGTTGCAGTGATTATGGATTATTTGGTTCATTCTGTATTTCAGGTTCTCTTCCAAAGTGGGTGGTGAACAAAGCGTCTCAGGTTCTGGCTCCCAGGGTACGTGAATGACCTCAGACAACATTGTTATTAATCTCCCTTCGGCTAAAATCTTTAGCTTCTTTGTGTTTGACGACAGAGTTATAACTGGTTTTTAATTTAGCTCCAAAGCAACAGTCAGCCAATACCTGAGTGTGTGTTAGCGCTACAGTGATAATTCTTGTCTTTGAACTAGGTAGTAAAAGTGTGCAAATCGACGCACAGCGAGTGTGGGATTCAAGTCTCCTTAAATGACAATAGTAACCATAGAAACCCACTGGAAGGTCCTGCTCAGCTTTTTGACAATGTAGTCTCTCAGGCAGAGCAACTGACGTTCAGTGGCCCTGTAGAACTCGTTTTCCTGGTTTCGTAGCACGTGCAGCATTAAACTATTTAGGGCAAGGTGTATCTTTGTGTGTGATACCAAGATTGTGTGTGTGGCTCATAGCTGTGATTGAATGTAAACCTTGACCTACTGATTAATGATCAACAGCTGGCTGCTCTTCAAAAGCCTGTTTGAATAGCACCCCACTTACGTGCATTGTAATATCATTACATTATATAAGTTAGTAAAACACAAATTATAGCCCTTCTTACATCAGCTGATATATCAAAGTGCTGTACAGAAACCCAGCCTAAAACCCCAAACAGCAAGCAATGCAGGTGTAGAAGCACACCTGGATTAAGCAACATTTGCCCATTTTTTATTATTTTCATAATACTTCAAGCTCTGTCAAATTGGAACCAAATTGAACCAGGTTTTACTCTAGGATTTTGCCTGTGCTTAGCTCCATTCCGTTTCTCATTTTTCCTGAAAAACAGAGAGATGAGGTAGTCATTCAAAAATCATATTAAACACTATTATTGCACACAGTTATTGCACACACAAAAGTACACAATTGTCATACTTGAGTCAAATTAAAGATACATTTAATAGAAAATGACTCAAGTAAAAATCACCCAGTAAAATACTTTGTGAGTAAAAGTTTAAAGGTATATGGTTTTCAATATACTTAAGTATCAAAAGTAAATGTAATTACGAAAATCTAATTTCAAATTACTTACAGTTGAAGTCGGAAGTTTTCATAAACCTTAGCCAAATACATTTAAACTCAGTTTTTCACAATTCCTGACATTTAATCCCAGTAAATATTCCCTGTTTTAGGTCAGTTAGGATCACCACTTTATTTTAAGAATGTGAAATGTCAGAATAATAGTAGAGAGAATGATTTATTTCAGCTTTTATTTCTTTCATCATATACACTCTATTAGTATTTGGTAGCATTGCCTTTAAATTGCTTAACTTGGGTCAAACATTTTGGGTAGCCTTCCACAGGCTTCCCATAATAAGTTGGGTGAATTCTTGCCCATTCCTCCTGACAGAGCTGGTGTAACTAAGTCAGGTTTGTAGGTCTCCTTGCTCGCGCACGCTTTTTCAGTTCTGCCCACAAAGTTTCGATGAGATTGAGGTCAGGGCTTTGTGATGGCCACTCCAATACCTTGACTTTGTTTTCCTTAAGCCATTTTGCCACAACTTTGGAAGTATGCTTGGGGTCATTGTCCATTTGGAAGACCCATTTGCGACCAAGCTTTAACTTCATGACTGATGTCTTGAGATGTTGCTTCAATATATCCACATAATTGTACTTCCTCATGACGCCATCTATTTTGTGAAGTGCACCAGTCCCTCCTACAGCAAAGCACCCCACAACATGATGCTGCCACCCGCGTGCTTCACGGTTGGGATGGTGTTCTTCCACTTGCAAGCCTCCCCCTTTTCCCTCCAAACATAACGATGGGCATTATGGCCAAACAGTTCTATTTTTGTTTCATCAGACCAGAGGACATCTCTCCAAAAAGTACGATATTTGTCCCCATGTGCAGTTGCAAACCGTAGTCTGGCTTTTTTATGCCGGTTTTGGAGCGGTGGCTTCTTCCTTGCTGAGCGGCCTTTCAGGTTATGTTGATATAGGACTCGTTTTACTGTGGATATAGATACTTTTGTACCTGTTTCCTCCAGCATCTTCACAAGGTCCTTTGCTGTTGTTCTGGGATTTATTTGCACTTTTCGCACCAAAGTACGTTCATCTTTAGGAGACAGAACGTGTCTCCTTCCTGAGCGGGATGACGGCTGTGTGGTCCCATGGTGTTTATACTTGCGTAAAATTGTTTGTACAGATAAACGTGGTACCTTCAGGCATTTGGAAATTGCTCCCAGGGATGAACCAGACTTGTGGAGGTCTACAATTTTATTTCTGAGGTCTTGGCTGATTTCTTTTGATTTTCCCATGATGTCAAGCAAAGAGGCACTGAGTTTGAAGGTAGACCTTGAAATACATCCACAGGTACACCTCCAATTGACTCAAATGATGTCACTTAGCCCATCAGAAGCTTCTAAAGCCATGACATCATTTTCTGAAAAGTTCCAAGCTGTTTAATGGCACAGTCAACTTAGTGTATGTAAACTTCTGGAATTGTGATAAAGTGAATTATAAGTGAAATAATCTGTCTGTAAACAATTGTTGGAAAAAAATACTTGTTTCATGCACAAAGTAGATGTTCTAACAGACTTACCAAAACTATAGTGTGTTAACAAGGAATTTGTGGAGTGGTTGAAAAACTGGTTTTAATGACTCCAACCTAAGTGCATGTAAACTTCCGACTTCAACTGTATATTAAGCAAACCAGACTGCACAGTTTCTTGTTTTTTAAATTTTACTTACGGATAGCCAGTGGCACACTCCAACACATTTAGACATACTTTACAAAGGAAGCCTTTGTGTTTAGTGAGTCCACCAGATCAGAGGCAGTAGAGATGACCAGGGATGTTCTCTTGATCAGTGTGTGAATTGGACCATTTTCGTGTCCTGCTAAGCATTCAAAATGTAACAAGTACTTTTGACTGTCAGGGAAAATGTATACAGTAAAAAGTACATGATTTTTTTTAGGAATGTAATGAATTCAAAGTAACAGTTGTCAAAAATATAAATAGGAAAGTACAGATATCCCCCCCCCCCCCCCCCAAAAAAAAATACTTAAGTAGTACTTTAAAGTGTTTTTACTTAAGTACTTTACACCACTGAACTTATTATGTGACTTTACACCTGAACTTATTTAGGCTTACCATAACAAAAGGGTTGAATACTTGACTCAAGACATTTCAGCTTTTCAGTTGTAAAAAAAAAATCTAAAAACAGAATTCCACTTTGGCATTATGTGGTATTGTGTGTAGGCTAGTGACAAACACATCTAAATGTAATCCATTTTAAATTCAGGCTGTAGCATAACAAAATGTGAAAAGGTCCAGGGGTGTGAATACTTTATGAAGTCTCTGAGTATACAAAACAGTAAGAACACTGGCTCTTTCCAGGTGAAAGCTATTATCCCTTATTGATGTCACTTGTAAAATGCACTTCAATCAGTGTAGATGAAGGGGAGGAGACAGGTTAGAGAAGGATTTTTAAGCCTTGAGAAAATGGAGACATGCATTGTGTGTTAGTGTGTGTGTGTGTGCCATTCAGAGGGTGAATGGGCAAGACAAAAGATTTAAGTGCCTTTGAACGGGCAATGGTAGTAGGTGCCAAGAACTGCAACGCTGCTGGGAATTTTCACACTCAACATTTTCCTGTGTGTATCAAGAATGGTCGCACCACCCAAAGGACATCCAGCCCATTTGATACAACTGTGGGAAGCATTGGAGTCAACATGGGGTGGTGGTGCGCAACTCAATATTAGGAAGGTGTTCTTAATGTTTTGTAAATTCACTATACACCTATATGCCTCTGGGCAGAACTGTATAAAAGTGCAGTAAGTGAGGGGGAAAAACTAGGCTGGGGCTCAGCTCTAGGTCTCTGACACCCTCCTCTCTCCCTGCAGGTGCTGAAGTGTGTTCACAAGGCCGGCCAGAGCTACCCCGACTGGAAGAAGCAGAACTCTCCGGATCAGAAGCCCTGGTTGTACCCAGAGCAGAGCATCCTGCCCATAATGGACCCATCTGAGCTGACCATCCAGCGGGCGGACTCTCTGGAGAACGTTGACGAGAGCACACAGCTTGACATTCAGGAGGGCGACAAGACAGAGGATAGCAGCTGAGCACATCTGTCAGAGGGGATGAAACCTAGCCAAGAGAGGATATATGGACACGCTCACACAGACCTAAAGACTGAAGTCTTTGACCTCTCCATGGCACTTGATCCCAATCTTTAAAGTCTCCGATCTACCCAAAATTAATTTAGAATTTATCCTGTTTTGACCTTATAAACCACCATTTGTGTCTTTATGGGTGATCAAGAGAATGAACTGTTTACATCTGTTTGGCCTTATGAAGCGGAAACGTCATACCAATGAGTGGCAATTCTGGTTCATCCACTCCGCTTGAACTGAACTGATAATTATTTGCCAACTAACTGTGCCAACTCCGCCGACAGTGCACTGGCAGAAGAAGTGTTAGATACTAGGACCTGGTTGTTGTTGATTGTGATATGCAGCTACTTTTAGAAACATTAGCAGCATCAGGTCTTACCAATTTCATATGTTTGGAATAATTCAGAACAAAGTTGAAGAATAGACAGGATTGGCTGTTTGATATCCTGAGTATAAATGAAAGTCAATAGAGGTGTATTTGTATGTTCTGTTTAAAAAAAAAAAAACATTTTATGGGAAACGTATTTATTGAGCTACATTGTATAGACTTTACTATTCTCCTGATCAACGTGCACGTGGTAGCCAAGAGTATGGTTCAACCTCCACATGGATAGACAGAGTGTCTATCCATGTGGGTTCTCATATCAATATTTATTGAAATGTTGTGCAATCTGGGAGGGAATCAATGGAGTTAATTCCATTGCTAGTTATGTACACTTGGGGGTTATGTACGCCTTGGTCTTACTGTAGGCACTGAATAAATGATCCAATGGTGACTTAATTCAATGGAAATCTTTTCAGTAATATCACACTTAGCATTTTATCAAATGCACAGAGTGAGTTATTAACGGAATTGTACGAAATAGGTTTTTTTGTGTTATTACCTGAAGGATTGGAATTGCCGTCATAGATCTTACCCCTTTAAAGTGTATTTATTGTCATAAAGTTACTTTCAAATAATGTCATGACAGAGCAAGCAAGGATCTCGAAGTTAGCCTTGCAAACTGAGCTGTCAAACTTGACGTTGAAGACAAATGATTGGAACTTTTTGTTATAATAAATCTCAGATAAGATTCACGTGTATGTGCGTAATTACTTTGATTTGCTTTGTCAGTCAGGATGTCTTTATGGTGAGTCAGTCAACACAAACTCAAAGCGGAACAATTAGTTATTCTACTGTCGTGTCACTGGAGCAATATAAGAAGGCCTGTTTTTGGTGTTGGTGTTATCAGGGCAGCTGCATGTGTAGCATGGTCTGGCCTACATGTTGAGTCAGCTTCTGTAGCCATGTGGTAATGATTCTTTCATTGAAGAAAGCATATAAAAGCATATCAAATTAGGTTACTGGGAAGCTTGAGAAGCTTGATTTGTTTAGTATTCTACAAGAACATGATCTGTGAAGTGGGTCAGGACATATAGAGTATCCTGACTCCATCTGTACGGGCATTAATGGACACGACAGTGATTTAGAGTCACTATCCCATCTATTTCAAACATGTTAAAACAGATTTGGAACTCATTCTGTGCTGACAATTTATTAGTGAGGGACCGTGAACTGTGGCACAGAACACAAAATGTGATTTTGTTTCATGTATTGAGCTTCATACAAGGCAATTGGTGTCGCCATAGTTGAATGAGGAATGTTGCCACCTTAAAAGTCGACAGGTTATGTGAAATATTGTTTAAGGTAGTTAATAACACTAACAGTTAGTAGTCTGAAACAGTGCCTGCATCTTAGATAACCTCAAAACATTTCGTAAAAAATATTTTACACAGAATAAAAGCATTATCAGGTCCTTGGTGCATTATATTTCAATTGTTTTTATTGTTTTTTAAAAGTAGACAAAGACAGAACATAATCTACAGTAATAGAACATAAATAAAGCAACAGGTTACATTGACACTATCCTATGCAGCAGCCGTTGGACAATAAAAAAATACAAATTTCTATATAAGTACATGGATGTAAATATAAATAAGAAATATAAATTATAAAGGATATGGGGGGATTGCAGAGGCTACATTAAGTTCTCAGCTCAGAGTTTACGCTCAAAGTAGTTGCAAAATGGCTGCCAGACCTTATAAAACCTTTGAGAGGGTAGAATATTTTAGCGTCTCAAGTTAAAGATGGGCCATAACATCCCTAACCCAGAGAGATACTCCGCCAACCCAGTTTAAGATTGACCATAACATCCCTAACCCAGTTTAAGAGGCGGTGTTTCTGACTTCCACTCAAAAAGAAGAAGTGAGTGTGCCAGAAGGGACGAGAAGGCTATGGCCTCTGCTTGGGTGTGACAGAAAGTAAGTCCTTCGGGTCCTACCCCGAAAAGAGCGACGGAGAGATCTGGGACAATTTCCTTATTGCATATACAGTATATGAGAAAGTCTGAAAGATAAAGAGACAGAATGGAACTAGCGTCAGCATGACCAGCGCATATGATACACAGTGCCTGATGGCATCTAGAGCAGGTAGGGTCTATATCGGGATACAATCTGGCAAGTCTACTCCTGCAAAAGTGTAGGTGATGAAATACTTTAAACTGTAGTAACCCGTGTCTGACGCAGACAGAGGATGAGTGTATCCTGTCAATTGCAGAATGCCAGGTGATATCGGAGATCTTGCTTCCAAACTATTCCTCCCAAGAATGCTTTACGTGGTCAAGAGTGGGGCGTGCCATACTCTGAATAATGTCAAACAGCATTGAAATATGTCTCTTTGCATAGGGATCCAGGCTCAAACATTCTTCAAGACAGCTAGTGGGTGGGAGAGATGGGAAAGAGGGTAAGATCTTTTTTGTAAAGTTGCGAATCTGCAGGTACCTAAAGAAGTGTCTGGTGTATACTGTGCTCTCTAACTAGATGTTCAAAGGGGATAAATAATCTGTCATGGAAAAGGTATTTTACACTCTCAATCCTTTCTGAAACAATAGCTGGAAGGCTGTGTCTATGAGAGAAGGCATGAAGAGTGTGTTGGAAATAAAAGGCATGGATGAGATAGCTTGTCTATGTCCAAAGTGGATCCTAAGCATATCCTGAGCATATCCTGTCCAAAGTGGATCCTAACCATATCCTGAGTGAGCTTTTCACAATAAGGTTGTTTGAGTGGTATTGTTTACTCAGTGGTAAGGGGACAGAGACTAAGGAAACTGGGGCGGATGTTTTCCATAAGGGACCACACCGGTCCTTCCCCTTCTAAGAGTGTAGTAGAGACCCAAAAGGTTATCTTGTGAATATTGGCAGTGCAGTAGTAATGGAGGAACTTGGTAGGGGAAGACCCAATTTCTTTCTGTCCTTTCTGTCTTTCCCAAAACGCTTTCCGCAACTGTGCAATCTTATTATTCCAAATGAAAGTAGATCACAGGAGGTTGGTGGCACCTTAATTGGGGAGGACGGGCTCGTTGTAATGGCAGGAGCAGAATCAGTGGAATGGTATCAAATACATAAAACACATGGTTTCCATGTGTTTGATGCCATTCCATTCGCTCCTTTCCAACTATTATTATGAGCCGTCCTCCCCTCAGCAGCCTTCACTGAAGTAGATACAGCATACAGTACAGTGCATTCGGAAAGTACTTAGACCCCTTGACTTTTTCCACATTTTGTTACATTACAGCCTTATTCTAAAATGGATTAAATTATATTTTTTCCTCATCAATCTACACACAATCCGCAATAACGACAAAGCGAAAACAGGTTTTGAGAAATGTTTACTAATTAAAATAAATTAAAAGTACATTATTTACATTAGTATTCAGACCCTTTACTATGAGACTCAAAATTGAGCTCAGGTGCATCCTGTTTCCATTGATCATACTTGAGATGTTTCTACAACTTGATTGGAGTCCCCCTGTGGTCAATTCAATTGATTGGACATGATTTGGAAAGGCACACACCTCTCTATAAAACGGCCCACAATTGCAAGTGCATGTCAGAGCAAAAACCAAGCCATGAGGTCGAAGGAATTGTCCGCAGAGCTACGAGACAGGATTGTGTTGAGACACAGATCTGGGGAAGGGTAACAAAAACAAAAAAAACATGCAGCTTTGAAAGTCCCCAAGAACTCAGTGGCCTCCATCATTCTTAAATGGAAAAAGTTTGGAATCACCAACTCTTCCAAGAGCTGGCCGCCCGGCCAAACTGAGCAATCGGGGGAGAAAGGCCTTGGTCAGGGAGGTAACTAAGAACCTGATGGTCATTCTGACAGAGCTCCAGAGTTACTCTGCGGAGATGGGAGAACCTTCCAGAAGGACAACCATCTCTGCAGCACTCCACCAATCAGGCCTTTATGGTAGAGCGGCGAGATGGAAGCCACTCCTCAGTAAAAAAGAACACGACAGCCCGCTTGGAGTTTGCCAAAAGGCATTTAAAGGATTCTCAGACTATGGGAAACAAGATTCTCTGTTCTGATGAAAGCAAGATTGCCAAGCGTCACGCCTGGAGGAAACCTGCACCATGTTTTTCAGCGGCAGGGACTGGGAGACTAGTCAGGATCGAGGGAAAGATGAACGGAGCAAAGTACAGAGAGATCCTTGATGAAAACCTGCTCCAGAGCACTCAGGACCTCAGACTGGGGCGAATGTTCACCTTCCAACAGGATAATAACCCTAAGCACAGAGCCAAGACAATGCAGGAGTGGCTTCGGGACAAGTCTCTGAATGCCCTTGAGTCACCCAGCCAGAGCCTAGACTTGAATCCGATCGAACATCTCTGGAGAGACCTGATAAAAGCTGTGCAGGGATGCTCCCCATCCAACCTGACAGAGCTTGAGAGGATCTGCAGAGAAGCATGGGAGAAACTCCCCAAATACGGGTGTGCCAAGCTTGCAGCGTCATACCCAAGAAGACTCAATGTTTATTCGCTACCAAAGGTGCTTCAACAAAGTACTGAGTAAGGGGTCTGAATACTTATACCAATGTGATATTTCCGTTTTTGCTTTGTCATTATGGGATACTGTGTGTAGATTTATGACGGGAAAAAACTATTTAATTCATTTTAGCATAAGGCTGTAACGTAACAAAATGTGGAAAAAGTCAAGGGGTCTGAATACTTTACGAATGTGCCGTATGTCTAATCAGTTCTTGAAAAAAGTAATTTGCTATAAAGATGTGAATAGTTTGAAACAGATACAAGAATCTTGGCGCGATGACCATCTTGACCGAGTTGACTCTAACAGCGAGTGATATGGGGAGTGTCGACCAGCGACTGAGGTCCTACATAGCCTTCGCCAAAGCTGTTTTGAAATGAGAATGTAACAGGTCTTTGAATTTCCAAGTCCCACAGACCTCTTAATAAGTATTGGAAGCTACCGTGAAAGCATATGAATTCAAAGATAGATCTATTGCTTGCTTATTGATCGGAAAGAGTACTCTTTTTGTGAAATTGATTTTGTAACCTGAAACATTGGCTAAATCTAGAAGTTACATTACCAGTCAAAAGTTAGGACACACCTACTACGGTAATTCAAGGGACTTTTCTTTATTTCTACTATTTTCTACATTGTAGAATAATAGTGAAGACGTCAAAACTATGAATTAAGACATGAAATCATATAGTAGCCAAAAAAGTGTTAAACAAATCAAAACATATTTTTTATTTGAGATTCCTCAAAGCAGCCAGCTTTTTGCCTTGATGACAGCTTTGCACACCCTTGGCATTCTCTCAACATTCAGCGTTTCCCATCAGGTGCACATACTTGTCTCTGGTAGCCGGTTGACCTCAAGGAAAAAATCAATTTGGGCCGACATGTGTGTTAAATTCTTCATCTGAGATGATACGTGGATTGAGTCACCAAGTGCATTGTGGGAAAACGTTATCAGGAAAACACAATACCATTACCACTGAGCTGTGGTCAGAGATTGCAATACCCTCATAATCAGTGGACTTTAGTATCAGGAGCAACTTGTTGTCTAGGAGGAAAATATCAATTCTGGAACACGTCCGATGGACTTTGGAAAATAAAGAATATTGTTAAGATGTAGGATTTTTTTTATCTCCAGGTGTCTGTTACACCATATGCCTGGTTAAACGAATGAATAACATCTGCTGATTTAGAAAGGGAACCTGCTGCCGCTTTATAGAGGTCTAATGTGGGGTGCAGGACACAGTTAAAATCCCCTGCTAGTAAATCAAATCAAATTTTATTAGTCACATGTGCCGAATACAACAGGTACAACCTTACAGTGAAATGTTTACATACAGTGCCTTGTGAAAGTATTCGGCCCCCTTGAACTTTGCGACCTTTTGCCACATTTCAGGCTTCAAACATAAAGATATAAAACTGTATTTTTTTGTGAAGAATCAACAACAAGTGGGACACAATCATGAAGTGGAACGACATTTATTGGATATTTCAAACTTTTTTAACAAATCAAAAACTGAAAAATTGGGCGTGCAAAATTATTCTTATTATTATTCTTACATCAGCTAATATCTCAAAGTGCTGTACAGAAACCCAGCCTAAAACCCCAAACAGCAAGCAATGCAGGTGTAGATGCACGCTGGCTAGGAAAAACTCCCTAAAAAGGCCAAAACCTAGGAAGAAACCTAGAGAGGAACCAGGCTATGAGGGGTGGCCAGTCCTCTTCTGGCTGTGCCGGGTGGAGATTATAACAGAACATGGCCAAGATGTTCAAATGTTCATAAATTACCAGCATGGTCAAATAATAAATAATAACAGTAGTTGTCGAGGGTGCAGCACGTCAGCACCTCAGGAGTAAATGTCAGTTGGTTTTTCATAGTCGATCGTTAAGAGTATCTCTACCACTCCTGCTGTCTCTAGAGAGTTGAAAACAGCAGGTCTGGGACAGGAAGCACGTCCGGTGAACAGGTCAGGGTTCCATAGCTGCAGGCAGAACAGTTGAAACTGGAGCAGCAGCACGGCCAGGTGGACTGGGGACAGCAAGGAGTCATCATGCCAGGTAGTCCTGAGGCATGGTCCTAGGGCTCAGTTCCTCAGAGATAGAGAAAGAAAGAGAGAATTATAGAGAGCATACTTAAATTCACACAGAACACCGGATAAGACAGGAGAAATACTCCAGATATAACAGACTGACCCTAGCCCCCCGACACATAAACTACTTCAGCATAAATTCTGGAGGCTGAGACAGGAGGGGTCAGGAGACACTGTGGCCCCATCCGATGATACCCCCGGACAGGGCCAAAAAGGCAGGATATAACCCCACCCACTTTGCCAAAGTACAGCCCTAGAGGGATAACATCAACCACCAACTTACCATCCTGAGACAAGGCCGAGTATAGCCCACAAAGATCTCCGCCACGGCACAACCCAAGGGGGGTCGCCAACCCAGACAGGAAGATTACGTCAGTGACTCAACCCACTCAAGTGACGCACCCCTCCTAGGGATGGCATGGCAGAGATTAAATGTCAGGCTAAGGTGTATGTAAACTTCCGACTTCAACTGTACATGTAGGTAAAGTTATTCAAGTGACAATGCATAGATAATAACAGAGTAGCAGCTATGTGAAAGAGGGCAGGGGGGGGGGGAAATGCAAATAGTCTGGGTAGCCATTTGAGTAGATGTTCAGGAATCTTATGGCTTGGCGGTAGAAGCTGTTTAGAAGCCTCTTGGACCTAGACTTGGCGCCCCATTACCGCTTGTCTCCTGAGGGGGAATAGGCTTGTCGTACACTCTTCACGACTGTCTTGGTGTGCTTGGACCATGTTAGTTTGTTGGTGATGTGGACACCAAGGAACTTGAAGCTCTCAACCTGCTCCACTACAGCCCCATCGATGAGAATGGGGGCATGCTCAGTCCTTCTTTTCCTGTAGTCCACAATCATCTCCTTTGTCTTGATCACGTTGAGGGAGAGGTTGTTGTCCTGGCACCACATGGCCAGGTCTCTGACTTCCTCCCTATAGGCTGTCTCGTCGTTGTCGGTGATCAGGCCTACCACTGTTGTGTCATCGGCAAACTTAATGATGGCGTTGGAGTCCTGCCTGGCAGTGCAGTCATGAGGGAACAGGGAGTACAGGAGGGGACTGAGCATGCACCTCTGAGGGGCCCCCGTGTTGAGGATCAGCGAAGCAGATGTGTTGTTACCTACCCTTACCACCTGGGGGCGGCCCGTCAGGAAGTCCAGGATCCAGTTGCAGAGGGAGGTGTTTAGTCCCAGGGTACTTAGCTTATTGATGAGCTTTGACGGCACTATGGTGTTGAACGCTGAGCTGTAGTCAATAAATAGCATTCTCACATAGATGTTCCTTTAGTCCAGGTGGGAAAGGGCAGTGTGGAGTGCAATAAAGATTGCGTCCTCTGTGGATCTGTTAGGGCGGTATGCAAATTGGAGTGGGTCTAGGGTTTCTGGGATAATGGTATTGATGTGAGCCATGACCAGCCTTTCAAAGCACTTCATGGCTACAGACGTGAGTGCTACGGGTCGGTAGTCATTTAGGCAGGTTACCTTAGTGTTCTTGGGCACAGGGACTATGGTGGTCTGCTTAAAACATGTTGGTATTACAAACTTGGACAGGGAGAAGTTGAAAATGTCAGTGAAGACACTTGCCAGTTGGTCAGCACATGCTCGCAGTACATGTCCTGGTACTCAGTCTGGCCCTGCGGCCTTGTGAATGTTGACCTGTTTAAAGGTCTTACTCACATCGGCTGCGGAGAGCGTGATCGTACAGTCGTCAAGCCCTGCCACATCCGACGAGTGTCGGAGCCGATGTAGTACGATTCGATCTTAGTCCTGTATTGACACTTTGCCTGTATGATGGTTCGTCGGAGGGCATAGCAGGATTTCTTACAAGCTTCCAGGGTAGAGTTCCGCTCTTTGAAAGCAACAGCTCTAGCCTTTAGCTCAGTGCGGATGTTGCCTCTAATCCATGGCTTCTGGTTGGGGTATGTACGTACCATCACTGTGGGGAAGACGTCATCGATGAACTTATTGATGAAGCCAATGACTGATGTGGTGTACTCCTCAATGCCATAGGACAAATCCCAGAACATATTCCAGTCTGTGCTAGCAAAACAGTCCTGTAGCTTAGCATCTGCTTCATCTGACCACTTTTTTATTGACCGAGTCACTGGAGCTTCTTGCTTTAATTTTTTGCTTGTAAGCAGGAATCAGGAGGATAGAATTATGGTCAGATTTGCCAAATGGAGGGCGAGGGAGAGCTTTGTACGCGTCTCTGTGTGTGGAGTAAAGGTGGTCTAGAGTTTTTTCCCTCTGGTTGCACATTTAACATGCTGATAGAAATTTGGTAAAACAGATTTAAGTTTCCCTGCATTAAATTCCCCAGACACTAGGAGCGCAGCCTCTTGATGAGCGTTTTCCTGTTTGCTTATGGCCTTTTACAGCTCATTGAGTGCGGTCTTAGTGCCAGCCTCGGTCTGTGGTGGTATGTAGACAGCTACGAAAAATACAGTTGAAAACTCTCTAGGTAGATAGTGTGGTCTACAGCTTATCATGAGATACTCTACCTCAGGCGAGCAAAACCTAGAGACTTACTTAGATATCGTGCACCAGCTGTTGTTTACATATATGCATGGTCTGCCCCCCTTGTCTTACCAGATGCCGCTGTTCTATCCTGCCGATACAGCGTATAACCAGCCAGCTGTATGTTGATAATAGTACTATATAAATTGGTGAGTGTTCAAAACTGGGAGGAACTAGAAAAATTCTCAGAAAAACTGGTCATTGTCCCAATTAGGAGCATAAATACTGGCTAATACAACCACCATGTTTGTCACGTTCTGACCTTAGTTCCTTTGTTTTTGTCTTTGTTTTAGTATGGTCAGGGCATGAGTTGGGGTGTGCAGTCTATGTTTGTTTTTCTATGTTGGTTTTTGAGTTCGGCCTAGTATGGTTCTCAATTAGAGGCAGCTGTCAATTGTTGTCCCTGATTGAGAATCATACTTAGGTAGCCTTTTTCCACCTGTGTTTTGTGGGTGTTTATTTTCTGTCTTTGTGTTACGTGTGTATGTCACCAGACAGGACTGTTTCGTTCATTCATTTTGTTATTTTTGTATTGATTCAGTGTTTTCTTTAATTAAAATGATGAACACTTACCACGCTGCGCTTTGGTCCTCACCTTCTTCCACCGATGACAACCCTTACAATGTTGAATAGTTTGTCCTGCATAATAACAAAACAGCCATTTTTGTCCAATATAACTTTTGATTCTGCAAACTGAACATCTCTATGAATCAAAATAGGAAAGCCACATAACTTTGCATGAAACTTGGATCGTAATATCTACAAGAATCCTCTCCGATTGTGTCCAGAATGATTCGTCATGTGTTTCCTGGAGATACACTATATCCACCGTTAATTTCTGTAAATGGGCAAATACCCTTTTTATTTTTACCGGGTGGTTCAAACCGCGCATGTTCCAACTTTAGTTTAGTTGCTGCACTGCCTAGCCTATTTGGCAATGCCATAGTTAAGAGTAAGGCTATGCAAAACCTTTGAAAACCTCTGCAAGGGGGACAGGGAGGTGGGGAGGGGGAAAAACAACAGAATATAAGATTAAAAGAAAAGTAACATCCATTCACATTGAGGGGAAGGAGAGGCTGCACTAACCCCTAGTACACACTTACACCCTGCACTAACCCGTAGTACACACTTTCACCCTGCACTAACCCCTAGTACACACTTTCACCCTGCACTAACCCCTAGTACACACTTACACAGCAAACCGATAACCGCTTACCTATAACCGCTTACCTAGCGATTCTGAGCCTCACCAGAACGTGTGTACCCCAAATGTTTTGTTGTTGTTGATATTTATACAGTGATCAGTAACTTCCTTGCCATATAGCATAACATACAACCTTCAAATGTACATTTAAATGTAACTTATAGTATCTGAGCCCAAGACTAAATCTCTCAGCGTGGTTACCCTGGTTACTTTGGCGTTCTGTAACACTTCAAGTATTTGATTAATTTAGGATAACCTCAAATGATTAAGTCAGCAGGACATTAAACAGATATAAAACTCAGTTTAAAATAACAACAGCGAACAGATGTTTGTACATAATGTAATGTGCCGCAATACACAATAGCCCCTTTCAAATCACACAAATCAACCCCTCTTATTGCTAAAAGAACATGACTATGCAGGTCAATAATCATTCCTTTAACTTGTATGTCCTCCAGTGGATTTAGTTGGTATGACATGTACAGACATACATTTTTATAACCTGGTGCATTATAAATATTTTTTGAAGATCATTACACTGTTCTCATATATACATGCACACACAATAGGGGTAACCAGTTTAGCATTTAGTATTCACAATGTTCTGGTCAGAGGTGAGTGAAAGCAGAATGGTTCATGAAAAATAAAATAAAAATCACAAGGACTGCCAGCTTTAGTCCAGTACACTCAAGCCCTTGATGGCATTGTCAGTGATGAGAATTTCCATTAAGAATCTGTCCCTCTGACATGCACTTCAATTGATGTAGTTTGCATGTCAGAGTACTGTAAATAGTGTATATAATTTATACACTACTGGTCAAAAGTTTTAGAACACCTACTCATTCAAGGGTTTTTCTTTATTTGTGCTATTTTCTATATTGTAGATTAATAGTGAAGATATCAAAACTATGAAATAACATATGGAATCATGTCATAACCAAAAAAGTGTTAAACAAATGTTAAAATATTTCATATTTGAGATTCTTCAAATAGCCACCCTTGATGACAGCTTTGTACACTCTTGACATTCTCTCAACCAGCTTCACCTGGAATGCTTTTCCAACTGTCTTGAAGGAGTTCCCACATATGCTGAGTACCTGTTGGCTGCTTTACCTTCATTCTGCGGTACGACTCATCCCAAACAATCTCAATTTGGTTGAGGTCACGTGATTGTGGAGGCCAGGTCATCTGATGCAGCACTCCATCACTCTCCATCTTGGTCAAATAGCCCTTACACAGTCTGGAGGTGTGTTGGGTCATTGTCCTGTTGAAAAACCAATGATAGTCCCACTAAGCGCAAACCAGATGGGATGGCGTATCGCTGCAGAATGCCAGGGTAGCCATGCTGGTTAAGTGTGCATTGAATTCTAAATAAATCACAGACAGTGTCACCAGCAAAGGAGCCCCACACCATAACACCTCCTCCTCCATGTTTCATGGTGGGAAATACACATGTGGAGATCATCCATTCACCCACACTGCGTCTCACAAAGACACAGCGTTTGGAACCAAAAATCTCCAATTGGACTCCAGACCAAAGGACAGATTTCTACTGGCCTAATGTCGTGCTCATGTTTCTTGGCCCAAGCAAGTGTCTTCTTCTTATTGGTGTCCTTTAGTAGTGGTTTCTTTGCAGCAATTCAACCATGAAGGCCTGATTCACGCAGTCTCCTCTGAACAGTTGATGTTGAGATGTGTCTGTTACATTTATTTGGGCTGCCATTTCTGAGGCTGGTAACTCTAACTTATCCTCTGCAGCAGAGGTAACTCTGGGTATTCCATTCCTGTTGCGGTCTTCATGAGAGCCAGTTTCATCATAGCGCTTGATGGTTTTTGCGACTGCACTTGAAGAAACTTTCAATTGACTGATCTTCATGTCTTAAAGTAATGATGGACTGTTGTTTCTCTTTGCTTATTTGTGCTGTTCTTGCCATAATATGGACATGGTCTTTTACCAAATAGGGCTATCTTCTGTATACCACCCCTGCCTTGTCACAACACAACTAATTGGTTCAAACGCATTAAGACGGAAAGAAATTCCACAAATTAACTTTTAACAACTTTGAAATGCATTTCAGGTGACTACCTCATGAAGCTGGTTGAGAGGATGCCGAGTGTGCAAAGATGTCATCAAGGCAAAGGGTGGCAACATTGAAGAATCCCAAATATAAAATATATTTTGATTTGTTCAACACTTTTTTGGTAACTACATGATTCCATATGTGTTATTTCATAGTTTTGATGATTTCACTATTATTCTACAATGTAGAAATAGTACAAATAAAGAACAAACGTGGAATGAGTAGGTGCTTCCAAACTTTTGACTGGTCCTGTATATATAAACAAAGTATTATAATAATAATAAAACACCTGGTTTTCTGAGTAAGCTTTCTAATTATTATGACATGGAAACAGTGTATTTGATCTGTGCATGTGCCAGCACCGGAAGCGCAAGTCCCCCTCTTATGCACGAGTGAAGTGAGTTCGGAAAAACTGAAAGTATTCATTTTAGAAATAGCTTTGACATACACAAACGTTACATATCCGAACTCCAAATCAAATAGTCTTCGCAAAAATAACATGGTTACTGTGGTAGGTTTTATTTTGATTGCCGATTTTCTTTATTTCTCAAAAGTCCCATCAGGTAGCCTGATTTCAGATGTGTTCATGTAAACAGGATTATTTGGGACATTGTTATTCTTGCAAAGCATGTAAACGTTTTAAATGAACTATTATATTAAACGTACTATCCACAATAATCATATTATTGTGTGCATGTAACCATACTGTTTCTCACTCTCCCGTGGAACCTTTCTGTCACCTAGTGCACAGTCCTCTCCTTCTGTCTCTGGTAGTCTATGGGAAACAGGAAGTTACATAACAACCATTCAAATAAACTTCACAGGTTGCAGAGGTGACATAATAAGGTATAAAGCATGAATGGCACCGTTTACAGTAGATACAATTTAGGCACTTTCTTAATATTACATTGCGGAGCAGGTGAAAGCAACGCTTACTGTAGGGAAAGAAGCGCAACCTCATCAGAATCTCCCTGGCAGTCTTCAGAATCTCTACAGCCTGAGAGGAGAAGAAACTATTTCTATGAGAAATGTATTCCGAAAACAATTAGCCTTTTTTTAAACACAAGTTAGTGTTGAGGTTCAAAATAAAGTCATTTATCAAAAGGTGTAGTGTTGTGTGTGTATAGTGTTGTATGGTCTACAGTACATCACTGACCCTTGAGTGCTCTATGTCCTGGAAGTCCACCTCATTGACAGACAGCACCTGATCTCCCTCCTGGAGCCCTGCCCTGTGGGCGTCCGAATCTGGGACCACCTAGCAACATACACACAAAAAGATTAAGGAGAAGGGAGATTACTGACAAAATGAAAAAACAAAAACATATATTTAAAAACAATGAAAGTGTCTGAAAAGTGTAGGCTAGCTAGATCAGCACTCATTGGGCAGTTGCACCTGTCTCAGCCTCAGCCTCTCTCTCTCTCACACACACCTTGGAGATGAAGATGCCCAGCTGGGAGGCCTTTCCCCCACGGATGTTGAAGCCTAGCTGTGCACCTGGAGGTTTCTT
Organism: Oncorhynchus mykiss; assembly: GCF_057628025.1. Classification (NCBI taxonomy): domain Eukaryota; kingdom Metazoa; phylum Chordata; class Actinopteri; order Salmoniformes; family Salmonidae; genus Oncorhynchus; species Oncorhynchus mykiss. The sequence goes on from NC_143035.1 coordinate 10,786,330, forward strand.
CAACACAATGGCGCGTGGCAGGAACTGTGTCAGCTCATTGTTGTAGTCAGGATGGTGGATCCGCTACACCGACAGACAGGACACAGAGGGAACATCATTGAAGATCTGAGGTGACAGTGAACTAGACTGGCTGTTGACAGTGTTATGACAAGGTATGGATGTCATCTCAGGCTCATACCTCCTGAGGGGCTATCCATGCTGGGGGACTCTCATAAGAAGGTAAAAAGACCACAGGGAGTTGGTAGTCATCATATGGGATCTTTTGGTCCATGGTTTCAAAACCTATTGGTTCAAAAAAGACATAGGCAATGATAATTTCTGCATGCAATAGTCTCCAAAACAAAATGTTACGTTTCTTAGGGGGCTGTGTGGGATAGGAGGGTTTTAATGAGGAACAATTACCGGTCAGGTGCGCTCCATGGTTTTTGCCTCCCTGATTAATTAGCGAATCACAATTTTGGGGTGCACCTGGCATTTTGGGGTGGGGTGGGGGGCTTCATTTGGCTATGGATGGCCAAGAGGATTTTCAGGATTGGTGATGTGGACAGGAAGATTGGCAGAAATTGAGATTGAGTGGTTTACAGTGGCGAAGAAAAAGGGAAACGAGAAGTTAAGCTATGTTGGGAAATAGGAAACCACTAGACTCATTATTAGTCGGAGTGAGGGTTTTGGATCAATGCTACTTGGGGAATCCGTTTAACCTCTCCAGGATAATCTGGAATGTGTTGGAGTCGGTGAGAGTCACAAGAAGTGGTCTCATTTAGATTTTTTTGTTCATTTATGGTGCAGAAGAAGCTTGTTTATAGAAAACAACAAAAAATATATGAGTGGAATGTTTCCTGTATGTAAATAAAGGCAGAGGATGTTACTGAAGACATTGATGGAATGGTTGGTGCATGTTGACTGACCTGGAAAAAATTAATTCACTTCATTCATGCTACTGTACTTTGGGGAAGAGTCTCTCTCTTCTGGTATAAAGTTAGGATTCACGAAATCCCCTGTAAGAGCTTTTGTGCACAAGCCCCTTCAGCTTCATGAATGTAAAATATTTGGCCATGTGTCAAGGGTGTGCAGAAGAGAAGAGTATCGTATGCCAGATGAAGTGAAATGCTGCAACTGTGGAAGTCAACATGCGCCTGAATTCCTGGGGTCCCGTGTTTAGGGTGAAGGAGAACGAGGTGGCGAGGGTAAGGAGTGTTCAGCGTGTCTCCTATCTGGAGGCGGTGAGATTGGAAGGAACGATTGGGGGGTAAGAAACAATGGTAGTTCTCATCAACCAAGGGATAGTGAAATGCTACATATTAAAAAGGTGGGCTTTGTATTGTTTATTGCAATGGTCATAAACTGAACAGCACAAGTGGAGAGAAGAAGTCTAAGAAAATTGGAATCATTGTGAAATGCTGCTGAACGTTTATTGGGTCTTCATGAACTCACAGCCCAGGCGGTGCAAAAAATCCTGTCTGTGAATGTTCCGCCATGACAGGCCTCTGATCCTGTTTTTATTTTATTTTACAAGGCAAGTCAGTTAAGAACAAATTCTTATTTTCAATGACGGCCAAGGAACAGTGGGTTAACTGCCTGTTCAGGGGCAGAACTACAGATCTGTACCTTGTCAGCTCAGGATTTGAACTTGCAACCTTACTAGTCCAACACTCTAACCACTAGGCTACCCTGCCGCCCCTGTGTAGAGATGTATTTTGAAGTGGAATGAGATTGAAGAAGTGGGATGGGTTTTCTTAGTTGACATGTTTAATTTTGTATAATGTCGTTTTTCCCCATTTCCCGCAATGTTTTTGTTGTTGTTTCTTATTCAATACACCGTCCAGCTGATGGCGGTAATACACCATCAACATTGAATACCAACCGCCGTTGAACCCCATCGAAGAAGAAAAGGAATATAAAGAAGATGATTTCCAGAAATGTGATTCTGGACAGCAGAGATTACAGACGCACGGAAGACAATTTAGCTGAATACACAATATGCCAGTATTCACAGGAGGTTTGCCTTAACAATGCAATTTCACAAGCAATAAGTGGGTCACTAAATGTATTGAATAGGGACTTGAATCATATTCAATTCCAATAACGTTAGGAGCTCAGCCATTATTAGTAGCAGCATTTTTCATGATAGCAACAGCAACCTGTTCTAACATTTGTTGTTAGCTAGCTACAGTAGCCGGTGATGACAAAATACTGCAAGTGTAGCAAGTAAACTACAGATTACATGAAATGTTACAATTAATCCAAAACCTAAACATTTGTTTTATTGTCATGGTCTCTAGCTAGCTACAAATAGCAACAACAAAGATCTTACCAGGCTAAAAAGACAATTTCCCTTTCAAACAAACGCTCTGCTGGCGCATTATAATCAGCCCCGCTATAATATATAGACTCTATAATAGGAGTATGAAAGTAGTTTACATAGAACCCAATTAAATAAATACAAGCATATTATATGTTTCATATTTATTTCGAACATGGTCAAGTGCTCAGTTAAGATGCCGACATTCAGTGTATGTGTCCATAACATCTGTTCCAGATATAAGATTTCAACCTATGTTGCTATTGCACTTCAAGGTGTAGCCTAGCAGAGGACTGTAGTGGTCTGATGTGAGAATTAATCGTAATATCTCTGTAATTACATGTATTATGCCCCTATGGGATTCAGAATGTTCATATAGGGGTGTTCCCCAGTACCCATATGACCCCCATATTTAAAATACACCAATTAGGCAAAACTCTAAATATAAACTGAACAGATATAGATTAAATGCAATAGCCCTATAATCTCTGTATACCTCCTGTTACGACTTCTACAAATGGTGCGGTGGAGGAGTCAAACGCAGAGAGCAGGTAATATCGTACGTTAATCTATTTATTCCAACGACAGCGGAGACATGGACATGCCAACACTAGGGCATAAGAAACCACCCGTCCAAAATACACAGGACTAAAACTGTCCGGAAAATAATGAGAATACACTTATACACCAACACCAAAATAACAGCGAACAAGCCCGCACAAATACCCAGCGGGCCTAGTGCCCTTAAATAGCCTACAAACAAACACTAACTCAAAACAGGTGTACCCAATAAACCCCAATAAACAGAAACAAACGGAAAGGGAATCGATGGCAGCTAATAGGCCGGCGACGACGACCGCCGAGCGCCGCCCGAACAGGAAGAGGCACCATCTTCGGCGAGAATCGTGACACCTCCTGTGAAAAACCCAGGTGTCTTTTTCCTTTGTCGCCTACATGTTCATCTTGGCCAATAGTTGATGAGCAAGTTATTTGTAAGACAATTTCCAACAGAAATAGAGCATGACATGCATTCTGTCGCGCTTTTAAGTGTGGTTAGGTAATGTTGCTGAAAGGGATTTAAGTATCAGTAACAACTTCCACATGACAAGTTTTAAATCGTGCTCAGTTCCCTTAAGCTTAATTGAACTGTTTTCGGAGCAGTAGTATTGACCTAAAGTTCTGTATGAAATAGTGCAGACGTCGCATACAGAAGCCCTAGCGGTGTTCTAACACTATTAAAGGGATATTACACATTACAAAATGACATATTGGTTTCCTTACCCTTTAAGCAGTCTATGTACAATGTATGACAGCACTCCATGCTTTGTTAGCATGTGGAAACCGTGCCAGGGAAACCAAACCAAAGCATGGATTGTTGTCTCACCTTGTCTATGGACTGCTTACAGGGTAAGGAAACCAACAAATCCTGTCGATGTGTCGTTTTGTAATTTGGGTGAACTATCCCTATATAGGACTAACCATATATGAACTGTCCATTTATTTAGTCTATTGATGAGTTAGGCAATGTGAAAAACGTATCTGCCTCTATCCCTAGACATGTACATTCTACTTTACCTATACTATTAAAAATGCGCTCAAAGCATTTATCTGCAATTGTAGGTTACGTGCGTTCAGGCGACTTGCCTTCCTCCACGTACCCCTCCCCTTACTACTTTAGAAACTTGCACCCATTCATTATGATTCATTTACATTCCGGGCACGGATTTCCACAAAGAACGGGAGTGGATGACAGAACAACAGACACAGAAAAGAGGTAACGAAATATAGTGGACTGGAAATATAGTGGACTAGAAAAAGTTGATGAACAGAATATCACTGGCTGTTACAGTGTTGCAACACTACAAGAGAGACGAACACATGTTATCTCAAGGTATGATGCGCCTCACTCCTTTTACTAGCCAAATGTATTTTAATGCGTTGTCAAATGAACTCAAATTGATTAATATATCTACAAATTTCAACTAAATTGATTGACCAGGTTAACCACTGAGTTTGAACAGAGATAGTTATTCATGCTCAATGGTAAGTTGTTTTTAAACTTTGGTCAAATGAGGAGAACATGTGAAATGTCCTGTAATTGTAGATACAATACTTTATGTGGTTCTGATGCAGACAGACCACATTCTAAATAACAACATTCACTCAGTACAGGGTTTACCACAGAAAGGGTTCAATAGTGGGCTTTCTGTCACTCACTTTTGTATGACATTTTATTACCTTTTTATGTCATCATGTGGGTTAATTAAATATTTTTAACTTCAAATCCAGGTCAGTTAAGCCACATTGAGGGATGAAATGGACTTACATGTGGTAACAGGGCATTGTCACAATAAATTGTGAGACATTTCATTCTATTTCCTCATTTTAAAGTCAAGTTCTCAAAGGTGGAACAATCAGGTTTGAATCAAACTCGTCCCAATATGTCTCAACCTTCTCACCACCATAGTTTGAGAAAGTCATTATTGCTTAATGTGATGACAACTCTCAAAACATAACATCTATTGTCATGCCCAGGATCTTATGGATCATTACAACATGATAAATGTTGAAGGGAAAAAGGGGCATGCATGATTCCATTTCAAAGTTCTATTTAGAAAGGTAGGTGATAAACATGTTGGAATCTTGGCTCAATTTTTTATTTTTTTCACCTTATCTGTTCTGATCGGTAACCCTTCCTTATTCCCGTGTTGAATACCTGACTACCTGTGCCTACCCTCATCTATCCAACAAACATTGATATGCTATGTACATTTTTTGCCAAGTCCCAGTGCTTGATGTGTGCCAAGTTGTGAATCATGCCTTCTCACTCTCGCAACACTGCCGAGTTTGTCTTGGCCTTCACATTACTATTGTTAAGAGTAAATGCTGCCTTATACAATTGTTTCAGAAACCGAGATGTTTCTTCTAACAAATATTTATTGTTTTTTAGGCCCATGCTTATCGGAACACTCTCCCTGTAGATTGTCAGACGTTTTTTTATTCCATGCATTAATTTATTCTTCTCGTAATGGGGACATTTAAGATCACTAAAGTTCGTATTTAGTTTAGTGTGATCAACACAATGTTTAGCATTTGGGGATTTTCTGTAATAAACATCATTTCAAGTGATCTGTTTGTGGCATTCAGTGTTGATGATCACTAGACTTGATACTGAATGTTATGGATTGTTCCTCAAATCTGATGATAGTGATTGACGCCAGACTGGATGTACAAGGACTGAGAACACACTGATTATTCACTGTTGTATTGTATTATGACATACTGTGGAGACTGTATGATTCTGTAGCAGCTGACAGAGTCTCTTTTTCAAGGGAGCCCTGGCCAAGAAGTGGTAGGTTTAAAGGAGGTTTCCACCAAGCATCCTGAAATTCACTTCTGTGCCTACATTCTGTAGATGTGTAGGCATAGACAACTTACATTACATTGGCAAATGATCTGCTTTCCTTGCTCAGATTTCTCTTGACTTTCACTTCTTTCCCATTGTCAACCTGTTCCTGTGATCATTTGGTTCTCCTCAATCCAACCTGATATTTAGAGAAGGGCTTTTCCTCAGCACAAAATACCTTCACACTATTTCATACTGGCCCCTCTCTATAAGTGTTGACTTTTTCTTTCTTTTTCTTAAATACTTATTTTGGATTATGGACTTGTGGACAAAATACCTATTCAAACAAAATGTGTCAGCCCTTGACCAGCAGCATACATTTGATTATCTGATACATATTAATGGCGAAAAAACAAAACAAAAACTGACCAAGAACATTTGGCTTGTTTTTACAAACGGCTAATAGTTATTCATTTTCAAGGAAAGCTCAACGAGTGTTCTAACTTGATGAATTAACAGCTCATGCTTTAAAAAAGACTTGTCAGACTTTCCCGAAATGGATCAGTTAGATGGTCTAATGTCAATTTGGTTTACAATGTGGTAGAACTCTTTTCATGTTTTTTTTATTTTGTTTTTGTTATGTGGGCACTGGGCACCGTGCCCTAATTCAATATCGTCACCCCAGTGAAGAGAATAAGGGGGTAGCAGGTTTACATGTATATGCCCCAGCCTGTTCACTGAATATTCTTCCCTCACCTCCCTCATCCATCTTTAGCTCTCTTTTGTAGAGTAATATTTCAATATTGTGAAGGCTTAATATCTTTGGTTTCATAAAAACAGGGCGCCAGTCCCCCGAGCTAATCCCCCGGTTGAAGTCTGTACATCTCTGCACTGCAACCCCCTGCTGACGATGAGCCCCCTCCTCCTTCTTCCTCTCCCTCCCTTCTCCCACGGAACTGAGTGTCTTATGGTGGGACTTCACTCTCAGGCCTCTCCGTGGTACTCACAGAACCCCACAGGGTTGGCCATTGTCAGCAGCTCCCCAACTTAGAATTTCTATTCAGGAAGTTATTGAACAGGGATGGCCCTAATACTCACAGATATTCCCTGTTTTTCCCCTCACTCTTTTTTCTCTCTCCTCCTACACTGTGTAGGTTTAGAGTGGTGAGTCAGCGCACTGCGGAGCGGAGCCCCTCCTCACATACAGAGCTGCCAGACAAGGTGTTCTCCAGGAGTGTTGTCCCCCCCACCACTCTATCCAGCCCCTCAAGGCTGAGAGGATCAAATAACTACACAACAGGACCGACAGGATCCACACTCCTCTGGACAGGATATCCTAATAGTTGATAGTAAATGAGGAGGGGAGGTGATGATGTCTGAGGATAGCTGTGGCCGAAAATGCTGCAGGGTAATGTATAGCTGCAACTGGAGGCAGCCCAGTGAGAGGAAACGAAAAGTGAGTACTGTTGTGGACCCAGATTTAGATTTTTGTGTAGAATATAGCTATAGAACATACATTAAGATGATTAACATTTTTGGTACTAACTTCTCATACATTACCATCATTATCCTCAACTTTGGTTTATATACTGTAATTCCATGTAGTTGTTTTAGTGACTTCTCCCAGGTGAGTCAGGCCTACATGTAACTGTTAAAAGGGCTTTGGTATGTGTTGTAATGTTAATCATCATCATCATCATCATCATCTATGTCATCACCTACGTCATCCTCATCGTCATCACCATCCAGCAACAGCAGTCACTAACATTCCATTGGACAGCATTCAGTGGATACATGAGGATGTTTCCCCTTTATAAACTCACTGTGGGTGTATAATCGGAAGCCTCTATTCCTAGGCATGTGAGATGTGGATGGATGTTATTGGAGAGGCATCCATTCATTCAGACCTGTTGTGTAAATAAGAGCAGGATAATTGGGAGGAGGGAGATTGTGGTACATATTAGAGCATGTGAATATGTGCTAGGACTAATTGCTGAACTGAACTCACAGGCTGGGTAAAAGGTGATCTGGCACAGGATTACAAAGGGGACAAACCATTAGTGTCCAAGGGGAGGGGGGTTTTCTTTCCGGACACAATTGAGGTTGGTTGAATGGTGGATGCTGGTGTGTTTGATGACTGTATTGATTCCCCCTACGTGTGGTGGAATGGAACAGCAGGTGAAACCAAACATGAAGAGGCGTTGGAGGGTCTCATGACTCAAACATCCCAGAGGAAGCTGAGCCCCTTAGAAATACCACATATACAGTGTACATAAACACACACTCCCACAATCACAAACACAAAAACACACTTTTTGGGTCGCCCAGCCACACAAGAAAACTCAATGAAGATGTACTTCTAAACCATAGCTAGGGGTTATATATACAGTGCATTCTGAAAGAATTCAGACCCCTTGACTTTGCCCATATTTTGTTACGTTACAGCCTTATTCTAAAATTGATTAAATCGTCCCCCCCCCATCATCAACCTACACACAATACCCCATAATGACAAAGCAAAAACAGGTTTTTAGAAAGTTTTGCAAATGTATTAAAAATTAAAAACTGAAATATCACATTGCCATAAGTATTCAGACACTTTATTCAGTACTTTGTTGAACAACCTTTGGCAGCGATTACAGCCTTGAGTCTTCTTGGGTATGACTCTTCAAGCTTCGCACACCTGTTTTTGGGGAGTTTCTCCCATTCTTCTCTGCAGATCCTCTCAAGCTCTGTCAGGTTGGATGGGGAGCGTCGCTGCACAGCTATTTTCAGGTCTCTCCAGAGATGTTTGATCCGGTTCAAGTCCAGGCTATGGCTGGGCCACTCAAGGACATTCAGAGACTTGTCCTTAATCCTCTCCTGCGCTGTCTCGGCTGTGTGCTTAGGGTCGTTGTCCTGTTGGAAGGTGAACTTTTGCCCCAGTCTGAGGTCCTGAGCCCTCTGGGGAATGTCAAGTCTCATAGCAAAGGGTCTGAATACTTACGTAAATCAGGTATTTCAGACAATTAATTTTTTTAACACATTACATTTGCATTCGGAAAGTATTCAGACCCCTTCCCTTTTTCCACATTTTGTTAAATTACAGCCTTGTTCTAAAATTGATTAAATAAAAACATTTCCTCATCAATCTACACACAATACCCCATAATGACAAAGCAAACATCTATTAAAAATAAAAAAGACAACATACAACAACATACCTTAAGACCCCTTGCTAAGAGACTTGAAATTGAGCTCAGGTGCATCCTGTTTACATTGATCATCCTTGAGATGTTTCTACAACTCAATTGTAGTCCACTGTGGTAAACTCAATTGATTGGACATGATTTGGCAAGGCACACACCTGTCTATATAAGGTTCCACAGTTGACAGTGCATGTCAGAGAAAATGAGATCGAGGGAATTGCCACGAGGTAAAAGGAATTGTCCGTAGAGCTCTGAGACAGGATTGTGTCGAGAAACAGATCAGGGGAAGGGTAACAAAACATTTCTGCAGCATTGAACGTCCCCAAGAACACAGTGGCCTCCATCATTCTTAAATGGAACAAGTTCAGAACCACCAAGACTCTTCCTAGAGCTGGCCGCTTGGCCAAACTGAGCAATCGGGGAAGTAGGGCCTTGGTCAGGGAGGTCACCAAGAACCCGATGGTCACTCTGACAGAGCTCCAAAGTTCCTCTGTGGAGATGGGTGTACCTTCCAGAAGGACAACCATCTCTGCAGCACTCCACCAATCAGCCATTTATGGTAGAATGGCCAGACGGAAGCCAATCCTCAGTAAAAGGCAGATGACAGCCCGCTTGGAGTTTCCCAAAAGGCACCTAACGGACTCTCTGGCTGATGAAACCAAGATTGAACTCTTTGGCCTTAATGCCAAGCGTCATGTCTGGCTGGAGGAAACATGGCACCATCCCCACAGTGAAGCATGGTGGTGGCAGCATCATGCTGTGGGGATGTTTTTCAGTGGCAGGGACTAGGAGACTTGGCAGGATTGGGGGAAAGATGAACTGAGCAAAGTACAGAGAGATCCTTGATGAAAACCTGCTCTAGAGCACTCAGGACCTCATACTGGGGTGAAGGTTCATCTTTCAGCAGGTCAATGACTCTAAGCACACAGACAACGTAGGAGTTGCTTTAGGACAAGTCTCTGAATGTCCTTGAGTGGCCCAGCCAGAGCCCAGCCTTGAACCCAATCGAAAATCTCTGGACAGACCTGAAAGTAGCTTTGCAGTGACGCTCCCCATCCGACCTGACACAGCTTGAGAGGACCAGCAGAGAAGAATGCTGGAATACGGGTGTGCCGAGCTTGTAGTGTCCTACCCAAGAAGAATTTAGGATGTAATCTCTGCCAAAGGTGCTTCAACAAAGTACTGAGTAAAGGGTCTGAGTACTTATGTAAATGTGATATTTCAGTTTATTTTATTTTATATAAATGTGCAAAAATTTCTAAAATCCTGTTTTTGCTCTGTCATTGTGGGGTATTATGTGTAGATTGATGACGGAAAAAACGATTTAATCTATTTTAGAATAAGGCTGTAACGTAGCAAAATATGGAAAAAGTCAATGGGTCTGAATACTTTCCGAATGCACTGCATATGATTATTTTCACCTGTACCCCGGAGATAAATCTAATTAATTGGATTAAGTTCTGCGTACAGTTTCTGACTGTCGAAACAACCTGTACACACACTTTTAATTGTATCCTGGAAGGTAAGTGTTTTCCTGACAAACAAGTTTAGTAATCAATGAGTTCTTCCAAAGTGAGTAAAAACTTGAACAGGTTTAGAGTTCCAGCAGTAATGATGAACTCTCCTTGCTATAGTGTTCCTGCTGCTGGTTGTCGGTCCTTACCGCTGTGTCCCTGCTCACTCTCTTCTGGATGTACGTCTGTCTGATGGCTTTCAATGACCGTGAGGATGTCAACTGGTGAGCTTGGTCATATAGCTTCGGACACGCACGCGCACACACACACACACACACACGCACACATACGTTGACAGACCTTGTGATCTTCTACCCTCTTTTGTCCCCTACCAGGAAGGCCTTTTCCATTCTTAAACTGTGGGTGAACTGGTTCATGGTGCTGATCGTTATCGCTGCTGTACTGACCATCTACTGCATCCTGCTACTGGTGAGGGAGACAATTCACATACCTATCAATGTATTTATGTAGTTTACATTAGCTGTGTTGTAATGGCTGTTTAATTGCAGGTATTTGCACTGGTCCAACTTGCCTTGAAAGAGCCTTTGGACTTACACTGTCTACACAAGGTATTAGGAATATTATGTGTTCCTGGAATGTTTCCCTCTGCACGTGTTACAAGAAGTATCCAGCTATATTGCTAGGTTGCATAACATGAATGATAATAGCATAGATGATTAACAATATTAACTAACCTAGGTATGATCTGTATTGATTGCATTGTGCTGTCTTGTGGTTTGCTCTGCACAGTTGTTCCTGTTTTTAGGTGTGGTCTTCATCGCCCTGGGCACCACTGGAATAAGCCTACAGTGGAAAAAAGAGTGGCACACTGTTCTCCTGTCACTACAGGTATAGTAAGGCTAAAGTATTGCAGCATGGAACCGTCTTGTGTGTGTGTGTGTGTGCGGCGGTGAGAATGTTAGAGCTATAGTGAGATGTGGAGCAGTTTTTGGGGCGGCAGGTAGCCTAGTGGTTAGAGCGTTGGGCCAGTAACCGAAAGGTTGCTCGATCAAATCCCCGAGCTGACAAGATAAAAATCGGTCGTTCTGCCCCAGAACAAGGCAGTTAACCCACTGTTCCTAGGCCGTCATTGTAAATAAGACTTTGTTCTTTACTGACTTGCCTAGTTAAATAAAGGTTAAATAAAATAATAAATGCGTTTGGGGTCAGATCTTTGGTATGTAACATTGATCTCCCTCAGGCCACGGCTCCATTCCTACAGATGGGAGGGGTTGGAGCCCTGACCTTGGTAAGCTGCCTGGTGTTCCAGTGTTTCCAAAGGACCCGCAGAATAGGTCAGTGCTGATACTGAACTCCTCCAATAGAAATACACAAACACTCACCATGACATCAATAATATGAGACATACAGTAGCCTACACACCCATATACAGGTATATTAGTTCAATAGAATTGAGTTCTGGGAAAACTGGGCGGCACTTAACCCTAATTGCGCATGTAAGTCGCTCTGGATAAGAACGTCTGCTAAATGACTAAAGCGTAAATGTAATGTAAAATGAATGATTATACCAGCTGGATGAACTAATTCAGTTGACTAAATGCAGCGTCTTCTTTCCTTGCCTTTCTCTATTCACAACAATAGTTCAAGTATGACTGTTTCATTTGTTAACCTGTGTCTGTCTGTGTCCCCAGCCTCTAAGATCCTCATCATGGTAGTGTTTGCTGGCGTGTCGGTGGCAATCTTCCTCAGCCCCCTCCTCATCCAATCCCCTTGTCTGGTGGAGGAGAAACAGCTGCCCCCTAAACCTGCCCTTATTGGTCATCGCGGAGCACCAATGGTGAGGAAGTGCATCCTGCTCAGTCTATTTCTCATACCCTACATTAGTTACATTGCCTCAATATTAAAGGGCTAAGCTGGAAAACACAAAGTACCGAAAGTTGATTGATTGACTACCTTTCTCATACAGTGGATAAGGCTTTATTACATAGCTACAAGACCATCATCCAAAAACGGCTTATGTGTTAACATTTTACTGTTGTCATAAATTCCATAATCCTACCTTATGATTCAGTAGGCTAACGGATAAATCATCATATAGTGTAGATACAGTATAACCAAATGACTTTAGGATTAGTGTTTACATTGCACTGAGCACATATCCCCCTATTTCCATAACTTGCCAGTATATCAGAGGGCTCGAACTCAACATTCCCTCTAAACTCCATCCGACTGCCGTGCAGAAGAAATGTGAGCCTGCACAAAGAAGCACGAGATTGAACTTCGCTCAACTTTCTACAGTTAACCCCTTTAGTTGACACTATCAACGTTTCGCTCTACTGTGGGAATTGTGATCAAATCAACCCAACATTCGCCAATTTCAATGTAACATACCGAAACACAACGAACTATGCACGATTTAGTATGCAAAACATACTTTGTATTTTGAGACAGTCTTGAATAAGCTAAGTAGTCAATAGGCAGAGTGTAGAATAATTTGTCTGATTCTCTGTAATGATGGTATAAAGAACAAGTGGATAAACAGTTTGATGTCAAGCCTGCATGTTTTTCTTTCCAAAAGTCTCATGGAATGTATAGGCGTTGCACACCACACATTGGCTGCTACTGTAGGCTGAATGATAGAACAGCTATTTCCATGTTAAAATGTTACGGGAAGCATTTTTCTTCATAATTTGTTATGGTAGGCTGCTCTGGTAGGCCGACATTATGATCAAATAGCCACAGTAGCCTACTTGGCCACTGTTAAAACTGTAAGTTAAAGTGGGTACAGCCTCAGTGTTCACCGTAAAGCGTGCTGGAAGTTGTACAGAATTTGACAGACAGCGGTTCAGCAGACCTGAAATTTGCTCAGTGCTGAATTTTTTTTGAGGGAACATTGCTGTCCAGTCATGTTGAGGGCCCCACATGGCATGTTGCTCTGCCCCTATTATGTTGCTCCACTCTTCTCTACTATCTCCACCATAGGCCCACTCAGCTGAACTGTCATCTGTATTTAGCACAGGAGTGTTTCTCACACATCTGTCCTCTCTCTGTGTTCAGCTGACCCCAGAGAACACCCTGATGTCGTTCAGGAGGAGTGTGGGGTGCCACGTGATCGCCTTTGAGACGGACGTGCAGCTCAGGTACCCGGGGGACTAAGGCTGCTTCCTCTTTACATAGACGTTGTGAAGGCTCAAACGTGCACTGCTGTTTGAAATTGTTTTCAGTTTAATAATAACACGTGGGATTTATACAGCGCTTTTCAGAGACGCAGTTTATTGACATTTCTTCCTTCCCCAGTAAGGACAGAGTTCCTTACCTGATGCATGACCACGGAAGCCATTTCCTGAGGAGGACTACAGATGTTCTACATAAGTTCCCTGGGAAAGACTTCAACCACAGCACAAACCTCACCTGGGAGGAGCTACAGGAATTAAACGCTGGTGATTGGTTCCTGAAGGTAAGGGTGATATCCAATTTCACAAGCCTCCCTTGTATGTTGTAGTTGGAAATCATTTCAGAAGGTTTACTTGAAAATTCCTTATATACTGTAGATCCTTTACATTTTGATTATGATTTGAACTCTACCAACTCATTGACATAATGACATCCATACTATGGATGTCTTCCTTTCAGACGGATCCGTTCTGCTCAGTCTCCCAGCTCTCAGAGCAGGAGAAGAAGACAGCTGGGAACCAGAGTGTTCCCTCCCTTCTGCAGTTGCTGGACCTAGCCAAGACTCACAACACCTCTGTCATCTTTGACCTAAAAAATGATAACAACAATGACACTATCGACACCGTGAACACCATCCTCAAATCTGGCATCCCCCAAGACCTGGTGAGTAGAATGTCTATCAGTATCACTGCTTTATCATTCCTGTCCTGTGTAGTTAAAGTCTTATTACAGTTGTATGACAGTGTTTTTTGTCGTTTCTCTCTCTAGATCCTCTGGCTTCCCCCCAAACACAGGGTGGATGTGAGGGAGGTCGCACCAGGGTTCATACAGGTCTACAACGATGTGTCTGATATGGACCTTGACAGAGGAGACCATCTGAATGTCAAATACAGTGCTTTGAGTGCCACAGAGATTTGGTGAGTAGCCTCCTTCAAAGCGCCCTTGCTTTTCTCAGAGCTGTAGACAAATAAACCTTAATTCCAGAACCACATTCTACTCTTCCTGTGCTGACTGACTGCTGCAGGGCAAACAATAGTGTCACAATGAAAAGTGTTGGTGTGCTGAGACAAATAACTGGCATTGTTGTAGATGGAGACACACGCTGCTTCAGTGAAGAATGAGACTCATATCATGTTTTCACCCAGGTGTGTTTTTTAATGGCTGAGAGCCCTGTAGTGAAACTTTCCCATGGGATGATAGTTTCTGTTGGTTTAGTGAAACGAAGATGATGGGAAAGTGTTGTCTGAACAGACATGTGTGCTTTAATAGTATGACATGTTATGATTGATCACTACTGTCTGTAGTTGTCACATTCGTTGTAATAAATGTCGGACCAAGGCGCAGCGAATGTTGAGTTCCACATTATCATTCAAATTAAGTGAAACTAAATAAACAAATAAACAATAAACTAACAACGAACCGTGACTACAGCGAATGCTCCGTGCACCAACTCAAAACAATATCCCATAACACACAGGTGGGAAAAATGCTACTTAAGTATGATCCCCAATTAGAGACAACGATAGCCAGCGGCCTCTAATTGGAATCATACTAAAACACCAACATAGAAAAAACTAACTAGAACCCCACATAGAAAATATAAACTAGAGTAAACCCCTAGTCATGCCCTGACCTACTCTACCATTAGAAAATAAAGGCTTTCTATGGTCAGGACGTGACAGTAGTCTTTGAAGTGTCATGTTTGCTGAAGTAGCTCTGTGTGAGCTGAGCTCTTTCAACTAATCTTTGAATTACCTACTAAATTTGTGTTTTTGTATGTTTCCGTGTGCCAGGGAGCTTAGGAGCAGGAATGTGTCAGTGAACCTGTGGGTGGTGAATGAACCATGGCTCTTCTCTCTGCTGTGGTGCTCGGGGGCTAACTCTGTGACCACCAACGCCTGCTCCCTCCTACAGGACATGACCCAGCCTGACTGGACAATGGTGAGGGACTCACATCAAACCTCTCTTCTTCACTCTTCCATAGACTCTCCCTCTTCAAAAGTCAACCCGATCACCCCACCCTGACATTGTAATTCTCACAAAGTCAATGTTGTGTTTGAACATTAGCTAGCATATATTATGATATCTATGTGTAGCATTGAATTTGACATTTTGTTGTTCAATGCTGTATTTTTAATCTTGTGCGCGATCTATGGGTCATATGAATGTACCTATTAGGTGTGTATGTGTTTCAGAGACCTGATAGATACAGAATGATATGGATCACAGTGGACCTGGGGTCATTGCTCATAATGGTCACACTGTTCATTTTACAGAGGTGAGTAGAACACTACCATTGTTTGTAAAAGACAATGGAAACAGTGTATGTAATTTGATTACTTGATTTGTTTCACTTTACTCTTATTCTTTGGAAATGATGCTTCGTGAGTCATGCCACAGGTGGGTTTTGCTAGTAGACATTGCAATTGATCAATATAATCAATATGGAACAATTCAAATTGATTGCCCTTTTTTTTTTAGCAATGTTTACAGTAATTATGTACGGTACTAACTACTAAGATAATTGCTATCTATGTATCCTGTATTATGAATCTTTAAGATTGCTATTGTTAACTTTGATATGGGACTGATATATTATGTCACGCTCTCTTACCGTAATACATGTCATTCTTGACTTGATGGTTTAAATAATTGAATCTGTAGTGTAGTGGTTGCATTAATGACATGCAAAGATGACAACTGCTGCATTTGTCCTTACGGTCAAATAAACTAGGATGTACAAGGGCATCATATAAAGATCATATTTTAAATGTGTTATTTAACCTTTTATTTAACTAGGCAAGTCAGTTAAGAACAAATTCTTATTTACAATGACGGCCAACCCCGGCTGAACCCTAACCGACTACGCTGGGCCAATTGTGCGCCGCCTTACGGTATACAGATGATGATGATGATGATGATACAGATGACGAAGTGGAATAATTATTTTGTGTGTGATTATCTCTGCAGGGAAAGAGAAGCAAAGAAAGGATTTTCCGGCTGGAATCAGAGAGAATTGTCCCTCTTCTTACCCTCTGAATAGTTTGATTGAAGCCTGAAACAGAACAGCCTTCGATCCAGACCCCCCCCCCCCTTGAATCAGGGAGGAATTTTAAATTACAGTATTTCAAAAAAATGGTGGATCACATAGAATACATTTCACTTGCCTGACGACTCAAACTTGGGTGGCAGGTAGCCTAGTGGTTAGAGCGTTGGGCCAGTAACCGAAAGGTTGCTAGACCCAATCCCCGAGCTGACAAAGTAAAAATCTGTCATTCTGCCTCTGAACAAGGCAGTTAACCCACTGTTCCTAGGCTCTCATTGTAAATAAGAATTTGTTCTTAACTGACTTGCGTAGTTAAATAAATAAATACACTGAATTATTCCGCTGCTCTGTTGTTCTCTACATGCTTTCGTCTGACTGCCATTATTGAACTCGTTTGAGGTGATGTCATAATAAGAGGTGTTGTACAAAACAAAGTAATCAGCAATTGGATCATCTCTAACCAATCAGTAGCAAAGCCAATGATTGATTTTCAAACCTCAGCTTTACCCACGTGTGTTCTGGCTCTGGCCCAGGCCCAACCCATCAGATCCAGGGAACGATTAGAATGTTTTTGCCATTATAGAAATTGTCATGGAGGTACTCGGATCTAGACTCATTGCAAAGAAGAAACTAACATCTATGGTCATGGCGTACCGATTGGCCAGATGCAAGGAGTTCTATGAACAAAGTTGTAAAGAGTATATTCTTACAGAAAATATATTTGTGTTACACTTTATTTGTTAAAATAAATAAATAACATAACTGGTTCACTCTACACATTACACAGTAATCTTATTTGGAAACTATTGGTGTTGATAAATGTCAGTACTATTTCCAGTGCACTTAGGGTTACATTCTGAAGGAGAGATTTTCCAATCCAGATTTGACGTGTATGTGTTAATGAAATAAACGTTTTATGATGAGTATTGTATCTGTGTGAATTCTCTGCATAAACAAATATGCAGTAACACCTTGGAATGTGTTCAATCGCTAAAGGTGCTTGGAAATATGAAATGATCTTCTACAACCACTAGATGGCAGGTGTAACCACTTTCTGTGAGACGGTCAAATTCCAAGTGCCAAACTATTGAATATTTTTAGTTGGCTATATGAAAAGATCTAAAGGGAAGTGTTTTTCGACAATATTGTAGCGATATTTTTCGACGATGATGATGGTGATAATTATGATTTAAGTCTAGCAAAAGTATCCCCCAAAAAACAAAACATGTTTTAATTACGAATTTTCTGTTTATAGATCCCCATCGACGGGCTACATACCCATCTACAGTTATCAGATAATTAATCGAGGGTACCCCAGAAACACTTTCACTTTTTAACAGAACTTGTTGACCCGTCTCGTGCCAAATGGATTACAGCTGCTGCCGCTACAGTAACAGTTCAGTGTTGTGCGAATTTGGGAGTGTCTGTTTCGGTAGTAAAATTGAAAAATGCGGGATTAACCTAATTGTGGGGAGAATAACGGGGTACAAACATCAACTATATTAAATCTTTCTTCTGGTTTGTTTCGTTAGTTTTTGGCTTGCCTCGAATAGTTGTCCTCAGAATATTTTTCTTTACACCATGGTCCACAAATGTGGTAAGTGCCTACATACGTTTTCGTAAATGTTTTGTTTGTGTACAAGTTTTAAACTATCGCAAACGTTTATTCGATACCGTTTTTAGAACATTTGGGTTTATTCGCTGTCATAGCCGAAAAGTATTGACAAGCAGAAAATTGTGTTTTTTCTCTCTCACTTTGTTGCCAACTATCAAGCCAGAATCGAATGAATTAACGTTAGCTTGTACATTTTTGGAAGAGGCATGAAAACAGGAAGTATGTTTCCATGAATTCATATATACTGGCATGGAGCACTTTCACACTGCGATGGTAAGGGAAGTAGTTTAGTTTACTCATAATAAAATGTAGGTAGTTGTAGTAAAGCGAGTGAGGCACATCACAAGGCTGTTAATTACGCTACACCTCCCACCTGGCTTCGTTAAACAGCTGTGCACGCGCATGCATTCTATACTTAAGACTACTACTCCCTTTCCCTGCCCATAGCAGCACCAACAGTTAGAGAAACTCTTCAACAATGAACACAGCTATGCACCAACTCGATCCTTGTGCTTTGAGCCTGGCAATTGTACAATAGCCTATGACATGAGTGTGCCCGATAAAACCATAATTTGAGGATTTTCCTAGCATGCATTTAGGCTTGTCTTATGCTATGGTAGAATAATATTGCCACTTGTGCACATGACCATTTTGGTCCTTGAAACATCACATCTGATCAGTTTCTTAACATTTCATCACAACGACTGTCTTGGTGAGGGTGTTAACTTGAAGCATCCCTGTTGTCAGACACAGAGAGGGCAGTGGGTCTGCTGAGACAGTACCAGGACAGTCTGACCAGTCCAGAGGAACAGGCCCTGAAGGCCAGTGTGGGTAAGGTCTCCACCATCTTCGGCAGCCAACTCTTTCATGCACTATTAGGTAAGACACAGAAAATACACATATTGAGGCTTTCACTATTATTATTTTATGAATAATGAACCCACAGGGCACAGACGTCTATTCCATGTTGGTTCAAGTCATTATATTGAAATGACGTGGAAACAACGTTAATTCAACTAGTGTGTGCCCAGTGGGAAGTCTCAGTCCAGCCCCACAACAATACAAGCTAATTATTTTTCAAATCACTATATTCTAAATCAATTAGTGTATTTAGTAACAAAACTCATCAAGAGATTTTTATTATTATACTTATGTCTCTGCTCATTATCTTTCTAATGAGAAAATTAGCGACTAGCTAGTTGTTTTTGGTATAGGCTTGTTATTGCCTCTGGCCAAAGCTTCAGGATGTAGACAACCGGGTCAGGCTATATTATTTTGTATATTAAACTGAGCCTAAACATTTCTCAATTAAGTCCCATGGAAGAGGCCTTTCAAAAGGTTTGCTGTATCCTATTAAATCCTATTAAACATGCCCATGACACAATGTACTCTATCTATGGGGCTGATCAAAAGCCCTCTCCACAGGCAATCAGACAGCTCAGTTCAAACCTCTTTACTTTGTTATAGAGTTACACATATTTTCAGTCGTTTATTTGCGCTGTAAAAGAGTTATACATTTTCAGTTGTTTATTTGCGCTATTGGATGTCATCCTAACTTGATCAGGATCATCTCACAGAAAGAGTTATTATTAGATATGGTTCACTCACAGCAGCCAAAACACTGCTGTATGAGGTGTAAAAGGAAGATGTTACCAGTCCACAATAGCTTTTTCAATACTATGAATGTGCTTGACCTCACCACATCTATCATTTCCTAACTGGAACAATGACCTAAACTAACTCTGGAGTGTATTGCAACGATACCTTAATAAGCAGTTAGGGCCCCAAAAGGGCTCCTGTGAAGCTACATTTCACAGTCTTTTTACCCTGCAAAGGAGACAAGTGAGTTCAATTTAACCAATGCTTGAGTGGCCCCTCTAATTACCATGGCCATGCCTTAATGATGCTAGCCTGTGGGTTTGCCGCTACTGCTGCTCTACCCAGAGCTCTGGAGCCTCCATGGGGGATGGGTGACCATGGAGCAGGGTTGAAGACTAGAGAAAAGGGGAGTCTGAGGAGGCTGTCCACCCTGATTAGTGATCTCTCCAGACGCGGATGCCTGCTTGTCCAAACTAGTTGAACAAATACATTGATGATAATGTGCTATTAGCAAAACTATTGCTGTGGTCTAACTAGAAAAGTATGTTAATCACAACACAGACAATACAAGATATGTTGCTCTATCTGTCTTACAGTTGAGTTGGTCAATATATCCAGTATTCAAAAGATGGCTTTGTAAACCACATACTCCCCTCCGTATGTATTTGGACAGTGAAATTTCTGATGGTATAGGGGACGCTTGCATCCCACTTGGCCAAAAGCCAGGGAAAATGCGGCAAATTCAAATAAAATGATATAAAATCAAACTTTCATTAAATCACACATGTAAGATACTAAATTAAAGCTACACTCGTTGTCAATCCAGCCAACATGTCAGATTTTAAAAAGGCTTTTCGGCAAAAGCATAAGAAGCTATTATCTGATGATAGCACAACAGTAAACAAAGAGTAGCATATTTTAACCCTGCAGGCGCTACACAGAACGCAGAAATAAAATATAAAACATGCCTTACCTTTGACGAGCTTCTTTTGTTGGCACTCCAATATGTCCCATAAACATCACAATTGGTCCTTTTGTTCGATTAATTCCGTCCACATATATCCAAAATGTCCATTTATTTGGCACGTTTGATCCAGAAAAAAACAGCTTCCAAATTGCACAACGTCACATAAAAATATCTCAAGTTAACTGTAAACTTTGCCAAAACATTTCAAACTTCTTTTGTAATACAACTTTAGGTATTTTTAAACGTTAATAATCGATCAAATTGAAGACGGGTCTATCTGTTTTCAATAGAGGACGAGAGGAAACTAAGGCTACTTTTCAAGTCTTGCGCACTCTCAACAGCGTTACCTTTTTCCAAGATGGCCGTACTTCTTCATTGCACAAAGGAATAACCTCAACCAAATTACAAAGACTGGTGACATCCAGTGGAAGCGGTAAGAACTGAAAACAAGTGCCAATATCGTTTCCCAATGAGAACCCTTGAACAGACAGAGACCTCAAAACATTTCTGAACGGTTAGTCCTTGGGGTTTTGCCTTCTACATAAGTTCTGTTATACTCACAGACATGATTCAAACAGTTTTTGAAACTTTGAGTGTTTTCTATCCAAATCTACTAATAATATGCATATCTTATATTCTTGGCATGAGTAGCAGGAAGTTGAAATTGGGCACGCTATTTATCCAAAAGTGAAAATGCTGCCCCCTATACCATAAGAAGTTTTAATTTGGCTTCAATACTCCAGCATTTTGGATTTGAGATCGAATAATAGTGAAGACCTCAAAATGATGAAAAAACACGGGGAATCATGTCGTAACCAAAAAAGTATTAAACAAATCAACGTATATTTTACATTCTCCAATGTAGCCACCCTTTGCCATGATGACTGCTTCATGAGGAATACACAGTCTTGAAGGAGTTCCCACTTATACTGAGCAATTGTTGGCTGCTTTTCCTTCACTATGCGGTCCAACTCATCCCCAACCATCTCAATTGGGTTGAGGTTGGGTGATTGTGGAGGCCAGGTCATCTGAATCAGCACGCCATCACTATCTTTGGTCAAATAGCCCTTACACAGTCTGGAGGTGTGTTGGGTCATTGTCCTGTTGAAAAACAAATGATAGTCCCACTAAGGACGGACAAAATTGAATTACTGTTTAACGGATGCCCCGCCTTACTTTTCTCCACATCCCTCCCAAAAAATCAGATGTGTTATTTTTTGGCCGGTATATGCGGCGCGTTGTTTATAATGCACTGTCCGTTCTCCCTTGAGGATTTCTCAAGTTGATTTACAAGAAACCAAACAGCTTCAGATCACACGCTCAGATCATGTTCGATCCTCCGGTTGGACAGTGAAACACACACGCTCTCAACCTCAGGCGACATGCAGATGTTTCATTTCTCTCTCATGCTGTCATGGCTGAAGCCAGAGCAAATTCCTACCATTTATGTACAGTGGGGAGAACAAGTATTTAACACATAGCCGATTTTGCAGCTTTTCCTACATAAAAGCATGTCGAGGTCTGTAATTTTTATCATAGGGAAACTGTGAGAGAAGGAATCTAAAACAAAAATCCAGAAAATCACATTGTATGATTTAAGTAAATAATTTGCATTTTATTGTATGACATACACTGGGGCAAAAAAGTATTTAGTCAGCCACCAATTGTGCAAGTTCTCCCACTTAAAAAGATGAGAGGCCTGTAATTTTCATCATAGGTACACTTCAACTATGACAGATAAAATTAGAAAAAAAATACAGAAAATCACATTGTAGGATTTTTAATGAATTTATTTGCAAATGATGGTGGAAAATAAGTATTTGGTCACCTACAAACAAGCAAGATTTCTGGCTCTCACAGACCTGTAACTTCTTCTTTAAGAGGCTCCTCTGTCCTCCACTCGTTACCTGTATTAATGGCACCTGTTTGAACTTGTTATCAGTATAAAAGACACCTGTCCACAACCTCAAACAGTCACACTCCAAACTCCACTATGACCCAGACCAAACAGCTGTCAAAGGACACCAGAAACAAAATTGTAGACCTGCAGCAGGCTGGGAAGACTGAATCTGCAATAGGTAAGCAGCTTGGTTTGAAGAAATCAACTGTGGGAGCAATTATTAGCAATGGAAGACATACAAGACCACTGATAATCTCCGTCGATCTGGGGCTCCACGCAAGATCTCACCCCGTGGGATCAAAATGATCACAAGAACGGTGAGCAAAAATCCCAGAACCACACGGGGGGACCTAGTGAATGACCTGCAGAGAGCTGGGACCAAAGTAACAAAGCCTACCATCAATAACACACTACGCCGCCATGGACCCAAATAATGCAGTGTCAGACGTGTCCCCCTGCTTAAGTCAGTACATGTCCAGGCCCGTCTGAAGTTTGCTAGAGAGCATTTGGATGATCTAGAAGAAGATTGGGAAAATGTCATATGGTCAGATGAAACCAAAATATAACTTTTTGGTAAAAACTCAACTCGTCGTGTTTGGAGGACAAAGAATGCTGAGTTGCATCCAAGGAACACCATACCTACTGTGAAGCATGGGGGTGGAAACATCATGCTTTGGGGCAGTTTTTCTGCAAAGGGACCAGGACGACTGATCTGTGTAAAGGAAAGAATGAATGGGGCCATGTATCGTGAGATTTTGAGTGAAAACCTCCTTCCATCAGCAAGGGCATTGAAGATGAAACGTGGCTGGGTCTTTCAGCATGACAATGATCCCAAACACACCGCCCGGGCAACGAAGGAGGGGCTTCGTAAGAAGCATATCAAGGTCCTGGAGTGGCCTAGCCAGTCTCCAGGCTTTGTTAGTCTCCAGATCTCAACCCCATAGAAAATCTTTGGAGTTGAAAGTCCGTGTTGCCCAGCAACAGCCCCAAAACATCACTGCTCTAGAGGAGATCTGCATGGAGGAATGGGCCAAAATACCAGCAACAGTGTGTGAAAACCTTCTGAAGACTTACAGAAAATGTTTGACCTCTGTCATTGCCAAAAAAGGGTATATAACAAAGTATTGAGATAAAATTTTGTTATTGACCAAATACTTATTTTCCACCATAATTTGCAAATAAATTCATAAAAAATCCTACAATGTGATTTTCTGGATATCTTTTCTTCTCATTTTGTCTGTTATAATTGAAGTGTACCTATGATGAAAATTACAGGCCTCTCTCATATTTTTAAGTGGGAGAACTTGCACAATTGGTGGCTGACTAAAAACTTTTTTGCCCCACTGTATCTCCCTCACTAACTTCAAGCACCAGCTGTCAGAGCAGCTCACAGATCATTGCACCTTTACATAGCCCATCAAACTACCTCATCCCCACAATGTATTTATTTTGCTCCTTTGCACCCCAGTATCTTTACTTGCACATTCATCTTCTGCACATCTATCACTCCAGTGTTTAATTGCTATATTGTAATTACCTCGCCACTATGGCCTATTTTATTGCCTTACCTCCCTTATCTTAAGTCATTTGCACACACTGTATATATACTTTTTTTCCTACTGTTATTGACTGTATGTTTGTTTATTCCGTGTGTAACTCTGTGTTGTTGTTTGTGTCGAACTGCTTTGCTTTATCTTGGCAAGGTCGCAGTTGTAAATGAGAACTTGATCTCAATTATCCTACGTGGTGAAATAAAAAATGTATATACAGGGGGTCAATGAATATCATTCTCATGGAGGTGTTCCTTTTGTCCAGGTGGGAAAGGTAAGTGTGGAGTGCAATAGAGATTGCATAATCTGTGAATCTGTTGGGTCGGTATGCAAACTGGAGCGGGTCTAGGGTTTCTGGGATAATGGTGTTGATGTGAGCCATGACCAGCGTTTCAAAGCAATTCATGGCTACAGATGTGAGTGCTACAGGTCGGTAGTCATTTAGGCAGGTTACCTTAGTGTTCCTGGGTACAGGGACTATGGTGCTCTGCTTGAAACATGTTGGTATTACAGACTCAGTCAGGGACAGGTTGATAAATGTCAGTGAACACACCTGCCAGTTGGTCAGCGCATGCTCGGAGTACACGTCCTGGTAGTCTGTCTGGCCCTGCGGCCTTGTGAATGTTGATCTGTTTAAAATACTTACTCACATCGGCTATGGAGAGCGTATTCACACAGTCATCCGGAACAGCTGATGCTCTCATGCATGCTTCAGTGTTGCTTGTGAGCATAGAAGTAATTTAGCTCGTCTGGTATGCTTGTGTCACTGGGCAGCTCGCGGCTGTGCTTCCCTTTGTAGTCTGTAATGGTTTGCAAGCCCTGCCACATCTGGCGAGTAATATGATTGTAATACGATTCGATCTTAGTCCTGTATTGATGCTTTGTCTGTTTGATGGTTCATCTGAGAGCATAGCAGGATTTCTTATAAGCTTCCTGGTTAGAGTCCCGTTCCTTGAAAGCAGAAGCTCTACCCTTTAGCGCAGTGCGGATGTTGGTTGTAATCCATGGCTTCTGGTTGGGGTATGTACATACGGTTACTGCGGGGATGATGTCATCGATGTACTTATTGATGAAGCCTGTGACTGATGTGGTGTATTCCTCAATGCCATCGGAAGAATCGCGGAACATTTTCCAGTCTGTGCTAGCAAAACAGTCCTGTAGCTTAGTATCTGCGTCATCTGACTACTTCCTCCTGCTTTAGTTTTTGCTTGTAAGCAGGAATCAGCAGGAAGGAATTATGGTCAGATTTGCCAAATGGAGGGCGAGGGAGAGCTTTGTACACCTCTCTGTGTGTGGAGTAAAGGTGGTCTATTTTTTAAATTTTTAAATGTTTTTTCTCTGGTTACACATTTAACATGCTGGTAGAAATTAGGTTAAACGGATTTAAGTTTCCCTGCATTAAAGTCCCCGGCCACTAGGTGCACCGCCTCCTGGATGAGCGTTTTCCTGTTTGCTTATTACCTTATATAGCTCATTGAGTGCGGACTTAGTGCCAGCATCGGTTTGTGGTGGTAAATAGACAGTAAATAGTGTGGTCTACACCTTATCATGAGATACTCTACCTCAGGCGAGCAAACCTTGAGACTTCCTTAATGTTAGATTTTGTGCACCAGCTGTTGTTTATGAATATACACAGACTGCCACACTTTTCTTACCGGAGGCAGCTGTTCTATCTTGCCGGTGCAGCGTAAACCCCGGCAGCTGTATTTTATCCCTGTCATCGTTCAGCCACGACTCGTTGACACTTAAGATTTTAGCTCGTCTATTTTATTATCCAATGATTGTACGTTGGCTAATAGGACTGATGGTAGAGGCAGATTACCCACTCGCCGTCGAATCCTTACAAGGCACTCCGACCTATGTCCCTGATATCTCTGTCTCTTTCTCATGCGAATGACTGGGATGTTGGCCTTGTCGGGTGTCTGAAGAAAATCCTTGGTGTCCGACTCGTTAAAGAAAAAATCTTCATCCAGTACGAGGTGAGTAATCGCTGTCCTGATATCCAGAATCTCTTTTCAGTCATAAGAGACGGTGGCAGAACATTATGTACAAAATAAGTTTCAAATACCGTGAAAAAACACATACAATAGCAGAATTGGTTAAGAGCTCGTAAAAAGCCAGCCATCTCCTTTGGCGTCATTTAGATCCTCAGGTAATGAACTCATTATTATACAACATTTTAATTTTATTACAATTATTTATTGTCAATCATTCTTGAATTAGAATTTGTTTTAAATAGTCAACTGTATTACCCTATATATACATCACATTGAATTACGAGATTGGATTGCACTTTTTTAACAGGAATAAAGAACCTGTCACAAGTTATACCTCCCATTGTGTTGAATTTCTCATGGTTATAACAACATTGTAACATCTGCATTATTTTAAAGAAGAATAGTGTAGGTTTTAGAATGGAATAATATAACTCTTGAAGCTCACGTTAGGCCTAGAGCCTGCACAAGTGCTTAGCACACTGTGGTAGTACTGTTATTCCTTATCCAATTCATGACTTTTTTTTTCTTCTTTTTTTTCTCGCTCGCCTCACTTTTCTGGGGGAAAAATCTGTTTAAAAGTGAATCAATTTTGTCTGGCCTAAGGGCAAACCAGATGGGATGGCGTATCTCTGCAGAATGCAATGGTAGCCATGCTGGTTAAGTGTGCCTTGAATTCTAAATAAATCACTGACAGTGTCATCAGCAAATCACCCCCAAACGATCACACTTCCTCCTCCATGCTTCACGGTGGGAACCACACATGCGGAGATCATCAGTTTACCTACTCAGCGTCTCACAAACACACAGCCATTGGGACCAAACATTTTAAATTTGGACTCGTCAGACCAAAGGACAGATTTCCACCGGTCTATTGTCCATTGCTCATGTTTCTTGGTCCAAGCAAGTCTCTTCTTCTTATTGGTGTCCTTTAGTAGTAGTTTCTTTGCAGCAATTCAACCATGAAGGCCTGATTCACACAGTCTCCTTTGAACAGTTGATGTTGGGATGTGTCTGTTACTTGAACTCTATGAAGCACTTATGTGGGCTGCAATCTGAGGTGCAGTTAACTCTAATTGAACTTGTCCTCTGCAGCAGAGGTAACTCTGGGTCTTCCTTTCCTGTGGCGGTGCCCATGAGAGCCATTTTCATCATAGTGCTTGATGGTATTTGCGTCTGCACGAGTTTTTGAAATGTTCAGATAATGTTCCATTATCCCAGAAACCCTAGACCCACTCCAATTTGCATACTGTCCCAAAAGACCACAAATTATGCAATCTCTATTGCACTCAACACGGCTCTTTCCCACCTGGACAAAAGGAACACCTATGTGAGAATACTATTCATTGACTACAGCTCAGCATTCAACACCATAGTGCCCTCAAAGCTCATCACTAATCTAAGGCCCCTGGGACTAAACACCTCCCTCTGTAACTGGATTCTGGACTTCCTGACGGGCCGCCCCCAGGTGGTAAGGGTAGGGAACAACACATCCGCCACGCTGATCCTCAACACGGTGCTCAGTCCCCTCCTGTACTCTGTTCACTCATGACAGCATGGTCTGCCACAACTCCAATACCGTCATCAAGTTTGCCGATGACACAACAGTAGTAGCCCTCATCACCGACAAATACGAGACACCCAATAGGGAGGAGGTCAGAGACCTGGCTGTGTGGTGCCAGGACAACAACCTCTCCCTAAACGTGATCAAGACAAAAGAGTGATTGTGGACTACAGGAAAAGGAGGACCGAGCACGCCCCCATTCTCATCGAGGGGGCTGTAGTGGAGCAGGTTGAGAGCTTCAAGTTCCTTGGTGTCCACATCACCAACAAAATATCATGTTCCAAACACACTAAGACAGTCGTGAAGAGAGCACAAAAAAGCATATTCCCCCTCAGGAGACTGAAAATATTTGGCATGGTTCCTCCGATCCTCAAAAGGTTCTACAGCTGCACCACGGAGAGCGTCCTGACTGGTTGCATCACTGCCTGGTATGGCAACTGCTCGGCCTCCGACCGCAAGGCACTACACAGGGTGGTGCGTACAGCCCAGGCCATCACTGGGGCCAAGCTTCGTACCATCCAGGACTTCTATACCAGGCAGTGTCAGAGGAAGGCCCTAAAAATTGTCAAAGACTCCAGCCACCCTAGTCATTGGCTGTTCTATCTGCTATCGCACAGCAAGCGGTACCGGAGCGCCCAGTCTAAGTCCAAAAGGCTTCTAAACAGCTTCTACCCCCAAGCCATAAGACTCCTGAACAGCTAATCAAATGTCTACCCAGACCCCTCTGTTACACTGCTGCTACTCTCTGTTTATAATTTATGCATAGTCACTTTAACTCTACTTACGTGTACATATTACCTCAATTACCTCGACTAACCGGTGCTCCCGCACATTGACTCTGTACCGGTACCCCCTGTGTATAGCTTTGCTTGTTATTTTACTGCTACTGTTTAATTATTTGTTACTTTTATTTTCAATTTTTTTACTCAACACTTAAAGCATTGTTGGTTAAGGGCTTGTAAGTAAGCATTTCACTGTAAGGTTTACACCTGTTTTATTCGGTGCATGTGACAAATAACATTTGATTTGATATTGACTGACCTTTATGTCTTCAAGCAATGATGGACTGTCATCACTCTTTGCTTATTTGTGCTGTTCTTGCCATAATATGGACATGGTCTTTTACCAAATAGGGCTATCTTCTTTATACCACCCCTACCTTGTCACAACACAACTGATTGTCTCAAACGCTTTAAGGACAGAAATTCCACAAACTAACTTTTACAAATATTTATGACACCTTCGAATGCACTAGATAAATAAAGTGCATTCATTTCTAAATGGTTAAACCGATATGTATGAATTTACACTCATTTAAAAGGGGACATTTTGTAAAGGGAAAGAGAAAGGGGGGTACCTAGTCAGTTGTACAACTGATTGCATTTAGCTGAAATGTGCCTACCATATTTAACCCAATCTCTCTGAATCAGAGAGGTGCAGGGGGCTGCTTTAATTGTCATCCACATCATCAGCGCCCGACTGTCATGTAAAACATTTGATCTGAAATCCAAAATGCTGGAGTATATCGCCAAATTATAAGTTTTAGCTTCCCTGTCCAAATAAATACATAGGGGGGTGTATGACTATCCCAACAGTTTAGGTCTGATATACTAAAGAGTAGGTTGGGCTGCAGTGAAGGGGATCAGGGTTCCAAGCATTCCATAAGGAAGAGTCTGGATCCCAGGGCAGGAATGTGCAGCAAAAGGCTGGGGCTGGAGGTATGGTAGAGTAGAGTTCTGTAGATGTAAAAACAAACAGCTCATGGCTGCCATGCCGTGTCATCCTCACCCCCTGTTTCTCCTGGCCTGCGTGACTGATCTGAGTTCAGCCTGAGGATATAGCCGAGAGAGTCTGTGTGAGAGAGTGTCTCAGGTGCAGGGGCAGAGCAGGGTCAAACGAGGCGGGATTCTCTACTCAACATGTGGTTTTAATCATCAGCCTAGGCACAGGGGAGGTGCTGAACGTTTCCACAGCTAATGGGAATACGGGGTAACTCATCGCATTAGCCTCCCAGATGCTCTCTGTTGTTTGCATTAATAGCTGGGATTCGTGTGAACTGGGGAAGTTTGGGATTTTTGTGTTGCTACTGTCGCTACTGTACCTTTTGTACAGTACCTATTTGAAAATAGGTAGAAGGGCTTGTAGTGGTGGGGGTATTTTTGCACTGGCTGTATTTGTGTTGTTGCAATTGTATTGCTACTGGTATGCTCTGCCACAGTGGGAACATTTGTAAATTAACAGCATTTGCACAATGTTAAAGAAGGTATGGTGATCGTGAATGACAACAGGCATGACTGGTGCAAAAAGTGTTCATGAGTTCAGTTGTGAGCAGCCTTGAACAGTATTTGATGTGTGAATGAATGGGAGTCCCCTTGCCTGGAATGCACTGTAGGAAGTTGGAGAGCTGAGCACTTGATTGGATGTCTGCATGGTTGCACAATCATGAACAAAGTTTGCCTTGACTGAGGACTCATATCTTTGTTCCCCAACATGCAAACATGCTGGAAGTTGGGCATACCCACACACAACACAAATGGTGGAACAGGAGATTATGGGGGGGGGGGGGGGCTTTCATTTGGACCCAATTTTTGCTGAATGTAGATTGTAGTGAGCGGAGTGTCTGTCTGTCGCTTATTGTCATCCCATGGAAAACACTCTGGGGCAAATTATTTTTGGGCTTATTCATCCAGAACGGGCTATGAGTGGAAAGAGGACTCCAGTACACTTGAATAGGTCTGCTGCAAATAGAGGGGGGTCTAACGTCGGTGTATTCCTTACTTCCTATAAAACACACACACACACACACACACACACACACACACAGTAATTTCACATAAATTTAACAATTTACACAAGTATGATAATACTTATGCAGTAATTTTCTCTCAATGACTTTGGACAAGTAATCAGGACAAGTTATGTTTGCATTGTTTATACAACCTTTACAAAAAAATACATGAAAAAGTCATGTGTGAACACAACACACGTGTAAACAAATCACATGAAAAATATCACGATTCAACATTTTTTTTATTTTTATGTTTCGATAAGTGGACATGTGGTTTTCAAATGTGGTTTTCAGAAGTTTCACATGTTAATTTTTCACTTTTCAATCATGAAGGAAAAAAATCCTTCATGACCAGCGAGGACCGACCTTGCTTAGCTTCAGAGGCAAACCAGCAGTGGGATACAGGGTGCTATATAGCTGGAATGAATGTGCCAAAAGTTGCATTGAATGCAAAGGCCAGGGTAACATAACTAAAGAGGGAGACTTGTATTTAATCATGTTATCATTTGTTCTCACATTTCAAAATTATTTCCGTGCAATATTTTGTTTTGTTATCAATACTTTTGGGTTGATGGTTTGCTTTAAATATCATTATTTTTGTTTGCAATACTACAAATGTTGTTCTTGACTTCAGAAGATTTGCTTGATATTAATGGCACAAAAGTAACTCACTCACTAAAGGATTGCACCATATAATAATACTATTACTCTATAAAATATGTTTAACAGGCCTTCGTACAGCAGAACTATGCCATTGCCATTTGAACATGATCCATTATCCTGCCCCCAAAACATTTATTCTGTCCACTGTTCCGTGAATGTCGCGCAAAATCGCACCCTTATCCGGCATTTTAGATTTTTAGATGTGGTCACCCTTATTCCACCAGTGAAAACATTGTTTCTGCAACATGTTAACACCATCTTTTCACATGTGTAGACCTCTCGGCTACTGGCCCAACGCTCCCAACCGCCAGGCTACCTGCCACCCCCAACCATCTAAGCAAACGCTCCTAGTCGCCCAAAATTCAATTTTCGTGCAATTGATTTTCACATGTGAACTTGAAATTCCACATGCGAAAGTGAGATTTTCAAATGTGGAGTTTGTTTACATAAGAAACTTCAAATGATTTTCACATGTGAAAATGCAATTCCAACTTGTTAAAGTGAGATTTTCACGTGAATATTTTTAATGTGAAGCTGCATATCCCATTTACACATTTTTAACATGTGAAACTGAAATTCAAATGTGAGGTGAAAACAAGTTATTCTCCTCACATGTGAAAATGTGGTGTTAACATGTGAATTATAAATTGAATACATGTGAAAATACAGTTTTGTGTGAAATTTAAGCTCTTTCACATCTGAAAATGTCATTCTACATTTTTTGTAAGGTAATTCTTATAACAAAGCCAAATACTACATTGTAAAATCACAGGACTATGTAATTGTGTATGTGTGTGTGCGGGCCTCTAACCAGCTGGGCTGCAAAACGCTCTGCCTACAGACGGCTCCACTCCTACACGCTCAGACACTCTTATACAGTGATGAGTCACATGCCCCCTTCTTCTACATTTGTTCCCACTCCACCCTGTTGGGATACACCGACCACATACACACACACTCACCGAGGACATACCGGTACATACAGTGCCTTCACTCCTTCACACAGATATTTGTACACACAATTATACATTTCAAGTACATGATGATCTTTCTACACATTTGTTTCCATCACTGTGTCCTGACATTGAACCTAAGAAAGTTGTAGCATAGCCGAGCTCTTAAGAGAACAGCGACCTCTTTATGTCTATAGTTCAGCAAGAGGGCCAGTGTCAGCATCAGCATCAATGTCTCCCTGTATTCTCATCAAGTGGCTGCCAGTCAATAGGTGACCACAAGACACAGCAGCTTAAAGACATGCTCCGGAACATTGTCGACTACTAAGTATTTTTTTAAACCTCCTGCATTGGGCTGGATGTGTCAATGTGTGGTTAATACATGCATAATCTATGAGCAGAATTACTGTCTTAGCCACGAAATCTCTAGTTTGAAAGTGACAATTTTTATGGAATCTGTGCTGCGACATTTACCCTACATTTTCCCCCATGTGGGCCAGCCCCTTAGCAATTCGAGTTCTAGCCAATGAGCTTCAGTCCCTCACCATTTGAGTGACAGCTAGCAAGATGCACAAACAGCAGAGCGAGAGCGAGAGAGCAATTACATGGTGCACATATGTGACGTAGTATGTAATTTTCGGGGACGCTTGTGAGCGCTACTTTCAACTACTGGCTAAAAAGTATACAAAAGTACTGGAGAATCTCTTTAATGACCTGAGATGTAATGAAGGGAGACAAGAAGGGGAGCGGGATGGGGGATCAGTGTTTAAGAAACTCAATTAAAGAAGGAGGATGAGTTGAGAAAGGGAAGGCGATGGGCCGGAGGTAATTGTAGGGGAGTGAGCAGGATTTGGGAGGATGAGAGCTGGCAGAGCTGGCCACGGTGGTATAGAGCTGGCCACAGTGGGAAAACAGCATGGCCTAGTGGTGATGGACTGACAGAGAACTTGGACTCATCCTTCTCTTATGTTATAGAGGTAAAGCCAGTAGTGTTTCCAGACCATGTGATCTAACACCTACAGTGCCTTCAGAAAGTATTCTTACCCCTTGACTTATTCCGCATTTTGTTGTGTTACAGCCTGAATTCAAAATGTATTAAATATTTTGAAAATATTTTTAGAAAGTTTTGCAAATGTATTGAAAATGAAATACAGAAATATTAAATTTACATAAGTATTCACACCCCTGAGTCAATACTTTGTAGAAGCACCTTTGGCAGCGATTACAGCTGTGAGTCTTTCTGGGTAAGTCTCTAAGATCTTTCCACACCTGGGTGTGCAACATTTGCCTATTATTCTTTTGAAAATTCTTCAAGATCTGTAAAACTTGTTGTTGATCATTGCTAGATAACCATTTTCAGGTGGTGCCATAGATTTTCAAGTAGATTTAAGTCACAACTGTAACTCGGGCCACTCAGGAACATTCACTGTCTTCTTGGTAAGCAACTCCAGTGTAGACTTGGCCTTGTGTTTTAGCTTATTGTCCTACTGAAAGGTGAATTCGTCTCTATGGTGTAAAGCAGACTGAACCAGGTTTTTCTGTAGGATTTTGCCTGTGCTTAGCTCCATTCCATACTTTTTGTTATCCTGAAAAACTCCCCAGTCCTTAATGATTACAAGCATACCCATAACATGATGCAGTCACTGCTAGGTGTGAAAATATGGCAAATGGTACTCAGTAATGTGTTTTATTGGATTTGCCCCAAACATAACATTCTGTATTTAGGACAAACAAATGAATTGCTTTGCCACATTTGTTAGCATTGCTTTTAGTGCCTTGTTGCAAACAGGATGCATGTTTTGGAATATTTTTAATCTGTACAGGCTTCCTTCTTTTCACTCAGTCAATTAGGTTAGTATTTTGTTGATCCTTCCTTAGAGTTGACTGTGATAGGAAAAAACTAAACTGTTTTAAAGTCACCATTGGCTTCATGGTGAAAAATCCCTGAGCAGTTTCCTTCCTCTCCGGCAACTGAGTTAGGAAGGAGCCTGTATCTTTGTAGCGACTGGATGTATTGATACACCATCAAAAGTGTAATTATTAACTTCACCATGCTATATTTAATCCATTTTAAATTCAAGCTGTAACACAACAACATTTGAAAAGTGCTGGGGTATGAGTATTTTCTGAAGGCACTGTAGTTATAGGCCATAGACAGACAGTCCATCATCTTCATTCTATGCCAGGGGTGTCAAAGTCAAATGGACGGAGGGCCAAATAAAAAAATCAGCTACAAGACGAGGGCCGGACTGTTCGAATGTTCATTGAAAAATTTTTAAATGACGCATATAGTCTAGTGAACCTAATTGAACCTACTGAAAACCTAACAAATATATTACAATATGATCAGATAAATAAAGCAATATTTTCTTATGGCTCTGTCAGTAATCTTTAATTTTCAACAGACACAAAAGACAAATTTCCTTTATATAAATATCCCCATAACATGAACATTAAATGAAAGAAACCGGTATTCAAGGCACCATCAGTAGACTATATTTTCTATTTTAGCAAAAGTGGGCTAAATTTACTTCAAAGAAAAAACAATAATAGCAATTTTCTATCATCCACTCAACTGAAATATTTTTAAAATATAATTGGATTGAAATACAAAAAAATAAAGTGCAAAAATCTATTAATCAAAAACAACACTTTGTTTAAGGAGAAGTAACATGCAGTGAAAACAAATATTAAATTTTAACTTTTAAACTTGAACTGAGTAAAAACTCTAAATATGTGATTGCACAGTAATGTTCACTTGTTTGAGGTTGAGGGTGATACTTGGTGGTGTCCCATCTTTTCCACAAGTTCATCAATGTTCGGGGTAAGGCTCTGAGCTGAAGAAATCCTCAGAATTGAGTGGAGGTGTTCAGCAGTAAGTCGACTTCTGTGTGATGTTTTGTTCAGGTTCATCAAAGAAAACAGTTGTTCACACAGGTATGTGCTGCCAAACATAGACAACGTTTGAGCAGCCTGGATGCGCAGCTGGGGCATTGTGCCGGGGAGGAAACGGGCGAACTCCGCAGCACCCACTGCCGCATATTTTGCCCTCAGTGCATCATTGCATTGGAGGTCAATCAACTCCATTTGGAGGTTTGGTGGTGAGCTTTCCACGTCAACAGCAAATGGGTTACCGAGCAGTTCCAACCTGCTTTTTTGTGCTTCAAAGTCAGCAAATCGGCGTCGAAAGTCAGCGGCAAGCATACCTATTTTATCAGCCAACTGTGTGCTCGGGAACGCACTGGTAGAGAGCTTCTCTTTCATGGTCTGGCAGCTGGGAAAGTGGCTCAAATTTTCTTTCCGCATCTGCGTCTCCCACAGAGTCAGTTTGGTTTTAAATGCCTTCACTGTACTGTACATATCAGAGATGACACGATCCCGACCCTGCAGCTGCAAGTTTATTGCATTCAGATGACTCGTAATGTCACACAGAAAAGCCATTTCACACAGAAACATTTCGTCTCGGAGTTGTGTTGTGTCTTTCCCTTTGCTGTCCAAGAACAGACAAATCTCCTCACGAAGCTCGAAACATCTTTGAAGCACCTTTCCCTGGCTTAGCCATCGCACCTCTGTGTGATAAGGCAAATCACCATGCTCCGTTTCTAACTCCGTCAGAAATGCCTTGAACTGGCGGTGATTCAAACCTTTGGCTCTGATAAAGTTAACTGTGCGCGTGATGATGCTCATTACATGCTCCATTTTCAAGGCTTTACCGCACAACGCTTCCTGGTGTATGATACAATGATAAGCTGTCAGCTCACCTGTCGCGTTTTCCTCTTGCATCTTTTCCCGTATCTTCGCCACCAGTCCGCTCCTGTGTCCACACATCGCAGGTGCTCCGTCGGTTGTCAAACCCACGAGTTTTTCCCAAGGCAGCTCCATCTCATTTACACATCTTGACACCTCTTCATACAAATCATGCCCCGTAGTTGTGCCATGCATAGGACGTAAAGCCAAAAACTCCTCTGTCACGCTTAGGTTGGAGTCCACTCCGCGGATGAAAATTGACAACTGGGCAATGTCAGAAATGTCGGTGCTCTCATCCACAGCCAAGGAATATGCAATAAAATCTTTTCCCTTTTTCACAAGCTGCTCTTTTAGATTGATGGACAACTGGTCTACTCTCTCGGCAATGGTGTTTCTGCTCAGACTCACATTTAAAAAGAGTTGCCTTTTTTCTGGGCAAACTTCGTCACAAACTTTAATCATGCAGTTTTTGATGAAATCCCCCTCCGTAAATGGCCGGGCTGATTTAGCGATCTCTTCTGCCAAAATAAAACTGGCCTTGACAGCAGCCTGGCCTTGTGATTTGGCTTTTTTGAACAGAGCCTGTCGAGATTTGAGGCCTCGTTTTAATTCCTCTGCCTTTTGTAGCCTTTGTTCCATGTCCATATTCTTGTTTTTGTCCGCGTGTTTCGTTTCATAATGTCGTCTCAGATTATACTCTTTCAGTACCGCCACACTTTCTCCACACAGAAGACACACAGGTTTTCCAGCTACCTTCGTGAACATATACTCCGACTCCCACCTTGTTTGAAACCCCCGGTTCTCAGTATCCACCTTCCGTTTTGCCATTTTTGATGGGTATCTGAAAGTTAATTTTACTGTGATGCTGACGACTGCTGTGCCAATAAATATTGAAATGAAGCAGCCTACTGCTTGGTGCGTCACCTTTGCATTGTGGGAAATGTAGTATTGGTGCGTGTAAAAGATCTGCGGGCTGCCGGCTTGCTGCGGGCCGGTTCTAATAATAAATCAAGATCATCCCAGGGGCCGTAAAAAACCTTCTTGCGGGCCGGATGTGGCCCGCGGGCCTTGACTCTGACATATGTGTTCTATGCCCTTCGTTCAGATGGGGTATTTGTAGAGAAATCTACCTCATCTAATTTAGGCTAAACTCATTTACATAGGAGGCAGTGTGCTGATCTCTATTAGACCATACAAAGGATAACTTGTTATTGAAGTTGGGGCTGTTTGGACATTGACTTAATGATCAACTCTCCAGTCAGGATTTGAGTCATACAACAACATTTAGAAAACTTAACTGCATAGTAGTGAACAGATGCACACTGAAGAAAACAAGCAACATTCAGTGTTTTAATGATACATTATCTATGGGATATTTTTGTGGATTGTCATTCAAGTACTCATATCCCGGGGGACCATGGACTTTATTTCTATGACTTGTTGTTTACTTAATTCCTTGCAGATATCCAAGAATGTTACAAGGTGACCCTGCAACTGAACACAACACAGAACGGTGTGAAGAAGGCCAGTGCTGAGGATGCGGAGGAGGTGAGAAACTTAGAGAAAGGCCCGCTTCACTTTATCAGTCAAACTGTACACAATACAAAAATATGTAAACCGGATACCAGTTGTATGCCTTTACAAATACTCTATACATCTCACATAATGCACAAAATACTGTAGCAATCCTCACTTATATGAGCCACGTTACAATTCTCACCAAGTGGTTAAGCCTATTGGCGCGATGCGTAGGGTGTTTGCTTTTTACACCATTTGCTACATTGGTGTCAAGTGAGGAGAGAGGGGGGAGAGAGAGAAAGTAGCGGTTGTCTGGGAGAGATAGAGAGTGAGTGATGCGCAGAGAGAGTGAGAGAGAAAGTAGTTGTTGTCTGGGAGTGATAGATGAAGACAGACACCACATCAGTAGTCAGTTCAGCAATGGTAACACCATGTGCTCATCAGTGGGCTGCTGATAACAATGTCACCCAGTCCTTACATTACAAGTGGTTGCAATCAAATCACATGGTCACTGACAGTAATATTTATAGACAAGCTCTGAAAAATAACCACTGAAAATTTTGGTAGAAAGCAGTGTAGGTTCCTCAGAGGAGGAAGGGGAGGACCAATGTAAATAGTGAAACATTACAAAAGTATATTCACGTCACCAAATAACTGATTAAAACCCACTGTTTTGCAATTAAGGTCTACAGTAGCCTCAACAGCCTCTTCTGGCTACATTGACTTCAATACAAACCTAGGAGGCTCATGGTTCTCATCCCCTTCCATAGACTTACACAGTAATTATAACGGCCGGAGGACGGCCTCCAGCCTATCAGAGCTCTTTCAGCATGAACTGATATGTTGTCCATCCAATCAAAGAATCAGAGAATGAAAGCATAAGCTACAGCTAGCTAGCACTGCAGTGCATAAAGTGTGGTGGGTAGTTGACTCAATGAGAGAGAAAGACTATAGTTGAAAAGTTTTGAACAAATTAATGTTTTCAAAAAATATGGACAAGCAGCATAGAGAGAAAGAGCTAGCTATATTTTGTTGTATTTTTTTATTCTTAGTTAACCTTTCACTTACAGTACTTTGCTAGCTAATTTAGCCGACTCAACAACCTGACTCAGTTATGATATGAAGGTTTGGCTTGGAAAGGTTGTTTTGCCTGGTCACAACTGATGTTGTCCACTGAAGTCCAAAGAGCCAAGGGAAAAGGTGAGAGGAGGAGAGCAGGAATTGCGATGTGAGAAGGAATTACACAACGACCAAAGTGATTATGCTGTATGTGGCTGCTATGTAAATGAACTATGTGTGCGGGTGATCAGGGGTGTATTCATTCTGACGATTCTGTTGCAAAACATTTATTAAGCGTACGCAAACGCAACGAAATGGGGAAAGAAACACACCTTTCTATATAAGGTCCCACAGTTGACAGTGCATGTCAGAGCAGAAACTATACCATGAAGTCCAAGAAATCAAATCCAATCACATTTTATTAGTCACATGCGCCGAATACAAAAGGTGTAGACCTTACAGTGAAATGCTTACTTATGAGCCCCTAACCAACAATGCAGTTTAAAATATACAGATAAGAATCAGAAATAAAAGTAACAAGTAATTAAAGAGCAGCAGTAAAATAACAATAGTGAGACTATATACAAGGGGGTACCAGTACAGAGTCAATGTGCGGGGGCACTGGTTTGTTAAGGTAATATTTACATGTAGGTAGAGTTATTAAAGTGACTGCATAGATGATAACAACGGAGGGTAGCAGCGGTGTAAAAGAGGGGGTGGAGGGGGGCAATGCATATAGTCTGGCTAGCCATTTGATTAGGTGTTCAGGAGTCTTATGGTTTGTGGGTAGAAGCTGTTTAGAAGCCGCTTGGACCTAGACTTGGCACTCCGGTACCCCTTGCCATGCGGTAGCAGAGAGAGCAGTCTATGACTAGGGTGGCTGAAGTCTTTGACAATTTTTAGGGCCTTACTCTGACACCACCTGGTGTAGAGGTCCTGAGTGGCAGGAAGCTTGGCCCCAGTGAAGTACTGGGCCATACGCACCACACCACCCTCTGTAGTGCCTTGCGGTCGGAGGCCGAGCAGTTGCCATACCAGGCAGTGATGCAACCAATCAGGATGCTCTCGATGGTGCAGCTGTAGAACCTTTTGAGGATCTGAGGACCCATGCCAAATCTTTTGCCTCTCCTGAGGGGAACAGGTTTTGTTGTGCCCTCTTCACGACTGTCTTGGTGTGCTTGGACCATGTTAGTTTATTGGTGATGTGGACACCAAGGAACTTGAATCTCTCAAATTGCTCCACTACAGCCCCCTCGAGGAGAATGGGGGCGTGCTCGGGCCTCTCTTTCATGTAGTCCACAATCCTCTCCTTTGTCTTGATCACATTGAGGGAGAGGTTGTTGTCCTGGCACCACACGGCCAGGTCTCTGACCTCCTCCCTATAGGCTGTCTCGTCGTTGACGGTGATTAGGCCTACTACTGTTGTGTCATCGGCAAACTTAATGATGGAGTCGTGCCTGGCCGTGCTGTCATGAGTGAACGGGGAGTACAAGAGGGGACTGTGAGCACGCACCCCTGAGGGGCACCTGTGTTGAGGATCAGCGTGGTGGATGTGTTGTTACCTACACTTACCACCTGGGGGCGGCCCGTCAGGAAGTCCAGGATCCAGTTGCAGAGGGAAGTGTTTAGTCCCAGGGTCCTTGGCTTGTTGATGAGCTTTGAGGACACTATGGTGTTGAACGCTGAGCTGTAGTCAATGAATAGCATTCTCACAAAGGTGTTCCTTTTGTCCGTGTGGGAAAAGAGCAGTGTGGAGTGCAATAGAGATTGCATCGTCTGTGGATCGGTTGGGTCAGTGCTTCCCGTAGATCTCCAAGATATACTGAACAAAAATATAAAATGGAACATGCAACAATTTTACTGAGTTACATTTCTTATTAGGAAATCAGTCAATTGAAATTAATTAATTAGGCCCTAATCTATGAATTTCGCGTGACTGGGCAAGGGCATCCCAATATTGGGATGAGTTTCGATGTCCGCAGGTGTTATTAAAATGGTAAAATCCCCCAGGGCCCGATCTTCTGGGAATTCATCAAATAAAGTCTATCGGACATTTGGTTTCCGCGTTATAAATGTTTAATTATTGGACCTTTTTCTTCTGTACCAGCCGGTTCTCGTAAATGGAAAAGACTTGGAAGAAGAAACTCAGTGAGCACAGGTTTGGCCAAATGTACTTTTAGCCCAGAAACAATATGGCCTCGAGGCCTCATGCTCTTTGAGTTAATGCCCATTTTCTGGGATTAAAGGTCGAAATCTGTTAAGACGGGTTTCGGAGCTCTATGTGATTTCTGTGAGTTTCTGTTCTCACACACACACTGTCAATGCTCTTCTGCAAGTTGACAGTGTCCATTGCCGATGTATATCCATAAGGACTTCTATTGCGAAATGGACATACTGAATCAACATCAACAAGAAATTCTTACTTCCTATGATCAAACATGACAAATATACCTTATCGGTTGATTCAGGGCTTAACATAGTAATATATATAATTTGGTCGGTATATATGCCATTTGGACATGGTTCACTGACTTTTGGGTTTGGAACTGAAGTTCCTATGATTCTATATGGCAAATGGACATAACATCCTGATTTGGTACTTTCAATACGTATATATGCCATTTGGACATTTCTTATGCCATTTGGACATGGTTCATGCACTTTTGGGTATGGAAGCCAACTTCCTATGATCATATTTGGCAAAGGGACAAAACATAGGCCTTATGGACAAACTCAATAAAATAAGACAAATGTATGTTGATACGGTTTCTACATATGTATACTTGACACAAAAATCGACACAAAAAGCACTTTTTATGAGGTATTACATTTTTTAATTTTTTTTTGTTGATTTTTACAATTTCACCCTTGGTGATCTGACTTTGACCATTTCCCATATGAAAATCTACAGTGGAGTGCGCTCGCCCCCTATGGGATTTCTAGTTTCTTACACTTTAATGTTCCGGTTGCAATATGGTTTTGCACATTATTTTTGATATGATTCACTTTTATTTTTTTAAGACAGTTTATTATTACTTAATCTGACTGTTCTTAATTGATGATTACTTAAACATTTGGTAAACCTATAGATTTTACATGTAAACTGGTTTGTCTATGACAGATTTAAAAAATGTATCAATTGACCAATTTGGCACATTTGGGTAGACTTGATCCAAATATTTTCCAGTATTGCAATGCTTTACTGGATCAATCTGAAACGTTGCACACACACTGCTGCCATCTAGTGGCCAAAATCTAAATTTAGCCTAAACTGCAATATTATATTATGACCTTTCTCTTCCATTTCAAAGATGATGAAAAATGTTATTTTTTGGAAATGCATATTTTTTGCTTTTATCAGATCTATTATCTTTTACCAGATCTAATGTGTTATATTCTCCAACATTCACATGTCCATGAATTTCAAAGTGTTTCCTTTGAAATGGTATAAAGCATATGCATATCCTTGCTTCAGGTCCTAAGATACAGGCGGTTAGATTTGGGTACGTCATTTTAGATGAACATTTTTAAAAAGAGTGGCTGCGATCCCCATACAGGGATCGTACAGGGACAAACATCAGGGGAAGTTTCAGAGTGACAACTAAAAATACAACACTGTAACATTAAATATTCTTGAAAATGCAAGTGTCTTATACCCTTCAAAAGATTAGAATCTTGGTAATCAAACTATGTTTTCCAATTTAAAATAGCTATTACAGAGAACAAATCCCATGCTTTTGTTTGAGAAGAGCAATCAACAACAGAAACATTTTCCGCCATGACAGTTTTTACACATTCACATCTGAAGGTAAAATTATGACTTACATTCTGATATTTTGCTCTTATTTCTCTTCCTGAGTGTCCCATTGATCAAATGAAGTGCCGTTTTCTTTGATAAAATCCATTTTTATAGCCTAAATCGAAACATTTTGTAAACCATTTGTGCCGTGAATTCCATCTCTATCAATTTTTTTACAGAGCATTCGACGTGATTCCCCCCTGTAAACAATAGTTTATCTAGTCATGGTGGGTTTCAGTGCATTCCTCTGGATGTTTGCAACACAGCCAAACGTCATTGGTTTTTTTGCGCGGAGTATTGACCGAAGTGAGCTGATTTGAAGACAACGATAAATTACTACCTTACGCACCAATCATTTTAGCGAAGCCTCATTGATTGACTATATTTCTGCCCAATGACCACTGATCTTCTTGAAATCTAGCTGGGTAGATAGCCAATGAGTTTGGGTTGGACCACAATTCCTTGCTTGTAATCGCACGCGCAGGGAACTCCATTCTCGCCTTGACGATCAGAGGAGTTGCTGTAAGGCTTTTTACGCGCAGCTGTATTTCGGAAAGTTGTAGTTTCAACGATTTCATTGAAGATATCAAGGCGAATAAATAAGGTAAAGCGAAGTCAAACTCTAAAGTGAAAAAGTGAAAGTGAGACAGATTTTTAGTTTGAGGAATCTTGGAGTGTTATGATTCAAACGAACTGAGGAGCTGTTTCTGCAAGGACAGGACGTACTTCTGGACGGGTAAGTGCTAATGCCGTTTTATGAAATATAAAAATAAATATATATTATATATATAAAATAAATTAAAAAAAATAAATGTGTGGTTCATACAATGTAGGCTCATACAATACAAATATATTTTTAATGTTTTCTTTCACAGTGATAGCGACTCCGACTGGGAGCCCCCGGTGCCAAGCTGCCCGCTCTACCTGTGCCCCCAGTGGTGTTCATATGCCACAGTTCATTACTGCAGGCATGACTGTGCTTGTTCAGTTTGCCTCTGCTTTACATCAGAAAGAGACTGCTATGGGACATGGCACAGGCTACAAAATATTATGATGAGGACTTCCAAGAGGTGTACATTTTTTTTTTGTTTTATACTTATTTTCTAATATTTTTGGACATTGTGTGTGTGTGTTAGAATTGCTTTTTGATATGTTGTATACAGTTATTTGCACTGCTGTATATAGTTATAGGTCATTTCACCAATTCGGCCACTTGGGTACATTTGGGCAACTTGTGTTGGACACCTGGGTGACTTCATGCTAAATGTCATGTAGCTCACCCATTCCTGAAGTTAATAGTCTGAAACTTTGCATACCTCATCTCCAGCATCCTATGTGACGCTGTGGCTATTCTAGTACATGTGAAAGATGATGCTACAACAATAAAAAACAGAAAACGTATGCTCTTTCTTTCTCTTTTCTTCCACCAGATCTACTGTGTTATATTCTCCTACATTCAATTAACATTTCCACAAACTTCAGAATGTTTCCATTCAAATGATACCAATAATATGCATATCCTTGCCTCTGGGGCTGAGCTACAGGCAGTTAGATTTGGGTATGTCTTCAGGCGGAAATTGAGAACAAAGGTATGCAGCCATAACAGGTTAAGAGGGTTTTTAAGAACTATATAATGAAAATGTGTGTCGGTAAAGTAGAAACATAAAAAGTATGATAGATATATATATGTGTGTATGTGTGTGTGTATATATATATACTGCTCAAAAAAATAAAGGGAACACTAAAATAACACATCGTAGATCTGAATGAATGAA
Source organism: Oncorhynchus mykiss (assembly GCF_057628025.1). Classification (NCBI taxonomy): domain Eukaryota; kingdom Metazoa; phylum Chordata; class Actinopteri; order Salmoniformes; family Salmonidae; genus Oncorhynchus; species Oncorhynchus mykiss. The sequence continues at coordinate 10,830,352 of NC_143035.1, forward strand.
ATATTCTCATTAAATACTTTTTTCTTTACATAGTTGAATGTGCTGACAACAAAATCACACAAAAATTATCAATGGAAATCAAATTTATCAACCCATGGAGGTCTGGATTCAAAAGTGACCAAAACATCAGCCAGGAAGCATAGGAACGTAGGATAGGAAGTGGTCTGTAGTCACCACCTGCAGAACCACTCCTTTATTGGGGGTGTCTTGCTAATTGCCTATAATTTCCACCTGTTGTCTATTCCATTTGCACAACAGCATGTGACATTTATTGTGAATCAGTGTTGCTTCTTAAGTGGACAGTTTGATTTCACAGAAGTTTGATTTCACAGAAGTGTGATTGACTTGGAGTTACATTGTGTTGTTTTAAGTGTTCCCTTTATTTTTTTGAGCAGTGTGTGTATATATATATATATATATGTACACACCTACGTCACTTCCTGTTGAACACTAAATGAGGGAGAGCTCAATTTGTTGTTTTTGAAGTGTATAGGAAAGTTTCTTTGTAGCTAACTAACTTTTTAGTTTGATCCTGTGACGCAGTTGGCATCAGTTGCTGGGACTACTAGTCTCTGTCCAGTGATCCTGTCGACCAAGCCTGGGTCTGAGGAGCTACAGTGCCTTGCGAAAGTATTCGGCCCCCTTGAACTTTGCGACCTTTTGCCACATTTCAGGCTTCAAACATAAAGATATAAAACTGTATTTTTTTGTGAAGAATCAACAACAAGTGGGACACAATCATGAAGTGGAACAACATTTATTGGATATTTCAAACTTTTTTAACAAATCAAAAACTGAAAAATTGGGCGTGCAAAATTATTCAGCCCCTTTACTTTCAGTGCAGCAAACTCTCTCCAGAAGTTCAGTGAGGATCTCTGAATGATCCAATGTTGACCTAAATGACTAATGATGATAAATACAATCCACCTGTGTGTAATCAAGTCTCCGTATAAATGCACCTGCACTGTGATAGTCTCAGAGGTCCGTTAAAAGCGCAGAGAGCATCATGAAGAACAAGGAACACACCAGGCAGGTCCGAGATACTGTTGTGAAGAAGTTTAAAGCCGGATTTGGATACAAAAAGATTTCCCAAGCTTTAAACATCCCAAGGAGCACTGTGCAAGCGATAATATTGAAATGGAAGGAGTATCAGACCACTGCAAATCTACCAAGACCTGGCCGTCCCTCTAAACTTTCAGCTCATACAAGGAGAAGACTGATCAGAGATGCAGCCAAGAGGCCCATGATCACTCTGGATGAACTGCAGAGATCTACAGCTGAGGTGGGAGACTCTGTCCATAGGGCAACAATCAGTCGTATATTGCACAAATCTGGCCTTTATGGAAGGCAAGAAGAAAGCCATTTCTTAAAGATATCCATAAAAAGTGTCATTTAAAGTTTGCCACAAGCCACCTGGGAGACACACCAAACATGTGGAAGAAGGTGCTCTGGTCAGATGAAACCAAAATTGAACTTTTTGGCAACAATGCAAAACGTTATGTTTGGCGTAAAAGCAACACAGCTGAACATACCATCCCCACTGTCAAACATGGTGGTGGCAGCATCATGGTTTGGGCCTGCTTTTCTTCAGCAGGGACAGGGAAGATGGTTAAAATTGATGGGAAGATGGATGGAGCCAAATACAGGACCATTCTGGAAGAAAACCTGATGGAGTCTGCAAAAGACCTGAGACTGGGACGGAGATTTGTCTTCCAACAAGACAATGATCCAAAACATAAAGCAAAATCTACAATGGAATGGTTCAAAAATAAACATATCCAGGTGTTAGAATGGCCAAGTCAAAGTCCAGACCTGAATCCAATCGAGAATCTGTGGAAAGAACTGAAAACTGCTGTTCACAAATGCTCTCCATCCAACCTCACTGAGCTCGAGCTGTTTTGCAAGGAGGAATGGGAAAAAAATTTCAGTCTCTCGATGTGCAAAACTGATAGAGACATACCCCAAGCGACTTACAGCTGTAATCGCAGCAAAAGGTGGCGCTACAAAGTATTAACTTAAGGGGGCTGAATAATTTTGCACGCCCAATTTTTCAGTTTTTGATTTGTTAAAAAAGTTTGAAATATCCAATAAATGTCGTTCCACTTCATGATTGTGTCCCACTTGTTGCTGATTCTTCACAAAAAAATACAGTTTTATATCTTTATGTTTGAAGCTTGAAATGTGGCAGAAGGTCGCAAAGTTCAAAGTGGCCGAATACTTTCGCAAGGCACTGTATATTTATTTATTCAAATTCATATCATGAATTTCACATGAATTGCACTTTTACAACAAAGAACAACATTTGAAAAGAGCAACATTAAAACTCCAGATAGTAGGGGAGAGAAAGAGAGACAGAGAGAGATACAGTGATAAGAACATTGACAAATACTGGCCGATAATGTACTTCACCATACACAAACCAAGACATCAGAATAGGTCATTCTTGAAAATACTGGATTATGTAAGAAAAAAAGAACATCTAAACAGATCAATGAAAAATAGGAAAACAGTTGAACAGGGAGAAATGTTTACAAAAAACTATAACAGTAACTGCTTGCCTGCCTGTCTTTGAGAGAGGAACGAGAGAGAAAGGGGCTGAGAGAGGATGGATGGAGAGGAGCGAGCAGGGCTGGACTGGAGCCAGAGAAGCACGCTACCGCAAGCCAACACAGGCTCCCGGATGGCGCAAGCAGATCATTTGCTGAGAGAATGGGAGATGCAAACAGGGCTCAAATAAATCTCGGTGGGGTGCAGATTATCACCCCAATCTTTGAAACTGATCCTCCTTAGCTCTGATACGTCAACTAGGACAAACATGGAAATAGAAAGAATAGAAAGAGAGATTGCTATTACTATGACTACTACTATTACTCGCTGGGTAAAAAGGCAGATGACAACTGACAAATAAAGTTTGTGTGCATCAGGTGTGTGTGTTTGTGTACTTACATGTTGAAGTTTTTCCACTCGAATTCCTTCCGGTCTGCCGGAAAGCGTGGAACATGTGGGTTAATTGGCAATGGCTTCCTCTGAACGACCTTTCCGGTCTTGCGGCTCACTCCTGCTTTCGCTGTGCAGTTGGTTCATTCAGGGTTAATTTGAACCAGGATCCTGCACAACCCAACATAGAATATATTAAATCAGTTGAGGCATTGAAAAAATAACAATAAGAAATATCATTGCAATGTAACTAACAAATGCTAAATGTAAGTGTTGGATTAATGAATGTTACATTTTTACCTCTGGATCAGCGCCAAGGTTGTTGAGGCTGACTCCTGGTATTCGATGTTAAAAACATAGAACGTGCTGAAGAGCACAGAGAGGGCAGCAGCAAAGTTGGTCCAAAACACAGACCACTCTCCCCTCGATCGACACCATTCATTTTGAAGAACCCAATAGAGTATTTCCTGAAATACACAAAAGTAAGGGTGTTCGTGTATACTTACTAGATATCTTTAGATATGTACCACAATACTATAAATCAAATAAAAGGTATTACCAAACATGATCAGCCTTGGTGTGTCTGGCAAAGGAATTTACGCCTCGACATCAACCCGAGTTGCAGTGATCTAAAATCACAAAACAAATAAAAAATATTCAAATCATGTGTAATAATTAGAGGTCAACCGATTATGGTTTTTCATTACCAATACCGATTATTGGAGGACAAAAAAAGCCGATACCGATTAATCGGCTGATTTTTAAAATGTATTTGTAATAATGACAATTACAACAATACTGAATGAACACTTATTTTAACTTAATATAATACATCAATAAAATCAATTTAGCCTCAAGGAAATAATGAAACATGTTCAATTTGGTTTAAATAATGCAAAAACAAAGTGTTGGTAGAAGAAAGTAAAAGTGCAATATGTGCCATGTAAGAAAGCTTTTAACATGAGTCTTCAATATTCCCAGGTAAGAAGTTTTAGGTTGTAGTTATTATAGGAATTATAGGACTATTTCTCTCTCTACCATTTGTATTTCATATACCTTTGACTATTGGATCTTCTTATAGGCACTTAAGTATTGCCAGTGTAACAGTATAGCTTCCGTACCTCTCCTCGCCCCAGCCTAATCTCGGTAGTTGATAGGCTTGAAGTCATAAACAGTAGAGCTGCTGGCAAAATGCACGAAAGTGCTGTTTGAATGAATGCTTATGAGCCTGCTGGTGCCTACCATCGCTCAGTCAGACGGCTCTATCAAATCATAGACTTAATTATAACATAATATCACAGAAATGCGAGCCTTAGGTCATTAATATGGTCGAATCCGGAAACTATCATCTCGAAAACAAGACGTTTATTCTTTCAGTGAAATACGGAACAGTTCCGTATTTCATCTAACGGGTGGCATCCATCAGTCTAAATATTCCTGTTACATTGCACAACCTTCAATGTTATGTCATAATTACGTAAAATTCTGGCAAATTAGTTCGCAATGAGCCAGGCGGCCCAAACTGTTGCAAATACACTGACTCTGCATTCAATGAACACAAGAGAAGTGACAATTTCACCTGGTTAATATTGCCTGCTAACCTGGATAACTTTTTAGCTAAATATGCAGGTTTAAAAATATATACTTCTGTGTATTGATTTTAAGAAAGCCATTGGTGTTTATGGTTAGGTACACGTTGGAGCAACAACAGTCCTTTTTCGTGAATGCGCACTGCATCGATTATATGCAACGCGGGACACGCTAGATAAACTAGTAATATCATCAACCATGTGTAGTTATAACTAGTTATTATGATTTATTAAGTTTAATGCTAGCTAGCAACTTACCTTGGCTTCTTACTGCATTTGCGTAACAGGCAGGCTCCTCGTGAGGCTGGTGGTTAGAGCGTTGGACTAGGTAACCGTAAGGTTGCAAGATTGAATCCCTGAGCTGACCAGGTAAAAATCTGTCGTTCTGCCCCTGAACAGGGCAGTTAACCCACCATTCCTAGGCCGTCATTGAAAATAAGAATGTGTTCTTAACTGACTTGCCTAGTTAAAAAGATTAAATAAATGTGTTAAAAATATAGATATATTTTTTGGGGGCAAAACCGGCGTCCAAAATTACAGATTTCCGATTGTTATGAAAACTTGAAATCGGCCCTAATTAATCGGCCATTCCGATTAATCGGTCGACCTCTAGTAACAATACAGTATAAACACGATTCCTTACATCTGCCAAGTGGAACAGAGATTCGTCCTTCTCTTTGAAGTGGGTCATCAACAAAAGAATGTCAGCAGTGGCTGTTAGATCATCATTGAATCTGATGTAACCGTTGATTTCATTCAGCAGGCACTGGATCTCTCTCCTTACCTTGGTCTTTTGGTTTTTAAAAAAGTTGACAATTTCTCTTACCCTTGTTCAGGAGCGCTTGAGTCATGCGACTGTCAATCACGATGCCAGTGAGGGTATGGAAGTTGTTGCAGAGCCATACATAACCTGGTGAAAAGGAAAGGCCACTGGTCCTCCTCCAAGCATCAGTGACCTCCAGGACAAGTGTCCTATCCATTCTTCATTTTCTTTAAAAAAATACAAAGAAACAACTGTTAGGCAATGCACTGCACTCCATATCTGCACAAGAGGATAAACCAAGAATTTACTGAAACATTTGTTTTATTTTTATGTATTTGTCATTTCTGTCCCTTTTGTTGTATATGCCTCGCTTCCTCATAGCATAAACCATTTATTTTGAGGGCAAACAAATTAACTATTTACACAACATTTTTAACCTTGTGTGTATGTGTACACTCTTTGAAAAAAGGGTTCCAAAATGGTAATTTGTCTGTCCCCATAGGAGAACCCTTTTTGGTTCCAGGTGGAACCCAGAAGAGTTCTAACTGGAACCAAAAGGGTTATACATGTATACAAAAATGGATCTTCAAAAGGGTTCTCCTATGGGGACAGCTAAATAACCATTTTAGGTTCTAGATAGCACTTTTTTTCATAACAATTACAGTTGATGTCGGAAGTTTGCATACACCTCCGCCGAATACATTTAAACTCAGTTTTTCACAACATTTAATCCTAGTAAAAATTCCCTGTTTTAGGTCAGTTAGGATCACCACATTATTTTAAGGAAATGAAATGTCAGAATAATAGTAGAGTACCCACCCTAGTCACCCTAGGCAAACCCTAGACATACAAAAACTAGAGTACCCACCCTAGTCACACCCTGACCTAACCAAAATATATAGAAAGGGGGGTGAGCTGGACCCAAGGAAAGAAGCAAATATCCCAAAATACCCCTAAACTAGACTAGCCTACTTCAATACAGATAACTAACTAACCAAAAATACAGTGGGTGGTCCGCCCAGTTCTAACTAGTGTTTTTAACAAAGTTTACCTATGGGTAGTGTATGCCCCTGGGCGACTTGTCTTGGTTCCCCCTTTTCCCACCATCAAACACCATAACAAAAACAATACTCACAGGTGGGGACAAAGTGATATGGAGGTGCTCAAACAAAAGAGAGCTCAATACATAAAGAGCGCGAGATAGAGAGACATAGTAGGAGAGAGTGAAACACAGAGAGATCTACAGACGGATGGCATTGACAGAGAGATTGAGCTCCAGAGGAACCAACTGAATGGGTTTTTAAACCAAGGGAAAGGGGATGTGATAGGTTAATGGAAATAGGTGTATGGGTACCGTCGCCGCGAGACCCCGGACTGGGGACCGTCGCCGCGAGACCCCGGACTGGGGACCGTCGCCGCGAGACCCCTGGCTGGGGACCGTCGCCGCGAGACCCCGGACTGGGGACCGTCGCCGGAAGCTCTGGACTGTGGAGGCGCACTGGAGGCCTGATGCGTGGGACCGGTACAGGTGGCACCAGGCTGAAGACACACCTCTGGGCGAGTGCGGGGCACAGGATGTACTGGACTGTGGAGGCCTGATGCGTGGGACCGGTACTGGTGGTACTGGGCTGGTGACCCGCACCTCAGGGAGAGTGTGAGGAAGAGGCACAGGATGTACTGGACTCTGTGGAGGTGCACTGGAGGTCTGGAGCGTAGAGCTGGCACAATGCGTCCTGGCTGGATGCTCACTTTAGCTCGATAAGTGCGGGGCGCTGGCACAGGACGCACTGGGCTGTGGAGACGCACTGGGGATACTGCGCGTAATGTCGGCGCAGGATATCCTGGTTCGAAGAGGTGTACTGGAGACCAGGAGCACTGAGCCGGCACAACCCGTCCTGGCTGGATGCCCACTCTAGCGCGGCAAATGCGGGGAGCTGGAATAGAGCGCACCGGGCTATAAATGCGCACTGGAGACACCGTGCGCATCACTGCATAACACTGTGCCTGACCAGTCACACGCTCCCCACGGTAAGCACGGGGAGTTGGCTCAGGTCTAAACCCTGACTCCGCCAATCTTCCCGTGTGCCACCCCCAAAAGCTCCAATTATTTGGAGCTTCCTCTCGGGCTTCCATGCTAGCCGTGTCCCCTCGTATCGTCGCCGTTCCTCTTTCGCTGCCTTCGCCTGCTTCAATGGCGGGGTCTTGTCCCCTGCCATTACCTCCTCGCAGGTCCAAGATGTCCTCCACTCACTTTTCTCCCGGGACCAAGATCCCTGCTCCTCTTGAACACGCTGCTTGGTTCGTTGGTGGTGGGATCTTCTGTCACGTTTGTCGTAAAGATCGGACCAAGGTGCAGCGTGAGTAGAGTTCCACATAATTTCAATAAATAGAAACTTACTAAACAAAACAAATGAAACGTGAAGCTACTGATGTGCACTAATGCAACTACAGTGCCTTGCGAAAGTATTCGGCCCCCTTGAACTTTGCGACCTTTTGCCACATTTCAGGCTTCAAACATAAAGATATAAAACTGTATTTTTTTGTGAAGAATCAACAACAAGTGGGACACAATCATGAAGTGGAACGACATTTATTGGATATTTCAAACTTTTTTAACAAATCAAAAACTGAAAAATTGGGCGTGCAAAATTATTCAGCCCCCTTAAGTTAATACTTTGTAGCGCCACCTTTTGCTGCGATTACAGCTGTAAGTCGCTTGGGGTATGTCTCTATCAGTTTTGCACATCGAGAGACTGACATTTTTTCCCATTCCTCCTTGCAAAACAGCTCGAGCTCAGTGAGGTTGGATGGAGAGCATTTGTGAACAGCAGTTTTCAGTTCTTTCCACAGATTCTCGATTGGATTCAGGTCTGGACTTTGACTTGGCCATTCTAACACCTGGATATGTTTATTTTTGAACCATTCCATTGTAGATTTTGCTTTATGTTTTGGATCATTGTCTTGTTGGAAGACGAATCTCCGTCCCAGTCTCAGGTCTTTTGCAGACTCCATCAGGTTTTCTTACAGAATGGTCCTGTATTTGGCTCCATCCATCTTCCCATGAATTTTAACCATCTTCCCTGTCCCTGCTGAAGAAAAGCAGGCCCAAACCATGATGCTGCCACCACCATGTTTGACAGTGGGGATGGTGTTTTCAGGGTGATGGGCTGTGTTGCTTTTACGCCAAACATAACGTTTTGCATTGTTGCCAAAAAGTTCCATTTTGGTTTCATCTGACCAGAGCACCTTCTTCCACATGTTTGGTGTGTCTCCCAGGTGGCTTGTGGCAAACTTTAAACAACACTTTTTATGGATATCTTTAAGAAATGTCTTTCTTCTTGCCACTCTTCCATAAAGGCCAGATTTGTGCAATATACGACTGATTGTTGTCCTATGGACAGAGTCTCCCACCTCAGCTGTAGATCTCTGCAGTTCATCCAGAGTGATCCTGGGCCTCTTGGCTGCATCTCTGATCAGTCTTCTCCTTGTATGAGCTGAAAGTTTAGAGGGACGGCCAGGTCTTGGTAGATTTTCAGTGGTCTGATACTCCTTCCATTTCAATATTATCGGTTGCACATTGCTCCTTGGGATGTTTAAAGCTTGGGAAATCTTTTTGTATCCAAATCCGGCTTTAAACTTCTTCACAACAGTATCTCGGACCTGTCTGGTGTGTTCCTTGTTCTTCATGATGCTCCCTGCGCTTTTAACGGACCTCTGAGACTATCACAGTGCAGGTGCATTTATACGGAGACTTGATTACACACAGGTGGATTGTATTTATCATCATTAGTCATTTAGGTCAACATTGGATCATTCAGAGATCCTCACTGAACTTCTGGAGAGAGTTTGCTGCACTGAAAGTAAAGGGGCTGAATAATTTTGCACACCCAATTTTTCAGTTTTTTGATTTGTTAAAAAAGTTTGAAATATCCAATAAATGTCGTTCCACTTCATGATTGTGTCCCACTTGTTGTTGATTCTTTATAAAAAAATAAAGTTTTATATCTTTATGTTTGAAGCCTGAAATGTGGCAAAAGGTCGCAAAGTTCAAGGGGGCCGTATACTTTCGCAAGGCACTGTATACATAGACAAGATCCCACAACACAAATGAGGAAAATGGCTACCTAAATATGATCCCCAATCAGAGACAACGATAAACAGCTCTCTGCTTCTCTGATTGGGAACCATATCAGGCCAACATAGACATACAAAACCCCCTAGACATACAAAAACTAGAGTACCCACCCTAGTCACACCCTGACCTAACCAAAATATATAGAAAAACAGAGATATCTAAGGTCAGGGCGTGACAGAACCAGCCATAGTCAATTATCAACTTTTAATTTCCAGCAAGGGAAAAATGTTATACATTTTTTTCTCTTACTCGTACGGTGGAATAATTGTTACTAATTGACACAAGAAGGAGCACTACATCATTTGTGGGGGACAACATGCTTACTGTACACTTGTTTTGTCACCATGAAGATATGAATAATCTGCTTGGACTGGCCGACCAAGAAGTTAAGACGGAGCTGGACCTGAATTCGGCAAGTTTGCTGTATCCTGGGCACATGTACACATGACAGTCCTCATACAGAGATTTTTCAGATGCCCAGCTTAAATCAGGTTGCAGACCAGTTAACTCGGCCTAAGGCCCCTAGACTTTGCGAGTGCAACAATATTAGCAGGCTAGTTATTTGGTTTCATAACACGTTCATGGCTGCTACTTGTTCACAAAAAGCTTAGTGTGTGTGACCCTACTGACTGAGAGTCAAGCCTGGAGAGAGGAACCTGATTCATTTGTTGAAGGTGTGTGTCTGAATGAATGGTTATAGAAAGATTCCATTCGCAGAATTTTAAAGCATTTGTTCTCTCTAGGAATTCCCATATGTACCTCCTAGCTTAAACTATTAAACCTTAATAGGAATACACTGTAGTGAACCAATCATTTTTCTGCCATAATCAGATTTTCATTCATTCAATGATTTACAGTCAGATTTAACGCTCACCTGACAGATATCATTGTGCAAAACCCTCATCTCCTTGGCCCATTCCAAACACACACTGTGGTCACACGTCACATCATGTCAAAAGCTTTATCCAGAGACCTAGTGCCCCACCCATCATTCCTCTGATACACCCTGGTGCTGCTTACAACTAAATCCTCTGCACATGTTCCCCAGCCCTCCCTCCCTGCATTACAGCTGGTCACCATGTCACTAGTACAGTGGAACTGTAGCTAATGTTACTAGTGACAGTGTTGAGGATTGGCTAGCCCATCCCCAGCCCTAGCCCCATACCCAGCCCCTCCCTAGCCCCAGCCCCATACCCAGCCCCATCCCTAGCCCCATCCCCAGGCCCGTCCTCCGGCCTGTCCAATGTGGGCTATATGTAGGGAGGCCGCAGCAGTGGGGACTAGTGGATGGGACAGCTCAGTGGCTGGCCAGTGAGGAGGCCCTAACAGTGGGGGCTAGTGGATGGGACAGCTCAGCTCAGTGGTTGGCCAGTGAGAAGACCCTAGCAGTTGGGGCCAGGGATGCGTTTCAAGAATTTGTCACATGCACAAGTACAGTGAAATGCCTTTCTTGCATGCTCTAACCCCAACAATGTAATAATATATAACAATGTGATACTAAAAATAACAAGGTAGAACAAAAACATATACAAATAAGAATAAGACGATAAAGTAAGTAAGGATAGCATATACAGTGCCTCGCGAAAGTATTCGGCCCCCTTGAACTTTGCGACCTTTTGCCACATTTCAGGCTTCAAACATAAAGATATAAAACTGTATTTTTTTGTGAAGAATCAACAACAAGTGGGACACAATCATGAAGTGGAACGACATTTATTGGATATTTCAAACTTTTTTAACAAATCAAAAACTGAAAAATTGGGCGTGCAAAATGATTCAGCCCCCTTAAGTTAATACTTTGTAGCGCCACCTTTTGCTGCGATTACAGCTGTAAGTCGCTTGGGGTATGTCTCTATCAGTTTTGCACATCGAGAGACTGACATTTTTTCCCATTCCTCCTTGCAAAACAGCTCGAGCTCAGTGAGGTTGGATGGAGAGCATTTGTGAACAGCAGTTTTCAGTTCTTTCCACAGATTCTCGATTGGATTCAGGTCTGGACTTTGACTTGGCCATTTTAACCTTTCTGATCTCCCCATCCCGGATCCGGGTTCGTGAATACAGACTCAAGCTCATTACCATAACGCAACGTTAACTATTCATGAAAATCGCAAATGAAATGAAATAAATATGCTAGCTCTCAAGCTTAGCCTTTTGTTAACAACACTGTCATCTCAGATTTTCAAAATATGCTTCTCAACCATTGCAAAACAAGCATTTGTGTAACAGTATTGATGGCTAACGTAGCATTTAGCATTAGCATTCAGCTGGCAACATTTACACAAAAAAACAGAAAAGCATTCAAAAAAATAATTTACCTTTGAAGAACTTCAGATGTTTTCAATGAGGAGACTCTCAGATAGCAAATGTTCAGTTTTTCCTGAAAGATTATTTGTTTAGGACAAATCGCTCCGTTTTCTGCGTCACGTTTAGCTATGAAAAAACCCCTGTATCCAGGATTGTGTAAATCTATCAGCAAGCTCATTAGCATAACACAACGTTAACTATTTATGAAAATCGCAAATGAAATGAAATAAATATGCCATCTCTCAAGCTTAGCCTTTTGTAAACAACACTGTCATCTCAGATTTTCAAAATATGCTTCTCAACCATAGGAAAACAATAATTTGTGTAAAAGTAGCTAGCTAGAGTTAGCATTTCGCGTTAGCATTTAGCGTTAGCATTAGCGTTAGCATCCAGCACGCAACATTAACAAAAACATAAAAGCCTTCAAATAAAATCATTTACCTTTGAAGAACTTCTGATGTTTTCAATGAGGATACTCTCAGTTAGATAGCAGATGCTCAGTTTTTCCAAAAAGATTCCTTGTGTATTAGAAATAGCTCCGTTTTATACATCACATTTGGCTACCAAAAAAAATCCATAAATTCAGTCCTCAAAACGCAAACTTTTTTCCAAATTAACTCCATAATATCGACTGAAAACATGGCAAACGTTGTTTAGAATCAATCATCAAGGTGTTTTTCACATATCTCTTCATTGATACATCGTTCTTGGACACATGCTTTCTCCCCTGAATCAAATGGTAAAGTAGAAGCAGCTGGCAATTGCGCACCGAATTCGACGCAGGACACCAGGCGGACACTTGGAAAATGTAGTCTCTTATGGTCAATCTTCCAATGATATGCCTACAAATACGTCACAATGCTGCTAAGACCTTGGGCGAACGACAGAAAGTGTAGGCTCATTCGTTGCGCAATCACAGCCATATAAGGAGAGAATGGAAAACAGAGCTTCAGAAATTCTGCTAATTCCTGGGTGATGCATCATCTTGGTTTCGCCTGTAGAATGAGTTCTGGGGCACTTACAGACAAAATCTTTGCAGATTCTGAAACTTCAGAGTGTTTTCTTTCCAAAACTGTCAAGTATATATGCATAGTCGAGCATCTTTTCGTGACAAAATATCGCGCTTAAAACGGGAACGTTTTTTATCCAAAAATGAAATAGCGCCCCTAGAGCTCTAACAGGCTAACACCTGGATATGTTTATTTTTGAACCATTCCATTGTAGATTTTGCTTTATGTTTTGGATCATTGTCTTGTTGGAAGACAAATCTCCGTCCCAGTCTCAGGTCTTTTGCAGACTCCATCAGGTTTTCTTACAAAATGGTCCTGTATTTGGCTCCATCCATCTTCCCATGAATTTTAACCATCTTCCCTGTCCCTGCTGAAGAAAAGCAGGCCCAAACCATGATGCTGCCACCACCATGTTTGACAGTGGGGATGGTGTGTTCAGCTGTGTTGCTTTTACGCCAAACATAACGTTTTGCATTGTTGCCAAAAAGTTCAATTTTGGTTTCATCTGACCAGAGCACCTTCTTCCACATGTTTGGTGTGTCTCCCAGGTGGCTTGTGGCAAACTTTAAACGACACTTTTTATGGATATCTTTAAGAAATGGCTTTCTTCTTGCCACTCTTCCATAAAGGCCAGATTTGTGCAATATACGACTGATTGTTGTCCTATGGACAGAGTCTCCCACCTCAGCTGTAGATCTCTGCAGTTCATCCAGAGTGATCATGGGCCTCTTGGCTGCATCTCTGATCAGTCTTCTCCTTGTATGAGCTGAAAGTTTAGAGGGACGGCCATGTCTTGGTAGATTTTCAGTGGTGTGATACTCCTTCCATTTCAATATTATCGCTTGCACAGTGCTCCTTGGGATGTTTAAAGCTTGGGAAATCTTTTTGTATCCAAATCCGGCTTTAAACTTCTTCACAACAGTATCTCGGACCTGCCTGGTGTGTTCCTTGTTCTTCATGATGCTCTCTGCGCTTTTAACGGACCTCTGAGACTATCACAGTGCAGGTGCATTTATACGGAGACTTGATTACACACAGGTGGATTGTATTTATCATCATTAGTCATTTAGGTCAACATTGGATCATTCAGAGATCCTCACTGAACTTCTGGAGAGAGTTTGCTGCACTGAAAGTAAAGGGGCTGAATAATTTTGCACGCCCAATTTTTCAGTTTTTGATTTGTTAAAAAAGTTTGAAATATCCAATAAATGTCGTTCCACTTCATGATTGTGTCCCACTTGTTGTTGATTCTTCACAGAAAAATACAGTTTTATATCTTTATGTTTGAAGCCTGAAATGTGGCAAAAGGTCGCAAAGTTCAAGGGGGCCGAATACTTTCGCGAGGCACTGTACAGGGTCAGTTCCAGTACAATATTTACATCCCAAAGCAGGGATACTGTAGTGAGGTAGATATTTATATTTTATATTTAACCTTTTATTTAACTAGGCAAGTCAATTTAAGAACAAATTCATATTTACAATGACGGCCTACCCCGGCCAAGCCCATGACGACGCTGGTCCAATTGTGTGCCGCCCTATGGGACTCCCAATCACAACCGGTTGTGATACAGTCTGGAATCGAACCAGGGCCTGTAGTGACACCTCTAGCACTGAGATGCAGTGCCTTAGACCACTGCGGCACTCGGGGGCCCTGTATAGGGGTAAGGTGACTAGGCATCAGGATATATGATAAACAGAGTACAGCAGCATATATGATGATTGTATGTTCCTGTGTATCTCAGTTGGTAGAGCATGGCACTTGCAGCACCAGGGTTGTGGGTTTGATTCCCACAGGGGACCAGTATGAAAAAAGTATGAAAATGTATGCACTCACTACTAAGTAAGTCGCTCTGGATAAGAGTGTCTGCTAAATGACTAAAATGTAAAAGTGTGTGTGTGTGTGTGGATATAGTCAGTATAAATGTGTGTGCATATTATGTGTGTGTGAGCAAATTGAGTGAGTGTGTGTATGTGTGTTGGGATATCAGTGTGTGTAGTGTGTAGGGCCCTGTGAGTGTGCATAGACACAGTGCAAAGTAAGAATCAAATACAAAGGTCAACTCAGATAGTCTGTGTAGCTATTTAGCAGTCTTATGGCATGGGGTTAGAAACTGTTCTGGAGCCTGTTGATGTCAGACTTGATGAACCGGTACCGCTTGCCATGCGGAAGCAGAGAGAACAATCAGTGGCTTGGGTGGTTGGAGGCTTAACGATTTTCCGACCCTTCCTTTCACACTACCTGATATAGAGGTCCTGGATGGCAGGCAGCTTGGTCCCAGTGATGTACTGGGCTGTCCACACCACCCTATGTTGCACCATGCGATCGAGGGCGGTGCTGTTGCCATACCAAGCAGTGATGCAGCCAGTCAACATGCTCTTAATGGTACAGCCGTAGATCTTTTTGTGTATTGGAGGGCCCATGCCAAACCTTTTTTGACCTCCTGAGGGAGAAGAGGCGCAGTCATGCCTTTGTCACAACTGTGCATGTGTGTGTGGACCATTTTAAGTCCTTAGTGATTTGGACACTGAGGAACTTGACCTGCTCCACGGCAGCCCCATTGCTGTAGATGGGGGCATGATCACCCCGCTGTTTCCTGTAGTCCACGATCAGTTCCTTGGTCTTACTTAGGCCCTAGCAGTGGGGGCCAGTGAGGAGGCCCTAGCAGTGGGGGCTAGTGAATGGGACAGCTCAGCTCAGTGGCTGGCCAGTGAGTAGGCCCTCATCAGCATTCGAGGCATGCTGTCACCTGTGTGGAGGATGGGAGGGAAAATAAATGAGTCTGCAAATTCACTGATTTGGTGCAGAGAGGCAAGTGAGGGGGATAATAGCTTCTGTAGAGATGGAATGAATGAAACTGGTTAAAAGAGGGGGATACTTGGGAGGAAGAGGCCTGATGGAAAAGTTGAATATATTAGGTTATCATTGTGCAAAGCTGAATCTAGTTTGTAGCTCAAATGTGATTCCAATGTCATACTTGTGTGATTTGGTCTATTTAGTTGTCATTACTTGTTATTTGACTGTTCAAGTTTGAAATAGGAATGTTTCTAATGAATACTGCATGCTGTTTGTTGACTCATGATAAGTCATTCATAGACTCATCATTCAACCGTGTGTGCGTGTGCTTTTGCAGTGTGTTCGTGTGTGCTTGCGTCTGTGAACACTGCATGCGTGTGTGTACGTGTATGTGTGACTGCATTTGCGTGCATGTGTGCGTGCTGTGCTTTCGTTTGTGTGTGTGTGTGTGTGTGATGAGTGACCTGCCAGTGTTGCCGAGGCCGTCCTCCTAGCTGCCATTATTAGACAGAGGGGTCAGCTGAGAGGGCAGGGGGCACCCTCAGCCCTGCTTGTGTCAGTTGACCTGCCTGTCAGCACTGCCATGTGGGAACAGAGCTGCCGAAGCAAAACTCCCTTATCATCTCCCTGATAACATATTCAGACTCATGCAGCGACACATCTACATGTCTGGTTAAAGTACGGAACAGCAATGACAAAACATCTACAAGCATTAATTTGAAATGTATTTATTCAGCCTTTATTTAACTAGGTAAGTCGGCTACGAACAAATTCTTATTTTACAATGGCGTCCTGCCCCGGTCAAACCGTCCCCTAACCCGGACGACGCTGTAATAATTGTGCACCGTCCTATGGGACTCCCGATCACGGACGTCTGTGAAACAGCGCAGGATCGAACCAGGGTCTGTGGTGACACCTCTAGCACTGAGATGCAGTGCCTTAGACCGCTGCGCCACTTGGGAGCCCTTTTTTACAGGACGACAGATGTGTTTAGCCTGCATGCTTCTGTGAGTGTAGCGTGTCTATTATACACAGATCAGGACAAAGAACCCGCTGGCGCCTTGATCATCAATGCAATTTTGTCAAGCACTTTTTGTGACCTTGCGTCAGGCAGTCTAAGGCACTCCATGGCCTGCTCTAAAGGCTGCCCTCTGCTGTCTCTTAAGGGTCTGTGCGGGTTAAGCTGTGGCAATACACTCAACAGCTCGAAGGTAGGAAAAGCCTCCCTCTCTCTGTCAGATCTAACTGCCGCTTTGAATAATACATACGTAGTGTGTAAGAATCAATAGCTGCCAACGTCCTTATATCATTTCATACAGTTACAGTCTTTAGGCTACCAGTCTGTCCTGTATGAGCCTGGAACATAGTGATTACTCCTCCTCTCCTGTCACTATGTATTGGTTGAGTTTTCATTTCTCTTCACTATGATCCCATTGTTTGTCATGTTTAGTAGATCTTTGACAGTCCAGTTTATACTCTGTCTTTTCTCCATTGGTTCTGCGGGGCACCGGTGACTGTTTGCACAACAAATATCAGTCAGTCAATGCTGGTTAGCAAAGAGGTCGACAGAAAGCGAGCCCAACGGCTGTATTACTCAACCTGTTCCATCGCAGATGAATGTTGCCTTGATTAATTTTAAATGTTGCTACAACAATGGCCATGTTTACGTGCACACCAATATCCTGTTATTAGTCGGGATACTCAAGTATTCTGTTTTTGAGTGGATGCATATAAACATCATATCCCGTTTACAATAACCCAAAATAAGCTCGTATCCCAGTTTTGAGGAACCCAAATAAAATCCCTGGGATAGGCTGAACTTAAACAGGATACTGTGGCATGTAAACTGTTGTTTTTCGCAGTCTGTGCAAGCTGTTTCATATACTATCACCAAGTGTGGACACTGACTGTGTTTCTCGGGAACAGGAGTGGAGAAATATGATACATTTATTTATTTAATCTTGAGGAAATGTGAATGCGTGCTTAGCTTTTTTTCAGCGACATAAATGCTGACCATATTTAACTTTCAACCAGGATATGCATCCAAGATGAACTGAAATACTATCATAAACATGTTTGATTGTTTTCACAGCTTTTCATTTCTGTAAAACCGGTCGAGAAACTGATGTCATTTGGACATTTTGCACTGAAAATCTTCCCTAAACATCTTTACTCCGTGGGAGAGAAGTAGGAATGAAAGAGAACTTTACTGATGTCAACTATATTGTTGATGATGCATTCATTCTATCGATTTATGACATTATTCTGGTGAGCAAGGCTTTATTTAGTGTTCTAGAGCATCAATAAATGACCGAAGATAAATTTCCTGTATCTAAATAGCCTACCTAATGTCGGAAATGATAAGCAGAAAAAGTTTTGGATCTATTTCATCCTGTGTGTCCTTCCTACAGAACTCTGGGGAGGAGGGAGTGTCACAGGTACGAGTGACCACAAGGAGGAGCCCTCAGAAGGTGGAGCGTGTGTCGGTGCTGGTGAGCTGCTCCCACATCGAGACACCAAAGGTCAGTCACCCAGGGGTCAAATGAACGCTCCATAACGTAAAAGAGCCCAAAAAAGTTTCACCCAATCAGTGTCTCTCTCACATATCCTCTCTCAGCCTGCTCAACGAGTCATCACAGGGCTGCCCTTAATGTCCTGAGATGTTTGTTATTTTTCATTAAGCTCAGTGACCTTATGAACATATTTATAATCAGAGGGCATTACAGCGCATGCATCACACGGACTCACAGAACTATCCCAGCGACTCAAATCAGTGATATCAGTTGTGATGACACAACCACCACAGCCTTTAGTACAATTCATCCTAATGTTGATATGAGAATATTCAGAATTGTTGTAGATTTTGCGGATGTGGATTTCTGAAATTCGACATATATTTAGCATTTTCGATATTTGGGAAGGTTGAGGCTGAAACATTGCTTAGTTTGGGTTCATTATGTCAAAAAAGGAAGTGGCAAGCATGTTGACAGCTGTTTCAACTCAATATGTCAACACTGGGCAGATAATGGGGCCTGGTATTTCATGGTATTTAGCGTCTTGAAACTTGGCATGCTGTCATATTTTCAAATGTATGTTTGTCAGTTTAGACTATGTAAATCATGCATGTATGATGCATGTATGATGAATCATCAAAGATTGACAATATGATTATACTGTATATCACTCTCTTTTCTGTATACATTAATGATGTTGCTCTTGCTGCTGGTGATTCTCTGATCCACCTCTACGCAGACAACACCATTCTGTATACTTCTGGCCCCTCCTTGGACACTGTTAACTAATCTCCAGACGAGCTTCAATGCCATACAACTCTCCTTCCGTGGCCTCCAACTGCTCTTAAACGCAAATAAAACTAAATGCATGCTATTCAATCGATCACTGCCCGCACGTCCAGCATCACTACTCTGGACGGCTCTGACTTAGAATACGTGGACAACTACAAATACCTGTGTGTCTGGTTAGACTGTAAACTCTCCTTCCAGACTCACATTAAGCATCTCCAATCCTAAATGAAATCTAGAATCGGCTTCCTATGTCGCAATAAAGCATCCTTCACTCATGCTGCCAAACATACCCTCGTAAAACTGACCATCCTACCGATCCTCGACTTCGGTGATGTCATCTATATAGTAGCCTCCAACACTCTACTCAACAAACTGGATGCAGTCTATCACAGTGCCATCCGTTTTGTCACCAAAGCCCCATACACTACCCACCATTGCGACCTGTACTCTCTCGTTGGTTGGCCCTCGCTTCATACTCGTCGCCACATCCACTGGCTACAGGTTATCTACAAGTCTCTGCTAGGTAAAGCCCCGCCTTATCTGAGCACACTGGTCACCCGCGCAGCACCCACTCGTAGCACGCGCTCCAGCAGATATATCTCACTGGTCACCCCCAAAGCCAATTCCTCCTTTGGTCGTCTTTCCTTCCAGTTCTCTGCTGCCCATGACTGGAACGAATTGCATAAATCTCTGAAGCTGGAGACTCACATCTCCCTCACTAGCTTTAAGCACCAGCTGTCAGAGCAGCTTACAGATCCCTGCACCTGTACATAGCCCATCTGTAAACAGCACATCTATCTACCTACCTCATCCCCATACTGGTATTTATTTATTTATTTTGCTCCTTTGCACCCCAGTATCTATACTGCCGATCTACCATTCCGGTGTTTAATTGCTATATTGTAATTACTTCGCCACCATGACCTATTTATTTCCTTAACTTACCTCATTTGCACTCACTGTATATAGACTTTTTGTTTTATTTTGTTCTACTGTATTATTGACTGTATGTTTTGTTTATTCCATTTGTAACTCTGTGTTGTTATATGTGTTGAATTGCTACTCTTTATCTTGGCCAGGTCGCAGTTGCAAATGAGAACTTGTTCTGAACTAGCCTACCTGGTTAAATAAAGGTGATATAAAAATAAAATAAACTGTCATTTGTAGTGGGCCACGATACCTTAGAATGCAGGGTTGTGACTCACCTGCTATCACACAGCCTCTGTGTCTGTCTTTCAGGGAAGGAGGGAGGGAAGGGCAGGCCTCCTGTCCATGTTCCCTACTACAACAGTACAGTACCATGGCATGCCTTGTTTTCACATGCCTTCCCAATCACAACATGCCCAGCGGCACATGGCAGCAGAATGCCCGCAGATGCTGGCTTTTCAGCTGAGCCGAGAACTAGTGCAAGGGGCGGGGGGAGGGGAGGGGGCTGCTGCCTGGGTTGAGACACGGTGATACAGGATCACTGTGCTCGTATGATAATGTAATATCTGCATAACACCACTGTGACAGTACAGTTGGACTCAATGGTGCTCAGTGAAGAGCTGGGTCTGGATAATAAGGAGATGGGTGTGTATAGTGTTGAGTTCATCTCTCTCGCATGGAGAGAGGGAGGGAGCCGAGGAGGTGGCAGGGGAGGGTAGGGATGGAGTGAATGAGCGAGCGAGGGAGGAATAGAGGGAGAGAGTGGGGGAGGATGGAGAGAGCGAGGCGAGGGCCGCTGCAGTGCAACGCGCAGTCAGAGCTGGAACGGACACCCAGAGCTCAGCCTACCTCGGGTTGCCATGGAAACCACATTCCTCCTCCTGCCTGCATCCCTACAGACTGTTCTGACTCTCTCTCTCTCTCTCTCTCTCTATTTTTCATTCCTTCTTTTGCATCTCTCTTTTATTCCCAGTCATACTATAGACACAAAAATGCATATTAAAAGATGTACATCTACAAATGATGCTGTATTTAGCATGGATCACATGATTTAGATACATTGCTTTGCTGCAGAGAATTAAATGCATAAATATACAGATGTGATTCTGCATTCTCATACATGGATACACACTCGTCATTAATTCTCTCCATCTTTCTTTCTTCCTCCCTTCTTTTCTGCAGCATGCTACAGTCATTGCATTTCTTGACACTCACAAGGTGCCTATCTCTCTCCTGTGTATTTTGCCATATTCTGTCACTTAGCACCCCCCCTCTCTGTCTCTCTGCTTCTAGCCTGTCTCCCCTCACCTCCCATTCATCAATCCCCCATCACAGCTTTCTCTGTGCCCTACACCTTACCTATCCAACACCCCTACATCACCACCGACACTATTCTACTGACTCGCCATGTTCCTTATGTTTTCCTCCATCCCTGCTTCCATCCCCCTTCTCTATCTTTCTTTATCTCTCTCCCTCCCTCTTTCTGTCTCCTCTTTCTTTCTCTCTCTCTCTTACTCTCTCCCTCTCTTGCGCTCTCTATCTCTCGCTCCCTCTTTTGCTCCCTCCCTATCTCTCCTCTCTTACTCTCTCCCTCGCTCTCTCTCTCTTACTCTCTCCATCGCTCCTCTCTGTCTATCTCTCTCTTATTTTCTCAATCTCTCCAACTACCTCACTCTCTCTCCCTCTATCATTATTCTATCAGTGGGATGTGCTGTGTTGGTGGAGCAGCTGTTCTCTGCCACTGTGGCCTATTAATAGGAGTCAGAGCCGTGGAGCCTTTGTTTCCTGTCTCTGT
This sequence comes from Oncorhynchus mykiss, assembly GCF_057628025.1. Taxonomy (NCBI): domain Eukaryota; kingdom Metazoa; phylum Chordata; class Actinopteri; order Salmoniformes; family Salmonidae; genus Oncorhynchus; species Oncorhynchus mykiss. Next base: position 10,851,911 of record NC_143035.1, read on the forward strand.
GTTTCTGGTACAGCAAACTGTCGCCTTCTTGGCAGGTTACATTCTGGTTTTGTGTGTGTGTGTGTGTGTGTTAGCTCTACTAGCCCCAGTCATACCTCCACAGGTCAGAGTATTTCATCATGGACCCATTCCTTGTCTTATGTCAATTCCTCTGGATACATTCCTATTGTCCATGTTGACTATATCTGCTATACATTAAGTTGTTATTTTTCATATTCCCGGGGAGATGATGTCTTGCTATATCTCTTTTCTTCTGAGGAGGATACAGGTTGATAATTCTCTGATGTAGAGTTTCATCCTGAGAGAGAGGGACCTGTGCCTCTAGCCATCTCCAAGCCTCCCTTTAGTTAATTAAGACAACAGGAGAGGATCAGGATGGGTTATCGTGTGACTGCTCCTTTAAGACAACAGGAGAGGATCAAGATGGGTTATGGTGTGACTGCTCCTTTAAGACAACAGGAGAGGATCAGGATTGGTTATGGTGTGACTGCTCCTTTAAGACAACAGGAGAGGATCAGGATGGGTTATGGTGTGACTGCTCCTTTAAGACAACAGGAGAGGATCAAGATGGGTTATGGTGTGACTGCTCCTTTAAGACAACAGGAGAGGATCAAGATGGGTTATGGTGTGACTGCTCCTTTAAGACAACAGGAGAGGATCAAGATGGGTTATGGTGTGACTGCTCCTTTAAGACAACAGGAGAGGATCAAGATGGGTTATGGTGTGACTGCTCCTTTAAGACAACAGGAGAGGATCAGAATGGGTTATGGTGTGACTGCTCCTTTAAGACAATAGGAGAGGATCAAGATGGGTTATGGTGTGACTGCTCCTTTAAGACAACATGAGAGGATCAGGATTGGTTATGGTGTGACTGCTCCTTTAAGACAATAGGAGAGGATCAAGATGGGTTATGGTGTGACTGCTCCTTTAAGACAACAGGAGAGGATCAAGATGGGTTATGGTGTGACTGCTCCTTTAAGACAACAGGAGAGGATCAAGATGGGTTATGGTGTGACTGCTCCTTTAAGACAACAGGAGAGGATCAAGATGGGTTATGGTGTGACTGCTCCTTTAAGACAACAGGAGAGGATCAAGATGGGTTATGGTGTGACTGCTCCTTTAAGACAACAGGAGAGGATCAGAATGGGTTATGGTGTGACTGCTCCTTTAAGACAACAGGAGAGGATCAGAATGGGTTATGGTGTGACTGCTCCTTTAAGACAACAGGAGAGGATCAAGATGGGATATGGTGTGACTGCTCCTTTAAGACAACAGGAGAGGATCAGGATTGGTTATGGTGTGACTGCTCCTTTAAGACAATAGGAGAGGATCAAGATGGGTTATGGTGTGACTGCTCCTTTAAGACAACAGGAGAGGATCAGGATTGGTTATGGTGTGACTGCTCCTTTAAGACAATAGGAGAGGATCAAGATGGGTTATGGTAGCAGTCAACAAAATGTTGTCTGCCGGTGATTGTCAAACAAATATCTGTCGGTGTCACAATAATTGGCCGTTAATTAACATAAACACATTTAGCATCTCCTGGCTTCCACTACAAGCCATTTAAAAAAGTAAATAAATCCATGTAATATAGCCTACACCTTCACAATAAATCCATGATTTATTTTAGACAGGTCTAAAGATGCATGATGTGAAGAAAATGTAGTCTGTTTCAGAAGAGAATAATAGCAGACTCTGAGTTGTCCTTATGTTAGGTCCTGATGTGGCTATGGCAAATGGCTGTGGGCTACACTAGTTCATTTGGCAGATTTGCTTATAATTCCGTGACATTATTTGATATTATTTTATAGTATGAAGAATACAATTGAACAAAGCTGAATAAAATATAAATATTTTCTCCCAAACGATTTGAGGGAGTGCGCACAACACTATTCTGTGTTGAGTGGTTAACAAAGGAATGGGTACTCCTATATGCTTAATTTAGAGTTATTAATGTAACTTTAGTTGTTCGACAAACGTTGGGCTATATGTTTTGATGTTTAATACATTGTAAGGCTACATGATGAGACATTAACGATGATTTGAAAAAAGTTGCTTGAAAAGCATGAGTTCTGCTTTTTTTTATGCAGGCTGTACACGCTCCAATAGTCTCTCATTCACAATTTGACAAGCACTTGGATTTCACGGTGGCATCCCCTTTGTGGCCGTAATGCACCCTAAAGAAATCCATGCCTTTTGCATCCTGGAGTGCTGCGTTGTGCCCTTCTCCCTGAGTGTGCTGCACAATCCGAAGCTTCTCTCACTCACACGGCTCTCCGTCACGTGATTGGGTCTTTCTCACAGCCTAAAAGTTAAGACAGACGCATCGGGATGCAGCTGTGTGTGTCCTTATCCAATTCCGAGGTGCATATTGAAGATATTGGAAGAACTGTCCACATTTACATTTCGTTAGCCAACAAGATGAGTAGGCCTAACAAACAGCAAAAGTGCTAGCCTATGTCAATCTACTATCCCTCCATAGTACAAAAGTTGACATTCTATTCTGTGTGAGAAATAAATATTCCAAACATAGTCTAGGACAGTTGTGGGATGTGATAGATCCCAAATGAATACAACCACTAGCATCAAAACATATTTTTTTATGCAATGTGGCTGATGCAACAGATCAAAATGTTTAGCTTAAAATGTTGATAAACTATTAGGCTATTTCTTCACATTATAAGTGCAGCAATGTGTACATGGTAGTAGGATATAAGCACGAATGTTCCATTAGTGGAAAACACCATTATCAAAAGTGACCGCAAATGCGATTATTATTATTTCATTATAAAGGTGCATTTTTATGGCAAAAATGTTCTTGCCAAAACTTTAAACTCACATGCTGCTTATACAGTGCCTTGCGAAAGTATTCGGCCCCCTTGAACTTTGCGACCTTTTGCCACATTTCAGGCTTCAAACATAAAGATATAAAACTGTATTTTTTGTGAAGAATCAACAACAAGTGGGACACAATCATGAAGTGGAACGACATTTATTGGATATTTCAAACTTTTTTAACAAATCAAAAACTGAAAAATTGGGCGTGCAAAATTATTCAGCCCCCTTAAGTTAATACTTTGTAGCGCCACCTTTTGCTGCGATTACAGCTGTAAGTCGCTTGGGGTATGTCTCTATCAGTTTTGCACATCGAGAGACTGAAATTTTTTCCCATTCCTCCTTGCAAAACAGCGCGAGCTCAGTGAGGTTGGATGGAGAGCATTTGTGAACAGCAGTTTTCAGTTCTTTCCACAGATTCTCGATTGGATTCAGGTCTGGACTTTGACTTGGCCATTCTAACACCTGGATATGTTTATTTTTGAACCATTCCATTGTAGATTTTGCTTTATGTTTTGGATCATTGTCTTGTTGGAAGACAAATCTCCGTCCAAGTCTCAGGTCTTTTGCAGACTCCATCAGGTTTTCTTCCAGAATGGTCCTGTATTTGGCTCCATCCATCTTCCCATCAATTTTAACCATCTTCCCTGTCCCTGCTGAAGAAAAGCAGGCCCAAACCATGATGCTGCCACCACCATGTTTGACAGTGGGGATGGTGTGTTCAGGGTGATGAGCTGTGTTGCTTTTACGCCAAACATAACGTTTTACATTGTTGCCAAAAAGTTACATTTTGGTTTCATCTGACCAGAGCACCTTCTTCCACATGTTTGGTGTGTCTCCCAGGTGGCTTGTAGCAAACTTTAAACAACACTTTTTATGGATATCTTTAAGAAATGGCTTTCTTCTTGCCACTCTTCCATAAAGGCCAGATTTGTGCAATATACAACTGATTGTTGTCCTATGGACAGAGTCTCCCACCTCAGCTGTAGATCTCTGCAGTTCATCCAGAGTGATCGTGGGCCTCTTGGCTGCATCTCTGATCAGTCTTCTCCTTGTATGAGCTGAAAGTTTAGAGGGACGGCCAGGTCTTGGTAGATTTGCAGTGGTCTGATACTCCTTCCATTTCAATATTATCGCTTGCACAGTGCTCCTTTGGATGTTTAAAGCTTGGGAAATCTTTTTGTATCCAAATCCGGCTTTAAACTTCTTCACAACAGTATCTCGGACCTGCCTGGTGTGTTCCTTGTTTTTCATGATGCTCTCTAAGCTTTTAACGGACCTCTGAGACTATCACAGTGCAGGTGCATTTATACGGAGACTTGATTACACACAGGTGGATTGTATTTATTTATCATTAGTCATTTAGGTCAACATTGGATCATTCAGAGATCCTCACTAAACTTCTGGAGAGAGTTTGCTGCACTGAAAGTAAAGGGGCTGAATAATTTTGCACGCCCAATTTTTCAGTTTTTGATTTGTTAAAAAAGTTTGAAATATCCAATAAATGTCGTTCCACTTCATGATTGTGTCCCACTTGTTGTTGATTCTTCACAAAAAAATACAGTTTTATATCTTTATGTTTGAAGCCTGAAATGTGGCAAAAGGTCGCAAAGTTCAAGGGGGCCGAATACTTTCGCAAGGCACTGTTTATGCCAGTTAGGCTCTACACCCCTTGTAAAGCAGATTAATATGCTGCATTTTAAAAAGTTATTCGTCCACTTTTAGTTGTGATACAAACCTTAGTAAAACATATAGGCCTATGGGCTAGGCTACATGAGGTGTGCGACTGATTGAAACAAGACTGATTCACAAGTCATAATATATAATTCACAAGTGATTGGCTAATATTGTCACCCATCAGACTAATCTTGATTTAATCTTGTATTTACAAATACTAAATAATATGTGTGACATTTTGTTTTGATTTAGAATGGACCATTATCATGCACCTGTATCAAAAACGGGGGCAGCAGGAAAAAATACATGTTATCTATGTACTTAAATAGCGAATGGAGGATGTTTTTCCCTGTGGTTTATTTTCATGCCAGCCAGTTAGGCTATACCCCTGTTGTAAATATAAGCACTGTGCTTAAAGGAGGGCATTTTACTCTGGTTTATGGGAGGGCTACAGCAGATCCCACCTCACAGCACCCCCCACATCTGTCTGTCAGCCTATTGTCACCTAGCTCTCACATCCCCCATTACATAAACCCACCTGGAAGACCCAACACACTCTCTCTCACACACACTCCCAAACATCACCATTATCACCCCTCACCCCCTGCACACACAGCATGTGTAAGAGCATTTTGGTCATTTCTATGCATTCTCCAAGAAACAATGTGACTACTCCCTGGTCACCTGACAGGATGCATGCCCATGTAAGTAGAGGGGACAGAGAAGCTGTCTTAAAGAAGCAGTCACACCCTATCCTAGGGCTTTTGCGGTGACCGTATTACCGCCAAATCGGTGGGCGTGAGTCAAATTTAGTCACGGTAATTAGGCTTCTCCAAGCTTTGATGCTGCTGATGGTCATTAGTAGCTTACCGAACTTGATAACTGCCTGGTACTCAACACTCTATTGTCCCTCTAATCATTCTGATATCAATGAAAATGTAATCGAAAATCTAATCAAACACTTTATGAGAGCCCATGAGCTCATGTTGCGCAACATTTCTATAGGCAATGCAAATGCAGGAGAAAACTGATTGATGGCCTCTATTAAAAAGAGGAGGGTCCCATCAGCTTTCTATAGGCTCGGCCTACTATATTTATTTCTCAACTTTCCCAATATTAAAACTTCTTCGGGATCGGTATCCCATCCATGGGACGGTTGAGCTAACGTAGGCTAATGCGATTAGCATAAGGTTGAAAGTAACAAGAACATTTCTCAGGACATAGACATATCTAATATTGGCAGAAAGCTTAAATGCTTGTTAATCTAACTGCACTGTCCAATTTACAGTAGCTATTACAGTGGTATATTGTTTGAGTAGAGTGCACAAATTTGAACATTAAGTTATTAATAAACACATTTAGGCACATTTGGGCAGAATTGATACAACATTTTGAACAGAAATGCAATGATTCATTGGATCAGCCTAAAACTTTGCACATACACTGCTGTCAGAGTATGTGCAAAGTTTTAGGCTGAAATCTAAATTTAACCTGGCCTGGAATAGTACAATATGGCCTTTCCCTTGCGTATCAAATATGATGGTACAAAAAAAATACAAAAGAACGGTTAGTTTTTTCTTTGTATTATCTTTTACCAGATCTATTGTGTTATATTCTCCTACATTCCTTTCACATTTCCACAAACGTCAAAGTATTTCCTTTCAAATGGTACAAAGAATATGCATATCCTTGCTTCAGGGCCTGAGCTATAGCAAGTTAGATTTGGGTATGTCATTTTAGGTGAAAATCGAAAAAAAGGGGCATATCCTTAACCTGTGATTTAAAACCATATATCCATTATCTCCCATTTTCTTTTGTCAAGGGTTGCCAATTTCATTTCAGAATATAAATTCCCTAATACTGTTGAAACAGATCTTCCCAGAAGTCCCTAAGCCTTTAATTGGACACAGTGTTTACCTAAACACACATACACGTATGTGTGGACAAGTATACACATGCACACACACAAATAATGCTCAGTTGGTCACGTCTGAGATAAATTCATACTTATTCATTAATAAGGTCTATATCTGTTCCTGGATCTACTCTTATTCTCCAGGTGCTCTCATTTGTTGACTTCTGTAACCGTAAAAGCCTTGGTTTCATGCATGTCAACATTAGAAGCCTCCCCCCTAAGTTTGTTTTATTCACTGCTTTAGCACACTCTGCCAACCCGGATGTCCTAGCCGTGTCTGAATCCTGGCTTGGGAAGACCACCAAAAACCCTGAAATTTCCATCCCTAACTATAACATTTTCCGGCAAGATACATTTGCCAAAGGGGGCGGAGTTGCAATCTACTGCAGAGAGCCTGCAGAGTTCTGTCTTACTATCCAGGTCTGTACCCAAACAATGTGAGCTTCTACTTTTAAAAATCCACCTTTCCAGAAACAAGTCTCTCACCGTTGCCCCTTGCTATAGACCACCCTCTGCCCACAGCTGTGCCCTGGACACCATATGTGAATTGATTGCCCACCCATCTATCTTCAGAGCTTGTGCTGCTAGGTAAGCTAAACTGGGACATGCTTAACACCCAGACCATCCTACAATCTAAGCTTGATGCCCTCAATCTCACACAAATTATCAATGAACCTACCAGGTACAACCCCAAATCCGTAAACACGGGCACCCTCATATATATCATCCAAACCAATTTGCCCTCCAAATACACCTCTGCTGATCTCAGTGATCACTGTCTCATTGCCTGCACACCTCACAATCACACTCAACGTCAACAAAACTAAGGAGATGATTGTGGACTTCAGGAAACAGCAGAGGGAACACCCCCCTATCCACATCGATGGAACAGTAGTGGAGAGGGTAGTAAGTTTTAAGTTCCTCGGCGTACACATCACAGACAAACTGAATTGGTCCACCCACACAGACAGCATCGTGAAGAAGGCGCAGCAGCACCTCTTCAACCTCAGGAGGCTGAAGAAATTCGGCTTATCACCAAAAGCACTCACAAACTTCTACAGATGCACAATCGAGAGCATCCTGTCGGGCTGTATCACCGCCTGGTACGGCAACTGCTCCACCCACAACCGTAAGGCTCTCCAGAGGGTAGTGAGGTCTGCACAATGCATCACCGGGGGCAAACTACCTGCCCTCCAGGACACCTACACCACCCGATGTCACAGGAAGGCCATAAAGATCATCAAGGACAGCAACCACCCGAGCCACTGCCTGTTCACCCCGCTATCATCCAGAAGGCGAGGTCAGTACAGGTGCATCAAAGCTGGGACCGAGAGACTGAAAAACAGCTTCTATCTCAAGGCCATCAGACTGTTAAACAGCCACCACTAACATTGAGTGGCTGCTGCCAACACACTGACTCAATTCCAGCCACTTTAATAATGGGAATTGATGGGAAATGATGTAAAATATATCACTAGCCACTTTAAACAATGCAACCTAATATAATGTTCCCTATATTACTCATCTCATATGTATATGTATATACAGTGCCTTGCGAAAGTATTCGGCCCCCTTGAACTTTGCGACCTTTTGCCACATTTCAGGCTTCAAACATAAAGATATAAAACTGTATTTTTTTGTGAAGAATCAACAACAAGTTGGACACAATCATGAAGTGGAACGACATTTATTGGATATTTCAAACTTTTTTAACAAATCAAAAACTGAGAAATTGGGCGTGCAAAATTATTCATCCCCCTTAAGTTAATACTTTGTAGCGCCACCTTTTGCTGCGATTACAGCTGTAAGTCGCTTGGGGTATGTCTCTATCAGTTTTGCACATCGAGAGACTGAATTTTTTTCCCATTCCTCCTTGCAAAACAGCTCGAGCTCAGTGAGGTTGGATGGAGAGCATTTGTGAACAGCAGTTTTCAGTTCTTTCCACAGATTCTCAATTGGATTCAGGTCTGGACTTTGACTTGGCCATTCTAACACCTGGATATGTTTATTTTTGAACCATTCCATTGTAGATTTTGCTTTATGTTTTGGATCATTGTCTTGTTGGAAGACAAATCTCCGTCCAAGTCTCAGGTCTTTTGCAGACTCCATCAGGTTTTCTTCCAGAATGGTCCTGTATTTGGCTCCATCCATCTTCCCATCAATTTTAACCATCTTACCTCTCCCTGCTGAAGAAAAGCAGGCCCAAACCATGATGCTGCCACCACCATGTTTGACAGTGGGGATGGTGTGTTCAGGGTGATGAGCTGTGTTGCTTTTACGCCAAACATAACGTTTTACATTGTTGCCAAAAAGTTACATTTTGGTTTCATCTGACCAGAGCACCTTCTTCCACATGTTTGGTGTGTCTCCCAGGTGGCTTGTGGCAAACTTTAAACAACTCTTTTTATGGATATCTTTAAGAAATGGCTTTCTTCTTGCCACTCTTCCATAAAGGCCAGATTTGTGCAATATACGACTGATTGTTGTCCTATGGACAGAGTCTCCCACCTCAGCTGTAGATCTCTGCAGTTCATCCAGAGTGATCATGGGCCTCTTGGCTGCATCTCTGATCAGTCTTCTCCTTGTATGAGCTGAAAGTTTAGAGGGACGGCCATGTCTTGGTATATTTGCAGTGGTCTGATACTCCTTCCATTTCAATATTATCGCTTGCACAGTGCTCCTTGGGATGTTTAAAGCTTGGGAAATCTTTTTGTATCCAAATCCGGCTTTAAACTTCTTCACAACAGTATCTCGGACCTGCCTGGTGTGTTCCTTGTTCTTCATGATGCTCTCTGCGCTTTTAACGGACCTCTAGGACTATCACAGTGCAGGTGCATTTATACGGAGACTTGATTACACACAGGTGGATTGTATTTATCATCATTAGTCATTTAGGTCAACATTGGATCATTCAGAGATCCTCGCTGAACTTCTGGAGAGAGTTTGCTGCACTGAAAGTAAAGGGGCTGAATAATTTTGCACGCCCAATTTTTCAGTTTTTGATTTGTTAAAAAAGTTTGAAATATCCAATAAATGTCGTTCCACTTCATGATTGTGTCCCACTTGTTGTTGATTCTTCACAAAAAAATACAGTTTTATATCTTTATGTTTGAAGCCTGAAATGTGGCAAAAGGTCGCAAAGTTCAAGGGGGCCGAATACTTTCGCAAGGCACTGTACATCAATGATGTCGCTCTTGCTGCTGGTGATTCTCTGATCCACCTCTACGCAGACGACACCATTCTGTCTACTTCTGGCCCCTCCTTGGACACTGTTAACTAATCTCCAGACGAGCTTCAATGCCATACAACTCTCCTTCTGTGTCCTCCAACTGTTCTTAAATGCAATTAAAACTAAATGCATGCTATTCAACCGATTGCTGCCCGCACCTGCCCGCCCGTCCAGCATCACTACTCTGGACGGTTCTGACTTAGAATATGTGGACAACTACAAATACCTAGGTGTCTGGTTAGACTGTAAACTTTCCTTCCAGACGCACATTAAGCATCTCCAATCCTAAATTAAATCTAGATACGGCTTTCTATTTCGCAATAAAGCATCCTTCACTCATGCTGCCAAACATACCCTCATAAAACTGACCATCCTACCGTTCCTCAATTTTGGCGATGTCATTTACAAAATAGCCTCCAACACTCTACACAACAAACTGGATGCAGTCTATCACAGTGCCATCCGTTTTGTCACCAAAGCCTGATTTACTACCCACCACTGTGACCTGTATGCTCTCGTTAGCTGGCCCTCGCTTCATATTCGTCGCCAAACCCACTGGCTCCAGGTCATCTACAAGTCTCTGCTAGGTAAAGCGCTGCCTTATCCTTGCTCACTGGTCACCATAGCAGCACCCTCCCGTAGCACGCGCTCCAGAAGGTATATCTCATTGGTCACCCCCAAAGCGAATTCTTCCTTTGGCCGCCTTTCCTTCCAGTTCTCTGCTGCGAATGACTGGAACGAACTGCAAAAATCACTGAAGCTGGAGACTCATATCTCCCTCACTAACTTTAAGCACCAGCTGTCAGAACAGTTCACAGATCACTGCACCTGTACATAGCCCACCTGTAAATAGCCCATCCAACTACCTCATCCCCATACTGTATTTATGTATTTATCTTGCTCCTTTGCACCCCAGTATCTCTATTTGCACTTTCATGTTTTGCACATCTCTCACTCTAGTGTTTAATTGCTATATTGTAATTACTTCGCCACCATGGCCTATTTATTGCCTTATCTTACCTCATTTGCACACACTGTATATATACTTTTTCTACTGTCTTATTGACTGTATGTTTGTTTATTCCATGTTTAACTCTGTGTTGTTGTTTGTGTCAAACTGCTTTGCTTTATCTTGGCCAGGTCGCAGTTGTAAATGAGAACTTGTTCTCAACTAGCCTACCTGGTTAAATAAAGGTGAAACAAAAGAAAATAAAAAAGTATTAGCTTCTAGACATTTCTATCCCCAAAATGTATCCTGCTATAAGGATAAAATAGTAATTAATTGTCATGTAGGATATTGCTTATTTCAGTGATATATAGGTAACTACCAAAATAAAGGAAACACCAACATAAAGTGTTTTAGTAATGTGTTGGGCCACCACGAGCCAGAACAGCTTCAATACACTGTGGCATAGATTCTACAAGTGTCTGGATCTCTGTTGGAGGGATGCAACACCATTCTTCCACGAGAATGTTATTGGTGAAAAACGCTGTCTCAGGCGCAGCTCCATAATCTCCCATAAGTGTTCAGTTGAGTTGAGATGGCCATGGTTTACATTGTTTTCATGCTCATCAAACCATTCAGGAACCACTCGTGCCCTGTGGATGGGGACATTGTCATATGGAGGCATAGACAAAATAATGGCCTGCCCAGCATTTTTATACATGACCCTAAGATTGATGGGATTTTAATTACTTAATTAACTCAATATACTTTGTATCCCTCATTTAATCAAGTGTTTCCATTATTTTGGCAGTTACCTGTATCTCTCAATATAAAATAATTACAAAATAATCTTTACAGATGTTCCATCTCAGTTGAAACGCCCCTCTGTGTAAGTGTTTTGTAGATGTCCTACTTGACTCTTATAAACTAAGGAGAACCCCGAGCAACGTCTTGTCAGTTGACAGTGAACACATTTCGCTTTTGGAAATTAGTCTCAGAGAAAGCATCTATTCCCAGATGCGTCTGAACCCTCACTGAGTGAGTAGGACTGCACTAGGATATGGACCCAGATGCTGCCACTATTAGTATAGTACACTGCTATACACACTATTCTCAAGCCTTAATGACGAGTAAAGCATTTTATTGAAATGACTTTATATCCAATGCATCAGTAAGAATATTCTTAAAAAAACATGCATCCATTCTACTTTATAAGCTAATATAGTACACTATGCCGTGTTGGAGACCATTTCTTGGTCTGATTTGCCATTGGTAACCTCGTGTATCTCTGTTCCCTTCTTTCTTCCTTTCCCTCTCTCTCTCTCTCTCTCTCTCTCTCTCTCTCTCTCTCTCGCTCTCATTCCATTTCCCTGTCCTGCTTATACAGAGACTACTGGTCATTGATTGGTTTTGACTTAGGAGACCTAGCAAAACATTTTATATTTCATATTACATCATTTGTGAAGGAATAGGATTATTTTTCCCAGAGGTACTAGAAACGCACACATGCACACTCACACATACACTGCATTCGGAAAGTATTCAGACCCCTTGACTTTTTCCACATTTTGTTACGTTACAGCCTTATTCTAAAATGGATTAAATGTTTTTTCCCCCTCATCAATTTACACACAATACCCCATGATGTCAAAGCAAAAATAGGTTTTTATACATTTTTGCTCATTTATAAAAAAATATATATATTAATGGAAACATCACATTTACATATGTATTCAGACCCTTTACTTTGTTGAAGCACCTTTGGCAGCTATTAAAGCCTCAAGTCGTCTTGGGTATGACCATACAAGCTTGGCACTCCTGTATTTGGGGAGTTTCTCCCATTCTTCTGTGCAGATCATCTCAAGCTCTGTCAGGTTGGATGGGGAGCGTCGCTGCACAGATATTTTCAGGTCTCTCCAGAGATTTTCGATTGGGTTCAAGTCCGGGCTCTGGCTGGGCCACTCAAGGACATTCGGAAACTTGTCCCGAAGCCACTCCTGCGTTATCTTGGCAGTGTGCTTAGGGTCGTTGTCCTGTTGGAAGGTGAACCTTCACCCCAGTCTGAGGTCCTGAGCGCTCTGGAGCAGGTTTTCTAGAAGGATCTCTCTGTACTTTGCTCCGTTCATTTTTGCCTCGATCCTGACTAGTCTCCCAGTCCCTGCCGCTGAAAAACATCCCCACTGCATGATGCTGCCACCACCATACTTCACCGTAGGGATGGTGCCAGGTTTCCTCAAGACATGACACTTGGCATTCAGGCCAAAGAGTACAATCTTGCTTTCATCAGACCAGAGAATCTTGTTTCTCATGGTCAGAGTCTTTAGGTGCCTTTTGGCAATCTCCAAGCGGGCTGTCATGTGTCTTTTACTGAGGAGTGGCTTTCGTCTGGCCACTCTACCATTAAGGCCTGATTGGTGGAGTGCTGCAGAGATGGTTGTCCTTCTGGAAGGTTCTCCCATCTTCACAGAGGAACTCTGGAGCTCTGTCAGAGTGACCTTTGGGTTCTTGAGCACCTCCCTGACCAAGGCCCTTCTCCCCCGATTGCTCTTCCATTTAAGAATGATGGAGTCCACTGTGTTCTTGGCGACCTTCGCGCTGCAGACATTTTTTGGTACCCTTACCCAGATCTGTGCCTCGACACAATCTGGTATCGGAGCTCTACAGACAATTCCTTCGACTTAATTTCTTGGTTTTTGCACTGTCAACTGTGGGACCTTATATAGACAGCTGTGTGCCTTTCCAAATCATGTCCAATCAATTGAATTTACCACAGGTGCCCTCAAATCAAGTTATAGAAACATCTCAAGGATGATCAATTAAAACAGGATGCACCTGAGCTCACTTTCGAGTCTCATAGCAAAGGGTCTGAATACTTTTTTTTTTAATTAAATGTCCAAAAATGTCTAAAAACCTGTAATTATAAGGTATTGTGTGTAGATTAATGTGGGGGAAAAAAATTATTGTATCTATTTTAGAAGAAGGCTTTATAGTAACAAACTGTAGAAAACGAGTACTTTCCGAATGCACTGTACACACACAAACACATCTCAAAACATATCTGTGTTCCTACAGTATAGGCAGTCTGTTTCTTTCCGGCTCTCCATTCATCTCTCCTGCCTGTACTGTATCCATCCATTTTCATTCCCTCTGTCATATATTGCCTTTTATACTGCAAACCCCCTCGCTGCATACCGCTGGATGGTAAATATGATGCAGACGATAGGTAAGAGAGACTGAGAGGCAGAGGGAGGATGGTTCCAACATGTGCTTGGTCATGTGTGCCATGATGGATTTGCTTGCAACGTCTTTTCAAGCCACCGCCTTCAAGCACCGCCTTGAAGCTGTGATTGGCTTTGACTGCGTCTTCGTATCTGAGATGGGAGTTCTCAGTGGCCCCTCGCTCTGTAAAAAAATGCTAAAGTTCCCCCTTCTTTCTGCTCCGCTTGCAGAATCTCCATAAGTTACAGGAATAGAATATCATGATAATGAAGTGAGTTACTGTTGCGTGTAATTAAGTGGCTGAGCCTGCTGTTTGTGCCTCCTGGTAGGGCTGCAGAGGCATAGTGTGTACTGACTGTAAGCACTCACTCCGATACACACATACACACACACACATTGATACAATTGCATACTCTGTTTTATGTCCCCAGACACACACCAAGATGCGTACTCTTAGATGTTCTTTATGTGTACCCTCGAATGTACTCTCTTCATAGATAGTGTCTCCCTCTCTCACAGCAGACACTCATATGTAAATATAGCCACTATCTTCCCCCACAGACAGACACACCCAGTTCCATCTCCCCACCACATTTCATTAATAATGCACAGATACAGTGTCGGCATTAAAGCCCTGCAACACACACACACAGACACACACACACACCAGTTATCCAAAAGACAGACCTTCAGCATCAGTATTTGTTCGATGGAGCTCTGATCAACACTTAACTGCTTTGTGCAAGCTTATGAATTTATCTCTAGCTAAAAATCATAACCACACACATAGAAAATACATATCCACCCATACTCTCTCTTCCCGTCTCTCTTCGGCATTCTCACTCACTCTCTCTCTCTCTTTCTCCGCCCACTCGAAAGCCCAAGCGTGTAATCGTGTTTGTTGCGTACACATGTGTTGATGTCATCATTGTGAACATGTGAGATATTTCCCCCATGGTTCTTCAGTGAGCCAATGGTTCTTAGATGTACTGCACTGGTCTTTCTACCTGTCAGTAAAGGGCTCTGGTTGTCATGCTGTGTTTCATCTAGGTGTTCAGAATGATGTTATTCAATGCTGTTCAAGGCCTGCTGAAAATGTAATACATTGGTTTCGGCAGAAGAGCTAGAGAAGGATCTTTAGTATAGGATTGTCATGTGAATGTGAATCGCAACCACACCCGTTTCATTATTACATTATGTCTAGATGTTCAGAGCTATACATGACATTAGCCCTGAGGGTGTCAATCAATGGCCCAAGACAACAAAGCTCCCATCATTGAAACAGAGATGACCATAGACACCAAGGGACCAGTCCCTGGAACCGGGCTGTAAATTAGAGGTTGCCTGTTGGATTTTGGCTGCATTGGAACGAGGAAAAACATGGATTCGAATGGCAGAGGATCCCCACTGACGAATGGCAGAGGATCCCCACTGAGGGTTGGAATGAACAAACAGAGAAAGCGGTTATGATCTTTCCTGTCTTTTACTTCCAAACACAGCCCAGTCATATGGAGGAGATGAATGTGACTAGGTTACAGTCATTGCATGTGTGAGGCAGTGTCTTTCCTCTCTAGGCAGTGAACGATGTGGTTTAGGTGGCATGGCCCCTTTAAGAGCAGCCAGTGAAGCGCTCAGTCCTGTTGGTGCTGCTGCTGCTGATGGCAGTGCTGCCAGTTGATTGGCTGTGGCTGTCAGGGTTGAGGTGCTGGAGGGATGCTGCTACGTATCTCCCTCTCCCCCTCGCTCTCTCTCTCGTGCTTTCTCGCTCTCTTTTGCTCCATCTCCCTCTCGCTTGCTCGCATCCCTCTGTATAATCCACATCTAGGGCAGGCAGGCTGAGAGGCAATCCAGTGCTCAGCTCCTCTCTGCAGGCTGAGAAAAGAGAGAGAGAAACAGAAAGAAAACACTGCTTCTCAACACAGGAGGTGAAACAGGAGGAAGAAAACGGGTTTGAAAAAAGGGAAGAGAAATACAGAGGACGATTTCATCTGAGGATATCATTTATATATATACATATTGTTTATATATATATTTGTATACACGCATATAGATATTTATATATATATATACACATATATCTCTGTATATATCTGTGTATTTGTGCTAGTCTGTTTATATTCATATTTTTATATGTATTTGTGTGTGTGTAAATATATATAATATATAAACAAATAAATATATATATATCTATGAATTTATATACATATCACTGTGAAACAAGAGCGGCGAGAGGAAAATTCTACCATCGGGGCTGGTCTCTGATTGTGTGATCATATACAATATTATTTTCTTTGATCTTCTACGTCAAGAAGAAGGAAGACTACATACTCATTGTGAATTTTTGGGTTTTCCTGTTGCTACCCCCCCCCCCCCCCCCCCTCGCTCTTTTTTTTTTGCATCTGAGGGGAATGAAGAGAGGAAAGTAACAGGATTTGGAGAAAAAAGGAAAATCAGTTGAATTGCTGTGATTAGTGTTATTTGCGTCAGTATTAGCGCTCTGCGAGCCGATCGCAGCGTGCTGCGTGTGATCTGAGGAGGCAGCAGAGAGAAAGTGCCACACCACGCCGCTCAGCGCAGCACAGCGCCAGCACAGCCAGCATGCACAAACACCACCACTGCTGCAAGTGCCCAGAATGTTACGAGGTGACCCGCATGGCCGCCCTGCGCAGGATGGACGCCCCTCAGTACCAAGAATGGCAGACCGAGCCCTATGGATACCCGGCCGGGTACGGGCCCGGTGGCGGGCAGACCTTACCCCAGCCTCCAGCCTCGGGCGGAGGAGGAGGAGGAGGCATGGGAGGAGGAGGGGGCACTCTGGGGAGAAGTAAGGGCAAGATGATGTCTTCCGGGGGTCCCGGAGGCCCAAACCCCAAGCTTCAATCCAAGGGCGGCCCCAAGGTGAATGGCAACACCGCCGGTGGTCAAGCAGGTTGGTGGCCGGAATGCACCTGTTCCAACCGGGAGTGGTACGACCAGGTAACTACCTCAACCTCCTCAGCCGGCCTTATGGCCATCTATCCCATGCCTCTGGGGGCGTAGGGATTAGGCAGAGGGGCAGTGGGTGAATGGGAATTGATGTGAGGTTGTTGGGTTGAAACAGACATGTGTACACCTTTTTAGAGGTGCTTATCTGTCTTGGTGAAGCCTGTTGTGCTGTGGTGTGGTAGAGAGCAACCTCAGCTCTCTCATATGCACTGCTTCATCCCAGCTCTAATACAGATTATCTGTTCATCTGTTCATACTCATTCATTCATTTAGGGAGTAGTGGGCTGTTTCGTATTCATTTGTCTACCATGCAGAGCAGGCCTAGTGTTCTATATTCACTTCAACATAAAAATGGCATGCCTTAAGATCAGATGGGAATAAGTATTGCTTATTTGTTGCTTTTCATCAAAGGCCTATGTTAACAGACTAAAACAGCCCTGCATTCGTTTTCATTCAACAGCCACAGAGAGTGTAGCGGGGATCGAGCAATATTCATTGAAGGCTAAATTATGCTAAAGCCGGCTCATTACGCTGCAATGCAGACACATGTTTCTCCTCCAACGGCCCTTAACAAAAATACATTTTGCCTGACATATATGAAGCATGTTTCTCACAGATGAACTACTGAAAGGGTTGTCTCTCATCTGGCAGATTTCCTGTAGAGAGGGAGGGAGAGAGAGAGAAGATGAGATTAGGAGGAGAGGAGGGGGAGAATGAGGAGAAAGACAGACTCCATTAGATGGCTTATTTCTGTATGTGGCTGGTTATTCCTTAAAAGATGTACATTGCTCTGCGATGGAGGGTTGGGTGAGATGGAGGGGTTGGACCAAGCTGACTGATGAAAGGGAAGAAGCCTCCATCCTACTGGGCGGATATGATACTGTAACTAGGACCATTTAAACCAGCACGTTTTATATTCTCCATTTACCATTTCCTTTATAGTCTTGTCTCAGTCTTGACATTTCTCTTTTGACTAAAGCTAGGAACACAATCTGTAATTAGGCAGTGTGTGTGTGTGTGTGTGTGTGCGCGCACGCACGCACGCATGAGAGTGAGCTGGGTTTGGGGGAAGGGCCACTGTGTGTGTATGAAATGGGTCTCGTGTGTGTGTGTGTGTGTGTGTGTGTGTGTGTGTGTGTGTGTGTGTGTGTGTGAGAGAGTCTGTTTAGTCCCATAATATACACGGTGTTCGAAGCTACTGTGTATGTGTGTGAATTTATTTGAGCATAGAGCATAAAACGGCAGGAGAGAGACAGAGTGGGGGTAAAATGGAGGCTGAAATCTCATTGGCAATGTTGGAGAAATTCTACTGAGCACAGATGAACAGCAACCTAACTGATATTACTATTTGGCCTCCCTACAAGAACCAGGGAGGAAGAGGTTTCATTAGTAAAGGAAGCATAATCGAGTAGCCTACGATTTGCTTCCTTGACATTGTGCTGTAATAATAATCTATTGTATATTCTAACCAGTCCATATCCACCGTCAGCTGTGCCCAAGCCAATCAGGCAGATTTCATTTCTCACGTTTAAAACCTCACGGCAGTTTTGATTACGTAAGCATTTTCGTGTCTATTATTTATTTACCATCAGTACAAATATCCTCCTGCCAACTGCTCATTCCCAGCGTAAATGTAATGTCTAGATTGCAAATGAATTGGAGCCAATATCTCGTGAAATGTTTTTCAGCCGCTCATTCATTTATGTAGTGGCTTGTCAATTCATGCGAAGGGGGTGGGTTATTTGGAGCATGCATCATCACAACTTAGCCACAGCCTTTGATAGATGAAATCAATGGAGCTAAAATGATTGGTCCTGCTACTCTTCTGTCATCCTGTCAGAGGATCTTTGGGATGGTTTAATGCCGAATATATTGCATTTGCACATTATCACTGGTCTTTATTAGGAGAAAGTCTGGGTGTACAGAGAGACGTTTCAACGTGTGTAAAATACAGCATACAAATCCAAACAGTGATAATCTGCAATGTAACCGGCACAACATCACCGGACATACATAGAAAGAATTAGTGATGACAGGAAAGAGAGGTGAAAACGCTAATGTAGAAAAAAAGAGCACTAAACCAATAAAGACAGCCGGCCTGGAGAGGGGGAGGGGATTATGTAAGAGGAGGCAGTTGGTGGTGCTGAGAGGGGATGCTCAGAGAGAGAGCGAGAGAGGGAGCCCCATGGCTCTTTGGACAAGCATCTGTCCCTCAGCCTCCTAAAAGGCCCTCTACAGGGTCAGGTTTTAACCCTCTCAGTCTCCAGTACAGCATGAACACAGCACCATCCACCTCTGCTTGCGGGGGGAAAGCACAGCCTTGGATGGACGTTGGAGCATCTCTGTTCCCTTCAGTCCCCACTGCATATCCATGGGTGGGAATTTCCCCCCTCCCCCACCACCATTCGCAGCCCTCACAAGACGCCAGGCCAGGCATGGACATGTGTAATGCTCATAATATACACAGTCACACAACCACACTGATCTTTCTGATACATGCATCTTTTGGAAGATTTTTGGGAAACTGAAACTGTTATTAGTAGTCATCCGACATAATCTCTCAAAATAATACATGATTACAGTTGGTTAACATATTTTCATATCTGGGTTTTTTCAAAGGATTTTGATAGCCAGAAGCGTTCCATAAAAAGTTCCTAAAATGGCTAAGAAATTGTTCCAAACTAACCAAAGTATACTATGTTACCTTCCATTTAACCGCACGTCTTTGTTCTCCTCCCTCCCCACCATATCTCCTTGAAAGCAAGATTACAGTCAATGGCTATTGTCAGGGGGTTGGTTAAGTTAATTATGGATGGATGGATGTACATGAAGCCAGTTGGGATTAAAAGGAGCATTTCCTTTAAACATGAGCAGTTGAATTTCCATTTGAGAGATGAGGAGACCCTGGCCTAATGGGAGGCTTCTTCACTCAGAGCTCTCCCTCCCCCCTCAGGCTCCAATCTGTCTGTGTGTGCTCTCCAGCTCTGTGGCTATGATTAGCTTGAAATATTAATTGGATTTTACTTTATTTATTATGAGCAAGATATTAAACATTTTCCAAAATGCCCTCCCAGTCCCCCATGCTCCGTCGTAGGTCTATTGTTTACCAGATCATTGGTGCTCTGTGGACGTTCAGCATCACTCTAATGCATGAGCGTTGAGTGTGGGCTTACATCATGAACACTCCCATAGGTGGTTTCCGGTCGAGAGCCTTCATGTTTGCATCAGAAATGTCTCTTGGCCTCTCTCTCGCTGGGTGGTCACGGTTGTTATTCCTGCTCACTGAAACTTTGGCACGCTCTCCAATGTCTCTATTTTCGACGATCCAACCACTAGATGTTTCTACAATAGTTGAATAGTAAATAAACAGTTATTAACAGACTTTTAGTCCAAGTTTTTCTTTGATAGTTATATCCACATATCTGGTGTGTTTGCATCATGCCACATTTCTTCAAGGTTAGTACAGTATGTGGAAATATATACATTTTCTTTGTGCGTTTTTGTGTCAATGTGATGAGACTTTGTCCATTTTGATGTAATTTTCCAGGCCTCTAACAGGGTCCAGCCCAAGGAGTATTACAGGAGATGACTTACAAAGGCGTTTTACCCAGATGTCTTGAGCTCAGACCCCTGTTGTGATTTAGACAGCCTCCATCAGAACGCAGGAATATTCTCATCAGATCAAGAGGGATTTATCTCTGAGCTGATCTCAAAATGGGGAGCAAGGACGAGGGGATGTTGGCATGATAGGCTATGGCTACACTACACTGGGACTGGAGCATTAGAGTGTCCTTATTACAGGAACATGCAAGAAGGACAAGATGTATGGCCTTCTCATGACATGTATTCTGAGGTCCATCCATACACCCTGGCCATTTTTACAGATTATTCATTCATGGTTGTCTTTTAAGTGTCTTATCAATGTGGAAGAGCCTATTTGCATATATATTGGATGTAACGTTACATGTCAGCGTTGTCATTGGCTAATATTCCTCTCTCTGATGGGGAAGATACTGTATGTCCAATCTATATAACATATGTCAGCAGATATCCAGTGTATCGTGCTGTCACTGGGGCCTCTGAGAGAAGAGGATGGGATAGGATGGATGGAAGGGAGATGATAGGATAAGGGAGCATAGGAGGGGGGGGGGGGGGGGGGGGGGTAGTTGGTTGGTTTTCGCTGTTTGTCTGGCCTGAGATGTCAACCCTGGGACATGTACAGCCAGTAATAATGCATAGCTTTCTAACAGTACATCTGGAGTGGTACAGAGAGAGGTAAGAAAAAGGAGCAGCTAGGTTCCTGGTGGTGAGGCCTGTCTATCAGTGAGTGTAGCGGAGTTGATTGGTGGGGTGCTGCCTCTCCTTTTTAGAGAATGTTAATCACAGGCCGCCCCAGACAAAGATGGGGTTGGGGTGGATCCCAGGGGGGCCAAACCTCTCCCACTCCATCCACCCTATTATCTCTGGTGACTCTTAAAGGCCAGACAGCTTGGCATTCAGAGAATGATGTCATTCTAAATGCAGTGTGTGTCTGTAGAAAAGGGGGGGATAGGTGCCTGTTTCTGACTAATCACTGGGGCTGAGTGCTGGACGGATGCTCGGGGGTTACAGAACTGGATATCCAGAGTCAGCTTGGTGTCAGACAGTGTGGGATGTTCTGTGCTCGGTTTAATACTTTGATACTTTGGTTTGATACTCTGAATTCCTACACATTTTTGTGTTAATCGTAGCTTTTGCAAAATGCAATTGGTACATTGTGCTACTTTATACAGTACATGAGACTCGTGGGATCTCAACCTTGAGCATTTTGGTGTGATAAAACATAAAAGAGTAGGTCAGTCTGTTTGTCTTTGCTGCCGTGTGCACATAAAGCTGTATTTGGGTAAACAAAATGGATACATTTGACCCTAATATCCAGTACAGTGTATTCAGGAGGGACACAGCGTGGATCCAGATATGTAGGAGGCATGCAATAGATACTGGAGCCAATTGTGGGATCCTACTCGGTCCGCAAACTTTGGTATTGTATAACCTCCATACCAGGCTAGCCAGCAGTGCCCTGCCCCGTGGGAGGGGAGTCGTCCAGCTAGCTGACGTGGTTCCAGTGCAACACAGTTACTCCATAATAGAGGTCGACCGATTAATCGGAATGGCCGATTAATTAGGGCCTATTTCAAGTTTTCATAACAATCGGAAATCGCTATTTTTGGACACCGATTTTTACAATTATTATTATTATTTTATTTTTTTACACCTTATTTAATCTTTATTTAACTAGGCAAGTCAGTTAAGAACACATTCTTATTTTCAATGATGGCCTAGGAACAGTGGGTTAACTGCCTCGTCCAGGGGCAAAACGACAGATTTTCGCCTTGTCAGCTCGGGGGATCCAATCTTGCAACCTTACAGTTAACTAGTCCAATGCTATAACCACCTGCCTCTCGTTGCACTCCACAAGGAGACTGCCTGTTACGCGAATGCAGTAAGCCAAGGTAAATTGCTAGCTAGCATTAAACTTATCTTATAAAAATCAATCAATCAATCATAATCACTAGTTAACTACACATGGTTGATGATATTACTAGTTTATCTAGCGTGTCCTGCGTTGCATATAATCTGACTGAGCATACAAGCGTACAAGTATCTGACTGAGTGGTGGTAGGCAGGCTCGTAAGTAGCAGGCTCGTAAGCATTCATTCAAACAGCACTTTCGTGCGTTTTGCCAGCAGCTCTTCGTTGTGCGTCAAGCATTGCGCTGTTTATGACTTCAAGCCTATCAACTCCCGAGATGAGGCTGGTGTAACCGAAGTGAAATGGCTAGCTAGTTTGCGGGGTGCGCGCTAATAGCGTTTCAAACATCACTCGCTTTGAGACTTGGAGTGGTTGTTCCCCTTGCTTTGCATGGGTAACGATGCTTCGAGGGTGGCTGTTGTCGATGTGTTCCTGGTTCGAGCCCAGGGAGGAGCGAGGAGAGGGACAGAAGCTATACTGTTACACTGGCAATACTAAAGTGCCTATAAGAACATCCAATAGTCAAAGGTCAATGAAATACAAATGGTATAGAGGGAAATATTCCTATAATAACTACAACCTAAAACTTCTTACCTGGGAATATTGAAGACTCATGTTAAAAGGAACCACCAGCTTTCATATGTTCTCATGTTCTGAGCAAGGAACTTTCTTACATGGCACATATTGCACTTTTACTTTCTTCTCCAACACTTTGTTTTTGCATTATTTAAACCAAATTGAACATGTTTCATTATTTATTTGAGGCTAAATTGATTTTATTGATGTGTTATATTAAGTTAAAATAAGTGTTCATTCAGTATTGTTGTAATTGTCAATATTACAAATACATTTTAAAAATCGGCCGATTAATCGGTATCGGCTTTTTTTGGTCCCCCAATAATCGGTATCGGCGTTGAAAAATCATAATCGGTCGACCTCTGTCATCGCTAATAAGATTATGGAGTAATCAGCCAGCCAGCCATCCATCCATCCATCCATCCATCCATCCATCCATCCATCCATCCATCTCAAACAGACCTTTGCCTAAAACAAAATGTACCGGACTCATAAAGATTCAAGGGAGGAGAGCAGCACGGTGAATCACTGCAAATGCACTGTGAAACAGAGGGGGGGGCACACAAGGTGTGCTGCAATATTTATGTGCACTTTTACAAAAGTAAACTTTTTCTACACCATTAGATGGGGCAAGGATTCTGTGGTTGAGAAGAGGCCGGCCCAGACGTGGACGTCAGAGTGACGGGGATCGTTTGACAGCTATTAGAAAAGTAGTAGACCTTGAACAGTCAGGTGTGTTGGTCTAACAATGACCCTGGACTGGATCCTAACCTCACCTCCCACACCTCCTGTAGAAGCTGCTGCAGCTCCCATGGACTTGCAGTACTTCATTCACAGAGAGGTGGACCTGCTTTGTTTCAAGTTAGGCTTACTGTAAATATAAATATTTGACTCAACATATAATACAAATATGCTTCTCAGATGCAACCAAATCTGCAGTATATGTTTATAAAAAACTTATACTGCAGAATTGAATGAAATGTCTATTGGTGTGGGCTGTTTGTACTGCATGTACATGATGTGTGTATAACGGCTTGCCTGCTTTTTGCCATGTATGGTGAGGCCAGGCCATGTGATCCGAATGATGTTTGTCAGAGCCCCTGCCAGGGCCCAACCCTCTGCCTCTCCCAGCCAGGGAGGAGAGGAGAGAGGGGAGGGGAGGGCTGTTTGTTTGCTTGCCTGCTTTGTTTTATTTAGGGGGTTTTGCTGATCAAGGTAGTGGCTGGCCTAGAAACGCGAATGTGCTGTGCAGGGCTGTACTCCTGATTCAACGATGGGACCATCGTTCCCTTGTTCTGTCAGGAAGATAAGGGAGGAGGAAGAGGCCTTTCATTGGTTGATGATGGGGGGGACACGGTCACATGGTCTCGCCCCCCTACTGCTATAATCTATAATGAATAATATGTACAGAAAACAGTGCTGTGTGATTTATGTATGGTACTTCTAGCTTCAACAGTCATCTCCTGTTGCCTTATCTGGGTTCTATTCCTCTATTGCTCTTGGCTGGGTATGCTTCAGATCGCAGCACTAACTCCTGGCCAGAGCGTACTAGAACACCCACACACTGCCACGGGACTGCATGCATCACATCGATAACGCTGAAGACTGGGCCTATCCCCAAGCCTTCTGACTCCTCTCCTTTTTTGTGGGTGTCCGTGGGCGCTTTCAACAGCGCTCGGGCTATTGTTCCACTGCTCGTAATTTTAGAAACGCAGCTCTGGCTCCAGTGGATGCATGTATTGTATACTGTAGCGGTGTAGACAAGGGCCTGCAGATCTGGAATATTCTTCACAGTAGAGTGTTGACTGGATGCTGTTATTCATGCAGTATTGTGAAGCTGTTGTCTCCAAACGTGTTGATTTTTCAGATTAATATTGAGATGCAGAATGAAGACTAAATCCTATAGCGGGAAGAGCTGAAATATCAGACTTAGATGTCTTTTCCCATTTTCTGGAGAGTTGTGTCTTGTGAGGAGAACATTTGGCGATGCAGTCAGTGCATCTCTTCCCATGTGTAGCGTAGTTGCACTGAGTGCCATCTGATCTCGCTAATGCATTATCCAAGCAGCCCTTTAGCCATTTGGTCTGCTGGCCTCCATTTTTTTTTTTTTTTTTTTTACAGTTTTTCTATCATCCTCTCATCTCTTCCTCTGCCTTCTGTCTTTCTCGTGCATTGTCCGGATCAAAAGCTCCAATCAACTAGCTACATGGTGTGGGTATGTTTCAGCAGGCTGCTTCAGCTCTGTGCGTCAGTATAATTAGCACAGCTTTTCTCTGCCATTTTAAGAGGATGTGCACGAGGTGCTGCTTCATTAATATACAGCCGCTACGCCTTCAAAACAATCACGTCTTTTATCTTTGAAGTCGCACTGAATACGTTGTTTTTTTCCGCCATCGAAATGAGGCCTTGAACAAATTGAATGCATTAAACTAAATGATGAAGGTTGATCCATAGTTGAAATACGTGGATTCCTTTTGACAAATCTAACAATTAAACTGTGGAAGGTCTTTTTGAACCTGCTGTTGATTGCACATCTGTTTAACATAGAGCAATTGGTTTCAATTATTCATGTTTTCACCGCAATTCCAGTAGTGTCTGCGTTTTTCATTGCTGTTTCGATTGGTCTTAGTCACTATGCCTCTGAAAAACCACTCCGAATGGGATCAACACAGTACAAGCACCATAGTCACATACAGAAGCAGATGTTTGCCTGACACTGCGCTCTCCCTTCATCCCTCCTCCCTCTCTCCCCCCTCCCTCCCCAGTGAAAAGACAAGATGAATGAGAGGGTGATTGACGTTATCCAAACATACAGTATGTCTATGCTAGAGCACAGACCACAGATCATCCTTTAACATGCCCCTGGTTCATTATCAGTCATTATTGCCCAGTGGATATACAGTATACTGTGTCTACCCATTGAGCTTAATGTGCTTAAAAAAGTATTCCCCCCCCCCCTCTCTGGGAAATGGAGACCGATATCCCCAGCCTAGAGAAAGAGACGGAGAACGAGATAAAACAGATGGCGAGAGCACAACTCGACCGTTCCTGGTTCCAAACAATATAAACAATCCATTCTTAATATCCTACTTCTCATTTCACTGTAGATGGGGTACACCAGCCTTGACATAGCTTTTTCTGTATTTATGACATTTCCTCTCCCTCTGTGCATCTAGGGTGTCTGTGAATATGCCATATTTGAGGAGAGGTTGGTGGCCATCAGTGTCTTGTCTACACTGTATGATTGCAGCTCTCAAACTCATATTTCCTTTCCTCCCCTGGATTTGTGTTAGTGCCTCGTACACTGTAGTATTACACAGAGTATTTCACTGTGTTCAGTAAGACCCCTAAGACACTGCCTTGCCCAATGTCTTCAGACTACAGAGCATGAGCAATACTGTATACGAATATATTTTATCTCCATTTTTTTATTCTGCTGAACATACATTATATTTGATAACCAGCGTCTGGTGTCATCTCTGCATCTCTCCGTCCCCTGACTGTACTGTAGTACTGTATTTAAGCTTTAGCACAAGCGGGGCCTGTCCAGATTACATGGTGGATTACCATATTACGTTATCAAAGTTTCTAAGTAGTACATGGTCAGCAGGCAGCAGCCCAACGTTGGAGCTGGCAGGGCTCAGCGGGCCATACACAGCAGAGCAATAAGAACTTCATTGGGCACTGATGTAATTGTCTTTATGCATCAGTGTAGCGCCTCTGCTGCTCTGTGCTATTGTGTTATTGTTTTATGACTGGCGGCCGAGTCAAGGCGCCCGATAGTATTTGGGTTGCGGTTGATTTATAAGCATTAGAACGTTGGCGGTTGGCAACCTTACTCAGTGTAGCATTACCATGTCATCTTTATACTAACAGCACAGCAGCCATCTTCTGGCCATTGAAGTAGCGTTAGGAACCTTAATGTCCAAGATTAAAAAAACAATTTAAAAAACCTAGTCTAATGCCATTCCTCAACCTTGGCTATAGTTGAGGTGCGATCGATTAATTATTTGAAATCGTAGTGAGTATTTGAGGCCCATCTTTACTGTATAGAGTTAGTCTGAAGAGCTATTCTTAGGAGAGACTACATATACACTATATATACAAAAGTAGGGGGACACCTCTTCAAATTAATGGATTTGGCTATTTCAGCCACACTCGTTGCAGACAGGTGTATAAAATCGAGACCACAACCATGAATCTCCATAGACAAACATTGGGAGTAGAATGGCCTTACTGAAGAGCTCAGTGACTTACAACATGGCACCACCTAGGATGCCACCTTTCCAGCAGGTCAGTTCGTCAAATTTGTGCCCTGCTAGAGCTGCCCCTGTCAACTGTAAGTGCTGTTATTGTGAAGTGAAAACGTCTAGGAGCAACAACGGCTCAGCCGTGAAGTTGTAGGGTCACACAAGCTCACAGAACGGAACTGCCAAGTGCTGAAGCGTGCAGCACTTAAAAATTGCCTGTTCTAAGTTGCAACACTCTCTACCTAGTTCCAAACTGCCTCTGGAAACAACCTACCCAACTTTATGAGCAACACACAACTACCACCTGGAAACACCACAAGTATGCACTTGACATACAATAGGAATTCATTAAACTTTTAAAACATTGCAACTGTGTGAATGTTCACTGAATGCCAATTAGACCGGTTGTTTATATTCTGGCAGCCTAAAACCTACCCAACCACTCCGAATAATTAATTACCTTACCATGAGCAGGTAATTAAAGGGATAGTTTGACATTTTGGCAATTTATAGATACCATTTTTATGTCCCTGCGTGCAGTTTGAATGTGTTAGACTGGAAGTCTAAAGGAACAGCTAGCATGCTAGTTGTTCCTGTACGCAGAGACATAAAAATGGTATCCATGAGTTAATCTGTCTCTGGGTAAGTAGAAAAAAAGTGTGACATTGTGTCAATTAAGCCCATCTTCCCTTTAATGGAAAATTCCACCCCAAAACTATAGTTTGGTATTTGTTTCATTAGTCCATTGTTGACATAGTCCCAAAATGTTTTGCTTTTCAACACCTAAGTTTTCAATAAATGTAACTTTCAAAATACAAATACTGAAAGATAGTTTTGGGGTGGAGTTTTCCTTTAAGTAAGCTAAGTTGAGAGCCTATGAAAGTCTCTGAGAGGGTTTTGTGCATGCAGGAACAGTCATGTATGTTTTTTTACATAGTAGTGTAGTTTAACAGGAAGAATAAACCAATATCACGATATGCCTCGCTCATGTCGACATCAAACATATCAAATAATATCAAATCAAATTATCGATATTGGTCCCCACCACAAGCAAATACAGTAAAGGCCTGTTGTCTGTTATTTAGGGTTAACTATGGTTCTTTAACCTCAGGCTGATACTGTCCTTTTGAAACCTGAGTCCCCCAAAACTCATTACAAGTGAAGAAAGAGCTGTGATGCTTCAAGAAGCAGTGTTTCAAAATAAAAAAAGCAGTTTATTATGTGATATTAGTCATTGTGATTTTCAGAAGGGCTGCTTCAGGAAATAGGAAAAGATACTTGAACTCCCATTAAGCCTTTGTAATAGCAGATGCCCCAGTGGGGCTCTCTAAATGTATATTTGGAGCAGGAAAGCCACGGCTGGATGGGCTTGGACCAGGGATTCGTTGCCTGATCTCAGTCGTCTCAGTCTGTCTATTGGCCCATGGTAATGTCACAGAGCTCAGGCTCCTACAGTTGGTCACTGAATGTGCAGGGATATTTGTGTCAATGAATCGCATAGATGATCAACAATCAGTTGAATGGCCTGATCATTCATGGGTCTCAGTTTCACTCTTGCCAGCCTTTTACAAAATGAAAGATTCACTGAGGGCATCTGCGTGATGTCTAAGCACTAATCTTAGCCACAGTATCTTGGAGATGGCCCTAATTTGTAGTTGAACTGAATTACATAATATCCTAGTACATATCCCTGTGTTAGAATAAGTAAGGCAGTAATGTTGAGCACTGCCTTCCTACACATGAAGCCATAAGACGTCTTCAGCTGTGTCTCTGTCTGTCCCTGGGGCAGAGGACCTTGAGGAGGGTAGAGGAGGGGAGGAGACAGTGTTGCCATGGTGCAGTCTCAACCAGAGCTGTACATTAGCTCTGCTGCTCGGCTAATTACGGAGAGAGACTGCAATGTTGAGGCGCAGACAGGCAAAGGACTTTTTTCAGCAAAGGATTTTTTGATATCGCATAGATATGGAGGACATGTAGTACACATGTGTAAGTTACACAGTTACACATTTCATACATTTTATTTTATTTTATAAACATGAATTAGGATTTACTTCAGATGAATTTGAAGGACAGAATCAAATACTATAGGTCCTACTACCAAGGATGCTGTTTGAGGTAGAGGCAGCTAGTGGAGGAGTGAGGAGCCATTCTGGTTCTAGTTGTGGTGCTGCTTCCCTCTCCTCTCCTGTGTTACCTGGCGTACCACTTGTGTAACACAGAGAGGTCTTCCAAGCAGCCGAGCCCCAGAGCCTTGCTGTGAATAGGCTGCTGGAGAGGCTGCAGATCATGATCAGCCAGTTTAGAAAACCCAATATGGGCCGCTGTGGATTAATGTTCCCCATTTAAAAATTCCAATGATGTAATCAGCCAAATCCAAGCATCGCATTTTCTCATTGGAATATCTCCGAGCCCGATGACGCGACTGGCAGGGATGGGGGGGGGGGGTTTGGCAGAGAGAAGAGGACGGAAGGAGGGGTGGAGAGGCTCGGAAGCGAGAGGAATATTGCAATATTAGGCCATGCACTTTGAACCCCGGATTGTCATCTCCTGTGGATGCTGTCTTCCTGGCAGGCTGACCAGATGATGCCATGGTTACATGTGGTTGCACTGCAAGTTACAGCGCATTATCAAAATGAAGCCAATGACACCACAACGCCAGATTGCTCTCTCTTGTGCCCAGGAGACGAAAAGCTGTTAGAGATTTGGTCATTTTGAAAACTCATCCTAGCTATTATGGCCATGGTGAGTATAGTATTCAGCATATTTTCATGTCTGTTATAACAGATCCTTATTATGTTTTTACTGCAGTTGAATACTCCAAATGATTGTTATTCTTGATGTTCAGATCATGACCCTCCTCTGTGTTGTGCAGATATAAAGACCTCCATCTATTCCTCTTGTCTAAGCGTCCTCAGAGGGTACTAGTGATGAGCTGCTGGAGTCCTATATGGAATTACAACAGAGTTGCTTCATGGGAGATTCTTTGACATGCAGAGGATTTTCATTTAGCCAATGTTAGCATAGTAAGGGAATTATATAGTTTATCTTAACCTTCTTGTACTGTATATTCAAATCTTGATTTACATTTGAGTATTATCAATATTATACTTTTGAATATTTATATTTTCTGGCTACAGTACTTAACAGTATCTAGTGCTACGATGCTGTGTGGTGCTCTTATGTTGTTTTCCATGGTCTGACTGAAGGCTTCTGAACAAAGGCCAGTCCTTACCATCGGATCAGAGGCCTCTATGCTGAAAGGTTACAACTTCAAAGCCTCTTGTTGTCTGTCTGTGCTCTGATCAGTGTTTGCGTCATATGTCCATGCCCAAATGACGGTTGCTCTGACTCTGATCTGCTCTGATCTGTGCTGAGACACAGTCCTCCATGAGGCCTGTGTGTCGTGATCCAACCTGAGGTGTTCTGCAGGAGAAGAAGAGACGAGAAAATCTGGGCCCTCAACAGGAGGCAGATTGGCTTGGCAATCCCCAAAGTGATACAAACGTTTGAAACAAAGGACCCTTTTTTCCCACCGCCGTTTCATTTGGCAGGAAATACACCAGCATATGGACAAAAGTGCATGAATGTATTCATAATTGTGCATTAGTTTTTAGCCACAGTTTTTGTTGCCTTTTGTTTTCCTACTTTACTGTAATTCTTCATCACTTTCAACACCTTCGCGCTTTGCCAGCCAACGTGAACGCGGGCAGGGCAGGCAGTGAATGGAGCTGTGTGTGGGTGTTTTCGGAGTCGAGGAATAAAGACCTGCTGAGCCCTGTGGGCCATGATGACTGGAGGGGAAAGAGGGGAGGGGAGCTGCTGGGCTGTTTGTACTGCCACAGGGGCACCACCTGGGACCGGCCTCTGCCTGCTCTCCATCCTCTCTCCATCTTGGCCAGGGTCAGAAGTGGCTCTGTCATCTGCACTGGTTGTTTTAACAGTAGATCAAAGATGATCCGTGTGTGACAACCCCTTAGTCCCACATGTACAGTGTTCTTCCCCTACCGACCAACTGGCTCCCTCTGCTTCCCTCCCCATCTCCCCATGGCTCGCAGGTTCAGCTTAATGATTCAAATGATGGTCTTTTTTTAAAGAAACAAATGAATCATAATTTGTTTTGGTGCTTTTTTGAGCGGACGATGTTGTTGTGTTTATATGGGTGGTACTGTGTCTGGTGGTGCTTAGGCAGGGATGGCCTGGAAGGGATCAGCTGGCCCTCTGCCCCCGAGTGACACACCAACATACTCAACGGTCAAAGGTCACACTGTGTAGTGCCAAAATAAGCTGCCAAAATAAGGCCATCATGTCACGAAACACTCACTCGTAATCCTCATCGTCACAGAGAAACAGCCCATGTTCTATGATCAGAACACAACCATAGAATCATAGAATCCTGTATTTCATATGTCATTGACTATGGATGACAAAACATTATTATAGTCAGCGAGCTTCAAAATGGCAGCGTAGTGCTGTACACTGTCGCTGGCGCTCACTGAGAACAGGCAGAATCCCAAACAGCACAGAAGTGTTGCTCTCAGCTTAGCAACAAGGGGTAGCAACCAGCCGAGAGAGAGCTGCCTGGAAGCTAGCATGCTGCAGAGATCTCTGATGTAGAGGGAGAATTTTACCCCCTCCAGATCAGTGCCATGTTAATGGGTTTGAGAGTGCATCCACCGTTTTTTGTATTGTTATTATTATAATTTCTAGTAATAATAATTTCTAGTAATAATAATTGTCCATAACAACGTTATGACGCACATCTGTTGGTGCTCATTTTAAGCAACCCGTCAATCAATCTGACATCTATCTGAGGAGCGGAGGAGCCTGTTGCAGTCAGACTGTGGTCAACATAGTGCACTACATAAGGAATAGTGTGCCAATTCGGACACGTTCAGTGTAATAGTGAGTGGAAATGATTAGAGCAGACTGACGGACGGAGGTGGGTCAAGTAACCTGGCACCAGTAGCATCCGACAGACAGGGTTGGGGGTAGATTAAATTATCAACCCAGATTCTTCTGATTCTCTCTCCATACCGCACAGCATAATCCACAGACCAGGCAGCAGCTGCCACTGCCCCGGGCATCCCAAGAAATAAACACTGACCACACATAGACAACATTAATACAACACATGGACAACCCTAATACAACACATGGACGACCCTAATACCACACATGGACAACCCTAATACAACACATGGACAACCTTCTTACAACACATGGACAAACCTAATACAACACATGGACAACCTTACAACACATGGACAACCCTAATAAAACACATGGACAACCCTAATACAACACATGGACAACCCTAATACAACACACATTTAAATACAAGCTTACATGATTGCATGGACACATGCACGCATATACACACACACACACACACACACACACACACGCACACACACACACACACACACACACACGCACACACACACACATGTAAGCCATAGCCTACACACACCCATGAACACGCTAGGGCTGGGAATTACCAGGGACATCACGATACTTAGGTGACGATATGACATGTATTGCGATTCTCACGATTCTATATGTATTTCAATTCGATACTGTGATTTTATTGCGATTCGATGCTCCAAACATATTGCTCACCATATGTCTGCTGCAGAGGGACAAGAGAGAGCCATGAAAAAAACGAGTTTTGATCAGTTATGAAAAAAAAGTGCTGAAAACAAATTGGCTCACTATTTAAAAAGAAGATGGAGAACAAGAAAAATACTGGAGTTTTGGTGCAGGTTCAGCCAACTAGCGCAAAAATAATATTGCGATATTGTCACAATAATACGATATATATCGTCCAAAATAATATCCGATATGTAACTGTATCGATTTTTTTCCCCCTCATCACTAATTCACACATGCACACATACTCACACACACATTTAAATGCAAGTCTGTATTCACACATGCGTGCATCCACTCATATACACACATATATGCCAGCCTACATACAGTATATACTGTACATGTACCATCACCACATACAGTGCCTTGCAAAAGTATTCAGACCCCTTAGATTTCTTCTCATTTTATTGTGTTACAAAGTGGGAATCAAATATATTTAATTGTTCTTTTTTTGTCAACAATCTACACAAAACACTGTAATGTGGAAGAAAAAAATCTAACAATTTTGAAAGATTAATAGAAATGAAATAACTAAAATATAGTTGTTGTACAAGTATTCAGCTCTTTGAGTCACTACATGTTAGAAACACATTTGGCATTGATTACAGCTGTGAGTCTTCTTGTGTAAGTCTATAAGAGCTTTGCACACCTGGATTGTGCAATATTTGCCCATTAATATTTTCTAAATTCTTCAAGCTGTGTCAAGAAGTTGAGGATCATGGCTAGACAGCAATTGTCAAGTGTTGCCATAGATTCTTGAACCGATTTAAGTCAAAACTGTAACTTTGCCACTCAGCAACCTTCACTGTCTTCTTGGTAAGCAACTCGAGTATAGATTTGGCCTTGTGTTATAGGTTATTGTCTTGCTGAAAGGAGAATTCCTCTCTCAGTTTTTATTGTAAAGCAGGCTGAAGCAGGTTTTCTTCTAGGATTTTGCTTGTGCTTAGCTCCATCCCATTTATTTTTGTCCTAAAAAACTCAGTATTTCTTTTTGTCCTAAAAAACCCAGTATTTGCTGATGTCAAGCATACCCATACTGTACCATGATGCAGTCACCACCATGCTTGAAAATAAGGATGCAGTTACTCCGTTGTGTTGGATTTGCTCCAAACATAAGGCTTTGCATTTAGGGCATAAAGGTTATTCCTTTGCTGTGTTTTTTTTTGCACAATTACTTTAGTGTCTTGTTTCATACAAGATGCATGTTTTGGAATATTTGTATTCTAAATATTTGTATTCTTCTTTTCACTCTTTCATTTAAGTCATTATTGTGCAGTCTCTACAATGTTTTTGATCCATCCTCAGTTTTCTACGATTACAGACATTGAACTCTGTAGCTGTTTTAAAATCACCAATCATCACGGTAACATCGCTGAGCAGTTTCATTTCTGTCCTGCAGCTCAGTTCAGAAGGACGACTGTATCTTTGTGCCTGTGTGGTTTAATATAAAATACACAGCATAATGATTAACTTCACCATGCTTAAAGAGTTATTTAATGTCTGATTTGTTTTTGTTAGCCATCTACCAATCACTGCCCTTCTTTATGAGGCTTTCTAAAAGCTCCCTGGTCTTTGTAGTTGAATCTGTGCTTGAAATTCAATACTTGACTGAGGGACCTTACAGATGTTGTATGTAGGGAGGACAGAGGAACGGTTAGTCATTCAAAAATCATGTCAACCCCTATTATTTCACAGAGTGAGTCCATGGAACTTATTGTGTGATTTTTTTTCTTTAAACAAATTTTACCACTGAACTATACCGAACAAAAATATATAAATGAAACATGCAACAACTTCAATAAATTACAGTTCATATAAGGAAATCAGTCAATTGAAATACATTTCATATGACTGGGCAAGGGTGCAGCCATGGGTGGGCCTGAGAGGGCATAGACCCACCTACTTGGGAGCCAGGCCCACCCACTGGGGACCCAGGCCAGCTAATCAGAATTTGTTTTCTCCCATAAAAGGGTTTTGTTACATACAGAAATACTCCTCAGCACCCCCAACAGCACCCCCAACATCCCCCCTCGAACGATCCTGCAGATGAAGAAGCCGGATGTGGAGGTCCTGGTCTGGCATGGTTATGTCTTCTGCGGTTGTGAGGCCGGTTCGATGTACTGCCAAATTCTCTAAAATGCCATTGGAGGTGGCTTATGGTAGATAAAGTAACATTCAATTCCCTGGCAACATCTCTGGTGGACATTCCTGCAGTCAGCATCCCTCAAAACTTGAGACATCTGTGGCATTGTGTTGTGTGACAAAATTGCACATTTTGGAGTGGCCTTTTATTGTCCCCAGCACAGCTGGGGCTGTGTAATGATCATGCTGTTTAATCAGCTTCTTGATATGCCACACCTGTCAGGTGGATGGATTATCTTGGCAAAGGAGAAATGCTCAATAACAGGGATGTGGACAACATTTGAGAGAAATACTTTTTTTTTTTTTGCGTACGGGACATTTCTGGGTTCTTTAATTTCAGCTCATGAAGAAACATGGGACCAACACTTTGCATGTTGCGTTGATATTTCATATTTTTGTTCAGTATCATTTAGGCTTGACTAAACAAAGGGTCTGAATACTTATGCAATGATTATATTTGATTGAATAATTTGTTATTTGTCCCAACATTTTTCTTTAAATCCATTTTAATCCCACTTTAACACAAAATGTGAAGAAATCCAAGGGTCTGAATACTTTTCAAGGCACAGTACATGCATGCACTCATCAGACACACATTGGCATGCTCCGACTTCATTACCACATAACAGCCTCATGAATACTGAAGCATCCACTGGGAGTGGTATTGTGTGGAGTGCATGTGATAAGTAATATCATTTCAGTGTGTGGCTGTGTCTGTTGTGCTGAAGGTCAGACTAACCACCTCTCTGAGGCTCACCGTGACCACACAGGAAGCTAAGCCTGAGCACGCTTTAGTAATATTACATCAAGATGAGGAGGGAATGTTGCTGACAGCTGTGACCGCCTATTAATTATCATTTCATAAAAATGTGTACGTGCATGTGTGTGTATGTGAGTGTGTGCTTGTGTGTGAATGTGCACGTGTGTGTGTCAGTCTCGCTCTGTGTGAAAGCGAGAGAGAGGATTATACCTGTTTGTGTTTCACAATGCTCAAATCATTCACATCAAATGTGTTCTTCCCATGGAAACCATGGTTTGTAATAGGCATGAACTAATATATTTCCTTGTGCTTCCCACATGTGACTGAATGACTGAAATCAACTGGTATTCTTATTGGGTACGAGGACGACACCCTTTCCTCTATGTCCCTCTATCCCTTCCTCTCGCCTTCCCTCCTTCTCACTCTCCCTTCCGCCTTCTCTCCCTCCTCTCCTATTCTTTCTTCCTGCTCTCCTCTCCCCCGGTCCCTCTGGCAGTGAGCGGGGCCTCAGCTCAGCGTGAATGAGATGTTGGGTGCATGGTAATTGAGTAGGGTATTGATTGGACTGCAGCGTGGCATACGAGAGGCCAATGAAAGCCAGAGGATCAGAGCGAGGCACCACCAACCGACTGACTGCAACACTCATCCCACATTCTACAGGAAACATACAAACCATACACGGCTGACCAGCTCACAGTGACAGTTCATTGTAGATAACGTAGTATTGACGTATTGACATGTAACAATTGTGCTGTAAGCATCAATAGATACTGTAAGGAAGGTTAAGATTGACTCTATTGGACTTGGGCTCACCATTTCTCTATATCAGTAATCAATATGAATGAGTGAAGGCAGAGGAATAATTTCCTAATGCTCCACGTATCATCAGACAAAACAGCCTCCATTACACTGTCTCAGACAGGACTGTATCATCAGACAGAACAGCCTCCATGACCCTGTCTCAGACAGAACATACTTCATTACCATGTATCAGACAGGACTGGACCATCAGGCAGAGCAGCCTCCATTACCCTGTCTCAGACAGGACTGAATCATCAGGAAGAGCAGCCTTCATTATCCTGTCTCGGACAGGACTGTATCATCAGACAGAACAGTCTTCATCACCCTGTTTCAGACAGGACTGGATCAGAGTCACTGTCATATTTCAGTGTGACGTTGTCATTGGTTACAGGACTGCCATACAGTATCAGTGTGCTATGTAAAGGAGGATCGAAGGGTTATTGTCTTGTCAGCATCTCATTGTTATGCACATGCCAAACCCTCCTATACCCCAGGGAACTCGAGGAGTTAAAAACACCATAGAAATAATGCTGCATGAGGAGGAGCTTGGATTTCATTTGAGGTGTGGCCTCGCTATCTATTGCATTGCCAACATATGGCATCATCATACATAGGCTAATATTGTTTGTACTTTATTTTACAGTACTGTTTCCACTGGTATTTACCTGGAGTTGTTGTGCTAACAATAGTTATTTTCATGTAATTACTTCATAAAAAGAATGAATCATAACTGGAATTAAAAATCTGAATGAATCAGATGAACAATTTAAAAGTGTAGCCTCAAACTTCATTCTGTCACAACATAGGATAAACCTTTTTTTTTTAAAGGAATCTAGCTAGGTAGTGGAGACACAGGGCCTCTGGTCGAGTGGGCTCTGATTGACAGTAATGGGGCAGATCTGGACACAGTGTAACTGTTTCATTCATTGCAGGGGGAGGATTGTAGCTACAGTACTAATATGATATAGACAGGCAGTGAGCAGGCAGGCCAGCCAAGCTGAGGCTGTGCCCATGGCCATGCATGTGCAACAGAGAGACTCATAAGCTGCAGTCAGCGTCCTGAGAGGTGAACCAGGGGGAGGCGGCTAAGCGGGCGTGCGAGCACCGGTTGTCATTGGAACACATTGATTATTTAGCCATTTGGACGAATGCTGTGCTCTACGCTTGCCAAGGTTTAGTGGGAGTCTTTGTAGCGTTGCTGTCCAGACTGGCTGCAGCCAAATCAGTGCTGTCAGGTGCAGTGCTGTTTGAAGATAATACATGAGGAAATGAAAGTCTCGGATAAATAATTGAACTGAGGGATGGATCGATAGATAACAATTTGGTGGGAACTAATGAACAGCTGGATGTATAGAGATGAGTGTTTTTGTCTGGAATGGTGCTCAGTTGGGATAGGTTGGTTGTAGTGGTTGTACAGTCAGTCCTGTTGGGAGAGCAGCTTGAGCAGGGTGTGTGTGTGTGTGTGTGTGTGTGTACAGCCTGCCCTGAGCCCTGCACTGCAGTTGGACATAAGTGAACAGCGACAGCTGGCTGGGAAAACATGATTAGTGTTTGAATTAAAAGGAAATTAAGGGATTTATTATAATCTTATCCAGATTTTGGTTAATTCCCCCCATGCCCCTCAGTCACACCCTTCTGCCACATCTGGACGGTTGCCAACATTTTTCACCGGCGTCATCCCCTGTTCCCCTCTGCCCCCCTCGACTCATTTGCCAGCCATCCCCATGTAACCCCCCCTCCCACACACACACACACAGACACACGCACACACACAGGGCTGTGTACAGACCTTTCAGGGGGCAGGTGTTCAAAATGAAAAAAGGGTGCATAGGCCTATTTATTTCTTCAACAACACACTCATCACAAATTGTAAGCAAGCTAGTCACAGTGCCTCCTAAAAACATGATCGGGTGAAAGAAAGTGGGCTGTTAGCTGATCGTTGATGATTGATGTAAATCTGCTAGTTAGCTAGCTTTATCTTATTTTTATTTTTTTTACAGATTGTGATTTATCTTAAATTTTCTTAAATACTTAAATAATAACTTCATAATATAATATGAATAATCTTCTAACTCATGATATATGGCTGGCTGGCTGGCTAGTGGCTTGTGTGGATATTTTAGTATATGTTGGTTAGCTAGAGTCTAAACTACCCGTGTTGCCGCTGCCCTGACACACAAGTTCAACACCCAACTGCTGAAGGGATGGAGTTGGGGTCGAGGGTTATAGATGCAGCCACTCCTCTCTGTCTTTCTGCCTCTCTCTGCTGTGCGTATCAGCCAACCAGACCAAAATATTCATAATGATGTTTATCAAGTGTTAATGCTGCTGTGTGGCAGTACTGTTGATATTTAAACTAGGTAGCTAGCTACACACACTCGACGGGTGACCGCTTCTCATACATGTCTGGATACCGGGCATGCGCAATTTCCGTACAGGGCAGACTGGGAAAACAGGCGCTACCCGAGGCACGCGCAAGCGCTGTACAGGGCAGACTAACAGGCGCAACCAATGGGGTGGAGGTGGATGGTGGCGAACTTGATGACATCACAACAACTTGCTGCAGTGGGTTCAGAACAACAATGAGAAAAACTGTATACAAAAAAATAGATAGTATACCACCACCCAAAAGGGCACTTGGCGAGTGGGAGGGCAAATGGATGTGCTTTGCACAGGTAGACCCCTATCTGTACACGTGCCTGCACACAGACACACACAGACAGCACTGTATGCACCGTCCCCTGTTACTAATCTGTAAATATGTGTTTATCTTGACCTCTGTGAGCCTACATTACAGACTGTGTAAGCCTCTCTCTCTCGGGGACGTGGCCAGTCCAGGGCTCTCACAGTCACAGCAGAAAGAACTGTGTGCTACTTTGTCTCTGTCATAAAGCTGTGTGCTGCCCCACGCTGCTGCCCTGGTCTCGCGGCCCCACACTGCTGCCCTGGTCTCGCGGCCCCACGCTTCTGTCCTGGCCCAGCAGCCCCACACTGCTGCCCTGGCCTCGCGGCCCCACTGCTGTCCTGGCTCAGCAGCCCCACACTGCTGCCCTGGCCTCGCGGCCCCACACTGCTGCCCTGGCCTCGCGGCCCCACGCTGCTGCCCTGGCCCCGCGGCCCCACGCTGCTGCCCTGGCCTCGCGGCCCCACGCTGCTGCCCTGGCCTCGCGGACCCACGCTGCTGCCCTGGCTTCACAGACCCACGCTGCTGCCCTGGCTTCACAGACCCACGCTGCTGCCCTGGCCACGCGGACCCACTCTGCTGCCCTGGCTTCACAGACCCACGCTGCTGCCCTGGCTTCACAGACCCACGCTGCTGCCCTGTCCACGCGGCCCAACGCTGCTGCCCTGGCTATGCGGCCCAACGCTGCTGCCCTGGCTATGCGGCCCAACGCTGCTGCCCTGTCCACACGGACCCACGCTGCTGCCCTGGCTTCACAGCCCCACGCTTATCAGCCCTCTCCTCCTCAAACCCAACTCCCACTTCAGAGACAACACACCGCTCTGGGGCGGATTTAGGATTACACACACTGAGATCATCTTCCCCTTTCTTTTTGTGTACTTGTTAAGGGAGAAACAGATACTGGGATTACCCTCTTCAATCCCAGACTAGGATGACATTTTTATTTTCAGACTGACTGTCTTGAAACCTTACTAGGTTTATAGTGCTATTATTGTAACATAGTGGTTTCTTTTCAATCATTGATTAGCCAGCTAGGAAGTAACCTCTGTTGCTTATGATAAGCTATTTTGTTCCTGCTGTTGTGTTTGTCATTTGAGGTCCCTTGGCTGTGGCACTGGATTCCGTTCACTAGCTCAGTCCAGTACAATGACAGAGCAGAAATAGTCCCCACTGTTGCCCTCAGGCTCCTTCTCTCCACTACCTTACACACAGCTGCTCAATGGGACCGGTTGGCTGTGGGGGATGAGTACATTTCTTAAAGACTTGGGTGTCTATGGTGCTGTGGCACACGGTGCACTTCTAAAACACACACACACACTTCTAAAAGCATGTGAAGGGAGCTGCTGCTACCGTGTCCCTTTGTTCTCACTAGGCTTTAGGTCTGGTGAGAACATTGCTGTCCTGTATTTTCATGACAAACAGGAAATGCTTAAATGTGTACGGTAAATGTAAAATGTGCACACACAATCACTGTCGCAGGCGTCTGCGGTCCATACGCAGATTACACAAGCCATGTTGTGCTGACTAAGGGACGTTTGTGTTTCTCCACAGCTGGCCAGAGCCATAGAACTAGACTACAGATCTGAAAAAGAGGTCACGTCTTCTGTGTTGGATTTAACAGTTTCCATTAATCAGATAAGTCACTCAGTGAAAATAAAGTTACAAAGCTCTGGAAAGTTTTAGAGAAACTGGGGTGTAGCATGATGATGAATGATGCCAATCAAAGCGAGTGGGGCTTGATGCTTTCGTCTTACGACTCCAGTATTTAGCCTTTTCTGCTCAAACCAGCTGTGATTGTATGTGTGCGTATTTAAGTACCATGGTCCAGCATTAAAGGACTGTTATAACTCGAGCTATAATATAAAGGGTGTGGTTCTTTTGTCTCAGACTGTGACCTGTTCTATTGGAGTGTTGCACCCCGCTTGCATCTCCTTTGCCTGTGAGTCCTGTGTGAGAGAAGTGTCAGGTAGGAATACAAGAGCCGTGATCAAGTGATCCTTTAATGCCGTCACTAGGGGGAGAGACGCCACGGAAATAAATGAGCAACCGAGAGTCTGTGCCACGAAAGCAATCATCCCGTAACTGCAATGACCTCCCGACGCGTTTAAAGCAGTCATGTAATATCACAGGCCATAGGCTGCCTCATCACACAGCCAAAACATGGAGAATGCATGCATGCTCATCGTGTGTGGCGATAGAGGTTGGTGGAAGAAGATTAGAATCAATGGGGATCAATAGGAGTGGATCCACTTTGAAAAGCCCCAAGAACCTGGCAGTGTGCAAATAGTGAACACTGGGGGGGGGGGGGGGGGGGGGGGGGGACAATAAGGGGGAGGCGGAGGGAGGAGGTAGTGAGTGACTAGTAGCTTCTTTTTGCTGGACCTAAGGTAGCATTGGTCCCCTAGCTGCACCGTCAGCAGCATCACCTCACCCCCACAGCTCAATCAGATCAATAGAGAGAACGCAGCCAGTGTTCCAGGACTCTGTGCTGTGCTGTGCTATAAGGAGAGGCCATTACTGCTGGTCAGCCCTGTGTCCAGTCTACTGTGGGGCTATGTCCCGCTCATCCTCCGTCTCCTCAACTGAGAGCTGTTAGTCTTTTATGTAACATTTATTTGAGTATAGCATTCACATCACCTTGTGAGGGGACATTTTATAAGAATAAATTATGTCTATAACTGCCACTGTGAGAGGCATATCTTTGCAGTGCCCTCTCCTGCACTCTGCTTTGTCTGGTGCCCCCTCCACAGGATCATAACGTCTCCTCTGATACAACATGCGTGGGATGTTGGGAAATGAACACCAGCCACTAGGTGGCGTAATGG
Organism: Oncorhynchus mykiss; assembly: GCF_057628025.1. Classification (NCBI taxonomy): domain Eukaryota; kingdom Metazoa; phylum Chordata; class Actinopteri; order Salmoniformes; family Salmonidae; genus Oncorhynchus; species Oncorhynchus mykiss. The sequence goes on from NC_143035.1 coordinate 10,893,917, forward strand.
AGCCTGAACAGCCTGATTGTCTTCCTAAGATAACTAATTCTGATATAGAGATACAACACAGAATGCAACAGTTTTTGAGTCTTACAGACCAAATAGACCAGCCATTCAAACAGGTGAACAGCGGTCCGGAATGGGGTCAATACGGACCACGGGTCCCAACTTTTTTTAGGAACTCAGTCGGGCCTCCAATCCTTGGTGTCACATACGACATGGAAAAATGTGTAGAATTGCAGGAAATTAGCTTTAAAACTGAAAAATGTTCTCTTCGCCAACAAGAAGGGTGTGAACAGTTTGGGGTTAATAAATTACAATATCCATCTGGACCTTTGCCACTTAGGACATTTGTGTGACCAGACCTTCTGAAATGGTACTTGAGTACCCTGCAATAGACCATCAAAACATAGATGTAGTGTTGGATGCCAGACTTCAAGTTGTCATTTCCAGTGTGTTAGAACAGGAAGTGGTACGGTACAGTATGAGATGGTTATGATATCCTAGACAATGACCCAATGGTCCCAACATACACACAGTTTGTTCAAATGGAGTTTTACACAGGAAGCAGGCAATTATAACACTGCTGGTCTCTTTTCCCCACTCCTCATTCTCAGTCCTCACACCTACTGTAGCCATCATCTACCCATCCCTAGCGAGACACAAACACACACACACCGACTGTTCCCATGACATCCACTTACTGGCACCTAGCTGACTGATGATGTGTGATCTGCCAGCCTCACACACGCACACACACGCGCTTAGGTAATGTTGTATCTCTTTATCTATCTTTGCAGGCGAACCCTCCCCCCGTCATCGTCAACGCAGACTCACTGGATGCAGGCCCTTATGTAAATATTTGTTCTGTTGTCTCTGTGTGTGGATGGAGTATCTATTCTGTTGTCTCTGTGTGTGGATGGAGTATCTATTCTGTTGTCTCTGTATGGATGGAGTATCTATTCTGTTGTCTCTGTGTATGGATGGAGTATCTATTCTGTTGTCTCTGTGTGTGGATGGAGTATCTATTCCGTTGTCTCTGTGTGTGGATGGAGTATCTATTCTGTTGTCTCTGTGTGGATGGAGTATCTATTCTGTTGTCTCGGTGTGTGGATGGAGTATCTATTCTGTTGTCTCTGTGTGTGGATGGAGTATCTATTCTGTTGTCTCTGTGTGTGGATGGAGTATCTATTCTGTTGTCTCTGTGTATGGATGGAGTATCTATTCTGTTGTCTCTGTGTATGGATGGAGTATCTATTCTGTTGTCTCTGTGTGTGGATGGAGTATCTATTCTGTTGTCTCTGTGTGTGGATGGAGTATCTATTCTGTTGTCTCTGTGTATGGATGGAGTATCTATTCTGTTGTCTCTGTGTGTGGATGGAGTATCTATTCTGTTGTCTCTGTGTGTGGATGGAGTATCTATTCTGTTGTCTCTGTGTGTGGATGGAGTATCTATTCTGTTGTCTCGGTGTGTGGATGAAGTATCTATTCTGTTGTCTCTGTGTGTGGATGGAGTATCTATTCTGTTGTCTCTGTGTATGGATGGAGTATCTATTCTGTTGTCTCTGTGTGTGGATGGAGTATCTATTCTGTTGTCTCTGTGTGTGGATGGAGTATCTATTCTGTTGTCTCTGTGTATGGATGGAGTATCTATTCTGTTGTCTCTGTGTGTGGATGGAGTATCTATTCTGTTGTCTCTGTGTGTGGATGGAGTATCTATTCTGTTGTCTCTGTGTGTGGATGGAGTATCTATTCTGTTGTCTCTGTATGGATGGAGTATCTATTCTGTTGTCTCTGTATGGATGGAGTATCTATTCTGTTGTCTCTGTGTATGGATGGAGTATCTATTCTGTTGTCTCTGTGTGTGGATGGAGTATCTATTCTGTTGTCTCTGTGTGTGGATGGAGTATCTATTCTGTTGTCTCTGTGTATGGATGGAGTATCTATTCCGTTGTCTCTGTGTGTGGATGGAGTATCTATTCTGTTGTCTCGGTGTGTGGATGGAGTATCTATTCTGTTGTCTCTGTGTGGATGGAGTATCTATTCCGTTGTCTCTGTGTGTGGATGGAGTATCTATTCTGTTGTCTCTGTATGGATGGAGTATCTATTCCGTTGTCTCTGTGTGTGGATGGAGTATCTATTCTGTTGTCTCTGTGTGGATGGAGTATCTATTCTGTTGTCTCTGTGTATGGATGGAGTATCTATTCTGTTGTCTCTGTGTGTGGATGGAGTATCTATTCTGTTGTCTCTGTATGGATGGAGTATCTATTCTGTTGTCTCTGTGTGTGGATGGAGTATCTATTCTGTTGTCTCTGTGTGGATGGAGTATCTATTCTGTTGTCTCTGTGTGTGGATGGAGTATCTATTCTGTTGTCTCTGTGTGTGGATGGAGTATCTATTCTGTTGTCTCTGTATGGATGGAGTATCTATTCTGTTGTCTCTGTATGGATGGAGTATCTATTCTGTTGTCTCTGTGTATGGATGGAGTATCTATTCTGTTGTCTCTGTGTATGGATGGAGTATCTATTCTGTTGTCTCTGTATGGATGGAGTATCTATTCTGTTGTCTCTGTGTATGGATGGAGTATCTATTCTGTTGTCTCTGTGTGTGGATGGAGTATCTATTCTGTTGTCTCTGTGTGTGGATGGAGTATCTATTCTGTTGTCTCTGTGTGTGGATGGAGTATCTATTCTGTTGTCTCTGTGTGTGGATGGAGTATCTATTCTGTTGTCTCTGTGTGTGGATGGAGTATCTATTCTGTTGTCTCTGTGTATGGATGGAGTATCTATTCTGTTGTCTCTGTGTGTGGATGGAGTATCTATTCTGTTGTCTCGGTGTGTGGATGGAGTATCTATTCTGTTGTCTCTGTGTGTGGATGGAGTATCTATTCTGTTGTCTCTGTGTGTGGATGGAGTATCTATTCTGTTGTCTCTGTGTGTGGATGGAGTATCTATTCCGTTGTCTCTGTGTGTGGATGGAGTATCTATTCCGTTGTCTCTGTGTGTGGATGGAGTATCTATTCTGTTGTCTCGGTGTGTGGATGGAGTATCTATTCTGTTGTCTCTGTGTGTGGATGGAGTATCTATTCTGTTGTCTCTGTGTATGGATGGAGTATCTATTCTGTTGTCTCGGTGTGTGGATGGAGTATCTATTCTGTTGTCTCTGTGTGTGGATGGAGTATCTATTCTGTTGTCTCTGTGTGTGGATGGAGTATCTATTCTGTTGTCTCTGTGTGTGGATGGAGTATCTATTCTGTTGTCTCTGTGTGTGGATGGATGTGCCTCACGGTCGCAGCATATAAGATCACATTTACTCACCATGTGGACCTATTTCATTATCTCTATTGAGCTGCCTCTACAGCATGAATATGATGCAGTTATGCATTTAGTATGGTAATGCAAGAGATTGAAATAGTTTCTACTGTATTCCTGTAGGATTTGTGGATTGAGGAAAGCCTAATATTAATAGTAAACATGATTATATTTGTGTGTTCATTGTCAAAATCTGGATATAATAGCCAAAGCCAGCAATGCTATTTGTTTTATGTATGTCTATGTTTAATTCTGTGGTTATTAAAAATGATTGTATTGAGATGAAAGATTAGTCCATTTTTTATGTTCATTTTCTGTTTTGTATTATTTCTAGGATGTTTTCATGTGGGCTGTTAATACATGATGCTGATGATGTAACTGACCTGTATGTGTTTTGTGTTGACAGGTAAATGGCAGTGATGGGATGTTTAAATATGAAGAGATCATCTTGGAGAGGGTGAGTTTCACTAACACCTTTATAACCACTCATTATTTGAACGTCTTGTGATCAAATGTATTCTTTTCAAAGCCTTTTGTTAAACACGTGAGCTTTTCCCACTAGATGGCACTAAAAAGTTCTCTTTGGCTTTATTAAGGTTTCTCAGTGCAGTAAATGTTGCTATTCTCATTCACCCCTTTAAATTTGTGTGTATTAGGTAGTTGTTGGGAAGTTTTTAGATAACCTGTTAGATATTACTGCCCTGTCGGAACTAGAAGTACAAGCATTTCGCTACACTCGCATTAACATCTGCTAACACACATCTGCTGTGTATGTGACCCATAACATTTGATTTGATATACAAAGAGTACTGGTATTGAGTCAATGTGTAGGAGTACAAGGTAGTTGAGGTAATTAAGGTCAAATGTACACGTAGGTACGCGTCAAAGTGAATAGGCAATGAGGTAGCAGCAGCGTATGCACATCGTCATCGTCAGACCACTATAGGCCTCATACTGCACCTTTCAAAAGCACACACATTAAATAGTTCAGAAGCAAAAGCCATCTCCCCCTACACACACACTCTCAGGACCCTTGACAGTTGCACTTGTCAGTGACAGAGTTCAGTCTATAGTGGAGCGCAGACATACTTTATGTTCCTGCTCTTGTTATTCCACCCACAGATAGGTGCAGAGCTGTTTTCTCCATCTCCCTCTCCGAGTGGCATTTCTGCATGCAGAGGCTTAAATAAACTAGATAAAATCACACTTTAAAAGGTCTGTGGGTGTGGAACATTTGGTGGTCGGGCCCAGTGCACTCCTTTTGGCTCAGGAGCAGCGCACTGGGAGGCCTCAGCCTCGCTCTGTCCTAATTGGTTGTGACCGTTTCTCATTAATTATAGAAAATAATAAAGTGAAGTCTTTTCTCAGTTGTCTTGTTTGGAGCCTGTCTCTGCAGCTGTCAGATAGAACAGCACGCCTGGGCCTACTGGATCCAAATGGGTGCTTTGCCATTCTGGGGGAGAGGTGGGGGAAAGGGGGGTACATATAGAGAAAAAAGGGAAGTTTTGTACCATTCAAGTCTTTAGAGAAATGAGGCTTCGCTGACTCTCATCTTCTCTTCTACTTATGAATCTTAAACAAAACAATTACACCCAAACCATTTGGACAGCTTCATCTTACATACATTTAGAATAAAGTGACTTGATCTTAGAATGTAGTTTGTAGTATGAAGTAAATTCATTGTGAGGAAGATGCACACACACATGCATGAGAAAGTGCCATGGTTATCAGTAATGTTGAATTCCCCTGAGCGCTCTTCATAGATCACATGTTCCCCTGAGACTTCAATACCATTAAGAAGAAGCCCCTTCTCCCCCCTTCAGTCCACACACCTTGAGTGGGACGGGACCCATCACTTAGTAGAGCTCTGTGTGCCTGCATGCACGTGTGTGAAAGTGTGCACGGGCTGCACGCCAGAGGAGGCTGGTAGAATGAGCTATAGGAGGATAGGCTTATTATAATGGCTGGAATAGAATAAATGGAAAGCAGTCAAACATGTGGTTTCCATATTTTTGGTGTGTTCCATCCATTCCATCCATTCCAATGAGCTCTTCCTCCTATAGCTGCCCCCACCAGGCTCCTCTGCTTCACGCTCACAGATGACGCTGGGCCTCTGCTTCACGTGTGTGTGACTCTCTATTGTATCTCTTCTATGTGTAATGCTTCATAACCACTGCAGGGTAACTCTGGCCTGGGCTTCAGCATCGCTGGGGGGATGGACAATCCACACATCCCAGATGACCCAGGGATCTTCATCACCAAGATCATCCCTGGAGGAGCTGCAGCTATGGATGGCAGGCTGGGGTGAGTTAGTCCCCCCCCCCTTCTCTCTCACTCCACCATTTCCCTCTCGCCAGGCAGTCAGAGGTGTGTGTGTGTGTGTGGGTGGCAGTGCCTCTACAGCCCACTGCCCCCAGGCTCTGTCTGTGTTTCCACTAAGTTGTGATTCACTGGAAAGCCAAAGTCTAAAACATGCAAATGATGATCTCGAGTGCTTTCGGTGTACTGCCGGCCTATGTGTTATTTATTTTATTTAACCTTTATTTAACTAGGCAAGTCAGTTAAGAACAAATGTTTATTTACAATGACGGCCTACCCCGGCCAAACCCGGACGGCGCTGGGACAATTATGCGCCGCCCTATAGGACCCCCTATGTGATACAGCCTGGATTCAAACCAGGGACTGTAGTGATGCCTCTTGCACTGAGATGATATTACAGTGCCTTATTACACATGATATGCCTTATTACACATGATATCACAGTGCCTTAGACCACTGTGCCACTCTGGAGCCCAGTTTGTGTTTGTTTTTCTGTGTGTTTGTGCAGTTGACTAGTCTGACTAGTATGTTGATTCTATCCATATTGTACAGCCTGTCGATTGACATTAATTCCATAATTATGATTCAGTAGGCAAACGGATAAATCATCATATAGTGTAGATACAGTGAGTGTACAAAACAATAAGAATGCATACTCTTTCCATGACCTAGACTGACCAGGTGAAAGCCATGATCACTTATTGATATCATTTGTTAAATCCACTTCAAATCAATGTAAATGAACAGGAGGAGACGGGTTAAATAAGCATTTCTATGCCTTGAGACATGGATTGTTTGTGTGCGCCATTCAGAGGGTGAATGGGCAAGATAAAATATTTAAGTGCCTTAGAACTCAGCATTAGGAAGGTGTTCTTAATGTTTTTGTACACAGTGTATATTATGTATGTGTATATACAGTACTAACAGCGTTGTAAAATATGAAGGTTGTTTCCCCTCGTCTCCCCAGGGTGAATGACTGTGTGCTGCGTGTGAATGAGGTAGATGTGTCTGAGGTGGTTCACAGTCGGGCGGTAGAGGCCCTGAAAGAGGCTGGCCCTGTGGTCAGGCTGCTGGTCAGGAGAAGACAGGCCCCTCCTGAGACCATCCTGGAGATCAACCTGCTTAAGGGGCCCAAAGGTCAGCTATATGTAGTACATATATGAATGAATCCTCATTTTGAGGGCCAGGATTTTCTTGGCCCCTATAACTTAACTGTAATGTATATATGAATATGTATATATGAATAGCGGGTAAATAGTAATTTTGTTGTCTCTTGGTGTCTTTCTAATGTATTTTATATAAAACATTTTATTTAGAATTGAATATAATATCTTCTGTTGTTCTTGTCTATAACTCTTCTTTACAGGAAGAGTAGCTGCTGCATGTGCAGTATCTGATGGGGATCCTAATAAACTAAACTAAATTCCCCTGGGTAATTCTAGGTCAACTCTGAAATTGGAACATTTAGATTATTTTTGAGAATTTGAATTGTCCCCATTGAAGATTTTGTGCAATTTTCTGTTCTTGACTGTCCTCTGCGCTTCTCACCCCCAGGCCTTGGCTTCAGCATTGCTGGGGGGATCGGCAACCAGCACATCCCAGGAGACAACAGCATCTACATCACAAAGATCATTGAGGGTGGGGCTGCACAGAAAGATGGACGGCTGCAGACCGGAGACCGCCTGCTAGCTGTAAGAACACATATCAGTTGCATCTTTGTTCATTACCTGGGCTTACCCCTGCTTCGATGTAGCAGAGGTGGTTTGGTGAAGCCAGAGTGAATGCCTAGACTTAAGCTCAGCAGCCTAACACAGTCTTTAATTGTGTAGAAACCCCGGGTTCCACACACAGTCAATTACACAGACCTACGATACTGAGCTCTAATGGATGCCCTAGAACAGTCTTGATTCCCTTACTGTTTAGTGATCCATACCCTGCACACATCAGGACACTGCCACTTTGGTGGGTGCCTCTGTGCCCATCCCTGGACGTTTCTCAAGAGAGCCAGGCGGGGCGACACGCATCAGCGTTTATGGCCCTGTGTGTGATTGATACGGTGCTGGAGACTGGGTTCAAACAGCCCAGCTGCTCCCCGGGCATATTCTGTTCTACACCGGCAAAAGATAAAGAGAACCACCTCCCAGGCTGAATGAGTGACTACGCTGTTAGAAAAATATGAGATGTGTTTAAGACTGCCATAAATAAGAACAAAGCCATTAAGCACTGCTACCTTTGTTCGGGGAAGAGCTGTGAGTGACTATAGCTGCCCAACACTGAATCCCCACTGCACTGTTTTCATCACAGTACACTTCTGGACGGATGGCCGTATCATTTGTGCTATTTGATCAAAGTTTATCCCTGAAATCCATGCATTTATCTGTCGACCCAATGATGCAGATGTGGCGGCTCCGTAAATAAGTAATCTCTTGCAACTGTACCTATATGGAGCAGCTCTGTTCAAAACCTTTGATATATTATCACATACTTTATCTTAGTAGTACACAGTAACAGTAGTGTATGATTGATTTGGGTGTGGCTCAGGCAAACTAAAAGACCTATAAGCCTCAGTGTTGTAAACTTGAGGATTTGACTGTGGTCTGTGTGCTTCAGGTGAACAACATCATCCTGCAGGACGTGCGTCACGAGGAGGCGGTTGCGGCGCTGAAGAACACCTCTGACATGGTCTACCTCAAGGTGGCCAAGCCAGGACCCGTACACCTCAACGACATGTACGCCCCTCCGGACTACTCCAGCAGTACGTATCTTCTTCTGCTAGCTACTGTATTCACCTATGGCTCAAACTAAACACCCCCTCCCCTCATACTCTCATACTGCTCACAATGCATTACAACTACAGTTGAACATTCCAGGCGATGGATGCCTCAATGGTACTGAACCAGCACACAGTTTGTTTTAATGGAAGACCACAGGAACCCTGCGATAATGACACTGGTGGTCTCTTTCCACACTCCTTATTCGCAGTTTATACCTTAAAAACCAACCCATGCATCAGTTGTTAGAAGAAGGCTCTGTTGATTAGCATTAGCTTTAGGTCAGGGGTCACCTTCTTGACTTGAAGAGCAATTTGTTTTCCACACACACAAAAAATAGTTTAGAGGGAGCTGCAGAAGAAGTTTGAGTCCTTTTCAAGCGCAATAGTGGCAATATCTGATATTCAGCACCACAGATAGCAGTCAGATCAAATTACCACGAAATCTGGCAATTCAGGGTCACCGAGCAGTGGCTGTCTAGTGAAGTTACAGGGAGAATCAAATCTTGTGAACATACGTTAAATATGCTACAGAACTAGTGTTACTTTTTTATTTAAAAACCTACAAATGAAGGACATTGTTGTTTTCCAGGGATTCATTGAAATACCCACATCAAGCCCCGCAAGATATTGAATAATGAAACACAGGTACACAAATATTATAATGCAAACAGAAGGTTTGATTGTGATAGACATTTATTATACTGATTTAACAAAAGTTTTTGTTTATTTACTTTGCTTTTATAAATGAGAAATTAGCCCATTCAGACAGACCTTGTCTGCACACTTTCAGCAACAGAAACTTAACCTTCAGAAGGTTATTTTCTGTATATTTCAAAAACAGAATAAAAGTAAGATACGGTTTTGATAATACATAAGATATGTATTGTCCTGTAGATTGTAACGTAGCATATCTAAGTTAGTCCTGATCTTTCCAAACCCATCTATTTAAAATCCTCTCACTGTTAACTGCGTTGAGACCACATGAGGGAGTAGGATGTCTTCCCTGTAACGCACAGCGTTGAGTTTGCCTGCAATGAAAACAAGCTCAGTCCGATGATGCTGTGACACACTGCCCCAGACCATGACGGACCCCCCACCACCATATTGATCCCGCTCCAGAGTACAGGACTCTGTGTAATGCTCTTTCCTTCGACGATAAACGCGGATTCGACCATCACCCCTGGTGAGACAAAACCGCAACTCGTCAGTGAAGAGCACTTTTTGCCAGTCCTGTCTGGTCCAGCGACGGTGGATTTGGGCCCATAGGCGACATTGTTGTGATGTCTGGTGAGGAACTGCCTTACAACAGGCCTACAAGCCCCAATCCAGCCTCTCTCAGCCTATTGCGGACAGTCTGGAGCACTGATAGAGGGATTGTGCGTTCCTGGTGTATCTCGGGCAGTTGTTGTTGCCATCCTGTACCTGTCCCGCAGGTGTGATGTTCGGATGTACCGATCCTGTGCAGGTGTTGTTACACGTGGTCTGCCACTGCGAGGACGATCAGCTGTCCATCCTGTCTCCCTGTAGCGCTGTCTTAGGCGTCTCACAGTACGGACATTGCAATTTCTTGCCCTGGCCACATCTGCAGTCCTCATGCCTCCTTGCAGCATGCCTAAGGCACGTTCATGCAGATGAGCAGGGATCCTGGGCATCTTTCTTTTGGTGTTTTTCAGAGTCAGTAGAAAGGCCTCTTTAGTTCATAACTGTGGCCTTAATTGCCTACCGTTTGTAAGCTGTTAGTGTCTTAACGACCATTCCACAGGTGCATGTTCATTAAACAAGATGGGAAATAGTGTTTAAACCCTTTACAATGAAGATCTGTGCAGTTATTTGGATTTTTACGAATTATCTCTGAAAGACAGGGTCCTGAAAAGGGGACGTTTCTTTTTTTGCTGAGTTTAGTTGTTTGTTTGTTGAGGAAATCTATACATAGCAATGGAGCCGTTGGTTGCCGACCCCTACTGTAGGTACACAACATTGTCCGTGTCACAGGGATGTTTATGGATTATCTCAGTGAGTGGTAGAGCTGTTTCAGTGTGCTCTCCTCGGCTTGGCTGTGCCCAGACTCCTACATGGTGCAGACACACTGCTGCCCACTGAAACACCAAGCCCAGCTCTCTCTCTCCCACTGAGTGTGGAGGCTTTCTCACATCCCACCCACTTGCTCAGGAGAACCTATGGCCTGGGGCTCCTGCCAGCCACACACATCGATTTACTGAAGAACCACACACACACACACAGAAACAAAATATCTGTACTGGAATATATGTCATTATTACAGGTATACCATATTGTACTAAACAATGTATATGTCAACCAGTGATTTATTATCAAAGGGCCTGTACAGTAGTACTGTATATGTTCATTGTTATTTTATATGTGTGGTTTCCATAACTTGAGCAAGCCCCTTATACTGACATAAAGGAATAGTTCACTATTTTACAGCATGATGTTAGACTGTTCCTCTCCCTGAAAGTAGGCTATGAGCCAGGATAAATTGTAATCCATAGTTTGGTTTTCTTTAAACAGTCACTATAATCTTCAGCTAACTTTAGCCACCGCTAGCTAAAGTAATGTGGGCATGTGATCCCCTGTGACCAAAATCACCTGAAATCAACTCAAATCATCTCCATATTTGGTTAGATGTTACTTACAGTTGATTTAAAAATCAGAATATATAAAATAAATATATAAAAAATACAAATAAACATGTTCACATACCCCTATCGAAAGGTTGCTGGATTGAATCCCCGAGCTGACAAGATAAACATCTATTGTTCTGCCCCTGAACAAGGTAGTTAACCCACTGTTCCCCGGGCGAGGGGTTGGGTGAAATGCGGAAGACACATTTCAGTTGAATGCATTCAGTTGTACAACTGACTAGGTATCCCCCTTTCCCTTTTACTAAAATAGATTTTTAGCTAGCGGTGGTTATAGTTAGCTGAAGTTTGTGGCTGTTTAAAGAAATGTAACCTGGCCCATATACGACTTTCAGGGTGAGGAACCATCTAACATCATGTTGTAAACTAGTGAACTACTCCTTTAAGTCAGCTCTGAAAGTATGACCTATAGTCAGATGTTCTTCAAGGGATTTTAGAGCCATGAGTCATAAGTACTGTAGCCCCATGATGGAATGTAAATCTGGGAACTTTCTAGACTAGCTACTCAAAATCTCTGGTGTAGGACATACTGTGGTCTCACACATCTATTGTATTTCCGGTAGAGAATACCCACAGTGACTAATCTGTAGAGAGAATACTGTCTTTAATGGGCCATAGATTTTTTTAACAGGCATCGTCACATGTATGATAGTGTTATGAGTTGATCCCTCTTGGCAAGAGTGCTGCCAGGCCTCCAGTGGACCACTGTTTTAATCATTCCTCCTTTCCATCTACTGGTCTGGCCCTCCCTGCCCTCCCTCCAGCCTTCCCCACTATGGTGGATAACCACATCAGCCACAACTCAGGCATGGCCTACATGGGAGCTATGGAGCCCAAGCCCGTCTACAGCCAGCCCCCCCAGGTCACGCCCTCCAGGTACTCCCCAGACCCACGTCACATGCTGGGGGAGGAAGACTTCACCAGGTCAGTACCATTTTTTGCTTGTATTTTTCTTTATTATCTCATTGTTCTACAGCACATAAATATTTTACAGGATGATATAGCTAAGCAGTATAATTCACAAAAGGGGGAATTATATTTTACCAATAAGGCCCGGGGGGTGGTATATGGCCAATATACTATGAGCTGTTCTTATGTATGACGCAACGTGGAGTGCCTGGACACAGCCCTTAGCCGTGGTATATTGGCCATATATCACAAACCCCTGAGGTGCCTTATTGTGTGAGTGTGAGAAACTGGTTACCAACGTAATTAGAGCAGTAAAAATAAATGCTTTGCCATACCTGTGGTATGCGGTCTGATATACCATGGCTGTCAGCCAATCAGCATTCAGGGCTCAAACCACCCAGTTTATAATATTTTGTTTACCAGGTGAATGTAAGTTTTAAGAGTAGTTTTGACAATCCAGGGTTAGAGTCACTTTCTCGTGTCAAAATAGCACAGGGCCACCAGAGTGCAGTAAGAGGGCTTTTTGTTGTGAACTTTAGAATATTAATTATTTAATTTTGGTGTGGTGACCGTTGCTTTACCTGGCGTTCCCCGGTGTTGTGGCTTTCTTTGGTGATATGTATGTAGATTGATGTAGTTTAGTGGGCCTCCAACAGTGTGGCAATGTGTTTGTCTCTGGTTGACTAGCTGGGCAAGGAGGGTTCAGTTTTGTCTAAGGTGGCAATGTATAGCCCAAATACCTCAAAGAAGCCCTCTCATCCCAAAGTCCCTCTTCCTTGTTCTGTCTTACGACCTCTTGGCCAAACACTGAAACAACATTCACAGAGCTTGATTTGAGAGCTCCAGAGTCACCTTAATATCCCGAGCTATTGTGTGTGTGTGTGTGTGTGCATGTGCAATGTGGGGCAATGACTGTATGGTTCATGTGGGCGTGTGTTTATGTGTGTATCCGACTGTGTAGTTTTACAATGTTTGTGTGTAGCAGTTTCTATATATGTGCATGTATGTATGTGTATTTGTCCTGTGTATTTGTCCTGTGTAATTGTCCCGTATACTGTACATGTGTGTTCTGTGTTTGTGTCCTACTCAAGCCCCATTCACTGTGATTTCTGTACTCCCCCACCAGGCCTGAACCTATTTACAGTGTCATCCACAAACAACCTGGGGACAGCGGGGTACCCCTGGGTCTCTACAGCGGGGGGATACCCCGGGACACAGGCTACTGTTCTGGCCAAGGCCCAGTCCCCTCCTCTGGCAGGTACTAACCCAGTGGCGTCGCTTGGTCCGCTTAGCTAATCTTACTAACTAGCTACAGCCCTGTGTTGTCCTACTTTCACCCGCCTCGCCACACCTGTATCTGGGCTTGGCAGTAGACTGTGGTGCCTGGAGACAGGGGAGAAGTGGTGATAGAGGGGGATCACCATGGCAAAGGTTTGGGGACGTGGCTCCACTTTGAGACTAGAGGAGGAGGAGAGATGGCAGCAGATAGAAGAACAAACGGATGAAGAGAAAGGGAAGTTAGGAGGGAAAAGGAGGAAAGAGTGCTCTTTGTGCTGACAGAGCTCTCTTGTAAGGGAGGGTGTCCCATCTATGTCTTGATAGAATATATTGGTCTGCGTGT